>NC_143522.1:41264134-41883446 GCF_031878675.1 Megascapheus bottae | reverse complement strand
ATAAAGAGATATAAAACCCCCAAGCCATAAAGGTAAAGAGGTATAGATTTCACCACAAAACTTTAAAAAAGTATTGTTATTCTAAAGGTATGTACAGTGTGATCACATAATAATTTAAACTTCATGAAGCAAAAGGTGATAGAATCAGGTACCAGTGTCTCACACCTAGCTACTCAGAAGGCTGAGATCTAAGAATCATGGTAGAAAGCTAGTTGGGGCAGAAAAACCTGAGAAATATTTATCTTCAATTAACCATTAAAAAAAATAATGGCCAGGACTGGGAGTTTGGCCTAGTGTTAGAGTGCCTGCCTAGCATGCACAAAGACCTGAGTTCAATTCCTCAGTACCACATATGCAGAAAAAGGCAGAAGTGGTGCTATGTCTCAAGTGGTAGATTGGTAGCCTTGAGAAAGCCCAAGGACAGTACTTAGGCACTGAGTTCAAGCCCCAGGACGGACAAAAAAAAAATGGCCAGTGCCAGTGACTCATACCTGTAATCCTAGCTACTCAGGAGGCTAGGATCTAAGGATCTTGGTTCAAAGCCAGCTCAGACAAGTCTGTGAGACTCTTACCTCCAATTAACCACCAGAAAACCAGAAATGGAGCTCTGTCTCAAAATGATAGAGCACTAGCCTTGAGTAAAAAGGAGCTCAGAGGGCCAGGAGTTTGGCCTAGTGGTAGAGTGCTTGCCTAGCATGCCCAAAGTCCTGGGTTCGATTCCTCAGTACCACATACATAGAAAAAGCCGGAAGTGGTGCTGTGGTTCAAGTAGTAGGGCTCTTGCCTTGGAGAGAGCCCAAGGACAGTGCTCAGGCCCTGAGTTCAAGCCCCAGGACTGGCATAAATAAATAAATAAAACTAAATAAATAAATGGAGTTTAGAGACAGCACCCAGGCCCTGAGTTCAAGCCACACAACCAACATACATACATAGATACATAGATACATAGATACATACATACATACATACATACATACATACATAAATAAATGGAGGCATGGCTCAAGTGATAGAGCACCAGCTATAAGCAGAAAAACCAATGGAGAACTTCAGGCCCTGAATTCAAGCTCCAGTACTTACTGGCACACACAATAAAGGTAGTATACTAGCAGCAAATATTTAAAGCAAAAATGACACAGAACTAACATCTGAAATAATAGAACACATGTAAATCAATGGCAAAATACAAATTACCCAAAACAAATGTGTAAAATATATTTATAGAAAATTGACAAAAGAAGTGGTCTAGGGGGACAGTGGGGGAGCGAAATGGGAACCATGACATGAGAAAGGGTATCAATGTTTGTGAAGTAATTAATGCACCTTCTATCTGGTGAATATAATGTAACCCTTCTATTAATTACAATAAAAATATATGGAAAAAAAAAAGAAGTGGTCAAACTGAATAATGCCTCTGAACCCAACAGAAATGTGTGCATTGTCTATAACGAAAGACATACATACACCAGAATGGTCATGACATTGTTCAGAGCTGAAACAATATAGATATCCATTAATAAATAAATTGTGGTATATTCACAGAATAGGGTATAACAGTCAATAGAAATGAATGGATTAGACCTCCATCCATACATCCATGAATGACTCATAAGTACAATGTTGAGCGAAGGAAACCAGATGAACAGCATATATTAATAGGACTGCCTTTATATGGTGTTCAAAACAGATATGACTAACACTTAGGGGCTAGATGTCAAGATATTGGGTATCAAAGGGAAGCCAGAGAAAATCTGGCAATAATCTATTTCGTGACCTGAACCATAGTTATGAGGAAGGTTCTCTTAAGTTAATTGTATGAGCAGCATACTTAATGATTTGTACAAAAATACTCTCTCAGTCCAAGTGGTTAGCAGACATGTTCTGTCCAGCTAGGAAATCAGGGCATCAGTTTGGGTTTTGGTTTTTTTATTTTACACATGATGCTGGTAACATTTGTTTTAAAGAAATGATAATGTCCATTGCTGGTGAGTATACTCATTACTATATAAATTAGACCGGCATTCTCTGAGAGAAACTTGACATTGTTGATAAAATACTTATTTTAAGCCAGGCACAGTGGCTCACGCCTGTAATCCTAGCTACTCAGTAGGCTGAGATCTGAGGATTAAGGTTCAAAGCTAGCCCAGGCACTAAAAACCTTGAGATTCTTATCTCCAGTTAATCACTAGAAAAGGGAAATTGGGGCTGTGGCTCTAGGGATAGGGCGGTAGCCTTGAGCTGAAGAGCTCAGATACAGTGCCCAGGCCCAGATTTGAAGCCCCATGACCCACCAAAAAAAATAAAGAAAAGAAAGAAAGAAAGAAAGAAAGAAAGAAAGAAAGAAAGAAAGAAAGAAGAAAAACACCCTTAATTTATATTTTTAGTTGGTTGTGGGGCTTGAACTCAGGGTCCTGGATGCCATTCCTGTGTAATTTTTGCTCAAGTCTGGCACTCTATGACATTAAGCCTCAGTGCCACTTCCGTTTTCTGGTGGCTAATTGGAAATGAATCTCATGGACTTTCTTGCCCTGGCTGGTTTTGAACCACAATCCTCATATCTCAGCCTCCTGGGTAGTTAGGATTACTGGCGTTAGCCATTAGCTTTCGGCAAAATATTTAAATGTTCATAGTCTTCAACTTAGAAATTCCACTTCTAGGATATGATAGTTAATCTTTCTCTTTCTTTTCCTTTTATTTTATTAATTGCCAGTTCAGGGCTTGAACTTAAGGTCTCAAGTTCACTTGCTTGTTTACTCACAGATGGCCCCCTACCATTTGATACAGGTCCTCTAGTCCAACTTTTTGGTAATTGAGACAGATTCTTGAGGACTTTTTTTTTAATCTAAGATGGCTCCAAACCTTGAATCTCAAGATCTCAGTCTTGTGAGTAGCTTAGATTTCAAACATAAACCACTAGCACCCAGAATAAAAATGTGGCTAGCACAGAAGGAGTTCTAAAGAGTATTAAGTTTTTTTTTAAAAAAAAGTCAATCTAAGAACAGAACACATTGCATGATACCTGCATGTGAGCATTTAAGAAGAAAAATTAAAAATAAAAATAAAGAAAAGTAGTGTAAGGAAACCAGTCTGCTGCATACTTATCTAAAGGCCTTCCAAAGCTAACCACAAAATCAGCGTAACTTGTCTCTTGAGAAGTTGTATATATGTACTATGCAGAAATTATCTGAAACTCTCATCATTGATCTGACAAGATTGCACTGCAATGGGAAAGAGCTCTTTCCCACCCCCCAGACTTCCTGAGAGCCTCTGTGTCCCCTCAAAAAAGGTCAGCTCCCACACAGTCCTGCTCAAGAGCACAGGGAGTCTCTCCAGACTTTTGTGCTTCTGAAGCACTTTTCAATAATTAAGTAATCTGCCTAAGGGTAGCTCCCACAAAGGCAGCAACTCCTTCCTGGCCCCACTGCTCTTCTCTGGAATATGAGGGCACATGGTTGTCCCTCAGCTCCTGTCCTCTCTCAGGCCCCAAAATGACAGGAAGTTAAAGTAGTCTGTATTTTGGCCTGTCTCCTCCCTCATCTTCTCCCGCTGGTGGAACAAGAACTTTGCCACCAGCAAGGACAAATCCTCTCTCCATGAAGGTCAGTTTCAATTCTGCCATTCTTTGGATCAGGATCCTACGAACCACAGAAAAATGGATACGACTCTTCTCAATTTTAATGAATGAGTGACAGAAATAGGAGAAACAATGTCTATTTAATATTTTTAAATAGCTGGTATCTGAAGAAAGGGATCTCAGACTTTGGATTTTCACAATACACTGAAATTTCACAACCTTTGGGGAAACATAGGATTGCTCCTGAAATGAGAGGGCACCTTAACATCAAAATAACTTAATCATAACAAGATTAGATTTGTTTATTAACAAGATTATTTATTTATTTGTTTATTGTGCTGGTACTCAACTCAAGGCATCATGTTTCATTTGGCTTTTTCCTTCAGGGACAGTTGTTCTATCACTTGAGTCACATCTCCACTTGCAGCATTTTGCTGGTTAGTTGGGGATGAGTCTCTCATATATGTGTAGATAGGCTAGCTTTGAACTGTGATCCTCAAATATCAGTCTCCTGGGTAGCTAATATTATAGGCACGAGCCAGTGGCATCCGGCTCAGTTTTTTGTTTTGTTGGTGTGCGTGTGTGTGTGTGTGTGTGTGTGTGTGTGTGTGTGTGTACTGGGGCTTGAATTCCAGGCCTCCCTCTAAGACCCCCTAGGGGCCTCCCACTCAGCTAATTTTTCTCACAGTTGGCACTCAACCACTTGAGCCACGCCTCCATTTCCTGCTTGTGTGCTGATTAAGTGGTGATATGATTCTTTTGGTTTTGTCCATCTAGGCTGGCTTCCAACTGTGGTTATCCAGATCTTAGCCTCCTGAGTAGCTAGGATTATAGGCAAGAGCCACAGGCACTAAGCAATGTTGTGTAATTCTCAATGTGGAGGTTGGTAGAGTGTTTATTCTTAGGTATTTTGTACTTTTTTGATGCTACTGTAAATAGAATTATTCTCTTAATTTCCCTTTCAAATTTTTCTTGGCTAATATATTGTTCTATATCCTGTATCCTATCCTGCAAGTATGTTGAATTCATATTTTAGATTTGTGGGGATTTTTTCCAGTGTGAAATCCTTAGTTTTCTACATATAGATCGTGTCATCAAGAAACAAATACTTTGTGATGCTTTTATTTCGTTTTGTTACCCACTTGTGCTTCTTCCAATACTGTACTGAATACTAGTATTGAGATGGGTATCTGTTTTATTCTTGACCTAAGGAGAAAAGTTTCCTTTATTTTATCTCTGTGTGATATTGACTGGGGTTTATTATATACAGCCTTCATCTTATTAAAAAATAAACTACTCCTAGTTTACTGATCATTTTGCATTATGAGTTACAAACACTTAAAGTTTGTCAAGTACTTTTTCTGTATCTATTGAGATATCACAGGTGCTTTTCCTCCATTCTGTTAACATAGTATTTTACATTGCTTGATTTTTTTTAGGTTGAGCCAACTTTCAGGGCTAATCCCACTTGGTTTTGGTATACCATCTTTTTAATGTTGCTGGATTTGCTTTATTAGTGTTGCATTGGGGATTTTTGCATCTACATTCCCAACAGATATTGGTGTGTAACTTGCTTTTCTGTGGAGTCTTTCTAGCTTTAATATCAGGGCATGGGAGGCCTCATAGGAGACTGAACTAGGAAATACTCCTCCGCTTCATTTTTTTTTCTGGAAAACTGAGGACTGATTGGGTTAATTCTTTTTTTTTTTTTTTTTGCCAGTCCTGGGCTTGAGCTCAGGGCCTGAGCACTGTCCTTGGACTTTCTCAAGGCTAGAGCTCTACCACTTGAGCCTCAGCACCACTTCCGGCTTTTTTCTATATATGTGGTACCAAGGAATCAAACCCGGGTCTTCATGCATGCTAGGCAAGCACGTTAACCACTAGGCCAAACTCCCGGCCCCGGGTTAATTCTTTATTAAATATTTGTTAGACTACACCAATGAAGCTATGACTCCTTAAAAGTGTTTAGTTGTTGTTGTTTTTAAGACCATTTTCTACTACCTCTATGAAACAGACTTAAAGTCGGTTTGAAAACCAACTACCCAAAATATCTGATTTAAATGCCTTTGAGTACAACTCTTCATACCCTCCTAACATTAAGATTGAAAAGAGGGAGAGACAGACAGACAGACAGACGACAAAGAGGGAGAGAGAAAGGGAGAGAGAGAGCACGCCTGCCCGGTACTAGTATGTCAGCCTGTAATCCTAGCTACACAGGAGGCTGAAATGTGAGGACTGAGGTTTGAAGCCAGCCCAGGCATGAGACTCTTATCTTCAATTAACCACCAAAAAAGAAAGTAGAAGTCAGACTCAAGTAGCAAAGTGTGAGCCTTGAGCAAGAAACCCAAACATGAGAGCATGAGGCTCTAAATTTAAGGCCCACTACCAGCACACACACACACACACACACACACACACACACACACACACACACACACACACACACACACACACACAGGTTTATAAAACAGAAAAGGCCAGATGCGGTGGCTCATCCTGTAATCCTAGCTCTCAGGAGGCTGAGATCTGAGGATCAAGGTTCAAAGCCAGCCAGGGCACCAAAGTCCATGAGACTCTTATCTCCAATTAACCACTAGAAAACCGAAAGTGGTGCTGTGGCTCAAGGGGTAGAGCAATAGCCTTGAGCTGAAGAGCTCAGGGACAGTGCCAGGCTCAGAGTTCAAGCCTCACGATGGACAAAACAACAACAACAAAACAAAACAAAACAAAACAGAAAAGAAGAGGAAAAAGAGAGGGGGAAGAGGGAGGGAGAGGGTAGGAGAGGGAGGGAAGGAAGGAAGGAATGAAGTCACCCAGCTCTAGAAGCTGGAGGGACCAAGACCTGAACAAGTAAGTGGCAGAAGGCACTACAAACGGGGAGTAGAGAGCCCTGGTGTATGGCTGCCTCTCATTCATTGTTTGCCAGTCCCCCCTCCCCCTCCACCCCTTGACTCCCTTGGTCTGCAGCCAACAGAGCTCCCAGCAAGTTTTTGGTCAGTAAGAGGGTGGGGCTGGGAGGTGTTGGGTCCCAGGGCTGCAGGTAAGACGCCCCCTCTGAGCCTCAATAGACCAAGCAAACAGTTGGCAGGAAAGAGGATGCTTCGGGGCACAAACAGATTAATTCAAGGCTGTTCTCAATGAATATTTTCTTAGTGAACAAAAATAGAGGCCAGCCCCAGCATGAGACTCATACCTCCAATTAACCAGCAAAAAGAAAGCAAAAGTGAGGCTCCCCCGCCTCTCCACCACGGGCAACAAAAACATATCACAGAATCCAGACAGAAAACCTGATTTTCCACAGTTTTTCTTTGCTTTGTAAAACTCAATCCCTGATCTTTCCTCATGTACTAGTGTTTGCTTCTGGTTAAAAAAATGAAACAAAACAAAACTTGCTTAACCACTTGTGTAGAAAGAGGAATTAATTTAATATTTGAATACTCAACTGACTGGTTCTCCTTGGGAGCAATCAGCCAACTAAATATTCAAGAGAGAAGATTAAAAAAAGGGGGGGCATAAAAATGGCATCCAACCTGAATGAAGTCCTCAGTCATTCTGCACCACCCTGGATCTGCACACACCCTAGATCTGCACACACAATGACAACTTCTCTCCTGTGAGTCACAGCCTCCCACACCCAGCAGGGTGTAGAAACATTTGACTGAAACCTGAATAAAATAGTAAGAACTAGTCAGGCAGGTAAAACATTGCCCCGCTGTCAACCTGATGAAAAATGCCAGCCTGCTTCAAGATGGAAGGAGATGGAGTTTTTTCAGCCACACTGCAGCTTTTGCCGCCTAATTCCACGGAAACCTGGGGATTTGCAGTCCCACAGATATTTCCATCTGCAAACACAAAATTCCCATGGAAACTTAGAGTGTTTTGTTTTGTTTTTCCTTGTATACAAAAGATATTGGTAAATGAGGTTGGTGTCTATAATCCTATCTGCTCAGGAGGCTGAGATCTGCGGATCTTGTTTTAAAGCCAGTCCAGGCAGGAAAGTCGGGTGGCTCAAGTGGTAGAATGGAAAAGCTCAGGGTCAGAGTCCAGCCCCCAGTTTTACCAAGAAAAGAAAAAACAGAGAGAGAAAGAGGGAGAGGGAGAAAAGAAGGAAAGAGAGAGGGAGGGAAGGAAGGAAGGAAGGAAGGAAGGAAGGAAGGAAGGAAGGAAGGAAGGAAGGAATGACATACATTTCTGTTGAGCACAAAACCTTGAAGAGGTAACAGGAAGAGTTCCCTTTCCTCATAGATAACTAAGGAAATAATTATTCTGTTCCTGTTTCTCCTTTTTACTCTTCTACCTCCCTTTATACACGAAAAGGACGAAAAGAAAATGATAATTACATTCCAGCAAATCAGAACTACCTCACAGACCAGGGGCCTGAGCAGAGACCAAATGCAGCATTAGCAAGAAAGTCTGTGTCTAAAACTCTCAAATTTAAAACAACTATACATAGATCCAAGGGTCAAAGAGAGTAAGCTGTTACCTCAGAAATACTATTTACTGAGTCTACAGAGGCTGTGTGGAATCCCTTCAGGGCCTACAAAGGTTCAAATGGCTCAAGTTCTGATCCTAATCAACACTGAGGCCTCTCAGCTTCTCTATAAAGAGAAAATGTCTCACATAAATTCACACAAGGTCATTGTCATTGCCCATTAACCCTTATTAGACACCTACTTGGCAGCCTAACTGAGACGACCAAACCTATTCTAACATCCTCGAACCACCACCTGGGCGGTGAAGCAGTATTGCTTCATCACTGTTGAGAAATTACACCCTTTTAAATTTCTCTATAGGTATGTGCTGCTCTTGACACAAGTAAGCACTAAAATAGAGACTTATAATTAGCTCTCTGGAGATGTAAGTGTGTGATAGAACAGAGCTCAGCAGGAAGGAAAAGCTGGGTATTGGGGAGACACCACGTGAAAATGTGGAATGTGAGGGTTTTGGAAGGGGGGAGGGGCTGTCACTGTAGTTTGCTTTTGGCCAGTCCTGGGGCTTGAACTCAGGGCCTGGGCACTGTCCTTGGGCTTTCTCAAGGCTAGCACCCTATCCCTTGAGCCACAGCACCACTTCTGGCTTTTTCTGTGCATATGGTACTGGGGAATTGAACCCAGAGCTTCATGCATGATAGGCAAGCACTCTACTATCAGGCCACGCTCCCAGCCCACTTTCCTAGTTTAAAGACGCACATGTACAAGACATGGTTCTTGGGATTTATTGAATGCCATTCAATCTGGAAAACCTGGAGTGGCCTGAGTATAAGATAGAGGTCCCCTTGCCCAGTAATCATAAGGCCTTGAGCTCAAAGCCTAATCCAAGCAAAGAATGACACACGATTCCAGACAAACCACACATCCTGTAACCACAACTGACCCAGCCTCAGCTTTCCTCCCCAAGCTGGGAGACAGGCATGGGCCACAGGGGCATTCCAGGCTGCCATCTTTTCTTTTTCTTTTGCAGTTATTTTATGAACACACATTAGTTATAAAAGGGGAGATTTCATTGTGACATTTTCACACATGTATACAATGTTTTCCAATGGATCGCTCCTCCCCCATCTCCAATTAACCAACAAAAAGCTAGAAGTGGAGGTGTGGCTCGAGTGGTAGAGCACCAGCTTTAAGCAAAAAAGCCAAATAAGAATGTGTTAGGCTCTTAGTTCAAGCACACAGAATGCTTTTGTATAAATGGAAGAAAATAAACTACTAGGTACAAAATGCTCAGAAATAATAGTCAAGAGGATCTCAACAGTCCAGAGGATTTTAACATCCAGCCCAGCAATTCAAAATGACATCAAAATTTTCAGTCCACCTCAATAATAGATTGGTGAGTTGGACATGGCAGTGAAAGAAGACAGAGAAAGGGAGGGAGGGAGCCAGACCCATATTGTGCATGTTTTTCAGTGCTTTGCGTCTTCTTGTTTTGGCTTCAAGATCCCCACCCTGTGAGGAGCTATCAAAGGGTTTTATATAATGTGCCCTGAAGAAATTGCTGCATTCATCATTAATCCTCAGTCCTAAAAAAACATGTTTCCAGTAGTTCAGGCAGGAGAGAAAACGCTCCTGTCCTTGCAGTTCCGGGAAGGAGTGCTGAGACATGGAAGCATCCAAGCATGAGAAGATGGGGGCCCCACAGGTAAAGAGGCTTCACAACCAGATGTGGATGGGGCATGAGATGGGGCAGGGGAGATGAGGAGCACGGCACAGGCTTGCAGGGAAACATCCATCACAGAGCAGTCCTGTTTCAGAGCTACCCTATTGTTACCCTTACCAAGAGCTGGTAATTATGTCAATGGACCTTCTACCTCCACTACACCCATTCACTATGAAAATTTCTAGGTTTCCTCCATAATGGCCTATTGTTTTGAAGTTCCATTACAAAGGAAACACTGGGTTGTAGAATGTATTTCATTTTTGTAGTATTTTATTTGTATATGTTCATTCATCATCTTTATATGAGACAAATTAGTTCATTACTTTTGCACGTGTGTGTGTGTGTGTGTGTGTGTGTGTGTGTGTGTGTGTGCGCTGATCCTGGGGCTTGAACTCAGGGCCTAGACTCTGCCCCTGTGCATTTTTTTGGACAAAATACTTGAGCCCAGCTCCACTTTGAGCTTTTTGGTGGCTAGTTGGCGTTAAGAGTCTCACCGATTTTTCTTCGCAGGCTGACTTTGAATCAAAATCCTCAGATCTTCAGACTCCTGTATAACTGGGATTCCCCGTGTACCATCAGTACACCACTAGTGCTTGCGCAGTAAATGTAAGGGTGAAGAGTAGTGCAAGAGCCAAATTTCCTCCCTTTAACTCCATTCCACCAAGCAAAGCACAGTAAGGCATGTACTACGGCTGCCAAGTTTAAGGGAAGATTGAAAAAACAAAACCCTCGTGAACCACTGTGTGTGGTGACTCATGTCTACAATCCTAGCTATTTAGGAGGCTGAGATCCAGAGGATCAAGATGTAAAGCCAACCAGAGTAGAAAAGTCTGTGAGAGTCCATCTCCAATTAACCATCAAAATGCCAGATTGAGGGCACGACTCAACAGAATGCTAACCAAGTAAGGAAGACAAATAAACATAAGGTTCTGAGTTTAAGCTCCTGCTACAAAACAGAATCATGAAGTAAGGTAATACTTTGCTGTTAACTTTAACATGTTAGTAAAACATTTTAATAGTTAATATTCACGCACCAAATCTACAATGCACAAAGCAGCAAGAGCTTAAAGATAATGCTATGCTAAACTACAGGAGCCAGGGAAAAAGAAAGATTCACGAACATTTCTCTAGGATGATAATATTGTTGAAAGGCTGGAAATGTGTCTTCGTGGTAGAATGCTTGACTACCACGCATGAAACCCTGGCTTTGCTTCCACATAAACAGAAAAAGCTGAAAGTGGTACTGTGGCTCAAGTGGCAAAAAAAAAAAAAAAAAGTTCAGGGACAGTGCTCAGGCCCTGAGTTCAAGCCTCAGGACTGGAAAAAATGCAGAAAATTTAAAAATAGGTATATTAAAATTCATGTTATTGTATTATTTGTAGTTTAGGTTTTCCTTTAGGACGGTACTTGTTCTTGTGCTCAGGACTGGCCTTACCACTTGAGCCACAGCTCCACTTCCAGCTTTCTGTTTGTTAATTAGAGAGAATAAGATTCTCAGGGACTTTCCTGCCTGGTCTAGCTTTGAACCACAATTCTCAGACCTCAGCCACCTAGCTAGGATTCTAGTCATGAGTCACTAGCACCAGGCTAGTTAAAATGTCATTTTATCTTTAAAGGCAGAAAAAAACCCTAATTTATTCTGAGCCAAATGTCAGTGACAAGGATTCCAGTTACCCTGAGTGACATATTCCCTAAATATTTTATTTTTATCACACACAGAATTGGTTATAATGTTATAATTCCCGACTTTAACGAAAGCAAATGTATTATTTACTAGCATTATAATCCTGAGTAAAAATTTTAAAAATCCATCTGGGTCTTTTATTTTCTCTTTTATGGGAGGAAAAAAAATCCCTGCTATTGATTATTATGTGTTAAAATCTTTTAACAGCTGCCAGGCCTAGCAAAGTCTGTACAGGGGAGTTATTATCACTGTGTATCCTTATTGATAGACCATTAAGTTTCAGGATATCAGAGACACAAGAGATGAGTTTCAAGTACCTCACAGCTGGCATTTCAGCCATAGGAATGGACACCGTAGAAGGGGGACCGGCTGCTTAGGAGGCTGAAATCTGAGGATCATAGCTCGAAGCCAGTAGGGGCAGGAAAGTCTGTGAGACCCTTATTTCCAATTGACCAAGTGGAGCTATGGCTAAGAAGCAGATAACACTAAGAGACAGAGTGCAGGCCCTGAGTTCAAGCCTCAGTACTGGCACAAACAAATGAGGTATTCAGCAGTTTGTTGAGCATACTTTTGGTTGTTGTTGTTGTTGTTATTGTTGTTGTTGTTGTTGTTGCTATGTATGTGGTAACGAGGAATCAAACCCGGGTCTTCATGCATGCTAGGCAAGCACTCTACCACTAGGCCAAACTCCTGGCCCTGTTGAGCATACTTTAACAGCATGTATTTAATTCTAATTAAACCAGAAGAAAAGCAAAGTTCCTAATAAGATTATTAAATGCTTTGAAAAGTTGGAGACTCTAACCCCATTGTGATGTCTACTTTTTGTGTGTGTGTGTTGTGGGGGTAGGGAAGTGGGGGGGTGGAGCTTGAACTCTGGGCCTGAATGCCATCCCTGAGCTCAAGGATATTGCTCTATCACTTGAGCCACAATGCCACTTCCCTGATGTCTACCTTTTATCACAGAACATCTTACATATCAACCCTAAATCATAAATGGATTATTCTGTTAAGCCAGTCATTTGGAAATATCAGAAGGCTAGTTTGATTCCCAGTCTACTTGCAAAGGTTTCGTTTCCTGCACAGTGTCCCTGAACTGAATCATCGATAGTGCCCTCACCCCCAACTTGTAACTCGGATGCTCTCTTGTTTATTCCCTTTCTGTGTAAACTCCCTGAGCACAGAAGCTGCACCTTAATTTCCTTCCTCTCAGCAGCCCCTGGCTAGGTTAACTCGCAGTAGATAATATATACCAAGTGAAGAGTGGATAGAATTCTAAGCTCTCTTAAGGTCTTGACATAGAAGAAAATAGCTCTTCCTTAAGAACATGATATTGCAGAGATCTGATGGGATTAGGATTGGAGAAAGGATACCTGGGGCTGTTAGGGGAAATTGTCAGTCCTCTGGAGATGTGGAGGAAGAGGTCAAGAAACAGCAACAGAAAATGTATAAACCCATTTGTGGCCATTTATAAACTCATGCAAGGGATAAGCTGGCATAGTATATACACTCTGGCAGTCTGCTTAAATCTATTCCTTCCTTCCTTGGGAAGCCTAGATTTGGGCTCCAATTGAGTCAGGTACTCTGGAAAAGTCACCAGAAGATCAAATCTCAAGGGAGTGATCTCAATTGCATTTCGGCCAATCAGATACAGGAAGATAACTGGAGGGGTGGTGTAGCTCCACTATTGAAAGATAAGCAAGCCAGCTGGGTGGCTCACACCTGTAATCGTAGCTGCTCCAAAAGCTGAGATCTGAGGATTAAGGTTAAAAGCCAATCCAAGAAAGTCCGTGAGACTCTTATCTCTAATTAACCATCAAAAAATACTGTGAGCAATGCTGTGGCTCAAGTAGTAGAGCTTCAAGCTTGGGCAAAAAAGCTGAGGGATAGCACTCAAGCCTGAGTTCAAGCTCCAGTACCTGAACTAAAGGAAAAAGAAGGGGAAAGAGAAGACAGGCAGATAGGAACATCCCTTTCTTCTAATCCTGGAATTCGTCTATGAATTGGTCATTGATAATGCCTCCACCTTGGAAAACTACGTAGAGAGTGGCAAAGAGGAAAGATAGGCAGAATCTGGGTCTAACCCAGATTCTAAACCCCTGAATGAACCAATCCTAGGGCCAAGCTATTCTGGCCCAGTTAAATGAGATAATATGGCCTTCTCTCCAGTCATTTAATCAAGGTCCCTGTGACACCAAGCCAGTTGAGGGTTTGTGAAGGCTTTAGTTGTGCCAGCAGGACCTCCTACACATACACACACACACACACACACACACACACATACACACCGCCATGTACATCGCATTAACTAGGCTTTTACGTTCTCCAAATATGAATCCCTTGTTTCTTGGAATTATTGTGATTTTTAAAATTATCAATGAGTTATTATGCATTTGGGCCAGCAAAGCTACCTTATAGAAGGGGCCTCCCTGTCTAAGTCTATAGCAAATGGATTATGTTTTAAGAAACAGCTGGACCAGGGGATTCCATAAGATCCTGGACTGGGGAACTATATATTACTTTATTTGTAACACCAATATTTGTGTTCAGTCTGAGTCAACATTCCATATTAATTAGAGGTAGAATTGCTGATTTGATTTACAGATGCAGACAAGGAACACTCCTCATTCCTCACTCTAAAAGCATGGGTGAGAAGGGAGGGAGTGACATGCATGCCTGAGTGGCTTAGACATCACTTAGCTTCTCTTCAGAATCACAGAAGACAGTGACATCCAATCCAAACGCAATTAACCTCTCTATTTGGCAGGCGATAGAATTTCAGAACTTCTATTTTATAGCTCCTCTCATTAATTTTAAATATTATTCACAAAACTTTTTTTAATCTATAATTTTTTAAAATCCCCTATCATTCTATGTAGTGATCCATCCCATCTCCCTCCTGTTATCTGGTCAAAGCACAGGTTCCCATTACAATGCTTCAGAGGAGTTTGTGACAAGACAGGAAGCACAAGCCAGGTGCTTGGGGCTCATTCCTGTAATCCTGGCTACTCGGGAAGCTGACATCTAAGGATCATGGCTCAAAGCCAACTGAGGCAGTCAAATCCAAGAGATAAGAATCTTTAATTCACCACCCAAAATCCAGAAGACGTGGATCAAGTGGTAGAGCACTAGCCTTGAGCTAAGGTCCAGGACCTGAGTTCAAGTTCCAGTAATGGCACACACACACACACAGACAGACAGACAGACACACACACACACACGAACTAGAGAAAGATATTACCTACCATGGATGTACCACAGAAAGAGAGGATGTTTTTCCCTTCCTTCCTTTCTTCCTTTCTTCCTTTCTTCTTCCCTCCTCCTCCTTTTTTTTTTCTCCCGTTTTCTTTTGTATTGGTCCTTTGGGCCTGGGCACTGTCCCTGAATGTTTTGTGCTTAAAGGTAGTGTTCTACTACTTGAGCCACAGCTCCATCGCTGTCTTTTTTGTGGCTAGTTGGAGACAAGAGTCTCAAGGACTTTTCTACCTAGACTGGCTCTGAACAATCCTCCGATCTCAGCCTCCTGAGTAGCTAGGATTATAGGAGTAAGCCACTGGCATCCTGTTAGACTCGGTCTTCAACACTGGCCATCAGCCAAACGGAGAGAATTGGTACAGTATGAGACAGTAAGCATAGTTACTGGTTCCAAGTGAAAGGTAGGTTCAGGGTGGTGTTTGGGTAGTCAGTTCATTGTTTCAGTGGTGTTCAAATGAGACCTTTGTCCAATATGAATCATTAATGCCTGGCAGGGGTTTGTTCTTTCCAAGATTCCAAGATGGCTCCAAAGTAATTCCTAGAGAGAATAGCTCTCCCTCCCCAGGAGAAGCCTTTGGGGAAAAAATCTTTGCCCCAAGAGTATATTTGATCTCTCAGGCATGGCTTATTGATCCAGATAGGGAAGTTAAAGATTTGTGGTTATAGAACATTTTGTCAACCTACAGCAAGATCACTGAGTGGACTATTCAACAAAATCCCCCCCCCAAAAAAACTGGTGACCCCAGTGACCACATAGGCTGGTCTCCTATAAGTTAGAAAACTTAATTCGGATAGTTTTTTCAGAGACTCTGTAATCTTATGCCATTTTAGTTTGCCTTAGCACTTCCCATCATTTATGGCTAACTACTACTGCCAGAGGAATATTGAGTAATTAGCCTGATGGACGGGAGGGCTAATGAACTGGGCTGAGAAATTGGGCTGGGACTAAGAGAGGATGAGCAACAGATAGTGGTCAAGGTCATTTCATAGGATATGTGGTTGTGCTGGTACCAATTGCAATGCACAGTATGCCACCACCCACTAGTGACTTCTGAACCATCTTCAAGTCTCTTGCTTCCTCTTGGTTATTCAAACTCCTGGAAAGGAGGGTTTGACTAGCTTAGTTTGGCTCCTCCCCTTACCTGGATATCACATCACCCCAAAATGACATGCAATAAGCATACCTGCCAGAAGGGAAGAAGCGGTGATGCAAAGCAAAGAATCAACTCCAGAACTGAAGATATAGCTACTTCAATAGTATAGCACTTGCCTAGAATGTATGAGTCCCTGAGTTCCATCCCCACCTCTACACACACACACGTGGACACACACACACACACACACACACACACATTTGTCTATCTTGTTCCCAATCACTTGAGAACAAAAAGGTATTAAAGCTCTAAAAGTTCAAAAGCTTTATGTAGGTTCATAATTTCACTGTCAGATCAATTTGTAACCTCTGACCATGCTTCCTGCTGTATACTTGGCCCTGCTCATTGGCCCTGAGTTGCTTCCTACTGACTTGACATTACTGTACAGTTCCCTAGCTCAAGGACTTGACAGGCACCTGCATTCAGTGCAAACTTTCAACTTCCTCTCTTCCATCAAGCTGACCTCCAGCTTGATGCAGACGGAGCAGCTCTCATGACTTCCCAATGAAGTTAAGCAGACAGACTTCACCGCCACAGATTTAGAAAGCTATTTTCCATCTTCTCAGGAGCAAAACTATATTCTCAGAAAAACAGAAATAGGGCTTATATTTAAGCTCTTCAGAAGCAAAAAGTTACTATTCTTGTTACATCCAACAGTAAGACACAGGCTGTGTTTGAAGATACAGCAGAAAACAGAGAACACTTGGTAAAAACGGGGGAAACTGATGTTCCAACTGTTTCCAAATCTGCCCCAGTGCATGAGAGGAAAGGGGGTTCATAGGATCACGACAACAACCACAGCATCCCACATGTCACTTTTTCTTCATTGTTTCTCCAGTTTCAGAGCAGAGTGAGCCCGGAGCGCAGAAGAAGAGTCTGAGATCTGAAAGCAGCAGCGAGAAATCTTTACAGAGAAAACTTTCTGTCAGGATCCAGGATATAAGCAAAGTGGCAAATGTTTGGGAAAGGGTGAAATCAAATGAGGTCTAAGGTCACATTCACATGTCCCTTGTGTGATGCTGAGTCACAAAGTCACAGAACGTGCTTAAAGCCATAAACAATAAGTGCTTGATAAATGCTTCGTTAACTTTTTTGTATGTGTGCTGATTTTGGCACTTGAACTCAGGACCTGGACTGTCCTTGAGCTTCTTTTGCTCAAGACTTGAGCCACAGCTTCACTTGCAGCTTTTTTGAGTAGTTTATTGGAGATAAGAGTCTCACAGATTTTATTACCCCAGGCTGGCTTTGAACTGTGATCCTCAGATCTCAGCCTCTTGGAAGTAGCTAGAATTTTTACAAGTATGAGCCACTGGCACTTGGCTAGTTCAGTTTTGTTTTGTTTTAAGAAAAATGTGGCTGGGGGCTGGTACACACACACACACACACACACACACACACCCCACACGCATGTACCCACACAACACATGCACATACTCATACAAAAGAAAAAGTTGTCAATAATTTAAAGTAAAGCCAAAATCTTTCCAATCTTTTAAATTGTTCTCAGTGTTTTCATTTGGTTCACTGTATAGTGAGCAAACTGACATAAGGGCTTATGTTAGTCTGGCCGGTGAAAGGACTAAATCCCTCTGGCTTGTGCCGCCCTCCACTGTCTCCAACCTGTCTGTGACTGCGCATGTCAGAGTTAGGATCCTGAGAGCCATGGCACCAGTGGCCTCAAAGTTGGCCACTGGCCAACAATAAACAGGTTCTGGCTGGTCATGCCTGCGATTTGGTAAGGCGCTCTGTACCCAACCCTGAGGTGCGGTCAGGAGCCCAGGCAAGAGCAGGCAGGCTTCAGCTGGGCTCCGTGGCCCTGTGGGTGAAATTGATTGGGATCACTCCAAGCTGGGCTCTGGAGCAAAGGTACCCAGTCTTAAAGGAAAACAGCAAATACTCAAATTCTGAGGGCTCGGACTGAGAGGCAGAAAGCTATGTCTCCCTCCCTCGTCCCTTCCCGCAAGGCAGATCCCTAGCCAACCAAGGGGTTTCTGCTCCTGTGTTGCAAGTGTGTTCAATCAGAAGAGGAAGATGCATCTCTTCGTGTAGTGTTTCTCACCAAACTGGAAGCTAACGTCCACAGCATCGTTCAATATCGCATACAGTATAAACAAAGTGCATAACCCTGATTGACATCAATGGCTGATGGCCCTGGGGTGAGGATTCCGCATGACTCACATTTCTTTCTTTCCATTTCCTAGCTGTCACAGTCACCCCATAATAAGAGGATTTCTAGCCTATTATTACATGGGAACTAACATTTCGCAGGGGACCTCCTTACCCCAAGGCACTTTTACTTTCTCTCCTGAGAAAAGACCCAACATTCCTGCAGGGTAAGCTGATTTATCAGTTGATAACATCAATTGCTCACCTTGACTCCTGACACCGGGAGGGCTGCAGAGATTCTGTAGAAGCTGTTGCTGGGTCTTCCGTAGAAGAAAGCCTTCAGCTGCTCAGTTCAAAGGTGGCATTAGTGATACTCCCTATGGCTTTGGGGAACAGATTTTTTTTCCCCTTAGACATGTTTTGGAGGTCCTGAAGAAAGTGAAAAATAAGTTCGATTTCAAGATGGCAGTGTAACATCTGAATTTCACAAAGGCTAACTGCATCGTATTTTCATTTTTTTCCACAATTTTTATTGGCATTGGTTGTTGCACAAGGGGACATCAATTTGACTTGTCCATAAAGGCCTACAACGTACCTTGATCAGATTCTCCTCCCTCTTCCACTCTCCCTCATCCTCTACTCACCTTCACAAACCAATCTCAACAAGCTTTATCATTCCATAGTCACATTAAGTACTCTCTCTCTCTCTATATATATATATATATTATATATATACATATATATAGGGGGTTTTTTTGTGGGTCATGGGGCTTGAACTAGGCCTGGGAGCTGTCCCTGAGCTCTTTAACTATAAGCTACCACCCTTCTCCTAGTCCTGGGCACTGTCCCTGAGCTCCTCAGCTCAAGGTTACTGACCTACCCTTGAACCAAGCCCCACTTCCCATTTTCTAGAGGTTGGAGATAAGAGTCTCAGGTCTTTTTGTGCCTAGGCTGGCTCTGAACCTTGATCTCACATCCAGCCTACTGAATAGCTAGGATTACAGGCTATAGCCACCGCACCCGGCTAAGTACGTAATATATTTTGCGTACATGTATCCTCTCATTGGTTTAATGCTCACTCCCACCCCCAGACCTTCTTTTATATTCCTCTTTTTCTTTTCTTTTCTTTTTTTTTAGTGCACTGAGTTCAAAGGGGTTTCACCATGGTATTTCACACACACACACACACACAGTGCTTTAATCAGGTCGATCCCTCAGTATTCAGTCCACTACCCATTAATATTGTACAGCTTTTCATGAATTTGGCTTTGCTATTTTCATTTGCTGATGCAATGTATTTGAGTATTATTCACCCTCAAACATTCTTTTTTCCTCCCTCCAATCCCTTCAAATAGTCCCACAATTACAAACGTGCTTTTGTTTACCTGCACATAACCCTCTAAATGTTTAGGCACATATTTATCTTTTTATGTCTAGCATTTATATAGGTCACCCATATTCTTCGGAAGCAGGCTTATTTTGATTAGCGTGATGCTCTCCAGTTCCTTCCATTTCTGTGTCTGTGACTTCATTTTACCCTTCTTTATGGCCGATTAATATTACATTGTATATATTGCCCCGTTTTCTTCATCCACTCATTAGCTGTAAGGCACCTGAACTGTTTTCCTTTCTTGGAGATTGGGAATAGCGTTGCAATGAACATGGATATGCAGGGTCTCTGTTGTAACCTGACTTATATTCCTTTGATATACCCGCAAGCCTTCAGCATATTTTTTGATGTGTGCTCCTAAATGGGTATCGTTGGGCATGCCTGTAATCTTAGCATTCCAAGACAGAGATAAGAGGATCTTACCTGCAGTATCTCACATGGCTCCATAGGCAGACATTGAGCAAAGAAGAAATATTCCCAGCCTTCAGCCATGTTCAACAGTTGAACCAGCCTCCTGCCTTACTGAGCAGGCCCAGCACAGCAGGACTGAAAACTCCCTCCTTCCCTTTTCTACTTCCTAGCTTGCACTCCTCTCCTTCCCCAGCTGAAGGGAGGCACACGTGGTGTCCAAGACCCACCACCATTTCTGTGAGACCTCAAGCTAACCACAGACCCAGGCTCCTCTCTCTCCTCCTTGCCAAAACTCTTTTCCTACACTGCCCAATGACGGAAACCACCCAAATGCATGTTCTTCATCGGGGGAAGCACACAGCATCCACCCTGACAAAACCCTCGATCCTACCACCTTCTCTTGGCTGATCTCCACGAAGGCTGCTCTCCCTCCTCACCAGCTGTCTCTGCCTCAGCAGTACTGCTTTCTGAGGCCAGTACCTGACTGCCTGGTGGCCAGACTCTTAGCACAAGCTTCCCTTCATCTTTTTATTTTTCACTTTTTGCTTGGCAAGGTCTTGCTCTATAGCCCAGGCTGGCTTAGAGCACTCGATTTTCCTGCTTCAGACTCCCAACCCCAGGGCTGGACATTATAGATATATCCCTTCCTATCTGGCAGCAACCCTGACTTTGAGTCCCACCCCAAGACTCCTCCAAATCTCCTCTTTCTTTGACACTCAGACTTTCTTTTTCTACCCAGCCCTTAATGTCAGCCTTCTGAAACCTGTGCTTTCCCATTTGCATGTTTCCATCTACTTTGGTGGTTTCGCCCACCACTGACAAGGACCTGATCTTACCCTTAATTTCTCCTAGATATCTCAGACCATACCCACCTGGGGCTTCCAAGAGGCCCCCTAAACAAGCAGTGTAAATCCAAACTCACCTGCTCACACTTCTTCTAATCTTTATCTCTGGAAAATGTCTAGATTTAAAAAAATACAAAACTAAGATTTATCTTCAAATACCAGAAATTTCAGGGCTGAGTTTGGCCTGGTGGGAGAGTGCTTGCCTAAGCATGCACAAAGACCTGGGTTAAATTCCTCAGTTACCACATATATAGAAAAAGCCAGAAATGGTGCTGTAGCTCAAGTGGTAGAGCCTTGAGAAAGCCCAAATACAGTGCTCAGGCCATAAGTTCAAGCCCCAGGACTGGCCAAAAAAAAAAAAAAAAAAAAGACAAATTAAAAAGAAGGAATGCCTGTCAGTGTCTTATGCTTGTAATCCCAACTGTTTGGGAGGCAGAAACCAAAAGGAACATAGTTCAAGGCCAGCCTGAACAAAAAGTTAGTGAGACTTAATCAATGAACTGGGTGTCGTTGCTTCATGTCTGTCATCCAGTTACATTGAGTGGGAGTCTGGGAGTCTGAGGCAGGCCCTGGACAAAAAAATGCTAGACCCAGGCTGGGAGTTTGGCCTCTTACAGGTAGTGTGCTTGCTTAGAATGCACAAAGACCTGAGTTCAATTCTTTGGTACCACATACATAGAAAAAGCCAGAAGTGGTGTGCTGTGGCTCAAGTGGTAGAGTTCTTACCTTGAGAAAAATCCAAGGACAGTGCTCAGGCCCTGAGCTTGAGCCCCAGAATGCCAAAAAAAAAAAAAAAAAAAAGCAAAAAAAAAAAAGCTAGACTTTACCTGAAAAATAACAACAGCAAAAAAGGAGATAGGTGCTGGGTATGGTGGCTCACACCTATAACCTTAGCTACTCAGGAGGCTGAAATCTGTGGATCATGGGTCAGAGTCGGCCTTGGCACTAAAGGCCATGAGACTCTTATCTGCAATTAATCACCAGAAAACCAGAACTGGCACTGTGGCTCAAAGGTACAGCGATGCGTTAGCCTTGAGCTGAAGAGCTCAGGGACAGCGCCCAGGCCCCATGACCGACCAAAAACAAAGGAGGGGGAGGGGATAGGGACATGAAGTGGTACAGTGCACTCCTACCAAATGCACAACCCTTAGTTCAAACCCCAGTACCAACAAAACAAAACAAAACAAAAAACCAAAGCCCTACAATTGTCATAAATAATTCCTCAAATACAGACTAGTACAAGGAATATTTATGAAAAAATGAGCCAAAATACCCAAAATATGAAGCAAAATAACCACTAAGAGATTATTATTATTACTATTATTTTGTTTTACCAGTCCAGGGGCTGGAACTCAAAGCCTGGGCACTGTCCCTGAACTTCCTTTGCTCAAGGCTAGCACTCTACCACTTGAACCACAGGGCCACTTTCAGCTTTTTCTATTTATGTGGTACTAAGGAGTCGAACCTGGGGATTCATGCATGCTAGGCAAGCACTCTACCACTAAGCCACATTCCCAGGCCCCCTAAGAGATTATTGAAGGGAGAAAATGGTATAGAAAAGCATATTAAAAATAATGAACCTAAGTGCTGTCTTAGAAGCAGCTGGCAAAGACTAGACATGTCTAATGATTAACAAATAATTAACTAGTGGTACTTGCCTGGGTTTAATTTGCTTAGGCCTGCTATTTCCAATTGAAAAGATCAAAGGATTTCATTACCTGGAACATGGTATTTACTGTTGGCTGAATGGATTTGCTTTTGATCTGTCCAGCATAGCAGGGAAGTGTGTGTGCAGAAGAATAATTGTGACCTACAGTTTTCCACGATGACTATTAAGAGCCTAACAAAGGACCTTCACCACACCATGGCAGATGAATCACAAATTCAAGGCCAGCTGGGGCTATGTAGTCAGACCCTGTCAATTAAAAAAAAAATCACCCAACAAAATCAAGCTTTAAGCATAAGAGAGACAGCAAAGTGTGTGAAATCTCCAGTCCTGCCAAGGGACTTGCACAATGTTCAAATATAACTTTCCAGTTGCAAAAAAAAAATATATTCGCTTACATTTCTAGGAAGTGTCAAATGAAACAATTTGGAAAATCCACCTGCTGTGCAGGAGTCTGAACCAAAAAACAATGAACGGTCCATTTTTCTCTGGAATTTGAGTTCTACTGAATCAGTCTGTTTACCAGAGTGTAAATATAATGAGTCACTCATACCACGCCCCTCTCCCTAGTGCCAACAGCAATCCCGGCTCCCTTTCTAAGGAGTCCAGCATCAGAAGCAGAAAGGTCCCTTTCCATGATGTTCCCATTCTAGGAGCCTCCCCCCAAAGGAAGCATCCACTTATCAGAAGCAGAAAATGATTTCTGCAGCACTTAGTGATCCATGCTAGCTCCATGCACTGCCTCAGGCCCCAACCCCGAGGACTTCTTTACTCAGCAGTCTTTAAAGGTCACGACGAGAGCTGTTCCTTACAGTCAACAAACATTTCTCTCAAAATGGTCCCAAGAAAGATGGACTGGGGATAAAGCTTAATAAGCCCTTGAACTGCAGCCTACACAGGATACTGCAAGACATTCAGAATCAAGCTACATACTCAGTACTAGGTCAGCCTTGTAAGTGTGTTAACTTATAGCTGTCCTGTCACCTACCCAACATGAGGCAGTCTCTCCAGTTAGCAGCTAGACCTAGGTGGTCCCTGTGGCTGCATTAATTTAAGCTGGCCACTCTGTGTTCACTGAATTCTGCCTGCTCTTGGTCCACTGGACAGCCGTTAGCTGTGACATGGGGTTTCTAGGAACTTGGGTGATCATATGACTGCAATGGCCTCAGGGGTCCAGTTGGCTGGGGTGGGGAAGGCGGGGCTGGTGTCAGGCTGAAGCAGAAGGTTATTTGCCCATTGGGTGTTGCTGGCAGATGGTGTGGGAGGGTAGGCAGAGCTGTTCCCTATGTCTGCCAGCATCCTTCGCACTGTCTCTGGGAGCAGAGTGCCTGCTGGTGAGATGAGCCAGTCCCCTGTGGTTCAGTCATCTGACCCTTCTAGTCCAACCCTAGCTCGCCAAGTCCATGACGCCAGGGAGAAGGCTGGACCTGTGATTCAGGTGAGGTCCAAGAAGTCCTTGAGATTTCTTGCATCCTCCCCATCCATCCCACTGAAAACTCTGTGTCTGGCTCACAACTTCCCAAGAGCCTGTCCTGGGTTTGATTGCATACACAGAAAAGGCTGGAAGTGGTACTGTAGCTGCAGTGTCAGAGCGCTAGCCGTCAGCAAAAAGTGTTCAAGGACAGTGTCCAGGTCCAGCAGTCAAACCCCATAACCCCCCCCCCCCCAAAACAAACCCTGCTTATTATGAGCAGCCATGATAGCGAACTTTATTCACATTTTTTTCACTCATCCTTACAATTGTGTGAGGTATTGTGGTCTCCTTTTGAAGAAGATGCATTTAGGTTTTAAGAGCCCAAATAATTTGAGTCACACATGTGATTCAGGCAGGAAACGGACTGATCACTCCCTCTTCCCCCCCTCCTCTGGGCTCCTGTAGCTCAGTCCTCTCCTGGCAGTGTTCTCACTAGGTTAGTCCTCAGCATCTCCCACACCCAGCCAGGGATTCCTCACCTGCAGCTGGATGCCAATTGGTCCCACTGGCCATTTTCACTTAACATTTCTATGTTAGGACTATGTCAGGACAATTCATTTCATCCACAGTGGGTAAGACCTAATTTAGACTGTTTAAATGAAATGTGCTGGTTTGTTTTGTTTCCTGGTTCAGAGACATTTTATTTATTTATTTATTGCCAGTCCTGGGGCTTGAACTCAGGGCCTAGGCACTGCTCTTGAATGTTTTTTTGCTCAAGGCTAGCACTCTACCACATGAGCCACAGCACCACTTCTGTCTTTTTCTATGTGTGTGGTACCAAGAAATCAAACCCAGGGCTATATGCTTGCTAAGTCAAGCATTCTACCACTAAGCCAAACTCCTGCCCCCGGAGATATTTTTTTTTTTTGCCAGTCCTGGGCTTGAGCTCAGGTCCTAAGCACTGTCCTTGGACTTTCTCAAGGCTAGAGCTCTACCACTTGAGCCTCAGCACCACTTCCAGCTTTTTTCTATGTATGTGGTACCGAGGAATCGAACCCGAGTCTTCATGCATGCTAGGCAAGCACTTTAACCACTAGGCCAAACTCCCGGCCCCCCCACCGGAGATATTTTTAAAAAAAGAAAATCTCAGGAATGAGGCTGGGATATAGCAGAGCGGTAGAGAGCATTTTCCTGGCATGTTCAAGGCCCTGGGTTCCTGAGAGCTAAGAGAGTTGGGAAGGAGACCTGTTAATCAAGGGAACTTGCCTTTCCCATGTCTGACCCACAGGCCTTGGGAGCTAAAAGGCTTCTCAAGGACAGCATCAGGCCTTGTGTAAGTCCAGTGTGTCCTCCAGGACATGGGGGCAGCAGATGACCCTGTAGAGTTGGCAAATATGTCACTAACAAGTTTTCATAGAGATTAGAGAGGTGCATATTCTTTTTTTATGGATAGCTAATCATCACACTACCTTTATAAATATATACATTCATGTTGGTTCTTCTGTAGGTGGTGTCTAATTAACCTAATAAGTTATAACTCGTAAATCTGACTCTGGAGTGTTTCACATAGTTGATGATGCCCAAATGTCTTTATTACATAATAAACTTCAGGCTTTTTTCCTGTGATGAACCAATTGTACATACTTGCTGTAAACACTCTCCAGTTTGCAAATATTTTGTATATGCCAGTCCTGGGGCTTGAACTAAGGGCCTGGGTGCTGTCCTGAGCTTTTGTGCTCAAGACTAGTGCTCTACCACTGGAGCCACAGCTCTATTTCCTTTTTGGAAATACTATGTCTAGAATACTTTCTCTCTCTCTCTCTCTCTCTCTCTCTCTCTCTCTCTCTCTCTCTCTCTCTCTCTCTCTCTCTCTCTCTCTACCTCTCTCTCTCTCTCTCTCTCTCTCTCTCTCTCTCTCTCTCTCTCTCTCTCTCTCTCTCTCTCTCTCTCTCTCTCTCTCTCTCTGTCCTAGAATTTGAACTCAGGGCCTAGACACTGTCCTTGACACATTTTGTCCAAAGCTAGTGCTCTTGAGCCACAGTGCTACTTTCAGCTTTTTCTGTGCATGTGATACTGAGGAGTCGAACCCAGGGTTTCGTGCATTCTAGGTGAGCACTCTACTACTAGACCACTCTCCTGGCCCTGGAATATTCTTACAGAGGACATAACTGCCTAAAAGATAAAATATCTCATTTGTAGAAGGGCATTAAATCCCTTCTTCAGCAAGCAGCATTTTTGCTTTCATAAAATTCAACAAACATATGCAAAGTAGAGGGAAATGACACTGTGGCTCAAGTGGTAGAGCAATAGTCTTGAGCTGAAGAGCTCAGGGATAGCGCCCATGCCCAGAGTTAAAGCCGTAGGGCTTTAACAACGGACAAAATAATAATGCAACGTGGACTATAAATAAGGAGAGGAAAATTTTCTTTTTTTTTAACAAAATAGTCCTATTGACAGGGCAACATATGAAAAAAAGTGGAAGGAGAAAAATGTTATAGCAAAAGTTGGCATATCAGCCCGACACTAGTGGCTTAATGTAATCAGAGATGCTCTGGAAGCTGAGATCTGAGGAGTGAGATTTGAAGCCAGTCTAGACAGAAAAGTCCTTGGCACTTTCTTTCCAATTAACCAGAAAAAAAAGCCAGAAGTGGTGGTGTAGCTCAAGTAGTAGAGCACTAGTCTTGAGTAAAGTTAAAGAAATGGAGGTCCTTAGCTCAAACTCCATCCAACAACAACAACAACAAAAAGTTGTATCAGAAAGTCAGCTTAAAGTTGAAATGGTATCTTAGAATAGAAAAATTTTTTCGACTCTCCCCGCCCCCATTTCTGCTCCAAAAAAATGTGTGTGTGTGGTTTTTGTGTTAAACGTTGTGGATAGAGGGGCTTGGAGCGTGGCTTAGCGGTTGAGTGCTCGCCTAGCTTGTATGAAGCCTTGGGTTTGATTCCTCAGTACCACATACATAAAAAAAGCTGAAAGTGATGCTGTGGCTCGTGTGACAAAGTGCTAGCGTTGAGCAAAAAATGTCCAACCACAGTGCCTAGGACCTGAGTTCAAGCCCCAGGACTGGCAAAAACAAAAATAAAAACATCATTGTGGAATGGTGGCAACCTGCCTCTATCTTAGGCACCAGGCCTGATAGTATCCACACTCGGCAGTCCCCTCCCATAGTGACTGGCCTGGATAAGGTGACTGTCAGAAACGTGGAAATGAAGGAGTGGGACTTCTGAGGTTGGGTCATAGACATTTCAGCTTATGTTTTTAAATCTGTCTCAGATGACTTGATCTGAAGGAAGCCTGTTACCATGTGCTGAGGAGACACACACACACACACACACACACACACACACACACACACACACCCCAAAAGAGAGCAACAAAACCAAAACCAACTTGCCAGTCATGAGAGGGACGTGATTAGCAGTGGAGCCTGTAGCCCAGCTCTGCCTCAATGTCTTATACTCCCGCCTTACCATGACCCCTTCATGAAAGACCCTGAGGGACTTCAGACCCAGCCAGGTAAACTTGTCCCCAATACTTGACCCACCAAATAAGAAATAATAAATACCATGTTTTCAAATAAATATTAAAAGCTTGGGAGGGGAAGCTCAAGTAATAGAATGTCAGGGAAGTTTATGACCCTGAGTTTAAACTCTAGTATAGCAAACAAACAAACAAACAAACAAAAAACCCTGAAATTTTGGGTATGCACAAATCACTGATAACCAATACAGAAACCATTTGATTCTATGTGTTTATAGAACTTTGATCTTCTTAAAGCACCAAATGTATTCTATACTAATAGTTTAATGTGGTAGAGCACTAGCCTTGCAGAAAAGCCTAAGAACGATACTAAGGCCCTGAGTTCAAGCCCAGGACTGGCAAAAAAAAAAAAAAAAGTTGGTTAATCATCAGAAAATCTATCACTATTTGGGCTGTTATGAAGAAAGCTCAAATCACTCAGGGGCAGATCTGTAAATTCAAATATATTTGAAAACAATTAATAAAGGTGATATTATTATAAAAAAGTATAAAGGCAATATTTTTTTCAGTTTTCTTCTCTTTTTTCTTTTGGCCAGTCCTGAGGCTTGAACTCAGGGCCTGAGCACTGTCCTTGGGCTTTCCTCAAGGTTAGAGGTCTACCACTTGAGCCACAGCACCACTTCTGGCTTTTTTCTATGCATGTGGTACTGAGGAATCAAACCCCGGTCTTTGTGCATGCTAAGCACTCTACCACTAGGCCAAACTCCTGCCCCTAAAGGCAATATTTTGATTAAGGAAAATTAAAAACAAAAACAGAAAAAAATAAAAATACTTAAAACTAAGCATAAGTTGAAAAAAAAAACTACACATTGTTATTCACTTCCTTCCCATCTTTGTGCCCACCCAGGCAAGCTTGTTCTGAAAACAATAAAGAATTATGTCAAATGTTCAAACCCAGTCTTGACAATCCAAGCAAAAGATTTGCTTGGCTGGTTTCCTTTTAATACTGCATTCATTTTCAAAGATACAGAAATGACAGCTATAAAAATGAATATATATATATATATATATATATATATCAAGTGAGCTTTAGTAAAATATGTAACAATCATTTCTCAGCACTTCCTGTGAGCACCACACCACAGCAGCTGTTTCCAGGAATCATGAAGAAGACAGTCTTCTACCCTGAGAATTGAAATCATAGTTTATGCTACTATTCAGCAAAATAACATTTGTTGCCAGGTACAGATGGCTCACACCTGTAATCCTAGCTACTCAAGAGGCTGGGTATTGTGATCTGAGGATTGTGGTTTGAAGCCAGCCCAGGCAAGAAAGTCCCTGAGACTCCTATCTCCAATTAGGCACACACCCACCCCCACAGCCCTGAAAAAAAATCCAGAAGTAGCTTGAATGGTAGAGTGCTAGCCTGGTGAGAAAAACAAAGAAAAATACATTCAGAAATAGTGCCCAGGGGGCTGGGAGTTTGGCCTAGTGGTTAAAGTGCTTGCCTAGCATGCATGAAGACCCGGGTTCGATTCCTCAGTACCACATACATAGGAAAAAAAAGCCAGAAGTGGTGCTGAGGCTCAAGTCGGTAGAGCTTTAGCCTTGAGAAAGTCCAAGGACAGTGCTCATGCCCTGAGCTCAAGCCCAAGATGGGCAAAAAAAAAAAAAAATTAAAAAGAAATAGTGCCCAGGCTAGGAGTTTAAGCACCTAGGACAGACAGACAGACAGACAGACACACACACATACACACACACACACACACACACACACACACACACACACACACATGAAAAAGAAGAAAAAAACAAAACACATTGTTCCACTATGAACACATAGCTGTATTCTTCTAATGATTTGATATAATTGATGATTTTCTTAAAACTGAGATCTTCCATCATCCTATGACCTGAGACCTTGAATAGAACATGCATATAATATCTTCACATTTCTGGTTTTTACCTCACTGCTGAAGACAGGAAATACCAAAGAAGCTAAAATAGAATCAGGTCAGATGCTTCTGTCTTCACTTATTAGTAGCTGAGAGTCTACATTATAGCTAGCCTTTTACATAGACTATATTTGATCCTTACACTGAGTGTAATAACTGTCCCCATTTCACAGAATGTGATTTTATACTTCATGGAGACGAAGACCTGGAGTTCCAATCTACAGTGCCAGAAATGATGGGGTTGCTACCAGTAACCAGAAGCCAGGAGAGGACTTGCAATAGATTCTTCCTGCGAGTCTCAAAAAGGAACCACCCCTGCTGACTTGATTTCTAACCTCTAGCCTCCAGATCTGTGAGGTCATGCATTTCTGTTGTTTTAAACTAGTACTTTGTTACAATGGCACTAGCTGACTAACACAGGCAGATAGGTAAGCTGCTAGTTTCTCTGGATCCATTATGATTTTGAGCACCAGAAGGATTGGGATTAACTTAGACCTAACCATCAGGCCACAGCCACAGGAATTCATGTGTTCAAGAAGAGAGAAAAATACTTTACTGTGTGGTTCCTGTCTTCGCAGGGGAAGAAGAAACAAAGGCCAAATATTTCACATGCAAAATTGTGTCTGCAAGCAAATTCTCACAGCTATAGATGGTTTTCTTCACCAGTTCACAGTCAAATCTCCTGTAAACTTTAGCTGATAGAAAAAAATCACCTCACTCAAAGATGAGGAATCAAAAAGGAACCAATCAAAGATATAAGGAAAAATATGATCCTCTCTCCTATAGAAAAAGGTACATAACCACCTGTAATTCTAGCTACTTAGGAAGCTGAGATCCCAGAATCTTGGTCAACACCTTCCCAAACAGGAAGGTTCATGAGATTCGTATCTCCAATTAACCATATACCAAATAAAATAAATAAATAAAATATACACTATGGAACATAGGTGTCAAAACTGAGAAAAGTATACAGACTGAGATGATGCTATGAAAAAAAATCAAGAAACACATAATTATGAAGGGACTAGACAATTCAATATTTGAAAGACAAGATAACATAGAGGATGAAAGAGAACAATTATTTAGAGACAAATTTCAAAAAAGCTTAAGTGCACATCTCTTTTCTACAACAGAACAAGGAAATGAAGACACAACAGAAAAGGAAAATCATGACCAATGAATAATTAATCATGAGGCTTTACTGGATACACCAAATGCTGACCTGCAAATAAAGTAGAATTCAGTAAAGACAAGGAATGTAGGAAGATACGGATACAAGGCTATCCAGGCAAAAGTGCAAATCTATGTCTGGAAAGCAACTAAAGCAAAAGGGGCTGGGTCATAAGTCAAGTAGTAAAGCACCAGGCCTGAGGACAATCTCAACCAAAAACATAAAAAAAGACAAAGATGGTCAAATACCTCTCCACTCAAAATTACAAGACTCAGGCAGTTGGACCTGTGTGTAGAGTTGCGCTCTCAGGTCTCTAATCTACAGGATGGGGTTTGTTAAAGTTGTCAAGAATAAGGTCTACTTTAAGAGATACAAGTGAAATTTAGAAGACATTGAGAGGGCAAAACTGACTACTATGCTTGGAAATGCTTGGTGATCCAAAACAAAAATAAGTACAACACACCCAAATACAGGATGATAGTTCATGTAACCAACAGAGATATTATTTGCCAGATTACTCATGCACGCATAGATGGAGACATGATCATCTTGCGGCATATGCTCATGAGCTACCCAAGTACGATGTGAAAGTAGGCCTCACCAATTATGCGGCTGCTTATTGCACTGGCCTGCTGCCAGCCCACAGGCTTCTCAGTAGGTTTGGGATGGACAGGATCTATGAAGGCCAAGTGGAGGTGACTTGTGATGAATAACACAAAGTGGAGAGCATTGATGGAAAACCCGGTGCCTTCACCTGCTATTTGGATGCAGGCCTTGCCAGAACTACCACTGGCAATAAAGTCTTTGGTGCCCTGAAGGGAGCTGTGGACGGAGGCTTGTCTATCCCTCACAATACCAAATGATTCCCTGGTTATGATTCTGAGAGCAAGGAGTTCAATGCAGAAGTACATCAGAAGCACATCACGGGTCAGAATGTTGCAGATTATATGCGTTACCTAATGGAAGAGGATGAAGATTCGTGTAAAAAGCAGTTCTCACAAAGAACAATGTAACTCCAGACATGATGGGGGAGATGTACAAGAAGGCTCCTGCTGCTATAAGAAGCCCAAGAGAGCAGTGAAGAAGAGGTGGAAACATCCCAAGATGTCCCTTGCTCAGATGTCCCTTGCTCAGAAGAAAGATGGGGTAGCTCAGAAGAAGGCAAGCTTTCTCAGAGCTCAGGAGCGGGCTGCAGAAAGTTAAACCAAGTGATTTTCTATGAAGATTTTTTTCAAAAAGATAATAAACTTATTGACAAGCAAAAAAAAATTACAAGACTCAGATAGTCTTATTGAAGAGCTCTACCTAAACCCAAATTCTCAGGTTGAGCTATACTTTACAATCCCCTAGAAGCTACACAAAATTCCATGACCCTGGTTTGTATGTAACACTGGTTAAACTAGCATCACTAGGAGTTAACAGTAGGGTTTCTTTTTTGTTTTGTTTTTGTACTGGGACTTGAACATAGGGTCTGGGCACTGCCCCTTGATTTCTTAGCAGATGACTGGGGCTCTACCACTTGAGCCATGGCTCATTTCTGGCATTTTGATGGTTAATTGGAGGCAAGAGTCTCATAGACTTTCCTGTCCAGGCTGTCTTTGAACTGTGGTCCTCAGATCCCAGCCTCCTCTGTAGCTAGGATTACGGGTGAAAGCCACCAGTGCCTTACTGTATAATAATTTTTTTTTCTAGTCCTGGGCTTGAGCTCAGGGCCTGAGCACTGTCCTTGGACTTTCTCAAGGCTAGAGCTCTACCACTTGAGCCTCAGCATCACTTCCAGCTTTTTTCTATGTATGTGGTACCAAGGAATCAAACGAGGGTCTTCGTGCATGCTAGGCAAGCACTCTACCACTAGGCCAAAGCCCCGGCCCGTGTATAATAATTTTTAATGTTACTATTGTTACTTTGTCATATTACTTTACTATTATTATTTGTAATAATATTAGTAAGCATACACTAATATCAAAGAATGGCTAATATAGGATATACACAAAAGGAAATTAACCAATATCACTAATGACTGTCAATGCTAACAAGTATAAATCCTCTGCAAACAGAATCCAGCAGTACCTTAGAATACTAATACATTAACTTGGTTTCCTTCTGGGAGTGTAAAAATGACTTCATTGGAATATGTGCTAATGTAGATGAGCATCTTGAGTCTACTTATGTACTAGTCTCCTTCTAAAAAATAAAATACTTGTGGCTTTTAATGTTTCTAATTTTGAATCAAGCAATGCACTGCCACTGCACAATTTCTTTATGTTGTATTGTATCTCCATCACTCAAAGGGTTTCTTGGTGTGTGTTTGTTTTCTACACTTCGGCTGAGCCTGCCTGCTTTGAAGTACATGATTTTCTTTTTTTTTTTTATTGTAATTAGTAAAAGGGGAAGTACATGATTTTCATCAGCTACTTTTCTTCTTCTAAGGTAGACATAACAATAGCTTAAATTCAACCTAGGGAAGAGTCTGCTTTGCTCACTGTTAGCTGGTTTCCTTTCCCCACCCTCCATTCCCTTCAGACTAGCCAGTCCCTCAGGCTCCTCACCATTCCATGTCCCAATGGCAATTTTTTCTTTCTCTTTCTTTTTCTTTCTTTCTTTCTCTCTCTCTCTTTCTTTCTTTCTTTCTTTCTTTCTTTCTTTCTCTCTCTCTCTCTCTCTCTGTCTCTCTCTCTCTCTCTGTCTCTCTCTCTTTCTTTCCTTTCTTTCTTCTTTCTTTCCTTTCCTCCCTCCCTCCCTTTCTGGTTTGTCCAGTCCTGGGTCTTGAACTCAGGGCTTGGACACTGTCCCTGAGCTTTTGTGCTCAAGGCTCATTTTCTACTACTTGAGAGACAGCTCCACTTCCGGCTTTTTGATGGTTAATTGGAGCTAAGAGTCTCAGACTTCTTCCTACCCAGGCTGGCTTCCAACTGTGATGCTCAGATCTCAGCCTCCTGACTAGATAGGATTACAGGAGCCACCAGTGGCCAACTCCAATGGTGGATTTTTCTGTTTTGTTAAAATCAACTCAAATACCAGGACAGGGAGAAACTAGAATGGTCCTGGTTTAACATGCCATTTCTGGGAAAATGACATCCTAATATTCACACTCTTGGTCCGTTAGAATGCTGCATTGCACACTAGACTAAGTAGAAAGAGGGCAAAGCCAATAGTGAAAGGGACAATGACACTAGTATTACTGATGTACCATGTCTTCTGTTTACATTCATTAGAAATTTCCTCAATCAGATGGGTGCAGTGGCTCACACCTATAATCCTAGCTATTCAGGATGCTGAGATCTGAGGATCATGGTTCAAAGCCAACCTGGGCACTAAAGTCCCTAAAGTTCATGAGACTCTTAATCTCCAATTAACTACCAGAGAACCAGAAGTGTCCCTGTGGCTCAAGGAGTAGGGCAGTAGCCTTGAGCTGAAGAGCTCAGGGACAGCGCAGGCCCAGAGTTCAAGCCCCACAAGCAACACATAAATTAATTTAAAAAAAATTCCTCAACCTTTTTAGAAAATATCCACGGCAGAGTTTAGTGCTAGATCATAAGACAGATGGGAAAGCCTGAGGGCATACATCTTGTCCCGTACCTAATACCTCTAGGACTGTCCCATGATGGGCATAGTATGCAAAGACAAACTACATGGAAGTACACCATTACTCACTTCTGGTTTTCCAGTGTTAGAGTTCAAGACTAGCCCAATGTCTAGTCTCAGTCCTTCCCTGACCTTTGGTGGCAGTACTGGAGAATAAACTCAAGGCCTTGTATTTTCTAGGTTAAGTATCATACTACTTGAGTCATCTCCCCAGGCCTTTTGCTTTCAGCTTTAGTTTGCTTTTCAAATACAGTCTGATACTATTGCCCAGTGTGGTCTCTGGTCAAGAACCTCCTAGCTTATTCCCCAAGGTAGTTGGGTACAGGTGTGTGTCATCATGCCCAGCCCTCCCTCGTTGAACTTTTAGAGTGCTAATGAAGTTCCTCTAAAGTTATAACTTAAATTGACATATGAATTTTGAAGAATGTGATACACATTCCCCCTGAAAGGAAATGCTAACACATTTATATGAGACATTACTAAGAAAAGAGAGAGCCAGTTCAAACTGTTGAAAGAGCCTAAAGGCATTTTGCCCCTACATTATCTTGTTATACAAAATTTGAAACAGCAATTGAAAAACCTTTATAGTAAGGGTTGAGGTGTAGCTCAGCAGTAGAGTACTTGCCTACTGCGTGAAAGGCCTTGAGTATCATCCCCAGCACTATGCACACACACATGGATATTAACTGTTCATGACACTTTCTATATTATTCTACATACCCCTCTAATCCATCATTCATCCTTTTTTTTTTCTGTCCTGGGGCTTGAACTCAGGGTCTGGGCCCAGTCCTGGGGCTTTCTCAAAGCTAGAGCTCTACCACGTGAATCACAGCACCAACTTTTTCTGTATATGTGGTACTGAGGAATTGAACCCAAGGCTTCTTGCATGCTAGGCAAGCACTCTACCGTTAGGTCAGGCTCTCTGCCCCCATTTTAGTTTTAATGTAGAAATCAGTTGTCTTTCCCCTAAATACTTCAGCAGGTATTATGTTAACTAGAATTTACTGTTTTCTTAGAGTCTTCTGTAAATTTTACATACAGTGAATATATAAATGAAGTGTCTATTTACTGAATTTTTGGAAATGTGCACTTGTAACCCAAAATACTGTCAAAATATAGAATATTATCATCACCCCAAAAGTTCCTCATACCCTTTCTCAGCCAACTCACACTTTCATGTTCTTAGATGCATATACTTACCCTTCTGATTTTTTTCACCATAGGTTGCCTACAATGTCATATAAATGGGATCAAAAAAGATATATGTCTATGCCACTCATTCTGAATCATGTTTTTGAGATTCATCCATGTTGTATGTATTTATTGGTGGGTGTGATCTGCTGCATAAAATATTTCACAATATATTTATCCCTTCTCAAATGAAGGACATAGACTATTTGCAGTTTAGGGTTTATGCTTAGAAGCATTTATGTCTTTATTTTTAAGTTTTGTTATTATAAAGGTGAAGTATGGATGAGTTACAATTACATAAGTCAGATAAAGACTACACTTCTTTCCCGGTTTTACTTCCATCCCCACCTAAAAGTTGTATAGTTCACTTTCAATATAGTATCTAGTAAGTACCACTGCTGCATTCACCCTTTGCCCCTATTTATGTATTTTTGTGGGGGAGGGATCATGGGGCTTGAACTCAGCCTGAACGCTGTCTCTGAGCTCTTCAGTTCAAGGCTACAACCCTAGCCTGGGCCTGGGTGCTGTCCCTGAGCTCTTCAGCTCTAGCTACCTTCTTACACTTGAGCCAAGCCCCATTTCCCGTTTTCTAGAGGTTAACTGGGGATAAGAGTCTCAGGTCCTTTTGTGCCTGGGCTGGCTTTGAACCTTGATCCTCAGATCTCAACCTCCTTAGTAGCTAGGATTATAGGCGTGAGCCTTTGTGCCGGCATCCCATTTAGGTCTTTTAATTAACTTGCTTTCATTTTTTTCCAGATCACAAGTAGTATTTTATGTTATTTTATTGTTGATCATGGGGCTTGAATTCTAGGTCTGGGCACTATCCCGGAGCTCTTTTGCTCAAAGTTAGCACAATATCAATTGGTCACTTGGAGATGAGTGGACTATGGATTTTCCCGCCAAATCTGGCTTTGAACCCTAATCCTCAGATCTCAGTCTCCTGAGTAGCTAAAATTACAGGCTTGAGACATCGACACCTGACATGTATATTTAATCTTATAAAAAAAAAAATCTGGGGCCTGGAGTTTGGCCTAGTGGTAGAGTATTTGCCTAGCATGCATGAAGACCTGGGTTCAATTCCCCCGTACCACATACATAGAAAAGCAGAAGTGGTGCTGTGGTTCAAGTGGTAGAGTACTAGCCTTGAGGAGAAAGCTCCAGGAAAGAGAGAGAGAGAGAGAGAGAGAGAGAGAGAGAGAGAGAGAGAGAGAGAGAGAGAGAGAGTGAGAGTCTGATCCTGTCCCTCAATGGTAGTATATTTCATATTCCCATTGAAAATATTTGATGTTTCAATCATTGCATGCCACCCCCACCAATTTCATTTCTTGACATTAAGTAAGAAGTTTTATATTTCAATTAATGTATTCTCTCTTGCCCTAAAGTATTTGTTGAATACTAGGGGAAAATTCATATAACATGAAAAACAAACACAAAAGGCAGACTGAAGAAAGGGTCCCTAAGTATGATACAACCAGGAACCATTAGGATAGAGCTGTATATCCAGGAAGCAAGTGTTCCATAACTATGGAAGGTGGGTCACTTCACTAGACTCTGAACTTCTAAGTAGTCCAAACAAAGAAGGAAACATGGAAAGTCTGCCATTAAGATCGAGACAGAGCTTTTATCCTATTCCTGGGTCTTAAAGGCTATATCTCCCTTGTTGGTGCTCAGATAGAAGCTGTCCCATGACACATAGTCCCCACTGTCCACCATGATAATACAACACTGAGTAACAAGTTGTCCTTTTAAATAGAATATTCTTTCATGTGATTCAAAGCTGCATGAGGGAGTATGACTCCTGAATAATAGCCCAGAGGAATGAAGGACACAAAAAAGGAAAACGTCACCTCTTTTAATGTAGCTAAGACTACGCCTTTTCTAGTTTTTTTTTCTTTGTGCCATAAGACTAATTATTTGCAAATGTCTTCTTTAAATGCTTTCAAAAATTACAGTGTCTTACACCTGTAATCCTAGATACTTAGGAGGTTCAGAGCTAAGACTCAAGGTTCAAAGCTAGAGAAGGAAAGTCTATGAAACTCTTATCTCCAATTCACCACTAAAAAGCCCAAAGTGAAACCGTAATTCAAGTGGTAGAAGGCTAGACTTGAGTACAAATGCTTAGGCCAGTGCCCAGGCCCGAAGTTCAAACCCCAGGCCTGGCCCAAAACACACACACACACACACACACACACACACATAAAAAGTGAATTTTATATTATATGGAAAAATTTTAGTGAACAATGAGCACTGTCTAATATTAAGTAGTATAGTATCACCACCTCGTTAGGATGACAAGACCCTTTAGGGAAGACTGACCAGCCTACATTTCTAGTGCCCTCTCCTTTGTCTTTACTGGAAAAGTCATCTAAGTTAAAATTCTAGTTTCCTAGACATCTGTAGGTATCAGTGACCAATAGGATCCTTGGGGAATGATTGGCATTTAGACAGATAATAAATGTAATTCTTGATATATAGTGTGAGTTTGCACCATCATTAGTTGTCCATGTTTATTTTTGCTGTCAGGTATTACTAAAAGACTACCCCTGAAAATTAAAGGGAAAAAAGATAACTATAAAAGAAATTCTGCATTTGGGGCTAGAGATGTTGCTCAAGCAGCAGAGCAATTACCAATTTTATGCTTAGTACTAGGGTCTGGATTCAACTAGCAGCACAAAAAGAAGAAAGAAGAGGAGGAGGAAGGGGGGTGTGGAATATTGGGTTGGGAGAGTGGTTCCAGTGGTACAGCATCTGCCTAGCAAATGTGAGGGCCTGAATTCAAACCATGCTACTGACAAAATAGCATTAACGAAGGCAAAATACTTAATTTGAATACTAATTTAAGGAACATAAAAGTAAAAGTGCACCACCTCTCGAACTGTGAACTATAGTTTCTGCTTGTGACACTGGTCAAATCAGCTTGTAGGATGTATTTCTTTTTATTTGTATAATAAGAGAACTTGACAAAAAGTATAGACAAATTCTATACTCCCGAGAATAATTTCAAAATACTTATCTTATGTACTATAGTTCATTGGTATGTTTTTCATGGATCTTGATCATCTTTAAAGAGAAAAATAAAAAGACTACAAAATTATCGGACCGGGAGTTTGGCCTAGTGGTAGAGTGCTTGCCTAGCATGCACAAAGACCCAGGTTCAATTCCTCGGTACCACATATATAGAAAAAAGCCGAAAGTGGTGCTGAGGCTCAAGTGGTAGAGCTCTAGCCTTGAGAATGTCCAAGGACAGTGCTCATGCCCTGAGCTCAAGCCCAGGACTGGCAAAAAAAAAAAAAAAGACTACAAAATTAGCATAGTACTCAATACTAGAAAAAAATTCTGGGAGCCTGGCACTTGTACAGAGGTTAGAAACATAGATTAATGTTCTTGGAAAGAAATTTAGCATTCTGTCAACAGCCTTTTCATAACATAAAATAATGACATTGTAATCATAAAGCTAGAATTTATAGCATCATTACAAATAATGTTTATAAGCCAAGTGTGGTGATGCATGCCTGTAATCCTTAGCACTCAGAAGACTGACACAGGAGGATAGCAAGTTCAGGACCAGTATGGAATACAATCTTTAATTTAAAAATCATGTATTTCAGAATTTATAACCTAGGGAAATACATTTTCATGCTGAATTTTAAAAGAATAAAAGTAAAGCTGGGGCCGGGAGTTTGGCCTAGTGGTTAAAGTGCTTGCCTAGCATGCATGAAGACCCGGGTTCGATTCCTTGGTACCACATACATAGAAAAAAGCTGGAAGTGGTGCTGAGGCTCCACTTGAGAAAGTCCAAGGACAGTGCTCAGGCCCTGAGCTCAAGCCCAGGACTGGCAAAAAAAAAAAAAAAAAAAAAAGTAAAGCTGGGCACAAGTGGCTCACATCTATAATCCTAGCTTTTCAGGAGACTGAGGTCTGAAGATTGTGGTTCAAAGCCAGCCGGGGCAGGAAAGTCCATGAAACTATTATTTCCAACTAATCACACACACAAGTGGAACTACAGCTCAAGAGGTAGAGTGCTGTCCTTGAGTACAAAAGCTCAGCCAGGCCCAGAATGCAAGGACCAGGACCAACAAAAGCAAGCAAGCAAGCAAGCAAGGAAGGAAGGAAGGAAGGAAGGAAGGAAGAAAGGAAGACAAAAAGGAAGGAAGGAAGAAAGAGGGAAAGAGAGGAAGGAATGAAAGAAAGAAAAGGAAGGAAAGAAGGGAAGGGAAGGAAGGGAGGGAATAAAAAAGAATAAAAATAATCCCTGCTATTAGTTTTCTTTGGGTAGTAGACCTAAGAGATTTTCCCCTCCCCTCCCATAGTTTGGTATCCTCCCTCTCTCTCTCTCTCTCTCTCTCTCTCTCTCTCTCTCTCTCTCTCTCTCTCTCTCTCTCTCTCTCTCTCTCTTTTTGCCAGTCCTGGGCTTGAGCTCAGGGCCTGAGCCCTGTCCTTGGACTTTCTCAAGGCTAGAGCTCTACCACTTGAGCCTCAGCACCACTTCTGGCTTTTTTCTATGCATGTGGTACCGAAGAATCAAACCCGGGTCTTCATGCATGCTAGGCAAGCACTTTAACCACTAGGCCAAACTCCCGGCCCTCTTCTCATTTTTTAATGAAAATTATTATTCACTTTCATAACTTTAGAGCCTTAAAGTAAGATATGAGAAGGTAAAATTCAAATAGGAAAAATGAAGAGAATGAAAAAAATTATATGAAGGAAAGAACTCAAAGGGATGAGTTTGTATCTGTTAAATAAACCCTGGATTATTGGATATTAGAAATTAGCCAACGGAAGGCATTGTTATCAAGACAGGTCAGTAAAAGAAGAAGCAGTTGGTGTGGCTATGACTTGGAAAATTAGATTAGGAAGTAGTGAACATCCATGGCACAAACCTAAGTGGAATCGAGTTTATAGAGTCCTGGGAGAAAAGGCCATGGGAAGTAAAATGTGAAGCATTCAATTGAATGCAGAACTTAGGCAATCACATACAAAAATCAAGGATGGGCCGGGAGTTTGGCCTAGTGGCAGAGTGCTTGCCTAGCATGCACAAAGACCTGGGTTTAATTCCTCTGTACCACATACATAGAAAAGCCAGAAGTGGTGCTGTGGCTCAAGTGGTAGAGCTCTAGCTTTGAGGAAAGCCCAAGGACAGTGTTCAGGCCCTGCGTTCAGTCCCCTGGACTGGCAAAAAAAAAAATTAAGGATTTATTTTTACATGGAATAGAAGATAAGCTCTAGGCTATACACAGTGGAAAACAGCATTTGCTGTTAGTTTTGTGTTTGTGTTTAGGCTATGATAGTGTCACTTCTGAGATTGATGAGTATAAAAAAAGGACTGCACACTGCCAACTCTCTGTGAGCTGATTAAGGTCAGGTGACCAAGGATAAGCAAGAAAAGTAATGTCCCCAAGAAGTGTTCTCAATATTGGTAGTATAGCAAAGGGGCAGAGATGATTTGGTAAGTGTTCCAGAAAACTCTCTCCTAGGAATTCTGGATTTAGGAATGCTCCTACTGTCTTCACAGAAAAGTAAAGTTAACTTTCATTTCACTACAAAAACTTGCAGATTGTATGCTTTTATGACAAGTTGGTGTCATGAGGAGAGAAAAGGGAAAGAGGAGGGAGGAGGAGGGAATAGAGGAGAGTTCCTCGTGATATGTGAGGGTAGGTGTCCCAGGAGTAATTGAATGTGAAAATATGGAGCTTAGACATCAAGGGGGGAGGGAAATGGGGACAAAACATGAGAAGGGGTATCAATGTGTGAAAAGTAATGTACCTTCTATCTGGCGAATGTAACTGTAACCTCTCTATACATTACAATGCAAAATTAAATATAAAAAAAGAAGTCTGAACATCAAAAAGAATGAAGTTTATGCAGAGCTTTTTCTTTCATTCACCCATTTTAGAAACAGTCTTACTATGTAGCAAATTTTATCTTGTATAATAAAATCATCTTTATGATTCAAAAAAAAGAAAAGAAAGAAAGAAACATCAAGAAGCCGAGCGTGGGGACCGGGAGTTTGGCCTAGTGGTAGAGTGCTTGCCTAGCATGCACGAAGACCCGGGTTCGATTCCTCGGTACCCCACATATATAGCAAAAAGACGGAAGTGGTGCTGAGGCTCAAGTGGTAGAGCTCTAGCCTTGAGAAAGTCCAAGGACAGTGCTCAGGCCCTGAGTTCAACCCAGGACTGGCAAAAAAAAAGAAGAAGAAGAAGAAGAAGAAGAAGAAGAAGAAGAAGAAGAAGAAGAAGAAGAAGAAGAAGAAGAAGAAGAAGAAGAAGCCGAGCGTGATGGCTCACACCTGTAATCCTAACTACTCAGGAGGCTGAGATCTGAGGATCAAGGTTCAAATCCAACCTGGATACTAAAGACCGTGAGACTCTAGTCTCCAACTGACTACTAGAAAACAGGAAGTGGGGCTGAGGCTCAAGGGGTAGGGTGGTAGGTAGCCTTGAGCTGAAAAGCTCAGGGACAGGGCCCAGGCCCACAGTTCAAGCCCCCATGACCCACAGAAAAAGAAAAGAAGAAAAAAGTAGACATCAAGGCTAATACCATTACCAAGTGACAGTTTCAGCATTAAAAAGAAATTAAATCAGGACCGGGAGTTTGGCCTAGTGGTTAAAGTGCTTGCCTAGCATGCATGAATACCCGGGTTCGATTCCTCGGTACCACACGCATAGAAAAAAGCCGGAAGTGGTGCTGAGGCTCAAGTGGTAGAGCTCTAACCTTGAGAAAGTCCAAGGACAGTGCTCAGGCCCAGAGCTCAAGCCCAGGACTGGCAAAAAAAAAAAAAAATTAAATCTCAGGCAAGGAAAGTATATAACTTTACTAGATCCTCTCTCTATCATTCTCTACTGCTAGACTTTCCCATGTAGACATCCTACCATCACCTGAAATATTAATGAATCACCAGGTGAGGGTGGCTCATGTCTGTAATTCTAGCTATAGTTTTAAGCCAGCCCAGTCAGGGAAGTTCATTGTCTCCAATTAACCACCGATAAATAAGAGGTAGAGCCATGACTCAAGCAGCAGAGTGAGTGAACAATATCCAGTCTCTACACTTAAACCACAGTACCAGCGCCAAAAAGAAAAAATAATCTACTAATGTTGTAGGTTAATGGCTGGAAGTTGGAAATATCAACTTTGACCAAAATACTTGGCATTTCCCAGCTGTGTGCCCAGAGCAGTAGCCTGGGATACTCACATCCCAGCTCTTCTTGCAATTTATATTGCCAACCCCTTCTTCTTATCTCATTCCTCTATACAGAAGTGCCCTATAATTACTATTGTCAAGATAAGCCCCACTCTTCCTTCCCAATACTTCTCAACTTACTTTCCACCTAGTAGGGCTAGGCTTCTTTCTCAATGGAAGCTATTTTCTCTTCATGTGACCTAAATTCTGTGTATGGTAGCTTCATTCTATTAGTTGAAGTGGGTTTCTGTAGTGGGTTTCTGTTCTTTAGTAATGCTATATTTAAGTTATTCTATAAGTGTTTCATTCTCTTTACTGGAAGTAAAAGAGAGCAAATTCTAGGATGTTGGGTCCCCCCGCTACCCCCATACTCTGGGAACCTTATGCTTTCCCTCTAAAAGAAGATGTTAGGTCACCAGAATGGAGTACAGGAGTGGACAGATAACCACACCCATGCTACAGTAAGTGGCCTCAGAGATAGCCCAGGAGATGCCTACCTGCTGGCGTTTACACTCCTTTTTAATCCCTTCCCTGTGAGTGTGGGTGGACTTAATTAGCAGGCCCTATGGTAACTCTATGTTTACTAATCTGAACTGCCAAACTACTTTTCTACACTGGCAGCAGCATTTTACAGACCAGATTAACTACTTCTTATCTCTGAAACTAAATGCAAATTATTTAGCCTATATTTTTCACCATTTATAAAATAATTCCAAAAACAAAGGCTAACATTTCAGATACCAGCACTATTCGAGGTACATTCAATAAAATGCAGGAAATGGTTATATTTAAATTCCAGACCAAAGAAAAAAGAAAATGTCCCATGTAATCTTTGCCCCAAGGTTGGTATTAGATGCTTTTTATGCCAGAAAAAGAATCCAGTGTCAACTGCTAATTTGAAGTAACTTCAGCAGTTTGTGCCATATAAGTAAAGCATATAAGAGGACATGGAACCCACAAGATGATACTTTTGGCTTTTTGGTGGTTAATTGGAGATAGAGTCTCACAGCTTTACTGCCCAAACTGACTTTGAACTGTGATCCTCAGTTCTCAACCTCCTGAGTAGCTAGGATTACAGATGTGAGCCACCAATACCCATCAAGATTAAATGCTTTTTTTTTTTTTTTTTGGTCGGGTCATGCAACTTGAACTCTGGGCCTGGGCATTGTCCATGAGGTCTTCAGCTCAAGGGTACTGCCCTACCCTTGAGCCACAGCCGCACTTCTGGTTTTCTGGTGATTAACTGGAGATAAGAGTCCCCCAAACTTTGTAGTGCTCCAGTTGGCTTTGAACCTTAATGATCAGATCTCAGCCTCCAGGGTAGCTAGGATTACAGGAGTGTGCTATGACGCCCAGCCAAGACTAAATTGTCAGCAGTTGCCTTTTAAGTCATTTTCCTCCTGTCCTTGGCCTTTTCTCTGCACTATTAGCTCCCATCACGATGAGAATAAAGCCATTACTTTTGGGTATACACAGATCTTTTCTCACACCCCCTCATGATATCCTACACATTCTGAGTAAGGACTAGGCTAGTGGGTTCCATTATTGAATGATAATTCCTGAACTGGGAATTTCATGTGAAGTTATTTAGTGAACTGAACTGTTCATGAAAGGTTATTTGAATAGTAATCTACTGTATCCAAAAGGATTCCAAAATCTTTGGGGACTTTCAATTACTTTATAGAAGTAGAACAGGAAAGGTGAAGTCCCTGTCCTCTCTAAACAGGCACATAACTTCTAATTTTGTTTTAAGGCAGGGCACCCCTGTGGCTCACGCCTGTAATCCTAGCTACTTTTAAGTCAGATGTGGTACCACATATTTGTAACTCGAGTTGCATAGGAGTCAGAAGGATCCAGAGTTTGAGGCCAGCCCATGCAAAGTATACAAGTCTATATCTCAAAAATAAAATACAAATATAAGGGCTAAGGAATGACTCAAGGGATACAGAGGTTGTGCTCAAAGCCAGTTTCAATGTCCAACAGGACAAAAATCAACCAATATTTCCAAAACCAGAGTACTGGCATCTATAATTTTAGCACTTGAGAGCTGGAGTTAAGAAGATTTCAAGTTTGACGCCAGACTAGGCTATAGAGTAAGACCTTGCCTCAAAAAAAAGAAAAAGTTGAATTATAAATAAACAAAATCTTTAAATGACCAAGAATATCAAGCTTGGTTACAATGCCAGACCCATACATTTTATTCCTTTATTATAATTACCAATTTTTTTTTTTTTTTGTCAGTCATGGGGCTTGAATTCTGGGCCTGGGCATTGTCCCTGAGCTCTTCAGCTCAAGACTACCATCTTATCCCTTGAGCTACAGCTCCACTTCTGGTTTTCTGGTGGTTAATTGAAGATAAGAATCTCACAGACTTTAGTGCCTGTGCTGGCTTTGAACCATGATCCTCAGATATCATCCTCCTGCATAGCTAGGATTACAGGTGTGAGCCACCGTGTCCAACCCAGCTTGATTATCATTTTTTTAAATAGGATAATGGTAATTCCTGTTTTATAGAAAGTTTCTCCAATACATGTTTACAAGAGTAGTGTATGCAGAGATTTTTTTTAAAGGCTATCTTGACAAACAGGCAAAAGTTTTTATCTCCTATGCAGAAGCTAGACATAAAATACACTAGGACATGATAAATTATGCAGGACACTAAGTGTTCATACACAGAGAGACCAAAGAAGGTTACTCTTAGGAGAGGAACACAAAGATACAATACCTATGTGCAGCTGATCATATAAAATAATATTTATCAAAAAGAACTTCAGAAAATGGAAAGAGGTTTTTTCTTTGTTAAAAAAAATGTTCTTGCTATGTTTTTTTTCTTTTTTCTTTTTTTTTTTTTAAGTTCTCTCAGGCTCATCCTCAGAAAGCTGAGGATGTGAAGATCACATTTCAAAACCAGCCCAGGGAGGGAAGTCCATGAGACTTATCTCCAATAAATTACTCAAAAAAATGTCAGAAGTAGTGCTGTGACTCAACTGGTAGAGCGCTATCCATGAGCAAAAAACCCTCAGAGACAGAGCCCAATCCCAGAGCTCAAGCCCCAGGTCCAGTAAAATAAATAAATAAATAAAAATTTAAAAAAAATAAAAATGTTCTGATATGCAGCAGTTAGATCTAAAATACAGTAAGATCAAAAGAGGCTACTCTTAGGACAGAAATACAAAGCTGCAGTGCCTATGGGCCTCTTTATATCTATATAAAATAATATACATGCTGAAATGAACTCCAACACCTCTCCTGTTTTCTTTCTTTTATTAGTTTTTAGTTTTCAGGAATCTGTCTTCTTTAGCTATGTATGATGTATTCAAGTGTACATCTTCAGAAGGGTTGGGGTTAGGTACTGAACTTGAGGGAAAAAGGGGGAAAAAGTACAGCTGAGTAGCTCACTGGACCTTGATAAAAGTGAACTATTCAGCTCGTAGGTGGAGATGAGAGGAAGGGACTGGGAGAAAGTGAAGGAACAGAAGACACTGAATGAAAAGAAATGTACTCATTACTTGTACCTCTGTATATCACCTCTATAATAACAACACTATAAATTATTTTTTTTAAAGCCAGGTGCTGGTGGATTATGCCTGTAATCCTAACTCAGGAAGCTGAGATTTGAGGATCGCAGTTCAAAGCCAGCCAAGGCAGGAGATTCTTATCTCCAATTATCTACCAGAAAATCAGAAGTGGCACTGTGGCTCAAAGTGGTATAATGCTAATCTAATGCAGAAAAACTCAGTGACAGTGCAGGGACCCTGAGTTCAAGCCCCACAACCAACCAGAAAAAAGAAATGTACTCTTTACCTGACATATGTAACTGTTATCCCTCTGTGCATCACCTTTATGATAACAATTTAAAATTAAATTTTAAAAATGTAGAACTTGCTGATGAAGATCATGTTAGCTCTCTAGTTCAAGACTATCTTGAATAATATAGTGAGATCCATTCTCCTCTCAGAAGTAAAAAAAAAAAAATCATCAGCTTCTTGAAGCAATCAATGTGATTTCAAATGATAAAAACACAAGAAAGTTATCCAGGCACTGGTGGCTCATGCCTTTAAGCCTAGGTACTCAAGAGACTGAGATCTAAGAATTGAAGTTCAAAGTCAGCCAGAGGGAAGAAAATCTGTGAGACTCTTATTTCCAATTAATTATTAGAAAACCAGAAGTGGAGTGGTGGTTAGAAGCAATAGAGCACTAGCCTTGAGCAAAAGAGTTCAGTGACAACACCCGGCCTGAAGTCAAGCCCCCCACATCTCCACACAGACAAAACAAAACAAAACACCTTCTCATTTTTTTTATCCTACAACTCAATGATAATAGTCACATTGCCATGAGTAAGTGGCCACATTTGTTTACTGTGGAATTTTTTAGTTGTTTGTAACTTGATATACATTCATTCTTAAGAAATTAATATAATATCATACACCAATGGCTCATCCCTGTAATAGTAGCTACTCCCAAGGTTGAGATGTGAAGATAGACAGGAAGGTCTCTTATCTCTAACAAACTACTCAAAAAGAGCTGGAAATGAAGCTGTGGCTCACGTGACAGAACAATAGCTCAGGAGCAGTGTGCAGGCCCTAAATTCAAGCCCTCAGAACCATCACAAACAAGCAAGCAAACAAGCATAGTACTTGTGACCTGGAAAAAATGAAAACACATTACTTAAAAGACACAAAATACTTTTAGAGCTTTTTTCATAAACCCTAAACTGGAAATAGCCTGTACCCATCAATTGAAGAACCAATAAGTACATTGTACAGTATTTTATACAGCAGATCATATCTACCAATAAGCACATACAACATGGATGAATCTCAAAAACACCATTCAGAGCCAGAGATACAAAAATATTTTTATGATTCTGTTTAAAATGTACTCTAGAGGAAGCAAAATTAATCTATAGTGAAAAAAATCAGAAGAATAGGAATATTCATCTAAGGACAGGCAAGTGTATGTTGGCTGAGAAAAAGTTAATGTAGTTCAGAAGAGGAACCCCTGGAGCCAGCCCTGTGGCTCGTGCCTGTATACCTGGCTATTCTGGAGGCTGAGATCTGAGGACCAAGGTTCAAAGCCAGATTCAAAAGGTTCAAAAGGACCTGAGACTCTTATCTCCAATTAACCTCTAGAAAATGGAAGTGGGGCTTGGCTCAAGGATAGGGTGGTATACGGTGGTATTCATGAGCTGAGGAGTTCAGGGACTTGAGCTGAAGAGCTCAGGGACAGTACCCAGGCAGAGACCAAGCCCTATGATCCACCAAAGAAGAAGAAGAGGAGGAGGAGGAACCCCTGGTACTGCTCTGTTATAATTCCTTATATAATAGAGAAATGTTAGCATATAAAAATGTTTATAATATTAGACTAATCCTTTAGGTTCTGTGCTTCTTGGCCCAATTGCTTTCTTTCTCTAGTTGAAAATTATCTTGGCAGAAGCCATACTACAGGAAGTCTACCCTGAGCAGTGACTCAGATAATTAGACAAAAGCATTTAAAGATCTTTTCAGGTTTCACTCTTTGTACTCCTTCCTTTCAGTGTTGATAATTGCACATTTTTGTACTTGTACCACTATACTTATTAAATCACTAATGCTTGTTCTCAACTATCCTTTTGGGGTTGTTGATAATGGTGGTAGTGACTTGTGGGCTTGAATTCAGGGCCTGGACACTGTCCCTGAACTTTTTTGTTCAAGAATAGCACTCTACCACCTTGAGTCAATGCCCCACTTTTAGTTTTTAAGTTTTTAGTTTGGCCTAGTGGTAGAGTGCTTGCCTAGCATGCACAAAGACCTGGGTTCAATACCACATACATAGAAAAAAGCTACAAGTGGTGCTGTGGCTCAAGTGGTAGAACTCTATCATTGGGTAAAACCCAAAGACCATGCTCAGGCCCTGAGTTCAAGCCTCACAACTGGCAAAAAAAAAAAAAAGTCTCACAGACTTTACTGCCCAGGCTGGCTCTGAACAGCGATCCTAGATCTTGGCCTCCTGAGTAGCTAGGATTACGAGAGTGAGCCATAAGTGCCCAGCATGACATTTTCTAAGTTTCAAAACTAAAGGTTAGCCAGTCACAGGTGGCTCACAATTTTAATTCTAGCTACTAAGAAGGCTGGGATCAGAGGATCCTAGTAGGAAGCCAGGTCTGTAAGACTTATCTCCATCTGATCTCAGATACGTTGATAGTGAAACTTTACCATCCATGTGACATTATTTCCTAGGTGTCATTGAATCACATAACATGTATGACTACTTTTTCTCACATCAGAAGAACTAGAAACAAACTGAAGCAAATCTGCATACACTTAGAATGTACAATGTTCTAATCAGCTATATCCACAAACCTTCTTTTTCTGACTTATGAACATGTTCCCAAAGCTGAATCTGTTTTTCTGTTTTTAATTCTTGGACACCCTTAGATGAATAAACTACAATGTAAAAAACAAAGTGAGAAATAAAAAAAAACACTCACCAGATGAAAAAAAAAAGACTTATCTCCAATTAACTACCAAAAAAGCCAGAAGTGGAACTGTAACTCAAGTGGAAGAGCACTAGCCTTAAGAAAAAAGAAAGCGAGAAACGAGCCATATGCTGAGTTCAAGCCCCAGGACAAGAACAACAACAAAAATGGAACAAAATAATAACAGCTAACAGCAAAACCTTAAAGGGCTAGGAATCTAACTCTACTTTTTAATGGGTATGAGGCACTAAGTTCAATCATCAGCATTGAAAAAAGAGAAAAAGTTTCGAAATTAAATCATAGTGCAATGTGTTCATTTTAGTTATGAGCTCAAGGTTCCTAAGAAATAATTCATGTTTCTGAAAAATATACTCCAGTTGTATCAGACAGAAATATGGTATGTCAATAGCTGCCAATATTCCCATTGTACCCTGTTCAAAAGTGAGTTATAGCTGGGTGCTTGTGGCTCACAACTGTAACCCTAGCTACTCAGGAGGCTGACATCTAAGGATTGGGGTTCAAAGCCAGCCCAGGCACGAAAGACTGTGAGATGCTTATCTCCAGTGAAACACTAGACAATTGGAAGTGATGTTGTGGCTCAAAGTGGTAGAGTGTTTATCTTGAGCTGAAAAACTCAGGGACAACTCCCAGAACGAAAGTTCAAGCCCTACAATCTCAAAAAAAAAAAAAAAATTAAAAAGTGAGCCATAAGTTGTTAACCTTAAAGGACTTGTTTTAAAAGCTGATTAAGAATCATAATTTGGGGCTTGGAATGTGGCTTAGTGTAGAGTGCTTACCTAGCATGCCTGAAGCCCTGGGCTTGATTCCTTAGTACCAGATAAACAGAAAAAGTGGAAAGTGGTGCTGTGACTTGAGTGGTAGGGTGCTAGCCTTGTGCTTCAAGAAGCCCAGGAACAGTGCCCAGGCCCTGGGTTGAAGCTCAAGAACTGGCAAAAAAAAAAAAATCATGCCTCATCACCTAATGCTAAATGTATACATATAAATATCCATATAATTCATATTTCTGATTTTTAGTTCATATACACTCAATATCTGTGTTTTTCTATAAATACTTGTTGAAAGAATGAATCAAATTATTAGGACATTTCTAAAAGCAGAAAAAGCTCTTCTCAAATAATTTAGCGTTAAGCTCTCAACTCAAAGCCTCAGGAAAAAAGAAAGTTATGATTTATAGTGAATGACTCATTTCCTTAGATGATTCAGCCTTGTGGACTCAACTGACTTGTCTCCCACTCCATCCCAATCCAATGTTAACTCAGGACCAGGGAAAAATAAACCCTGGATTATACAGCTAGCTTTCCTATGCTGTCACATAATATTTTATTTTATTTTATTTTATTTTGCCAGTCCTGGGCTTGAGCTCAGGGCCTGAGCACTGTCCTTGGACTTTCTCAAGGCTAGAGCTCTACCACTTGAACCTCAGCACCACATAATATTTTAAATAAACCCAGAATCCTATAAGCATTAATATACTTCTGAAACTGAAGTCCTAATAAACTATTCAATTAATGATGAATCAAACATGAATCAAAGTCAGAACATGTACAGATTTTTTTGCCAGTCCTGGGCTTGAGCTCAGGGCCTGAGCACTGTCCTTGGACTTTCTCAAGGCTAGAGCTGTACCACTTGAGCCTCAGCACCACTTCCAGCTTTTTTCTATGTATGTGGTACCAAGGAATTGAACCCCGGTCTTCGTGCATGGTAGGTAAGCTCTCTACCACTAGGCCAAACTCCCGGGCCTTTTAAAATTATTTTTAAAGCTTTAAACTCATTAAATATGAGCTGGGTACCGGTGGCTCACATCCATAATCCATAATCCTAGCTACTTAGAAGCTGAGATCTGAGGAACACAGTTTGAAGCCATCCAGGACAGAAAAGTCAATTAGCCAGACTCCAATAAGCCTGACTTATGAAATAGTCATAGCCTCCTGTACAATACTGTAATAAGAACAACAAAATTATATATATATACATATATATATATATATATATACACTTTTTTGCGGGGGGGGGGTCTGTGTGGGGCTTGGATGCTGGGCCTGGGCACTGTACCTGAGCTCTTCAGCTCAAGGCCACCACCCTATCCCTTGAGCCACACCACCACTTCTAGTTTTCTGGTGATTAATTGGAGGTAAGAGTCTCATGGTCTTTAGTGCTGGGCTAGCTTTGAACTTGATCCTCAGATCTCAGCTTCCTAAGTAGCTAGGATTACAGGCATGAGCCTATTTTATTTATTGTCAGTCCTGTGGCTTAAACTCAGGGCCAGGGCACTGTCCTTGGACACTTTTTGCTCAAGGCTAGCTCTCTGAGCCATAATGTCACTTCCGGATTTTTCTGAGTATATAGTAGTGAAGAATTGAACCTAGGGCTTAGTGCATGTTAGGTGATCACTCTACCGCTGGGCTATACTCCTGGCCCTAAAAACTGTATTTTTTTTTAAGCTTGAACTATGGTTCAAGTGATAGAACACCAGCCTTGAGCAAAAAAAACTAAAAGGACAAGGCCCAGGTCCTGAGTTCAAGCCCCAACACCAGCATAATAAATGAATAGAGGACACAATGGCTCATACCTATAATCCCAGCAACTCAAGAGATAGCGCTCTAAAGGATGAGGGTCTAAGAACAACCCTCAGGAAAAAGTCACCAGGACCCCATCTCAACCAGATGCTGGATATGGTAACATACTTGTCATCTTAGCTACTCAGAAAACATAATTAGAAGGATTGCAGCCCAGGCCAGATCAGGCAAAAACACAATAGCCTATCCCTCAAATACCCACACTGTTATAGCTGGGGCCATGGACCAAGTGGTAAAGCACCTGCCTAGCAAAACAACTAATCAACACAAAACAACAACTATTCACTCACCAGTATCATTGAAGTATAAACTAAAATGAATAATCAAATTGTCACTTGGCACAAAGATGATTCATTAAAATGTTTTTCCTACTACTCTGCACAAACCTTTGGAAGCAGCTCTGTGCCTCATCTTGTTTTTTTTTCTTTCATAAAGTCTTTGAATATTTATGCATCTTAAATACTAAGTTCCTTAAGAACATGTTCATGAGTTTCTAATACAAAATCTAATCCATGAAGAAAACTGAAGAGAAAAATATGAACTCATGAAAAGTCATGTCTCCACATGCCCATGACTTTTGGCCAAATACGCAACAGACACAGAACACACCTGGCTCCTTTCTGGTAAGAAAAAGACAGACCATAAAAGGGTTCAGAAATCAGGTGCACTGATGCTGTTGTTGGATGAAAGCACACGTGAATAATTCCCTAACCAAGGACATATGGTGTCACCTCGCCTAACAACATATGAGACCCACACAGACTTTGCTCTCTTCTCGTTCATCATGTTTGCCCCAAGGCCTTCTCTACAACCAGACCTCCAGGAACTAATGGTATTGAAAGATTATCTAGGACCAAAACTGCCAACTTTGCCACTCCTTGTAGGGAAGCACTTCTCTCATAAATGTCCAGTAAGTTCTTGCCCCTCCAGATATTACTTTGTTGTCAAAAAAGCACACATAAGGGACCAGGAGATTGGCTTAGTGGTAGAGTGCTTGCCTAACATGCATGAAGACCTGGATTCTTCGGCACCACATACATTGTAAAAGCAGTGGTGTATGTTGTGGCTCACGTTGTAGAGTCTAGCCTTGAGAAAGCCCAAGGAAAATGCTCAGGCCCTAAGTTAAAGGCCCATGTCTGGCAAAAAAATAAAAAAGCTCACAGAAGCACCTGATAAAGTTACCACTTCCATAACTTCCTTTCTACATATTTGAGATGGAGACATTGCCATCTGCAATATAATTATAGTAGGACTAGAATTACTTGGGTGTAGTCACTGTAGGCATTGCCAGGAGACTTAAATAAAGGAGGCAGAGGAGGAGGAGGAGGGGGAGAGTCAGTAGCAGAAGGAGAAGCAATAGCAGTAGCAGCAATGGTTTAACTGGTATAGAGATACAGACCTTCAGTTCCAGTAACTAGAAACTGAGGCAGAAGAGTTCAAGTTCAAGTACAGTCTGGCCTCCAGAATGAGTTGCAAGCCAGCTTGAGGCTCATTGGGAGACCTTGTCTTAATAAATGAATAAACAGGGTCCGGAAGGTTGGCCTATTGGTAGAGTACTTGCTTAGCATGCACTAAGACCTAGATTCGATTCCTCTGTATCACATACATAGAAAAAAAGCCGGAAGTGGTGCTGTGACTCAAGTGATGGAGCTCTAGCCTTGAGAAAGCCCAGGGACAGTGCCCTGAGTTCAAGCCCCAGGACTGGCAAAAAAAAAAAATTAAACAAACAAAGGCTGGAATGTGGCTTAGTGATAGAGTTCTTGCCTAACATCCACGAAGCATGAAGCCCTGGGGTTTGATTCCTCAGCACCACATAAACAGAAAAGGCTAGAAGTGATATTGTGGTTCAAACTGGTAAAACTAGTCTAGCCTTGAGCACAAAAGCTCCGGAATAAGGACCAGACCCTGGGTTCAAGCCCCAAGACTGACCAAAAGAAAAGAAAATGCCTAAGAAATAATGGATTCCTCTACTTTTTTCTTACTTGTAGGAAACTGGATGTGGGGCGTATAGGTTCCTCATGTCCCACTGCACACTCAACCACCAATACCTACAAGACTTAGAGGAAAAATGTTTTGAATGGTAAATGATCTTTGTCATATTCAAGTTCTTCTATGAACTTTCACTCACATCTCTCTCATAAAACCCTTAACATCTATTAAATTCTTTTTTGGAGTATTTCTGCTAGCAGCTTCTCCATTGCTTTGTCTCCAATGCAACCTAACTATATGTTTGTAACTTTTCTAAGGATAGTCCTAATGACTCTACTGTAAATTCTTTTTCTTTTTTTTTTTTTTTAACCAGTCCTGGGGACTGAACTCAAAGCCTGGGCAATATACCTGGGTTTTCTCAAGGCTAGCACTCTACCACTTGAGCCACAGCACCACTTCTGGGTTTTGTTGTTGTTTTGTCTGTGTGTGGTACTGAGGAATCGAACCCAGGGCTTCATATATGCTAGGCAAGTATTCTACCACTAGGCCACCTTCCCGGCCTCTACTGTCAAGTCTAAAGAATTGTACTTAAAGCGGAGCACTGTTAGTTCACACCTGTTATCCTAGCTACTCAGGAGGATAAGAGCCAAAGATCAGGGTTCAGAGCCAGCCCGGACTGGCTCTTTTCTCCCATTAACCACCAAAAAAGAATCCGAAGTGGAGCTGTGGCTCAGGAGAGTAACGGCCTTGAGCAAAAAAGCTAAAGGAAAATGCCCAGGCATGCGCATGCATGCACACACACACACACACACACACACACACACACACACACACACAATTCTTATATTGTGACAAGTGAAAGAAAAAATTTTCTTGAAGAAAAAGTATATATCATTTCACTTTTTTTTTTTTACGTCTTAAGATGTGTCTAGGGCTGGGAATATGGCCTAGCGTGCATGAATCCTTGGGTTCAATGCCTCACTACCACATATACGGAAAAAGCTGGAAGAAGCTCTGTGGCTCAAGTGCTAGAGCACTAGCCTTGAGTACAGAGCGGCTCAGGGACAGTGTCCAGGCCCTGAGTTCAAGTCGCAGGACTGATTTAAAAAATTACAAAAACTTATTTACAAAACCAGTAAATATGGTTCACGGGTTGTACTTTACCAACTTCTGGACTAGAAAATTCATCTTATCTAAACTATTTCTTCTTGGGTCCTCTAGTAGTCATAAAGTTATAAGCATATCAGGAAGAAACCACCATTTTAAAAGGACAAACTGTACCCAAATTAAAAATTTTTTAAAAAAATTGAGATTCCATCTTTTCTTAGAATGGCCATCATGAAGAAAACAAAACACAAGGAATGCAGGTGAGGATAGCTGGAGTTTGGGAACCCAGATACACTGCTGGTAGGAATGTAAAGTAGTGTAGCTACTATAAAAAATTCAGTGTGGCATTGCCTCAAAAAAAACTAAAAATAGAGCTACTATATGATTCTGCCATACCACTGGTGGGTACCTATCCAAAGAAAGGTAAATGCAAGAGACACCCACAAAATATGTTTTGTTTTAAGAGAGATGCATACACTCTTCATGGTTTTGTTCTGTCTTACCTCTCTCTCCAGAAAGCATATTATAGAACAAACTCCAGGCAAAAAAAATACCAATGTGGAGGCCAGGAGTTTGGCCTAGTGATAGAGTGCTTGCCTAGCATGCACAAAGACCTGGGTTCCATTCCTCAGTACCACATACACAGAAAAGGCTAGAAGTAGCTCTATGACTCAAGTGCTAGAGCGCTAGCCTTGAGCACAGATAGGCTCGGGGACAGGACCCAGGCCCCGAGTTCAAGTCCTAAGACTGGCAAAAGAAAAAAAAAAGATGTGACAACTAAAATATTAAATGTATAGGTACACTATATTTTGGGAAAGGGGCATATTGTTCCAGGAGTAATCACTAGGAAATGAAGATGTGGCTCAATAGTAGAGAGCCAGACTTGAGTAAGGAGCTAAGCAAAACCACAAGATCCTGAGGATGGGAACAAAAAAGAGAGAGAGAGAGAGAGAGAGAGAGAGAGAGAGAGAGAGAGAGAGAGAGAGAGAGAGAGAGAGAGAGAGAGAGAGAGAGAAGAAAGAAAGAAAGAGTGAGTCAGTAAACAGCAAATGCCTGCCAGGTGTGGCGGCTCAAGCCTGTAATCCTAGCTACTCAGGAAGCTGAGGTCTGAGGATCAAGGTTCAAAGCCAGCCCGGGCACTAAAGTCCATGCTATGCTTATCTCCAATTAATTGCCAGAAAACCAGTAGTGGCCCTGTGACTCTAGGGTAGGGCAGTAGCCTTGAGCTGAAGAGCTCAAGGACAATGCCCAGGCCCAGAGTTCAAGTCCCATGACCCACAAAAAAATAAATTAATTAAATTAAATTAAAAAAGAGCAAAAATGCCTGAGGAGTCACACATTTCAAGATTGCGAACAGGATATATTACCAATTATCCATTGTCTTTTCACTGAGATCTGCTATACATCCCGATTTCTTTCCAGCAACGACACTATGATAAACAACTCTTCCACAGTAATATTTGCCACTTTATTATCTTATTGCTACTTTTTTTCTATACTATTCTTGATCATTTTCTTCATCTGGACTCCAAACTGTCTCTATCTATTTCTTATAGAAAATTATTCAAAGCAAATCATTTACAACAACAAAAAAACATACACACACACATACACACACACACACACACCAGTTCATCTCAGTAATATTGTACCCAAACCCTACCTCTGCTACTTATTAATTTGCATTTCTCTGTGCCTTGATTTCCTAACCTGTAATAGGAGTCCTATCTCCCAAAGTTGTAAGGATTTAGAGAAATGCTTAGAATAATACCTGATACACTGCAAACGTCCAACAAATGCTCTTACTATTTTTAGAATATTGTCCAATTTGATATCTTTAGGAATTTTTCATAAAACTTTAGATAGGGAGTCTTTATTAACTCCTATTTCCTGAATGGAGAAGTGAGAACTGTTTTTCTCCTCCATTTTTCTTCTACTGTATCCTGTTATAATAAAACAAATTGTTGCTTTTAAAAATTAGAGTGAGGGGGCCGGGAGTTTGGCCTGATGGTAGAGTGCTTGCCTAGCATGCACGAAGACCTGGGTTCAATTCCTTGGTACCACATACATAGAAAAAAGCCAGAAGTGGTGCTATGGCTCAAGTGGTAGAGCTCTAGCCTTGAGAAAAATTCAAGAACAGTGCTCAGGCCCTGAGCTTAAGCCCAGGCCTGGCAAAAAAAAAAAAAAAAAAAAAAAAAAAAAAAAAAAAATTAGAGCCAGGCATTGGTAACTTATGCCTTAATCCTAGCTACTCAAGAGGCTGAGATCCGAGTATCAAGGCTCAAAGCCGGTCCAGACAGGAAAGTCCATAAGATCCTTATCTCAAACTAACAACCAAAAAGCCCGATGTAGAGCTGTGCTTCAAGTGGTTGAGTGACAGCACTCATGCTGAGTTCAAGCCAAAGTGGAGGTGAGGAAAGTGGGAAGGGAGGGGTGAGAGAGAAGGAAAGAAAAAGAAAGGAAGACAGGAAGAAAGGAAAGAGGAAAGGTTAAAGCACTTTGGTTTTGTCATGTTGGTAGCCAATTTGCACGATTCACATCCCTGCTTCTATAATTCAAACAAATTTAACTTTCATATGATACGATTATCTCAGTACTGTCTAACTATAATATTTTATGGCCATGAGTAATCAGTTTCACCTATCTATGAATCTTGGCCTTTTCACTTTTTAAAAGTTCATTTGTAGCCAGGCACGGTGGCTCATGCCTATAGCTACTCAGGAGGCTGAGATCCAAGTACCCCAGCCCCAGGTACAAAAGGACCTGAGACTCTTATTTCCAAATAACCTCTAGAAAACAGGAAATGGGGTTTGAGCCAATCAAGGGGTAGGGCGGTAGCCTTGAGCTGAAGAGCTCACAGACAGCGCCCAGGCCAAGTTCAAGCCCCATGACCCACAAAAAAAAAAAAAAAAAAAGTTCATTTGTAGCTGGCCTGGAGGAATCGTTCAAGCAGTAAAATGCTAGCCAGGTACAAAAAAAGTCAGTAAGAGTGAGAGGTCCTGAGTTCATGTCCTGGTACCTTAATACACAGACATATGTAGATGTTCATATGTAGATGTGCTTCATAAAACTTCCATAACAAAGTTTCTACTTTGTCTAGTTTCTCTATTAAGATAGTGATATGTTCCCATATAACTACTAAATTAGTAAAGAACAAATCTTTAGGCAAGACAATTTCATTTAGTTATCTTTCCTAGTTTATATTGGTTATTAGAATAGTATAGGAAGAAATCAAATATCTGTAACATATTAGTGTCCAAATCCATAAACACTTCATCTTACAAAGTTTCATAACATAAAATACTGGACTCAGGACTTCATTGTAGCAATACTGAATAAATAGAAATCACAATTAAATGACGCTATCTGAATCTATTCCAAACTAATCTAGATTATCGGAAAGAACACTTCAACAAAAACACATTTAATTTAAATCTAAACCCAAACAACTATAACAGTAAAAGAAATATTTAAAATTATTTACAACTTTGCAGAATGTTTCAATAAAAACTGAGAAATTATTAGTTTCATACACTTAAATGTATTCGAGAAAAATCCACAATCTACTCGCAAGTCTCAGGGTTCACTAAGTGTATAAACATCCATTTAACAATGATCTGCTTTAAGCTGTTGGATTTCCTATATACTTGAATGTTTGCAAAAAAAGTGGCTTTAGGTTTAGTCAGTTATCTTTCCATAAAGGTCAAAAAGGAAAATATTTGACTTTTTGGCCACAATAGTGTTCCTACCTGTAATATTTATCTTTTTCTTAGTCTTTAAAATTCCTTTGAAAATGTAATAAAAAAAAAAATTGTCAGGCCGGAAGCATAGCCTAGTGGTAGAGTGCTCTTGCATCCACAAAGCCTTGGGTTCATTCCTCGATACCACATACACAGAAAAAGCTGGAAGTGGCACTGTGGCTCAAATGGCAGAGTGCTAGCCTTGAACAAAAAGTGTCCAAGGTAGGGGGAGGGAAATGGGGACCAAGACATGAGAAAGGGTATCAATGTATGTGAATTAATGCACCTCCTATGTGGCAAATATGTAATCCTTCTTTTAATTACAATAAAAAATATATGAAAAAAAAAAAGTGTTCAAGGACAGTGCCCAGGCCCTTAGTTCAAGTACCATGACAGGCAAAAAAAAAAAAAAAAATGTCCAAAAAGAAATGTACTCATTGTCCTCTTAAGTTAACTCTATACATCACCTTTATAGTAACAATAAAAATAAAAATAGGGTCAGGAGTTTGGCCGAGAGGTAGAGTACTTGCTTAGCATGCATGAAGACCTGGGTTGGATTCCTTGGTACCTCATACACAGAAAAAAGCTGGAAATGGTGTGCGTGGCTCAAGTGGGAGAGTTCTAGCCTTGAGAAAGCCCAAGGACAATACTCAGCCTGATTTCAAGTCCTGGGACAAGCAAAATAAATAAATAAAATAAAAACAAATGTAAAAATACATTCTTAGGCTGGGTGGTGGTAGCTCATGCCTCTAATCCTAACTACTCAGGAGGTTGAGATCTGAGGATCGTGGTTCAAACTCAACACAATCAATAAAGTATATGCCCTGAGACTCTTAACCTCCAGAACACCTCCAGTGTCTCAGTGGCTCAAAGTGGTAAAGGGCTAGCCTTGAGTCTGTGACTCTTATCTCTAACCACCCAAAATCCCAAAGTGGTGCTCAAGTGATGATAGAGCAGAGGTCTTGGGTAAAAAAAAAGTTAAAGGGCAGCATCCAGGTTCTGAGTGCAAGATCTAATTCAGACACAAACATAGAGGGAAAGTATATTCACTGGGTATAAGTGAACTCACAATCAGCAATCTTAGCATTCTGGAGGCAGAGAGAAGAGAACTGAGTCTGAGGCCAGCCTGGTCTACAGTGAGACCCTAATTCACAAAAACAAGGCAAAGCAATTAAAGTACTGTCTACAATCTCAAAGTGGTTAGTTCTTACAGTCTAATTCACTCTAATTCTCTTGAAGTTTATCTTTAGCTGATGTAGTAACAAATCGCAGTTTTAATTCCTAAATCCTACTATAGACTACTTCTGTGTTCTTTGATCTCACCTACACTCAGTGTCCTCTGCCAGCTCAACCAGTCTGGCAACTTTGAAGTCTGGCAAAGCTTAGAAATTACTTTGCTTCCTCCCCTCTGCCCCACCCCCCTCCCCACCCACCCAAGGTGGGAGCAAGCGTGCAAGGGTACACACACTTAACAGTAATGGGGTTTGAACTCAGAGCCTCCTGTTTGCTGGTCAGGCACGCTTTACTACTTGAGCTATACCATTTATAAACTTGCAAATACTATAGTACTGTCTCTGCCATTAAACAAGCAAAAGGCTAAATTCTATTAAACGCTAAATTTTAATTACAATGATTAGTCAGATTTAAGTTACTTGTAATTGCTCTATGTGGCTTTTATAATTTCTACTTCTGAGCTTACTATAACCCTTATATATATTATAGAGAATAGAGACAGACAAGTGAGACAGAGACAGATCTGGGAATTTAATGTAACTGGAGATTTAAGTAAGTCCTATATTATTTCTAAGCTTAAAGCATTATGAACCATTACAGAAAATATTTTCTGCTATTATCACTGGAAAATCAAGTGTGGCTATCTTAACACACACACACACACACACACACACACACACACACACACACACACACACACAATATAGGACATTACAAAATCAAACTATAAAAACTGGTGGTAGAGGGGCCAGGAGTTTGGCCTAGTGGTAGAGTACTTGCCTAGCATGCACGAAGACCTGGATTCAATTCCTTGGTACCACATACATAGAAAAAGGCAGAAATGGTGGTGCCATAGCTCGTGGTAAAGCTCTATCATTGAGAAAGCCCAAGGACGGGGCTCACGCCCAGGACTGGCAAAAAAAAAAAAAAAATGGTGGTAGAGGAGAATGCTTACAAAAGTTTAAAAAAATTATCCAAGTTACTCATTTGTAATTTTCATTTGTATAGGGCTATAATTCTGTCCAAATCAGATAAACAACTCTGACCTGTACAAGAAACTTTTAAACTCCAAGTCTACTACCAAAGGTAGTACATTGGGCCTACATCTCTGTAGATCTCTGTAGCTACACAATCCTGATCTTTTTAAAATGCTACAATTTGCAATTTGAAAAGTGAAAACCTTACTTTTAAATGTCTTTCAGCTGTTTTTGTGCCACAAAATAAGGTTTGATGAAACTAAAACAGGGCAAACCTCTTTAAACAGCCAGAACTTACAAAAACCTGACTCTCCTTTGTTGTCCTGGTTCTTATTAAAGCCAGGGATTTCCAAACTGTCAACTTTTTACCACATAATCCTGGAGAATAACATGGCCAGACACACCAACACACCCCACTTTTCTAATTCAACCAGTAATATAACGTGAGAAACGGCGCTGTGTAATTCCTTTATTTTCTGCATCTTAGTGCTTTACCAACACTACAACCATAAAGAACACAATTCCAAGTACTGTACTTTAGTTTGGGAAGATCACGGTCTACAGACTCATTTACTTAAGACAAGATTAATCTCATTCAAAACTTACTGCAATTTATAATTTCACATAAATACAGAAATTGATGCAATTAAACAAGAATTTCAGGATTTTTTCATTACTAGATTATACTTTTTTGCAGGCTAGGAGTACCTGCTCCATAATCACCAATAGTTATGATTCAATTTAACTACATCAATTATAAATCTTTCATACTCTTATTAAAAGAAAATGTAAGTGAAAATTACAATTTCTTTCCAAAAGGTTTAGGGTTTTCCAAATTTCAAATATTTTCTTTCCCCCTCCCCCCTTTTCAGACATCTCAAATAAACTAAAAGTAACCACGTCTCACCTGCAACATTCAATAAGAGCAATCACTTGATGTATAAAATTTTAACTGTGTCCCCCAGTTATTTTAAGACAAAAAAATGGCTGCTTATCAACCTGTCTGTCACAAGTTAGAAACACTACATTTAAGAATTTCACATGAGGGTTTCAAGTTTCCTCCAGTTTAGGCATTTATACCTTTGTGCTTGTTTTGAATCAGGATGTTACTATAGCATTGATATTTGTATAGCCCATGTTTATGTACCTTAAAATGTAATCACTTAAAAACACTAAGAATTAACATTTATGGTGGAGCTTCAGGAATTATAAAGAGCAACCAAAAATTTCTTAAATGTGTTTGTCAGCCTCATCTTTAGCGATACTTTTAAAGTGACACTGAGAACTTTAGTTGCATCTTGAATTCAAAAATTCCTCTGCACCAGCAGGAGCCTACAACGTAGCACCTTTTCTCATTTGCTTTAAGTAAAATGTTTTATTTTGAACACTTGCTTTTGTAATACCCTTCTGCATCTCATATATCTTTGGTAAAAGCTCCTACAATATGGCCAAAACATGAAGGACCAATACTGTCCAACTATACCATGATATCCGGTTCAATTTGTTTTCAGATACCCTCATAAACAAAAAACCATTCCACCTTTTTCTATATACTGCCTTTGCAGTCTAAATTTCTGAGATTCCCTAAGTATTATTCCTTGAGGATCACTAAAATTAATCCTTAAGGCCATGTAAGAACCAGATGTTGCCTTCCAGTTCTGAATCAAGCATTAACATTTGGTTCAAAATGTTAGTGGTCTCAATCTAGTTACAGGTCCTAACCAGTCTTGTTAAGATCTGGATATCACCAGTGAGCACACTGCTTACCCTTAAAGTTAGTTTACATTCATTGTCATCTTGTAGAGAAGTTCTGTCTCTTCACCCCTCTTCCCCTTTTAATTCTCATCCCTCAAGTCTGGACACCATTCATTCCTTAAAGATGGTGTCCTAAGGGAACCAACAGGGTATCTATTTGCATGAGTTAACCCTACAATCAAGTAAAATGAACTTTTATTATTTTTTCCAGTGTTCTAATTAATGGAGATGTGATCACTCACCTATGAATGATTTCACCTTAAATCAGTTGCTGCAATGAGAAAACAGGAATGTGTATTTTTCCAACTAGGTAAAAGGTGCATATAACTTGAATTGTTTTCTTTTAAGTGAAGAAAGTAAAGTTTTAGTAATTTTAAAACTATTGGTCTCAGACATTGAAATAATAGCATATATTCCAGTTTTGCCCAAAGTTACTTAAAATATCTACAAATATTTCATCTGTGTGGCATCTACCATTATTGCTCCATTTTCTGGAAAGTGTATATTTTTAAGATAAGAAAGGAGGAAAAAAAGCATAGCAAAGCTGCTAATAACTTTGTGGTGTAAAACAATCTACGTCCTTGACTAGTTACACTTTTCATTATTTTTATGCAGCATAAGTTAGCTATGTTTTGAGGAACTTGGGTTTTATTCCTACTCATGCATGATGTATGTTTCAGAACTTAGGTGCTGCCATTTCAAAGAACCTCTTACAATTACCTGTTTTAACATACTGATGTGCAACTGGAACATATTACATTGGTATTACTCATTATTTGCCACTGTGGGCTGTTTACCATACTGGTCTTAAGATATAAAAGGTCACATTTGAAATTACTAAGTTAGAGCTAACACGGGAGGAGAGGAGGCCTTAAATATAAAAGACAAACGGCAGTTTGATTAAGCAATAATTTTCAGTTTACTAGATGAAACAGACTTGCAACATAGTCTGCATGAATGCAAAATAAGCCATCTACAGCAAGTGATAAGGAAACTGGGCAAAAGGAAAAAAGCATACATTGGAGAAAAAGATTCTCTCGAAATAAAAAAATCAAACCATTATTATAAAGGACTTTACCAAGAAATGCTATATTTCCCCCACCCCATTTGCTGGAAGTCAGTAAGAGCATCTAGCACTGTGTTCAGGTCAAATGTCAGATCTGAGCATACTAACGCAAAGCCAAAAAGAAAAAAGGGAAAAAAATAAAATAAAGGAAAAAGAAAAAAAAGGAGAGTGAAACCCCCAACCCCCACCCCTAAAACGTAGAACAGTAACTCCAGAGTTCAAATTCAAAAGAGAAAGTGGCCATTGAAGAGGTGATGATGGTGGCGATAATCCTATGAATGGGTTTTTGATGTCTCTCCTTCCGGGGATGGTGGAGAATGCTCATTAGGATTTGTAGTTAGAGGTTAACCATGTGAGCCCCTCATAGAGTCCGTCCCCCGAGGTGGCACAGGAGGGCTGCACATACCAGTTCCTGTCCCGAATCCGGGTCAGGCCCAGTTTCTCCTGGATCTCGTGGGGTTTCATGGCATCAGGCAGGTCCTGCTTGTTGGCGAAGATGAGGATTATGGCGTCCCTCATCTCCCGGTCATTGATAATGCGGTGCAGCTCCTGGCGGGCCTCGTCGATGCGGTCGCGGTCGGCGCAGTCCACGACGAAGATCAGGCCCTGGGTCCCGGTGTAGTAATGCCGCCAGAGCGGCCGGATCTTGTCCTGGCCGCCCACATCCCACACGTTGAACTTGACGTTTTTGTAAGTCACCGTCTCCACGTTGAAACCCACGGTGGGAATGGTGGTCACCGACTGGCCCAGCTTCAGCTTGTACAGGATCGTGGTCTTGCCGGCTGCGTCCAGGCCCAGCATGAGGATCCGCATTTCCTTGTTCCCGAAGATTTTGGATAGCACCTTCCCCATCGCGTCGGAAGAGCCGGGGCCGGGGGCATTCAGGTGTCCCGGGTCCCCTCTACCAACAACGCCGCCGCCGCCGCCGCCGCGAGACCGAAACGGAGCCTGGCCGCCGCGAGGGCGCACGAGCGGCCCGCCTGGAAGTCGCCTCCTGGAGGGGTGGGGAGGGTGCAGAGGCCGGGGCCCGTCGCTCACTCGGACATCGCCGGCCACACGACTCGAAGCCTCCGATCGCCGCCGCCGCCGCCGCCGGGGGCCCCCGAGTCCGCGCTGGGAGAGCCGCCGCCCTGCTGAGGCGCGGCCCGGCCCGGAACTGCCCTTCCCCCCGCAGGCGCCGCGCGAGCGCCGCCGCCGCCGCCGCCGCCGCGCTTCCCGCTCCGCCGCCTCGGCCTCGCCCCGCCGCCGAAGCCTGAGGGCCGCTCGCTCGCCTGCCCGCCCGCCGGTCCCCCAACACCGGGCTCACCACCGACCCAGACCACCCGAGCAGAAGCGCGGCGTCGGCGCCCCGTCAGGTCATGGATCCTCGCGGGAACTCGGTGCGCCGCCTGCGGAGACACAGAGGGGGAGAAGGGAGTTACCGCGGGAGCTCCCGAGGGCAGCGGAGGCCGAGGTGGCCCGCCGTTCCAGCCCGGCCCGCGAGGTTACCTCCAGCCGCCGCCCCGAGCGCGGGCTCCCTCCGGCCTCCACCTCCTCCTCCTAGCTCTGGCCGCCGCCGCTGCCGGAAAAGGCGCCGAGGAAACCGCCTCACTTCCCCTCCCGACTGCGCAGGCGCAGCGGAGGCCGACCGTTCGGACCGGAGCGACCTCTGGAAGGAGAGTGGCCCGCGCGCCTGGCGTCACGGGCGTCACGGGCGTCACGGGCGCCACGCGCCGAGGGGGCGGGGCTACGGCGGCTGGGAGGGCTCGAAAGTGCGGCCCGCGCGGAGCCCGCGCCCACCTGTGGCGCTTCTCGCGTCTCCTCACCGGGGTGCGCTTCGGTCCGCCGTCGTCCGGTGGGATCTGGAGAGCAGTCGCCCTGGGCGAGGGACGTCTCGGGGCCGGGGGAGGGCCTTTCGCCACGCCAAGTCGGAGCCCGACTTTGCCTCCCGCCCGCCCCAGGCTTTGAGCGCCCTCCGTCGCCCTCGGGAGCTGTCTGCTTTTTCTTTTCTATTTTCCTTAGGCCTGGGCTTCCCGCTTCCGCAGAGGTCCGCGAGAGCCCGGGTGGGTCCCCCGCCGGCTCCGGGCGCCGGAAGGCCTGCCGCGGACTGAGCCCCCGCCCTCCCCGGTCTACTCTGACGCACGCGCTAACTCCCCTAGTTGGCTATCACTGGACTCCACTGGGACCTGGGCACTCCACCTTGCCGCAGTTTTCTCTCCAGCTGGTTCTAAGGGTTAGTGATAAAGGCGGGCGTAAGGTTGAAAGAAGGTGAGAAGGCACACGCTGTTTTCTTTTCCAGCCTGGTGGTTTGAAATGATTAGTTTCATCAGTTTTTCATAGAGCGGAATGTCAGAATGATGAATATCAAGAGTGTCTCATCAGGCTATGTAAATAGATTAGTTTAATAATTACATCACAAAACAAGAGACGCCAGAAAGTAAACTGAAAATTTTAAATTTCATGTATCATGCCAACTTTAATGTTAATGAAGTGAAACACCTGCATGATCAAGCTGTCCTGTATACCTAAATGAACATGTTGGAATGAAAGTCCCTTGTACGTCTAACGATTCCAGTAAAACCAAGTCTTCAAAAGCAAACAACTTAGGTAACGACTAGATCATACTGCCGATGAAACTTTTTTGATTGCTTATGAAAATAATTTTTAAATTTCCATTTTGAGAACATCTCCATTTGCTGAAGTATTTTACAGGTAAACTGAAAATAGTGTTTATGAAAAATTATTTCACCCCTCAGCTGGCACTGTCTCATAATGTTTTAAACAGACAAAAGCTCCAAAACTAGAAAAATGGATAATAGCCTGGTGGTGGTGCTCAGCTACTAGGGAGACAGGAACATTTAAGGCTAGGAAGAAAAAAAACAATCTTGAGAACCTACCTGGAAAAACAAAAAACATTGACTAAAAGTAGAGAGTACTAGGGAGCATGACTCAGTAGTAGAGCACTTTTCAAACTTTATGTCCTGCGTTCAAGCCCCAGTACCACACACATACACACACACACAAGGGGGAAGTGAAGAAAATGTTAATCTTAGTCTTGTGCCCATGGCTCACTCCTGGAATCCTAGTTACTCAGGAGGCTGATATTTGAGGGTCATAATTCAAAGTCAGCCCAGGAAGGAAAGACCATGAGACTATTTCCAACAAACTACAAAAAAATAAAACATTTTTAAAAAGCTGGAAGTGGCTTGTGGCTCAAGTGGGGAGCACTGGCCTTGAGCAAAAGAACTTCAGAGAACTTCAGGGACTTGGAGTTCGAGCTCCAAGACTGGCCCACCCAAAAAAGGAGAAAATGGTAATCTTTTTAAATTTACAACCTATAAACAAAGGTACTTCCAACTTCCAAATGAAGAGACTGTACTTTTCCAACTTACTTAGAGAACATCTTTTCTCTATGATGTAGATAGAATCTTCTACTCTGTACAGGCTAGATAGAATGCTCTACCACTAAGCCATATATACTCCGCCGCTGGTTTGTCAGGGTCACAATACATAAAACTAAGGCTCATGTTGGCCTCAAACTCACAATTCAACCTACCTTACCCTCTTTTTAATCTATTCAGTAGTTATATTTAATATACTTATGATATTTCTAAAATATTGTAAGAAAAGTATGTACTCAAAAAAAGTGTTTTTGAAATAGAATGTCTTTCATAACAGCAGTACCTACACAAATTAACCCCGTTTGAAAATTCCTGTAAATATCCCCGCTCCCCCAGTCCTGGAGCTTGACCTCAAGGCCTGGCTCTGTCCCTGACCCTCTTTGAGTCACTTGAACCACAGCACCACTTCTGGCTTTTTTGAGTAGTTTATTGGAGTCTCCTGAGGACTTTTCTGCCCAGAATGGCTTCAAACCATAATCCTCAGCTCTCAGCCTCTGGAGTAACTAAGCTTACTGGCTTCCTGTAACTCTTAACAATCATTCTTTATGACCCTGACATTCTTTTTTATTCCATCCAGTGACAAGAACAATTCTGATGACATAGCAAAGGTAGTCTGACACAACCTTATCTGATGATTTCATTGTTTACTATTTTGAGTTTGTAGGCCAGACATTCCTAGTTAGAGAATGACTGTTATCCCAGAAAGTCTATTAGCCGTAGACAAAAAGTCTATTAGCAGTAGACAAAATAAAATAACTATGATAAATTATATCTTTAGAAAAATTCCCCAAACTAGTAATGGCAAGTGAATAGCCCTCCTTTAGAATTTTACCTCTATGTATACTTCCCTTTTCACTTTCGAAAAGTGTTTAACATCTCCTGGTGTTTATTTGTAGGGGGTAGCATTCTGGGGTTTGAATTGGACCTCATACTTGCTAGGCTAGTAATCTACTGCTGAGCCATGCATCTAGTCCTGTAAGGTCCAGATTTAAAATAACAGAAACGATGAAGATTAAAGCTCTTGGGGGAATGTGGGTTAGTGGTAGAGTGCTTGCCTAGCATGCATGAAGCCCTGGGTTCAATTCCTCAGTGCCATATGAACAGAAAAAGCCTGAAATGGTGTTGTGGCTGAAGTGGTAGAGAGCTAACCTTGAGCAAAAAGATCAGGGACAGTGCCCAAGCCCTGAATTCAAACCCCAAAACTAGAAGGAAAAAAAAATACTCTTAAAAATAAAATTATAGGGGCTGGCAGTTTGGTCTAGTGCTTGCCTAGCATGCACGAAGACCCGGGTTCAATTCCTTGGTACCACATGCATAGAAAAAAGCTAGAAGTGATGCTGAGGCTCAAGTGGTAGAGCTCTAGCCTTGAGAAAGTCCAAGGACAGTGCTCAAGCCCTGAGCTCAAGCCCAGGACTGGCAAAAAAATAAATTAATTAATTAATTTAATTAAATAAAATTATAGGACATGGAAATGGAAATATAAACGTAACTATATAGACATAAAAACCTATGACTCTATAGACATAATGTTTTATTTCATAAACTAATATGTATCTATGACATATAAACCCTTAGCCTAATTTTAAGTTCTAAAAACTTAATATGTATCTATGACATACAAACCCTTAGCCTAATTTTGATTAAGTTCTAAAAACTAAGTGCCAATGATTGTATATAGAGATTCCCTTCTTGAACATTGTCATTTGAAATATGATGTAAAAATCAATGTTAATAAATTATTTAATAAAAAATAATAAATAAAATTATAGACAATCCAAGGGAAAATAATCTTTATTTTTAGCTACTCTTAAGGACCTTTAATGGCTGCACATTATTTTAAAATATTTAAAGAAACATTGTGGCAAGCAAAATGATAGTTTTCTCCTTGCTGAATTCTGTTGAAAAGAGTATATCCCATTGAAAACCTTGATAATTACTCATGTTACACATGACTATGAAGACTTTCATTTTAGCAATAGTAAACTTGAAATCAGGGCCTAGGTACCATCCCTGAGCCGGAAGTGGTGCTGTGGCTCAAGTTGTAGAGACCTAGCTTGAGGAAAAAGCCCAAGGACAGTGCTCAGGCCCTGAGTTCAAGCCCTAGGATTGTCCTCCCCACCCCAGAAAAAAAATGTCTCATGGACTTTTGTGCCCAGGCTGACTTTGAACTGAGATCCTCCGAGCTCAGCCTCCTGAGTAGCATGAGTCACCGGTGCCTAGCACTTCTGTCTTTTCTGTTTATGTGGTACAGAGGAATCGATCCCAGGGCTTGATGCATTATAGGCAAACACTCCACCCCTAAGCCACAGTCTGAATTTGCTAATTTTTTTTATAAGTAGTTTAATAGTTTGGGCTTTCAGATAGCTCTGAGGCAACATGATCAAGTGAGTGGCAGAAGTAAACAGAAAAAGAAAATTATATCCTTAAATTACTCCCAATACCTCTTGGTTTACCAAGGGATTACAGGGCTAATTATTCATCCTCTCTGATCATCAATATCTTTATTCCTGTAAGAGCAAAAGCTCTTTTAAGTGATTAGGGAAGTACAAAGGATTCCCCTTTATACTTGAAAGAGCTGAGACACTATAAAAGGGTAAACAAGGTCAATAAATAATGAAGAGCAGCTTCAAATTACAAATTAAAAGACTGATAGATCTACTTGATCTCACTATGTAGCTCAGAAATCTTCCTAAGAGCTGAACTAATTAAGGTTTTTCGAATTACTGTGCTTATGTAGGAATACAGGAAGCTGGATGAGATCAATGCTTTTCAGCCCCCGTTGCACATTAAAATTACCTGGGGAACTTTGCAACCACAAAACAATGTTTGGTCCATATCCCAAATTAATTAAAATAAGTGGAGTAGCTAAGCCCCCCTCTCCTGCCCCCCCCCCCCCCCATGGCTCACACCTGCAGTCCTAGATACCTGGGAGGCTGAGATCTAACTATTGCAGTTAGAAGCCAGCCTTGGCAGGAAAGTCTGTGAGACTCTTACCTCACCAAAAAGCTACCAAAAAGCTAGAAGTGGATTTGTGCTCAAATGGTAAGGCCCTAACTTTGAACAAAAAACTCAGAACAAGGCCATGAGTTTAAGCCCCAGGACTGGCGCGCACACACACACAAATCTGGCTTGGGTGTGGAGTTTGACCTATTGGTAGAGTGCTTGTCTAGCATGCACGTCGACCTGGGTTTGATTCCTTGGAAGTACACAGAAAAGGCTGGAAGTGGTGCTGTGGCTCAAGTGGTAGAGCTCTAGCCTTGAGGAATGCCTCCAAGGACAGCGCTCAGGACTGGCAAAAAAAAAAAAAAAAGGTCTCGAATCTCGAGGAAACTATTCTAAACTATTCTACCCAGGCTGGCTTTCAACCTGGATCCTCAGATCTCAGTCTCCCAAGTAGCTAGGATCAAAGAGGTGTAAATCAGCACCTGGTGGTTTTTTTTGTTTGTTTTATGAGACAAGGCCTCGGAGCCACAGCACAGTCCTATTGCCTCTGCCTAAAATTACAGACATATGTTACCATGTCCAGCTAATGTCCACCAGTATTTTTTTTTTTGCCAGTCCTGGTGACTGAACTCAGAGCCTGAGCACTGTCCTTGGACTTTCTCAAGGCTCAAACTCTACCATTTGAGCCACAGCACCACTTCTGGCTTTTTCTGTGTATATGGTACTGAGGAATGAAACCCAGGGCTTCATGCATGCTAAGCAAACATCTACCACTAGGCCACGCTCCTGGCCCCTCTACCAGTATTTTTTAAAGGCCTCATAATGACCTTAAGGTGCTGCTAAAATTGAGAAATGAACTAATTGCTAAAGTCCTTTCATATTCAAAATTCTATGAATTCTGAATGCTACTCATTTATTATCCCTCATCCTCACATATATTTTTGCACAGTGGGGTGCATCATCCTTTATCAACTGATATACAAAGACATTAGATCTTTCAGACAAAAGCATAAATCTTTTGCCATTCTTACACAAGGATGTCTAGGAAGCATACCATCAGTAAAGCTAAAATTGTGTCATTAAGTGGACAGAAAGAAAAACAGAATCCTTTACATTCATTAGCTGATGTGGATGCATGCCTATTGGGCTACCCACAGCACAAGCATCCCCTGGTAGTCTGTGGAGGGGAGTGGCAGTTGCCAATGATATCCTAAGAGTGGCACATACTTTGGAAAATTTGTTCACCAAGAATCTGTTTAAGATTTACTCAGATAAAAATTGAATTATTGGGGCTGGGAGTTTTGCCTAGTGGTAGAGTGCTTGCCTAGCATGCACAAAGACCCGGGTTTGATTCCTTGGTACCACATGCATAGAAAAAAGCTGGAAGTGGTGCTGAGGCTCAAGTGGAAGAGCTCTAGCCTTGAGAAAGTCCAAGGACAGTCCTCAGGCCCTGAGCTCAAGCCCAGGACTGGCAAAAAAATTGAATTATTACTATTATCATTATTATTTATTGGTGAGGAATAGGTGTATGTCACAGTAATGGGTCTTGAACTCAGGGTCTAGAAGCTGCTGCTTCCCTCAAGTCTCAAGTCTGACACTCTACCACTTGCGCCATAGCTCTACTTCTGGCTTTTCGGTGGTTAATTGAAGTTGAGTTTCATGAACTTCCCTACATGTGCTGGCTTCAAACTTCAGTCCTCAGATCTCAGTCATCTAAGTGTCTAGGATTACAAATATGAGCCACCAGGGCCTAGATGAATGATCTTTTTATATAGCCAAGACTAGTATTATGTGAGCATGTCCAATATATGCGGTTTCTCTGTATAATGTTTAAAGGACATAAGCATCATTTTACACTTGTAAATGAAATTAAACCTTAGAAACTATTTCAAAGACTCCAATACTTTCCTTTTCTGGCATTAATCTAGCTGATTGGGAACGTGGATACAAAGGGTGCCTGAGTTTTCCCACAGTGAAGAGACTATAGGAACTTGGCTTTTTATTCACCAGAGGATCACAACACTATTGATCCCAGATTTGTAAATGTAACCCCCATACCCAGTCATTAGCTGCAGGTTTATGTGATCTATTACATGTGGACAATATAATCTAATGGGTGTCTTTCTAAACCAATTGCAACATAAATCTTTCTTACTTGAAATGGAAACTAGCCCATAAATTTATGCTCTGCCATGCTGTTGTTAAATTGGTTATAGTGCAATATTTACCTAGGATTTTACAACATTTCCACACTCATAAATCTGGGTCACAGTGTTCAAAACTGTATGTTAGAGTAGGAACTTCTACATATAACTATAGATAGATGGCTCAGAGATTCTGCACAGAATAAGAACTGTTCTATTGTTTGTTCTTGGTACATATACTAGGTGTGTTCATAAAGCAAACATTTTTTGAGGGTTTAGAGCAAGAAGTCTCATATGACTCTACTGAGATTTGATTTTTTTTTGCCAGTCCTGGGGCTTGAACTCGGGCCTAAGCACTGTCCTTGAGCTTTCTCAAGGCCTAGAGCTCTACCAGTTGAGCCATAGACCACTTCCAGCTTTTTCTATGTATTTGGTACCAAGGAATAGAACCTGCTTTATGCATGCTAGGCGAGCACTCTACCAACTAGGCCAAACTGCCAGCCCTAGATTTGATTTTTTCTAAGGAATTTTCCTTTCAAACCCAAAGCTGTTAATCTAGCACCCTAAATATTTCCAGGGTGTGCTTTTTTCTCTTTTTTCTTTTTTTCTTTTTTTGTGTGCTAGTAATAGGGCTTGCACTCGAGGCTTTACTCTCTTTGGCTTTTTTGCTCAGGGCTGACACTCTACCATTTGGACTGCGGCCCCACTTCTGGCTTTTTGCTGCTGTTAATTGGAGATAAGAGATTATTTCAGCCTAACTGGCAGTGAACTGTGATCCTCACGTCTAAGCCTTCAGAGTAACTAGGATTAAGGCATGAGCCGCTAGTGCTGGCTTAAGGGTTGGAATTTTCAATCTTATACCCAGAACTCAGGGAAAAGGGGGTGTGTGGATTAAGTCACCAGTAGTTAAGGTTTTCACAAGCCTTGTTCATGGATTCTCCATAAAAATCCTGAATGTTTGGAGCCTTTCTTGGCTGGTGAAACCAGCTAGGCAATAAAAATCTGGCATCCGTAGTTTGGTTAGAAACCCTGTGCTCTGTAGCTATGTAGCTCTTCCATTTGATTATTACAACATTATATACAATAAAGCATTCACGGGCCGGGAGTTTGGCCTAGTGGTTAAAATGCTTGCCTAGCATGCATGAAGACCTGGATTCGATTCCTTGGTACCACATACATAGAAAAAAGCCAGAAGTGGTGCTGAGGCTCAAGTGGTAGAGCTCTAGCCTTGAGAAAGTCCAAGGACAGTGCTCAGGCCCTGAGCTCAAGCCCAGGACTGGCAAAAAAAAAAAAAAAGCATTCACAAGAAGTAAAGTTCTTCCCTGAGCTCTGTCAGGAAGAGGGGTTATAAAAACTTTGATTTCTAGCCAGGTCATCAAAAGAACAGGCTACCACCTGGGATTTAAGGCTAATATCTCAACTAGGGAAATGATCTTGTGGGCCCTGTAGGGTCTGCACTGACTGGTTGTAATTGGGTTGTTGTAATTGGGTTGTAGGATACTCATTTGGGGTCCAGCGGGTGGCAGAATTGCTTCGTGCAATGGCCAATCTTGACTATTTGGCATAGAAATGTCCTGAGTGATTAAGAAAGCAGTGTCTTTTACCCGTTTACCCCCAACATCACCATCCCGTGTAGTATAGTGTCAGTCCACATGGGGAGGAGCATAGCTGCCCTTTCCAGCTAAGGGACTATCACCCAGAGCCTTGTAAGGAATACCCAACCCATCCAGCAGTGACAAGGAGTCATCCCCTGTGTCAACACAGGTAAAGTAGGGAACTTACATCACTGTTCCCTACTTGACAGTAGCAAGTCAGGGTTTCCATTTTATCTTGGAGAGGTGGTCTAGAGGAAACAGCTCAAAACAAAGGTTTAAACAAGATCCAGAATTTTATAATATCCCAAATCACAATCCCAAATCTTACTCCAGTAAGATCTCAAAAAGTAAGATGGGGGGGGGGGGGAGACAATGCCAGACAGGGATGGGTCATTCTAATAACACTAGCTCCTCAGGAGGCTGAGGTCAAAGCTCAGCTCAAATGTCAGTTCCAAGCTAATCCCTAATCCCAGCAGACAAATCTACAAGATTTTTAAATGAAGGCCCAGAATTCCAGTGCTGACAGGAGGAGGAAGTGGGGAGAGAAGGAAGGAGGAAAAAGAAATACAGTAATGATCACCAAGATATGAGATTCTACCAAAGATCTTACAGCCACCAGCATAATTACTTTAAGCAACTGTGAACAAAACTGAAACCACTTGGGGAAAAAAGGTTCAGTAAGCAAATATAAATTTAAAGAAAACGTAACAGTGAATCAAAGATTCAACAAGGCAAAGATGCTAATTTCTTCAGGTTTAATCCAATCCCTAGCAAAACCCCAGGGTTTTTTTTTTTGTATGTATATATAGAAAATATTATTCTAGCTGGGCACAGGTAGCTCACACTTGTAATCCTAGCTATGCCAGAGACTGAGATCTGAGGATCATGGTTCAAAGCCAGCTGGGGGAGAAATGTCCATGACACTTATCTCCAGTTAACTATCAAAACACTAGAAGTAGAGGTGATTCTTAAAGTGGTAGAATATTATCCTTGGGCAAAAAGGTGAAGGGACAGTGCCCAGATGGAGTTCAGGCCCCACAACAGAAAAAAAAAAGAACAAAGAAGGGAAAAGAAAGCAAAAGTATAACTAAAACAATTTTTCAGAAAGAGAACTGGGAAGGAACCAGTCTGCCAAATGCCAGCACTTACTTTGTAGCTATTTAAATCAAGACTTTGTTCTTTTTGGTGGTTTTGGGCTTTGAACTTAGTTCCTCTCTCTCGTGAGATAGGCACTATATTACTTGAGCCAGAACTCAGAAATAACTCTCACAAATATGTTCTCTCTATACACACACACACACACACACACACACACACACACACACAACTTTAAATTAGCTATTTAAAATATCTTCAAGTGTAGGGGCCGGGAGTTTGGCCTAGTGGTAGAGTGCTTGCCTAGCATGCACGAAGACCCGGGTTCAATTCCTTGGTACCACATACTTAAAAAAAGTTGGAAGTGGTGCTCAGGCTCAAGTGGTAGAGCTCTAGCCTTGAGAAAAATCCAAGAACAGTGCTCAGGTCCTGAGCTTAAGCCCAGGACTGGCAAAAAAAAAAATCTTCAAGTGTAGCACTCAGGAATATCAACTATATTCACAATATTGGCATCTATTACTACTACTTTAAAACTTTGTTCTCACTTTAGAGATAAACTCGGAACCGTTAAACAAAAGCTCTTCACTCCCAATTCCCTAAGCTTTTATTTACTTTATCTCTAAACATATTTGCTAATTTAGATATTTCATACAAGTGCCTTATCTATTCCTATAAACATGCCTTTCCTTCTGTGTCTGGCTTATTTCACAAGTTCAAGGTTCATCTTTGTAGCTTGTGTCAGAATTACATTTCCTTTTATGACTAGATAATACTCTCCCAAACTGACACTTGGGATGTGAAGAATGTTGTAACAGATGATAATACAAGTATCTGTTTGTCTATGCTTTTTGTTTTGGCAATACTAAGTTTGATCTCAGAACCTCCTAATTACTAGGTAGGTGCTTTACCACTTTAGCCATGCCCTAAGCCCTTTTTTGCTTTAATTTTTCTCTGCCTAGATACAGCCTTAGTTTACTATCTTCCCATCCTTGCCTACTACATAACTGGGATTATAGGAGGTCACCATGGTTGTTTGTTGAGATGGGTGTTAACTGTTTGTCCTGACTAGGCATTAACCACCATTTTTATTTCTGTCTCCCTAGTAGCTGGAATTACAAATGTGGTTCACCATGCCCAGCCTTGGTTTTGTTTTGTTTTGCCAGTCCTGGGGCTTGAACTCAGGACCTGAGCACTGTCCTTGGGCTTTCTCAATGCTAGAGATCTACCACTTGAGCCACCATTTTTGGCTTTTTCTATGCATGTGATACCAAGGAATTAAACCCAGGTTTTTGTGCACAGCAGCCCTCAGCATTCTCTTTGTAGCTAAGGCTGCTTTAAGGATATGTTAGGCTTAAAAGTACCCCAAAGAAAGTTTGAATCCATTTGGTCATAAAAAGACTTACACAGAAACTATAGTGTAATATAATACATCCTTATTTGTTAACTGTGCATTGTTATAAAATATATTTATAGAGCATCCCCCAGAAGATACCATGATATCCTTTCAGTCATGTCATAAGATCAAAACAAATTGTCTAAACCACATAAGACAGCATAAAATTTCCCTCTTCAAATTAAAGAAGTGAAAGAAGGTAGCCATTAAGGCTAAAGTCTCAACCTTGATGAGGGGGAGGAGATGGAGGGGGAGGTATGACTCTCCTTACCATCTTATGGAAAGAAAACCCTAGGATTTACATGTTTGTCATGGTTGGCACCAAAGTAAGTTATTTCTACCATCCCTTACACAAAAGTAGTATAGAGGTCCAAGGTGGATGGGCATGAACCTAGACTACCAAATCATTTTCTTGTTATACGCTTATTCTCAAAACATAATATTTACCCTAAAGTTAACACTTTGGGACTCCTAACTCATAGCAGGAACTCAGTATTAGTTGAATGAGTAAATGAGTGGTTTGATCTTTTTTTTTTTTTGCCAGTCCTGGGGCTTAAACTCAGGGCTGGGCACTGTCCTTTTGCTTGAAGCTAGCATTCTATCACTTGAGCCATAGAGCCACTTCTGGCATTTTTTGTTTATGTGGTACTGAGGAATCAAATGCAGGGCTTCATGCATGCTAGGCAAGCATCCTACCACTAGCCACATTCCCAGCCCTCCGAGGATTTTTTTTTTTTTTTTGCCAGTCCTGGACCTTGAACTCAGGGCCTGAGCATCGTCCTTGGGCTTGCTCAAGGCTAGAGCTCCACCACTTGTTTCACAGTACCACTTCCATCTTTTTTCTATATGTGGTACAGAGGAATTGAACCTGGTCTTAGTGCATGCTAAGCAAGCACTCTACCACTAGGCCAAACTCCCGGCCCCTTTGGATGTTTTTTAAAAAATATTTTCAAAATTTTTTTAAAATTATTATTTTTGGTGGCAGTGGGGTTTGAATTAAGGACCTATACTTAGCAATCTTTCTAACACCTGAGCTGTACACCTAGTCTATGAATGTTATTTTGAGCACTCATTTTAGTCAGTGAAAACTATGCAATTTAAGTAATTTGCTTTCCTATCACTTAAAAATAATCTAGACTCTTTAATCACGTTCACTGGTGCACTATTCACAATAGCCAAGTGATGGAAACAACCCAGATGCCTCACTACAGATGAATGGACACAAAAAAATGTGGTACATATATACAATGGAGTTCTACATAACCACCAGACAAGATAAAATAGTGGCATTCGTGGAGAAGTGGATATAACCAGAGCAAATTATGTTGTGAGAGATAAGCCAAAACCAGACCAAATGAACAAAAGTTGCATGGCCTTGACATGTACGTAACTAGATCTAAACAATACAAGATCGATGACTCAATACATGAGTTTGGAGTTATAAATATATCTATATAGACATAAAGGTTTATGATAGGATATATATTCCATAGACATATATTGATATATAGATCAATATGTGTCTATGACATACAAAGACTCAGCTTAATTTTAATTATGTTCTTAAATTTATGTGCCAATGATTGCATATAGAGATTTTTTTCTTGAATACTTGTTTGTAGACCACGATATTTAAAATATGATATAAAACTCAATTTTAATAAAAAGCTTTAATAAAGCATCTAGACTTTTTTTTTTAGCATCTAGATTTTTTAAATGTATTAACCATAGCAAATAACTAGCCTGAAGAACAGAAAATCAGGAAAAGCAAATTTGTCAATTCTTCTCAGTATGGAACATAACAGCATAAGTCTATAGAAGCTTAATATCTTCAAGCATGAAGAGTCAAATGTTAGCTGATGTAAATGAAGTACTCTAATGATTTTCAAAACAAATAGAATAGAAAGTGTCAATGCTGTGAAGATAAGAAATTTGGATAAATTCAGTTAAATATCAGGGTTTTGATGTTTGAAGTTTGGGTTTAGGGACATGATTTTAGTTCAGATAGAAATCAATGTACAACTACTTACGCTAATATGCATTCTACTAAATCCTAAAATGCCGAAAGATTTGTGCATAACTGTCAGATTAAAGTCAAAGCATAGAAAAAAAGCCCCTTAAATGCATTTTCTCTTCTTGTGCGCCAGTACTGGGGCTTGCACTAGGGCCTGTGACTCCCAGGACTTGACATCCGTGTTCTACCACTGAGCCGCAGCTTTCCTTCCGGCGTTTTAGTGGTTAATTGGAGATGAGAGTTTCGTGGCTGTGTCTGCCTGGGCTGGCTCTGAACCTCCATCCTCAGACCTCAGCCTCCTGAGTAGCTGGACGTGATCCACTGGTGGTGCCTGGCTTAAACGTAAATGTACATTTGTGCAGACTCTCTTTTACTTGTGTACTTATACTCCCTTGTGACTCTGTGCAAGCCACTTTGGCCATCGCGTGAGGATTTATTCTGACAGTTTCTGAATAGATGAGCGTGTGCATTACAGGGCTTTTAATCCCAGCAGGGTGTTTCCAGGAGGTCCAAGTCACTTCCCAGCGCAGGACGGGGAACCGGGGTCAGCCCACCGGGGTGCAAATAACCCGTCCTAATGAAAATCCTGCGACGGGCGGCCTCCGGGTGGCCGGAGAAGAGCCGGGCCCCACGACCCAACCCGGAACCGCCGGAGGCCCGGGGCCGCAGGGCAACACCTGCCCGCGCTCGCGAAAGGCCGCCCGCGCCCAGGGCTCCGCCCGGCGCCTACGGCCCCGCCCTGTGCTTCTGGCCCTTCTCCCCGCCGCTGTGGGCCCCGCTCTCAACTCCAGGCCCCGCCCGACTCCCCCTCCCCCGCTCTCCAGCCAGCCTCCCCACCCTGGCTCCCGCCCCGCCTTTCTTCTCTCCTCCTCGCCCACGGCTCCGCCCCTAACTCTCCCACCGCTCAGCCCTCTGCCCGCCCCCACCTTCCGGTCAAGGGTCCTGCCTCTCCCCCCCCCACACACACTTCTAGACCCCGCCCACTCGATTCCCCTGGCCCCACCTCCTACTTCCGCCATCAGACTCCGCCCACAGCTCTATCCGTACCCTCAGGCCCCGCCCCTCCCCTAGCCTGGCAAAGAAGTCAAGCTTAACACAACGCTCCAGCCAACCTGCCCCACTGACCTGGGCAGAAGACTTTTCTGGGTTGTTCTTCTCCGCTCAACGTGCCTTAAGGACTAAGTTATAAACATCTTTGAAGCCCGTCCGTGGTGTGGAGCTTTATTGACAGACTTCCATTCCATTTTAAATGATGGCATTATTTACGCAGTTGTAATCGTAAAAATGACATTTCAAAATAATAAAACCCCACATGACCAGACCAACATCACCTTACTCTTGTTTTTTCACACAAACACTTGCCCCTGACGTGAACAATTGCCAGCAGTGTTTCTCACCTGTGATTTAAGCTACTTAGAGGCGGGAGGATTGAGTACAGAAAACCTGTATCAAATTATAATTTATAAAACTGCTGGAGCTGGAATTCACACCTACAATCCTTGCAACTCAGGAAGCTGAGATCTGAGCATCCAGGTTCAAAGCTTGCCAGGGAATGAAAGTCTATGAGACCCTTATTTCCCATTAACCACCAAAAAAGCTGCAAGTGAAGCTGTGGCTCAAGTGACAGAACACCAGCTTGGGTGAAAAAGGTGAGGATCAGGACTCATGACCTAAGTTCAAGCTCCAGTACTAGCAAAAGAAAAAGAAAAATTAGAAAGCCAATAACTGATTGGAGCTTGAGTCCAGTTGACCTAGCAGTTAGCTTTGAATATTATGTGTATCATTAATTCATAAAATAATATAGGTGAAATTTAAAGACTGGCGATTTGGTGATTAACTGATAGGGGTTGTCTAAACGATAGATTCATAAATACAGCTAAAAGGCACTATTTCATTTATAGGATAATTACAAGAAAATGGACATGAATATATTATATAGAGAGACCCTAGGAGAATATAGGATTCAAACTAGAAAACCAGATTCTTGAAGCTGGGAATATGGCTTAGTGATAGAGTGCATGCCTAGCATTCATGAAGCCCTGGGTTTCATTCCTGAGTACCACATAAACAGAGAAAGTCAGAACTTCTGGCTCAAGTGGTAGAGCACTAGCTTTGAGCAAAAGCAGCTCAAGGACAGTGCCAAGGCGCAGAGTTCTAGCCCCAGGACTTGGGGAGAGGGAAACAAACAAAAAACCCGATTATTCTTACAGTAGTCTGAGGATGACTCGTCCCCTTGTACATGCTTATAGATCTTTTGGCTCGTGCCCTTTCTAAGTTGTAGCTGTCTGGAATTTCCTTCAGTGAGGTTAGAGTATGTGGTGACTAAGTGACATAGGAGGTTATAGCTCATGTACCCAGAGGAGGTACTGGCTAGAGCAGGCTGCATGGCGGCTCAGCATCATGACTCATCGATGGAGCGGGGAATTTTTGCTCCTTAATGCTGTCCCATCCCCTGGGTTGGCTAATTTTGCACGGTTAACAAGCTGGGATACTGCAGAGCATGTGGACTGGCACGCCACCCAGTGCTGAGAAAGGCAAAGGAGCAAAAGTGGAGCATTCACGTTTAAACACCCATCACTCCCATTCAAGTGCCGTGGCTGAGACCGTGGCTACACTCAGAGAAGCATCTCTGAGACTACGTGTGCCAGACAGACGAAAGTTTATTCATACAATTTTTGAGACTAGCAACGTGATCTTATTTTCATCCAAATCAATCCCCTACGTCCTTGTCCCAAATTCCTACGGCCCCAGAGGATTCCGTTTTCATCTGAAAACAGGCAGGGCCAGAGGTGAACGAGAATTTGGGAAGGAGAGGAAGGAGAAGCCAGAGAGCCGGGGCATGACCAACACGTTTTTTAATGCTGCTCTTCCCAAGAATGGTGGATCCCAATGGCAGCTCAGTCTGGTTTGGGGATAAAGGGCTTGTGTGTGTGTGTGTGGAGAGACCAAGAAAGGAACGCCACAGCTACTCTGCTGGCAGGCTTTCTTTCCACCTACCCCTCTACCACTCCTAAGTCCGAGTTGTTTTTCAAAGCCCGCAGCCAGCGGCCCAGCTCCCTTTCTCCTCTCGCGGCGAGCCTGGCACCACCACGAGCACCTGAGGCAATAATAGCTGTTCTCACCCACGCGAAGCGGACGGCCGCGGCGCGCTCCAGCGCCGGGTACCCGCCTGCAGCACCGGACGGCCGCCGTGGCCCCGCCCCTGACGTCAAGACGCTCTCACTTTAGACCGCCCCTCGATGGGCGTGGCCTCGCGCCTAACCGCCCGCTCGCTCCCCCTCCCATCCAGTGACGTCACAGCACTGAAGCTCTAGTAGCTTTCTGCCGCGGATCCGCCCGCCGGGCGCGGTGGCGCGCGCCTGTAATCCCAGCTACTCGGAAGGCTGAGCCCGGAGGATCGCTTGAGTCCAGGAGTTCTGGGCTGCAGTGCGCTATGCCGATCGGGTGTCCGCACTAAGTTCGGCATCAATATGGTGACCTCCCGGGAGCGGGGGAACACCAGGTTGCCTAAGGAGGGGTGAACCGGCCCAGGTCGGAAACGGAGCAGGTCAAAACTCCCGTGCTGATCAGTAGTGGGATCGCGCCTGTGAATAGCCACTGTACTCCAGCCTGGGCAACACAGCGAGACACGGTCTCTTTTGCTTTTGCGGGGGTCACAGCAAACAAAACCAAACGCATTTTACTTCTGCCACACAATAAAAACAAACCACACGCAGCTGCACACCTCTTTGCCCTGTACAGGTGTCAAGACACAGCCTCTGAGGGCAGAGACTAGACACTTTTTTTGAGGGTTCGCCTTGGGCGTAGAAGACAAATTGGGACCCCCGAAACCTCTGTCTCCCCACATTTCAAATTTCTCCACACAAAATTATGGTCCTCCACACTGCCCCCTACCGCCCTGCCGGAGGAAGGGCACCCTGCGCAACCTGCGGAAATTCTTACGACCAGCAGGTGTCACTGTGGAGGCCGGCTCCAGTCCCCACCCACGAAGCGCGGAGTCAGCGGGGCTGATCTGGGAGCAGGTGAGGAAAGGGGCGCCGTCTCTAAGGTCTCTACTGCATTGTTTTGGTGTAATGGAAAACGAGTCGATGAAAACGTTTGCTCCCCGAGTTCTTCAGGCGAACGACTCATGGACGTTCCCTTGAAGGAAGATTGGATCTTCCGGGCCGCCGTAGCACTCTGCCGCCTGCGCCTGCGCGGAGGAGCGGCGGCCTTGGAGTCTGTGACCAGCCGGGAACGGACCTCGCTGGTGGCGCTCGCCGGACGCTCGCCATGAAGACCCGCTTTAGCACCGTGGATCTCCGAGCGGTCCTAGCGGAGCTGAACGCCAGGTACCGTCCTGACGGTGACTGGGGGTTCCTGCAGGGAGGGATGGAGGCGAGAGGTCCGGAGCCGCAAAGGGAAACTGAGGACAGACCGTCTGGTGCTGCGCTGTGGGCCTGGGTAGGCCCGGGCCGGCGATGTTGTGGGGACCCCCGAGAAGAGCTAGGAATGCCCTAGCCGCCCTGAGGATCCCCGAGAGACCCTGGAGGCCCTGCCCCCGGCGCCGCCGCGGGTCTCACTCGGGCCCCCGGGCTGTCGCCTCGTCGGCGGCGTCGCCAGGGCGCGCCCCTGCGGGAGCCTGGCCGGGACGCGGTCCTTCTCCCCCAGGGTGCAGGTGGGGGGCCCTGCTGCGCAGCCGGCGTCGGCCCCGGGAGAAGGGACCCGTGCGGTTTGCACTGCACTGAGCGGATCCAGTCGGAGACTTGTAATTCCGGTCACGTTTCCTCCTTTACCCTCCCCACCCCGCCAAGGCCCGAGTTCCTACCAAGATGCACGGCATTCGGTTGTGTGGTATTAAGTGTAGGCCACTTTGGGGGCTACGTGATTGTAATTCGGGGACAGAGTGCCCAACGAACGCCTGCATCTTCTCTTCCCATCTTTGTTCGATTGCAGCCCCCCAGACGTGGTGTGTAGTTTTGTTTTAAACAATCCTGTGATTCATAACCTGTTTCTTTTGTCTTTGCAGCCTGCTTGGAATGAGAGTAAACAATGTTTATGATGTGGATACTAAGACGTATCTTATTCGTCTTCAAAAGTAAGAACATTTTATAGGTTTTATCTTTGGCAGTACGATACTGATCTTTTGTTTACATTCAGGTAGTTTCACCTAGTGAGCAAATTCCCTAAAGAGCAATTTGACTTTTCTTCTTCTACAGACCAGACTTCAAAGCTACACTTTTGCTTGAATCTGGCATACGAATTCACACAACAGAATTTGAGTGGCCAAAGAACATGATGCCTTCTAGTTTTGCCATGAAGGTAATTTTTATTTTATTTATTGTTATTATAGAGGTGATGTACAAAGGGGTTACAATTACATGAGTCAGGTAATAAGTGCATTTCCTTTTACAGTCTTTTGTTCCCTCTTTTTCTCCCAATCTCTCCCTCCCATCTTTACTGCCAGTGAACCCCAGCACTGTACTTTTTCACTCTTTTTCCCTCCATGCTTCCAACCTTCCAAAGATGTACAATTGAATATACCATTCATAAGGTAAAGAAGACAGAACATGTAGAACATGTAGACAATACCCTCCCCTCCCCCCAGTTCTGGGGTTTGAACTCAGAGCCTGAGCACTGTCCTTGAACTTTGCTTAAGGCTAGCACTCTACCAGTTGAGCCACAGTACTACTTCTAGCTTTTTCTGTGTATGTGATACAGAGGAATCAAACCCAGGTCTTCATCCATGCCAGGCAAGCACTACCACTAAGCCACATTCCCAGCCTCCATCAGTTTTTTTTAAAAAAATTGATGATAAAATACTTTCTTAGGGTTGACAATTAGTTGTCTAGAATAAGATGTTTTTCCTCTGATTATTTACAATTTTAAATGAGTATATTTTATTATTTCATTGTTGATGAAAAAGAAACTTTTTACAGATCAGTATCAAATGGTTAAGAATTTACTTTTACTACATAAATGCCTTTTTTTTTTTATCTCTTATTAGTGCCGAAAGCATTTGAAGAGCCGAAGATTAGTCTCTGCAAAACAACTTGGTATGGATAGAATTGTAGATTTTCAGTTTGGAAGTGATGAAGCTGCTTACCACTTAATCATTGAACTCTATGATAGGGTAAGTTAAATTGAGGTATGCACGTTTTGTTGTGGGAATCTGCTTTCATTTTCACCTGTGTTTAAGTCATTCATCATATACAGCACATGTTATTTTCTTTAATGTTGAGCATTCCTTACCCCCATGTTCTTGCCAGCACTTGGCATTGTCGTTCTGCTCTTTTGAGACAGAAGTACAGATGTGCACCACCATACATGACAAGCAAAGCTTTCCATATGGGTATTTTCATGTGGGTATTCATATGAACATTAAGTGATTAAGAAAAATGTCTATCATGTAAGCCTCAAAATGCCTGTTGGAAGATATAAAGACTTTTTTCCATAGCATAATATCTCTAATCTTTATTATTTATTTAATTTTATTTATTTATTTATTTTTTGCTAGTCCTGGGGCTTGAACTCAGGGCCTGTGCACTGACCATGGGTTTTCTCAAGGCTAGCTCTGCCACTTGAGCCACCACACCACTTCTGGCTTTTTTTTTTTCCTTTTTTTTTTTTTTTGCCAGTCCTGGGCTTGAGCTCAGGGCCTGAGCACTGTCCTTGGACTTTCTCAAGGCTAGAGCTCTACCACTTGAGCCTCAGCACCACTTCCGGCTTTTTTCTATGTATGTGGTGCTGAGGAATCGAACCCGGGTCTTTGTGCGTGCTAAGCAGGCACTCTACCACTAGGCCAAACTCCTGGCCCATCTTTGTTATTTTTTACTTTTACTAGATAAATGCCTCAGCAAGGCAAAGTAATTAGTATTTATTTATTTATTTGTTGATTGTTGGGCTTGAACTCTGGGCCTGAGGTCTTCAGCCCAAGGCTAGCACTCTACCACTTGAACCACAGAGCCTTTTCTGGTGGTTAATTGATGATAAGAGTCTCAAGGACTTTTGTGCCCAGGCTGGCTTTGAACCTCAGTCCTCAGATCTCAGTCTCACGAGTAGCTAGTATTACAGGCATGAACCACCAGTACCAGGCTAGAAGCAGATTTTTTTTTTTTTTTGCCAGTTCTGGGGCTTAAAATCAGGGCTTGGGCACTATCTTTGGGCTTTCTCAAGGCTAATGCTCTACCTTCCAGCCACAGCACCACTTCTGGCTTTTTCTGTTAATGTGGTACTGAGGAATGGAACCCAGGGTTTCATGCATGCTAGGCAAGCACTCTACCACTAGGCCACATTCCCCACCCCTCAAACTTTGAGAAGTCTTAAGACTAATTTGGAAAAGCATTAAATTATGTTTTACTCTATTACAGGGGAATATTGTTCTTACAGATTATGAGTACCTAATTTTAAATATCCTAAGGTTTCGAACTGATGAGGCAGATGATGTAAAATTTGCTGTTCGAGAACGTTATCCAGTCGATCATGTGAGAGCTGTGGAACCTTTGCTTACTTTGGAAAGGTAACAACTTGCTTCATAGAGTTGTGAAGAGTAAATAAAATCTTATTTCTGAATATGCAAAGCTCTTAGTGTATCATTCATTAGAATCACCTGGAGGGGTTGTTTTAAAATATTGGTTGTTCAACGTTTGCTAATTCCTGGTGTAAGAAGCAGGAATTTGCATTTCTGATCAGTTCTCAGATAATACCAGTAATACTGATGATCTGCTGTTGGGGACCACATGAAGCCACAGGATCCCATGTATTCTTTTTTTTTTTTTTTTTGCCAGTCCTGGGCTTGAACTCAGGGCCTGAGCACTGTCCTTGGACTTTCTCAAGGCTAGAGCTCTACCACTTGAGCCTCAGCACCACTTCTGGCTTTTTTCTATGTATGTGGTACCGAGGAATCGAACCTGGGTCTTCATGCATGCTAGACAAGCACTTTAACCACTCGGCCAAACTCCCGGCCCCGTGTATTCTTAATGCTTTACTGTTTTTGGTGTTTCATTATATCATAAAGATTTACAAATGGTATTTAAAATGTCTAAAATGTCTCTGACATCATTTTTATGAGCATTCTGCTGATGAGCAGTATAAATAAAAATATTGATTTTATTTAAACTAGATTGAAGTCTCAGGATCCTGTTCTGGAAATTTCAGTGTTTTATTTGAATAAATTACATTTATCACTTTTATCTATTAAAAAAAGAAAGTAGTGGAGGGAGCCCAAAGCTTAAGAAACTAATTTCTTGAAGAGTGCAAGCAAAGCAAATGCAAGGTGCTAAGTTCAGACCCCAGTCATGAAAAACAAACAGATTTCTGTTGTGTTGCTGAGTATTATAAGGATCGGGTGAATTAATGCAGATGAAAACAGTTGTGTGGGTATATATACTGCTGTATTATTATGTTTCAGGTAAGAAGTGTCTGTTTTGTTTCACAGATTAACTGAAGTAATAGCCAAGGCACCTAAAGGTGAATTACTGAAGAGAGTTCTTAACCCATTACTGCGTGAGTAACCTGTGTGTACCAGTGAAATATCTGCAAGATAATGTGCTTTCAGCAATCTATCTAAACCTTTTAAGCTTCTTGTAAAAAGAAAAAAATGTTGAGCAAGGAATTTAATATGAACTTTTGAATAAGTTGAGTTTATTTTCAAGGACTCTTTTCTTTTTCTTGTTGTTTTGTTTTTGTTTTTGTTTTGTAGATGGTGGGACTGGAACTCAGCCTGGACACTGTCCCTGAGCTCTTCAGCTCAAGGCTACCATCCTACCCTTGAGCCAAGCCCCACTTCCCATTTTCTAGAGGTTAATTGGAGATATGAGTCTCAGGTCCTTTTGTGCTCAGGCTGGCTTTGAACCTTGATCCTCAGATCTCAGCTTCCTGAGTAGCTAGGATTATGGGTATGAGCCACCGCTCCCAGCTCTATTTTGTTTGTAGTGCTGAAAATAAAACCTGTGTATGCAAATGCACAAGATTCATTGCCCTGAGAGACAAGTTACTATACCATATACACTTAACTTTGCTTATGTGTTTTGTTTTCTCTCTCTTAATTGATGGGCATCAGGACTTCTGGTATCTGCTAAGATACTTTGACCCCTATAAGCTTTAATACATGAGAAGATAACCTAGCTGTACATTAAATTAAGGCTTTTGGAGAAGATAGGGACAGGGAGATAATATTGATTACTGAGCATTAGAGACTTACTATTCTTTCTTTATGATGAAAATATACTAAAATGTTACCTTTAGAATTTTCCAGCTTTGTCCTCTTGTGTGTTTTCCTTTGATGCTGGGGAGTGAATCCAGGACCATGCACATGCTAGACATAGTGCTTTACAACTGAACTGTATTCTCAATCTTACTTTTCTTTTTAATTGTTTGCTTGCTTGTTTTTATTGTTCTGGGACAGGGTCTTACTATGTAACCCAGGCTGGCCTCACATATACAGTCCTGTTGCTTTTGCCTCCCAAGTGCTGAAATGATAGGCATATACCACCATGCCCAGTTGATTATTAGGTTGTTGTTTTTTTTTTGGTTGAGATAATGTATAGAGGGGTTACACTTACAATCATCAGGTAGTAGGTACGTTATTCCTGCACATTGATATCCCTTATCATTGATTATTAATTTTTTGAGGAATGTCCATTAGCACACAGTGGCTATACTAATTTATCCTATCAAAAGTGTTTAAAGTGCATCCTTGTTATTCTTAGTTTTTTGAATAATAACCATTTCTATTGGATTGAGGTAATACCTTGTAGTAGTTTTAATTTCCATATGATTGTGATGGCCAGTTATGTGTCTTTTAGAAGTGTCTAGGTCTTTTGCCCATTTCTAAATTAAAGACTTTTTTTTTTTCTTGAGCTCAGGGCCTGAGCACTGTCCTTGGACTTTTCAAGGCTAGAGTTCTACCACTTGAGCCTCAGCTCCACTTCCAGCTTTTTTTTCTTTTTTCTTTTCTTTTTTTTTTTTTTGCCAGTCTTGGGCCTTGAACTCAGGGCCTGGGCACTGTTCTTAGTTTTTTTCAAGGTCAGAGCTCTACCACTTGAGCCTCAGCACCACTTCTGGCTTTTTTCTATGTATGTGGTACCGAGGAATTGAACCCGGGTCTTCATGCATGCTAGGCAAGCACTCTACCACTAGGCTAAACTCCCAGCCCCTCTATACCCATTTTTTAATTGAGAGGTTAGCCAGTGTTTGGATTCCAAACCAACCTTGCAGTCTAATTAATTAATTAAAGTTAATCTCTTATGGTCATTGTTTATAATCTATATTAAAAATATGTGACTGAGTTCTATTAAGTTCCTGTAACTTATGTTTTTTTGTAATTTCAAGTTTTGTCATTACTTCAAATTATTAATTCCAGTAAAATTTTAACATAAGTAAACTTTTTATTTTTTCACTGGCTACTTCTGTGCATAAGATCATTCATGTTGGGATCTAAATTTGTACCGTATTTTGAACGTTAAATTTTATAGGAAAATACTAAAAAGAATATCTTCTGTTTTTATAGCCTATGGGTCAGCTCTTATTGAGCATTGTCTTATAGAAAATGGATTCTCTGGTAATGTCAAAGTGGATGAAAAACTTGAAAGTAAAGGTATGTTTGAATAATGCTAGTTTTGTCCATTTTCATGTTTGCTTTACTTTTTTTTTTTTAAGTTTGTAAGTGGGCATGGGTGGCTCACACCTGTAATCCTAGCTACTCAGGAGGCCCAGGCCTAAGGATTGTGATTTGAAGCTAGGAATATCCAGGAGGTTTTAATCTTCAATTAAGTATCAAAGCCACAGTGTAGATTTGGCTCAAGTGATAGATCACTAACTTTCAATTTAAAAAAAAAAAAAATACTCAGGGACAGTGCCTAGGCCATGAGTTCAAGCCTTAGGACTAGCTCCTTCAACTCCTCTACCTCTTCTGAAAAAAAATTGTACTACTAATAATCAAATCCTGGGCTTCATACTTGGCAGGTAAGTATAATACCACTAAACAATACCTTACTCATTTTCAAAAACCAAAAATTTTATTTTTGTTAAGTAAGTAATTAGAATCTATGAATATAATGTAACCCTTCTATTAATTACAGTAAAAAATATATGAAAAAAAAAGTAATTAGATAATTTTAGACTTCCAAACATTTAGTTTGAGTGTAGGTGGGTATTCCTAGATTCCTACTCTAATGTAGAGTTTATCCTTAGTAATAGACATTTTAATCTTGTTTGTTTGTCAGCCCTGGTGCTTGAACTCAGGGCCTGGGCACTGTTTTTGGACTTTCTTAAAGCTAGGACTCTACCACTTGAGCCATAGCACCACTTCTGGCTTTTTCTGTGCATGTAGTACCAAAGAACTCAGGGCTTAGTGCATGCTAGGCAAGCCTCACTCCTGACTCGACAATTTAGTCTTCTGACCTACTTTGATACCTTTAATGTTTAGAATGTTTTCCATTTTGTATCTCCTATATATTTGCACTGGTTACTGAACTTGGGACCATCAGAGTCCAGAGGAGAAGAATAAAGTATTTTAGAACTTAGAAGTGCTTCTGAAGTACTTAGAAGTAACATTCATGTATTTAAATGTCTGTAGTTCTGTGGTGTCCCTCTCTGGTAGCTTTAGGCATTTGTAATTACTCAGGAAACCTGATTTTTGTTGTTGTTGTTGTTGTTGGTGGTGGTGGTAGTAGGGCTTTAACTCTGGGCTTGGGCGCTCTCCCTGAGCTCCTCAGCTCAAGCCTAACACTCTTATCACTTTAAGCCAAAGTGCAACTTCCAGAAAACCTAATTTAACTGCCAGAGTATGGTAAATAAAACAAAGAGGAAGTAAATGGAAAATGGACTTTTGGGCTGACTTGTAGATTGTTTGATTGAAATATTTGAAAATTCATTCATACTGCTTATTTTTGGGTTTACATATCTTTTTTTTGTTGTTGTTGGTCATGGGATTTAGGCTCTGGGCCTATGCACTGTCTCTGAGCTCTTCAGCTCAAGGCTACCTACTGCCCTGCCCCTTGAGCCACAATGGTACTTCCGGTTTTCTTGTGGTTAGAGATAAGAGTCTCATGGACTTTGGTGCCGGTGTGGCTTTGAACCTCGATCCTCAGATCTCAGCCTTCTAAGTAGCTAAGATTACAAGTGTGAGCCACTGGCACCCGGCTTTACATATCTTTTTAAGGCTTAAAGATAATTGTCATTATGTAAGATTTTTTTATGGGTTTAAAAATACAAATTACAGGGCCAGGAGTTTGTCCTAGTGTTAGAGTGCTTGCCTAGGCATGCACGAAAATCCGGGTTCCATTCCTCGGTACCACATACGTAGGAATAAAAAAGCCGGAAGTGGTACCGAGTCTGAAGTGGTTGAGCTCTACCATTGAGAAAGTCCAAGGACAAGTGCTCAGGCCCTGAGCTCAAGCCCAGGACTGGCCAAAAAAAAGAAAAGGTACAAATTACATGTACAAAGTACAAATTTCATTAATTTCTGAAATATACTAATTCACTGTAATCTCTTCAAAGTGACAACAGATAGTAAATGGTTGTGGTGTTTGCTTATTTTTATACAATGAGCCTGACATTTGTCTGATGTAAAAGCATGTGAAAATGTCCAGGAAGACTCTGGAAATTAGTATTGATGTTTTTAAGTTTAAAATATATGAGATTATAGTAATTAAAACAGTACCTGTTGAAGAAGGAATGGAAGAACAAAGAATCCAGAAACAAGCCCAAATAGACATATATTAGTATGTGTATAAATTCACATATGTGTGAATTTACTTTTTCTGCATAGTTTAACAGTTGTTTATCCACATTTTGTTGTTCTTATTACTTCATTAGATATTGAAAAAGTACTTGGTTGTCTGCAGAAGGCAGAAGAATATATGAAAACAACATCCAATTTCAGTGGAAAGGTACTTTATATTGTTTGGTTTTATTTGTTTGGATTTTCAGAAGTTAATGTTCGTTAGGGGATCAGTACATGTCCATTTATTCTTTTGTGTGTGTGGGTGTGTGTCATGCAGCTTGAACTTGGCCTGGGCGCTGTCCCTGAGTTCTTGGTTCAAGGCTACTGTCCTACCCCTGGCCCCGGGCATTGTCCCTGAGCTCTTCATCTCAAGGCTACCACTCTACCACCAAGCCACATTCACATCCCTATTCTTTTTTTTTTTTTTGCCAGTCCTGGGGACTGAACACAGGGCGTGAGCACTGTCCTTGGGCTTTCCTCAAGGCTAGTGCTCTACCACTTGAGCCACAGCACCACTTGTAGCTCTCCTGTATATGTGGTACTGAGGAATAGAACCCAGGCCTTCGTGTATGCTAGGCAAGCACTCTACCATTAGTCCAAATTTCTGGCCCATTCATTATTATTATTTTAAAAAAATTTTTTATTGTCAGGATTCGTCAGGTCATTACTTCTCGCACGTTGATACCTCTTCTCATGTTTTCTATTATTTTTTTATGGATAATACTTAGTCAAAAAGATAAGGATTAATTTTGTGTATTTATTTTTAGACCTAGTTTTATTATGTAGGTTGGCCTGAAATTCTCAGTTCTCCTTGTGATGCCTCCTGAGTGCTGGGTTTGCTGATGTATGCCACAACATCTGACTGAAAGATTGTTCTTGGATTGATTTTAAAGAATGAACATATTTTGATTTATGAACACAGTCGGGGGGGGGGGGAGAATTTACATACCTCTCCAGGTTAAATGTTTTTTAAAATACCCTATTATCTTAGGAACTTTTTTTTCTATTCAAAATACATCTTTGGGCCAAGAGTTTAGCCTAGTGTTAGAGTACTTGCCTAGCATGCACGAAGACCCAGGTTCGATTCTTTGGCATCACATACATAGAAAAAAGCTGGAAGTGGTGCTGTGGCTCAAGGGTAGAGCTCTAGCTCTAGCCTTGAGAAAAGTCCAAGGACAGTGCTCAGGCCCTGAGTTCGAGCCCCACAACTGACAGAAAAACATAATAAAATACATCTTTATTTATAAAAAGTAAATGAAATTATCAATCATAAAAGGAACATTTTTGTTGGTTATGAATAGAAGTGCTTTTAATATTGGATTTTGTAGGGATATATCATTCAGAAAAGAGAAGTCAAGCCAAGCCTGGAAGTAAATAAACCAGTGGAAGACATACTCACGTAAGTATACAGGTGTGGGTCAGTTTGCTTTGGACATTTATTAGTGGTTTGAGTGAATTAATAAGTATGTCTTACAGGTATGAGGAGTTCCATCCATTCTTGTTTTCTCAACATTCACAATGTCCATATATAGAATTTGAATCATTTGACAAGGTGAGTTTTCTAGTTCTGTTTCTTGCTCAGTTAACATTTTTATGAGTTAGTATCAGCTTAATGTCAGTATTTAATATCAACTTAATATGAGCTGCTTTGATTGAGAAATCGAAAACATTCTTTGCTTACAATCATGACTTTTTTTTGTTTGTTTGTTTTTTGTTTTTTGCCAGTCCTGGGATTGAGGTCAGGGCCTGAGCACTGTCCTTGGACTTTCTCAAGGCTAGAGCTCTACCACTTGAGCTTCAGCACCATGTCTGGCTTTTTTCTATGTATGTGGTACTGAGGAATCGAACCCGGGTCTTCGTGCATTGCTAGGCAAGCACTCTACCACTAGGCCAAACTCCCGGCCCCACAGTCATGACTCTTAACAGTAAAAATCAGTGTCACAAAAATAGCTTTTAGAATAAAGTTGAGGCAACTTTCTTTGAAGATGAAAGACAAAAGATAACTTGAACTTTAATTCTATTTTTTTATTGTTTTTGTTTACCAGTGCTGGGGCTTGAACTCAGGGCCTGGCCATTGTCCCTGAGCTTCTTTTACTCAAGGCTTCCACTGTACTACTTGAGCTACAGTGCTGCTTCAGGATTTTTCTGTTTATGAGATACTGAGGAATTAAACCCAGGGCATGCTAGGCAAGCACTCTTCCTTTTTTTTTTTTTGGCTGTGGGGCTTGAACCTCTAGGTCTGGGTGCTGTCCCTGGGCTCTTCAGCTCTAGGCTAGCATGCTACCACTTGAGCCACAGTGCCACTTCTGGTTTTCTGCTGGTTAATTAGAGATAGGAGTCTTAGACTGTAGTGCCCAGGGTGGTTTTAAACCGTAGTCCTCAGATCTCAACCTCCTGAGTAATTTTACACACATGAGCCACCAATGCATGGTTTAATAGGTTTTTGTTTTCTTGGTTTTTGTTTTTTTTTGGTCAGTTGTGGGGCTTGAACTCGGCCTGGGATGTTTTTCTGTTTATGTGATACTGAGGAATTAAACCCAGGGCATGCTAGGCAAGCACTCTTTTTTTTTTTTTTTTTTTTTGGGGGGGTGTGAGGCTTGAACTCTAGGTCTGGGTGCTGTCCCTGGACTCTTCAGCTCAAGGCTACCACCCTATCCCCTTGAGGCATAGCGTCACTTCTGGTTTTCTAGTGATTAACTGGAGATAAGATTCTCCTGAACTTTAGTGCCCAGTCTGGCTTTGAACAGCAATCCTCAGATTTCAGCCTCCTGAATAGCTAGGATTACAGAAGTGAGCCACCATGCCTGGCATGATGGTATTTTTACACATACACATGTTTGTTGGTAATCTGAGTGAGTTCTCCAAATGCTATCACAATAGAAAGCAGGCTAAAATTCTGGGTATGCAAATTGAAGTAGAGCCTATACATAATTTTTTTTTTACAGCAAGTTTTTTTATTGTTTTAAATAAGGCTGTGGATGAATTCTACTCCAAGATAGAAGGTCAGAAAATTGATTTGAAAGCTTTACAACAGGTAAGTTTTAAATAAAACATTCATTAAACAAGAATGGTTTGATATGTAGATGATGCTTTCACTTAGGAATGAGCTGCGTGTCAGAAGTAGCAAAGTGGTATAAGGACATATCTTTTGATTTATACTAATGCCCAAAGTTAAAAAAAAAACATATCTTTTAGTCCATCTATCAGATACTCTCTAAAAGTAAAATACAGTAGGAGGATTATCCTCTTATTTACACCCTTGCATGATTTTTTATGTTTTATGCCAGTCCTGGGTCTTCAACACAGGGTCTGGGTGTTATCCCTGAGCTTTTTTGCTCAAGGCTAATGCTTTACAAGTTGAGTCACTTTCAGCTATTTGGTAGGAAAGTTAAAATTAGAGTCTCATAGACTTTTTTGTCCTGGCAGGATTCAAACTATAATCCTCAAATCTCAGCTTCCCAAGTAGCTAGAATTACAGATGTGAGCCACTGGTGCCCAGCTTTAGTCAGTGTTTTGTTTTGTTTTGTTTTTTGTCAGTCATGGAGCTTGGACTCCTGGATTGCAGGCATGAGCCACCATGCCCCGCATTTATCGCATTGTCACCACATCAATCACAGCCTTCTTATAACTTGAATCTTTTTATTTCATTCAGCATTTAATATTTGTGGTACTATTTTTGTTGTTGTCAGTTGTGAGACTTGAACTCTGGGCGTGGGTGCTGTTCCTGAGCTCTTCGGCTCAGCACTGCCCCTGGTTTTCTGGTGGTTAATTGGAGATGAGTCTCTTGGTCTTTAGGGTCTTCAAGTGCCTGGGCTGGTTTTGAATCGCCATCCTCAGATATCAGCCTCCTAACAGCTAGGATTAAGGGCAGTGTGAGCCAGTGTGCCCAGCTTATGGTACTATTCTTATTTTGGTTTTTGGTTTTTGGTCTTTTTGTGATTATCTGGGCCTTGAACTCAGGACCTAGATGCTGTCTGAGTTTCTTTTGCTCAAGGCTAGCACTCTACCATTCGAGCTTTATCTGAGTACTTTATTGGAGTTAACATTCTCATAGACTTGGGCCAGTAGCATGGCCTAGTGGTAGATTGCTTGCCTGTACCTGAGTACCTGAGTACCTCATTCCTCAGTACCACATACATAGAAAAGCCGCAAGTAATATTGTGGTAAAAAAAAAAAAAAAAAAAAAAAAAGTCTCAGACTTTTCTGCCTAGGCAAGCTTCGAACCTCAAGCTTCTGAGTGTTTGGATTGCAAGGCATGAATCACCAGTGCCAGCTTGTGCTAGTTTTAGCATGTTAAAAAAAAAAGTATCCGTATATGGATGCAGTGGTTCATGCCTATAATCCTAGCTACTGAGAAGTTTGTAGTTTAAGGTCAGTCACCAAAACTTTACGTAATCTTCTCAACCAATAAAAGTTGGCTGTAATGGTTCATGCCACGTAAACAGAATAACCCAGGATAAACCTAGCGTAAATGCAAGAATAATCATACCTTATTCAAAAAGTATAACACAAGTAGCTAAGGGGCAGGGCTCAAGTTGTACCCAGCAAGTGCAAGCCTTGTTTTCAAACCCCAGTAATATCTTTTTTTTAAAGTCCTCAAATCAACAACCTTGAAAGGTAAGTTGTATAGTATAAGAGGTCAAATAACTACTGTGAACCTTGTACTGTTAGTCTAGGGGAGAATACCCCGGATTATACCAGAAATAATGCTAAGAAATAAAGTATGAAAATAAAAAGATGTTTCATAATTTGTGCCTTCTAGGAATTTATTCTAGACAGGAGATGTCGCCAGTACTAAAGTATTTTTTTTTTCTCGTGTAAGACCTTGTATTTGATCTCTAGCACTGCAATATCTATATGTATATTTATTCTGGCAAACTTTACTTATCCTGAATTCTGCCTGTTTGGAATAATGCCAAAAAAAATAGGTTCCTGGGCCAGGATTTGTCCTAGTGGTAGAGTACTTGCCTAGCATGCATGAAGACCTGGATTATTCCTCAGTGCCACATACATAGAAAAACCTAGAAGTGGTGCTGTGGCTCAAGTGGTAGAGCTCTAACCTTGAGAAAGTCCAAGAACAGTACTCAGGCCCTGGGTCCTGGCCAAAAAAAAAAAAATAGACTCCTGTCTTACATATACTTAAACCTATACCTTTAATATTTTCCTATGTGGAAATGTATGGTAAGTAAGCAGCTCATTTTGGAGTACGAAGCATTTTCTAGTGAGTTCATTTGGGAGAGTTGAATTGTGAGGAAATGTGAGATAGATGACATTTTTAGTCCAGGTAAAGAGCACTTGGGGGTAATTGAGAGAAAATCCATAAGGTTGGAGAAATCTAATTTTTAAAACTCTTTTGTCAAAGGAAAAGCAAGCCCTGAAGAAATTAGATAATGTTCGAAAGGATCATGAAAACAGATTAGAAGCTCTCCAGCAGGCTCAGGTAATATGCTTAGCTTTTTCAGATGCTTTTTTGAAAACTAACCTTAGCTGGCATTACAGAAAATGTGTTTGATTTGTTTCTGAAGGAAATAGACAAACTGAAAGGAGAGCTCATAGAAATGAATCTACAGATTGTTGACAGAGCCATTCAGGTAGTTCGAAGTGCTTTAGCAAACCAGATAGATTGGACAGAAATTGGAGTAATTGTAAAAGAAGCCCAAGCTCAAGGAGACCCTGTTGCAAATGCAATCAAAGAATTAAAACTACAAACAAATCATGTTACAATGCTGCTAAGGTAAGTTGGATTCTTGTCTGTGTTTTGTTATATAATTGTTTACTGTGTTTGCACTATAGATTTTTCTTTAGAATCATGATTGTGAAAGAAGTCAATTTACACTAAAATAACTGAGGAAGCTTTTAAGATACTATAAGCCAAGAATAATGTCATTGAGAAAGGAACTGAAATAAAAGTTGTCATTGACATTAGCAAAATACTATTGAATATTTTTAATAGAAATCCATACTTGTTGTCAGAGGAGGAAGACGATGAGAATGTTGATGGAGACATCAGTGTTGAGAAGAGTGAAACTGAACCACCAAAAGGGAAAAAGAAAAAGCAAAGGAATAAACAGCTTCAGAAACTTCAGAAAAATAAGCCACTGCTCATTGATGTTGATCTCAGCTTGTCAGCATATGCCAATGCCAAAAAGTAAGTTCATGTATATTTTAGGTGACATATTGTCTGCAACCAGTCAATATAAAACTCAGCATTAAGATGGTAATATTTGCTTAGCATGCATGAGACTGTTGGTTTGCTACCAACACTACAAAATTAATAATATATAAGAATATAATGATAGATAAATAAAAATAAAGGATAGGAATGTGGCCTAGTTGTAGAGTACTTGCCAGCATGCACAAAGACTCAGGTTCCATTCCTCAGTACCACATAGATAGAAAAAGCTGGAAGTGGTACTGTGGCTCAACTGGTAGAGCTATAACCTTGAGAAAGCCCAAGGACAGTGCTCAGGCCATGAGTTCAATCCCCAGGACTGGCAAAAAAAAAAATAATTAGTTTATGGAAGTGGCACTGTGGTTCAGGTGGTAGAGTAAGAGCTAAAGAGCTCAGGGACAATGCCCAGGCCCCAGGTTCAAGCCTCACAACTGATAAAAAAAAAAGAAAAGAAATGAAAGGGAGGGAACTTTCTATTTAGGGGCAGGGAGTTTGGCCTTGTGGTAGAGTTCTGGCCTAGCATGCACGAAGACCTGGGTTTGATTCCTCAGTACCACATACATAGAAAAAGCCAGAAGTGGTGCAGTGGCTCAGGTGGTAGAGTGCTGCTAGCCCAAGGATAGTGTTTAGGTTCCGAGTTCAAGCCCCAAGGACTGGCAAAAAAATAAAAAAATGAAAGTAAATACCTAATTAAAAAAGTAAAGAAATACCTAAAATATGTCATTAATGTTACTTCCCATATTATAAAGAATAAAAACAAAAAATAGGTATTTACCTGTGTATAATTCTTTTGATGAAAATTCTTTTTTCCTTTTTTTTTTTTTTTTTTGGTCGGTCCTGGGGCTTGAACTCAAAGCTTGGGAAATGTCATTGGGTTTGCTTTCTCAAGGCTAGTGCTCTACCACTTGAGCCACAGCACCACTTTTTGTGTGTATGTGGTACCAAGGAATCAAACCCAGGTCTTCATGCGTGCTAGGCAAGTACTCTACCATTAGGCCAGGCAGCCCCATGAAAATTCTTTCTTAAACAACGTTTAAGGCTAGGAGTTTGGCGTAGTGGTAGAGTGCTCATGTAGCATACATGAAGGCTTAGATTTGATTCCTTAGTCCACATACACAGAAAAAGACGGAAGTCACTCTGTGGCTCAGGTGGAAGAGCACTAGCCTTGAGCAAAATGTGTCCAAGGACTGTGACCTTGAGTTCCAGGACTGGCAAAAAAAAAAAAAAAAGTTTAGCCGTGCTCCAGTGATTCATGCCTGTAATCCTAGCTTCTCTTGAGGCTGACATCTGAGAATTGGGGTTTAAAGCCAGCCTGGGCAGACAGTCTCTGAGACTCTTTATCTCTAGTTAACTACTCCTCAGAAAGTTGGAAGTGCAGTTCTGGTTGAAGTGGGACCACTAGCTGTGAGCAAAAGAAGCTCAGGAATAGCAGCAGGGTTCAAGCTCCAGGACTAGTGCACACACTCACACACATGTGCACACACACATGTTTTAATTTTGTGCATCATGCGGTTTTTTCTATATGATTTGTGAGTCTGAAAATCAGAAATAAATGTAAAATTAAAGAATAAAGATTTTACTTAAATTTTAAGGTATCTGTTTATTTTTAGGTATTACGATCACAAGAGATATGCTGCTAAAAAAACACAAAAGACTGTTGAAGCTGCTGAAAAGGTATTTAGAATTTCTTACAGTGAGTTTTAATTGATGTTGATATTTTAATGGCCTTAATTATTTTTAAGATATTCTAGTTCACAAATACTTTTCAGATTTTTATTCCTCTTCAGACCTGCTTTTTCCCATTGCAGCAAATAGCACCTTTATTCTTTTCTGCTCAAATGTTGGAGATGTCCCAAATCTCCTTTTTTTCCTTTCTTCTTTTCTTTTCTTTATTTATTTTTGCCAATTTTGGGGCTTGAACTCAAGGCCTGAGCACTGTCCTTGGGTTTTCTCAAGGTTAGACCTCTACCACTTGAGCCACAGCACCACTTCCAGCTTTTTCTTTGCATGTGGCACTGAGGAATCATACCCAGGTCTTTGTGCATGCTAAGCAAGCCCTCTACCAGTAGGCAAAATTCCCAGCCCTTACTTTCTTTTTTTAAGTCTGAGACGAGGACATAAACTCAGTACCTCACACTTTTAGTCACTGATTTTGTTCCAGTACTAGGGCCTGAGAGCTGTCCCTTAACTTTTGTGCTCAAGGCTAGCACTTTACCACTTGATCCAGAGCTCTAGTTCCAGCTTTTTGATGGTTAGAGATGAGTATCATAGGCTTTCCTGCCCATGCTATCTTTGAGCTGTGATCCACCACATTCTAAGAAGCTAGGATTATTGGCATGAGCCACTGGTGCCTGGAACCAGGCAGTTCCTAATTTGTTGCTATTGTGCAAATCTTTGCATATAGTAAATTTTTGTCTTCAGTTATTTTTATATTTAAAGCAAAAATGTTTTATTCTTTATTGCTTTTGAATGTATATAATTTGTGTGTGTTGTGTAGATAATTGCCAGTTTGTGACATCCTAAAAACTATTTATCTCATTCTTTACCTCAGTGTTACTTACTGTGGTTATTTTTTAAATTCTTCTAAACAGGCATTCAGATCAGCAGAAAAAAAGACAAAGCAAACCTTAAAAGAAGTTCAAGCAGTTACCTCTATCCAAAAAGCAAGAAAAATATACTGGTAAGTATTCTGTATTTTACATATTAAATTTTTTTAGTGCCAATATTGGGCTTGAACTCAGTGCTGGGCCCTGTCCCTGAGCTTTTGTGCTAAAAGGTAGCACTCATTTGACCGGTGGTCTACCTCCAGCTTTTTTTTTGTTTGTTTTTTTGCCAGTCCTGGGACTTGAACTCATGGCATATGCACTGGTACTGTCCCTTAGTTTCTTTTGTCCAATGCTAATGCTCTACCACTTGAGGTGCAGTGCTATTTTTACCTTTTTCCTTGTAGTTTATTGGAGATAAGAATCTCACAAACTTTTCTTGCATGGGCTGGCTTTGACCCCTGGTCCACAGATCTCAGCCTCCTGAGTAGCTAGAATTACAGATGTGAGCCACCCAAGCCCGGCTTTTTAAATGGTTAATAGGAGATCAGAGTCTCAGGTACTTTTCTGTCCAGGCTGGCTTTGAATATGGATCCTCGGAACTCAGCTTTACATATTTAGTTTTTGTTTTTATCAGAATTGTGCATGCTCATTATTGAGAAAGTCTAACATTTTTACAAATGTTATAAAACGAGTCACCTAGTGTCTAACATTTCTTTTGCTCTGTGTGTGTGTGTATGTGCGCGCGCGCGCGCGCGCACACCATGTACATGCACTAGTCCTAGGGCTTGAACTATGGTCCTAGATGTTGGCCCTGAGCTTTTTTTTTTTTTTTTTTTTTTTTGGCCGGTCCTCTTGAACTCAGGCTGGGCACTGTCCTTGGGCTTTCTTAAGGCTAGCACTCTACCACTTAAGCCACAGCACTACTTCTGGCTTTTCTTCTATATTTGGTACCAAAGAATCAAACCCAAGGCTTTGTGTATGCTAGGCACGCACTCTACCTCTAGGCCTCACTCCTGGCTCTATGAGCTTCTTTGCTCAGGGTGAGTGCTCTACCACTTGAGCCACAGTGCTACTGCAGGCTTTTTATTGGAGACAAGAGTCTCAGGGACTTTGCTATTCCAGTTGGCTTCACAATCCTTTTTTTTTGCTTCATGATCCTTCTATCTTAGCCTCCTGCGTAGCTAGGATTATAGGAATGACCCATGGGCCCCCCGTATCTCCTAGCATTTCTTCACTTCTGTTCCCATTGTTTCCCCTCCTAAGGTACCTAGTTTTAGTTCTTTTAGGTGATTCTAATGGTAGCTTTCTCATATCTCTATAATATATTAATATTAGTTCTGCTTAATTTTTTTATTATTGACTTTCCATTATAAAATTTGAAGATTTTACTTGTGCTCTGTTACATAGTTAAAATACAGTTTTGTCAAGATTGATTTTTCTGCATTAACATTATTGTCAATATTAACATTGTTGTAATCATTGTTGAGCCATCTAGTATTGTTTTCCTTCCTTGCTCAGTTTTTGGTCTTAATAATTGTCTTGTTTTTGTTTTGCCAGTCCTGGGCTTGAGCTCAGGGCTTGAGCACTATCTTTGAACTTTCTCAAGGCTAGCACTCTACCACTTGAGCCTCAGCACCACTTCCAGCTTTTCCTATGTATGTGGGGTCCCGAGGAATTGAACCCGGGTCTTCGTGCATGCTAGGCAAGCACTCTACCACTAGGCCAAACTCCCTGCCCTGTTTGTTGGTTTTTTTATTCTGTGTGTGAATGTATGTGTGCTGCTACTAAGGCTAAAACTCAGGGCTTGAGTGCTATCTCAGTCTTAGCGCTTGAACTCAGGGCCTGGGTGCTATCCCTGAGCTCATTTGTTCAAGGCTAGTACTCGTCACTTAGATCTCAGCCTCCTGAATAGCTAGGCATGAGCCATTGGAGCACAGCTGACTTTTGTCTTTTTGAGACAATATCCTACCATGTATACCATGCTTGCCTTGTTTTATTTTTTTTTGTTTGTTTGTTTGGTTTGGTTTGGTTTTTTGCCAGTTTTTTGCTGGGTCTTGTACTCAGGGCCTGGGAACTGTCCTTAATTAAGCTTTATCAAGACTAGTGCTTTACTACTTGATATAGCACCACTACTGGCTTTTTCTGTGTATATGGTCCAGTGGAATTGAACCCAGGGCTTCATGCATGCTAGGCAAGCACTCTACCACACTCTTGGCCTCATGGCCTTGAACTTACTAGGCAAACTAGGCTTGCCCAGAAGTTGAAATCTGAGATACTCCTGCCTTAGTTTCTCTGGTGCTAAGATTGTAAATATGTGTCACTTTTCCTGGTACAACTTTGCTATTTTATTAGTGGTTCAAAACCTTTTTAGTAACTTACTGAAAGAAAGCTAACAAGGAGGGGGGCGGGGAAACAAGCTAAAGCTAAGAACCATTTTATACTTTTGCTCAGTGTAACATTATTATTAGATAATCTTGAATTTAAGAATCATATCTCTATGGCATAATCATAATTATTTCTTTAGTGGTACCAGAGTTTTGAACTCAGGAACTTGCTTTTGCTGGGCAATAACTAAGAACCACAACACCCAGGCTATGTGCCAACTTGTTTTGCTTTAGATATTTTTCAGAAAAGGTCTGGGCCTTTTGCCAGGGTCAGCCTAAGAGCTCAATCCTTTTTGCCTCCTAAGTAACTGGTATTACAAGCATGTGATTATAATTGTGCTTAGAGATAGGAATTAACTTTTTGAACATAGAATTGAATTTCTTCTAAGACCATCTTAATATTTTCAGGTTTTTAGTAAAATTTAACTTGTTGTTTTAAAAGTAGTTATCTTAACCTATATAACCATGATAGCTTTGTGTTTTGTTTTGTTTATAAAATTGTAAATATGGATTCATAAAGAAAGAAATGTTAATTTTGTTTCCTTTCAATTTGGTAGGTTTGAAAAATTTCTGTGGTTCATTAGCTCAGAGAACTATTTAATTATAGGTGGGCGAGATCAGCAACAGAATGAAATAATTGTAAAAAGATACTTGACACCAGGTATGTATATAAGATGAAAATTGTAAGAAAAAAATTGATCAATTATCTCAATATTACAGTTATTTTCATCTTGGACTCTTTTGCTTGAAAGATTAATATAAATTATTATTTTATGTGTGCTCGTCCCGGGACTTAAACTCAGGGCCTGGGCTTTTTTTGCTCCAGGATAGCACTGTGCCGCTTGAGCTGAGTGTAGCTCCACTTCAAGCTCTTTGGGGATTAATTGGAGCTAAGGGTCACACAGACTTTTTTGCCTGGGCTGTTGAACCACAAGTCCCCAGATCTCAACCGCCTAAGTAGCTAGAATTACAGATGTGAGCCACTGACGCCTGGCTTTTAACAAAAATATGTGCTCAGCTGGGTACCGGTGGCTCACACCTATAATCCTAATAACTCAGGAGGCTGAGATCTGAGGATTGAGGTTCAAAGCCAGCCTGGGCATGAAAGTTGGTGAGACTCCAATTGACCACCAGAATACCGGAAGTGGTGCTGTGGCTCAAAGGGTAGGGCACTAACCTTGAGCTCAAGAGCTCAGAGATAACACCCAGGCCCAGAGTTCAAGCCCCATGACCACCAACAACAATAGCAAAAATATTTGCTGGTTTATGATTTATGGTTTTCTGAATAGGTACTTTCGGGGGAAATATTGCTAAGGTAACAGTCTTAGGCTAATTCATGGTGTTAGACTTTTGATTTACAGATTTTAATTCTTCAAAGTCAGTGTAAATCAAGTTTATAAAATTTTGATTTTTCAGTGCTAAAACTTTATAAACATTTTACCCCTTTAGAAATAGAACTGAAAGCATGTTTCTAGTCACAACTAACTATCCAGGAGACTGAGTCAGAAGAATTGCTAGAGTCCAGAAGTTTAAGACTAGCCTGGGCAACATAGTGAGTCTGTCTTAAAAGGAGATGGGAAGAGCTGGGCACTGGCAGGATAGTCCATGAGACTCATCTCCAGTTAACCACCAAAAGCCAAAAGTAGAGCTGTGGTTCAAGTGACAAAGTGCTATCCTTGAATACAATAGCTTTGGGGCAGTGCCCAGGCTCAGAGTTTAAGCCTTAGGACTGGCACACACAAAAATACACATGTGTATTACAATGTCATTTCTTATCTGTCCATATTTAAGGAGACATTTATGTACATGCTGATCTTCATGGAGCTACTAGCTGTGTAATTAAGAATCCAACAGGTAATATATTTTTATTATTCATTATTAGCATTTGTTAAAATAGCTTTAGTGTAAGCATATAACAATAAAGGGTATTCCAAGAAAATGATTCACACACATATATAAAACATATGGGTTTTTTTCACCATCTTTCCTCCCCTTCCTTCCCCCCTTTGTGGGTGGTCATGGTGCTCTGTATTGAATACAGGGCCTCACTCATGATAGGCAAGATTGGCAAGTGCTCTCCCACTGGAGCACACCCCAACCCGAAATTTTGTATACTTTTTTTTTTTTTTTAAGTGAATTTTATATGGGCATTGGTGGCTCATTCCTCTAAACATAGCTATTTGGGAGACTTAAGAACTGAGGATAGGCTGGGAGTTTGGCCTAGTGGTAGAGTGCTTGCCTAGCATGCACGAAGACCCAGGTTCGATTCCTCAGTACCACATACGTAGCAAAAAGCCAGAAAATTCAGGGACAGTGCTCAGGCCCTGAGCCCAAGCCCAGGACTGGCAAAAAAAAAAAATAAAAACAAAAAAGAACTGAGGATACAGGTTCAAAGCCAACCTGGTCAGAAAAGTCCATGAGACTCTTATCTCCACTTAACTACTAAAATGCCAGAAATGGAGCTATGGCTTAAGTGATAGAGCTTTGGTCAAAAAAGGTTCCCAGATACTAAGCTCAAGCCCCATAATGGGCACACACAAAAAATAATTTTATGTTATGTGAATTATATCCTGCTTAGAATATTGAATCCTAGCTGTAGGAATATATTAATATGTTCTTCATTTTGATGATTCAAGTAATCTGTATTAATTCTGGAAGTCTCCAATTTTTTTTTTTTTTTTTTGCCAGTCCTGGGTCTTGCACTCAGGGCCTGAGCACTGTCCTTGGGCTTTCTCAAGGCTAGAGCTCTACCACTTGAGCCACAGCACCACTTCAGGCTTTTTTTCTATGTATATGATACCAAGGAATCGGACCCAGGTCTTCGTGCATGCTAGGCAAGCACTTTAACCACTAGGCCAAACTCCAGGCCCCAAACTTCATAGTTTTTAAATTTGAAAGCATATATCATCCATGACTTGTTTTATTTTGTTTTTATTATGTAAGCAATTTCAAAACCTGCCCTATAAATATATTTTTATTAAAAATAACTACTTTTATCTAAGCTTTGCAAAACATATATGCAGTGATTTATTATAATATTGAGATAAAATGAAGTGTTAGTACTTATGATACAAGGTGATTGAACTTTAAAGTCTATGCTTTGGTACTGAACCACGGCTTGTTATTGTAGGAGAAGCTATCCCTCCACGGACATTGACCGAAGCTGGCACAATGGCACTTTGCTACAGTGCTGCTTGGGATGCACGAGTTATCACTAGTGCTTGGTGGGTGTACCATCATCAGGTAATAGCACTGCGACTGTTTATTTATTTATTTATTGGTCCTGGGGTTTGAACTCAAGGTCTCGGCACTGTCCCTTAGTTTTTTTGCTTCAGGATAGCACTCTACCAATTGAGCCACAGCTTCATTTCTGGGTTTTTAGTGGTTAATTGGAGTTGATTCTCCTGGCTTTTTTGCCTGGGCTGGCTTCAAACCACAGTTCTCAAATCTCAGCGTCCTGAGTAGCTAGGATTGCAGGCATGAGTCATCGGTCTCCAGTTATGATCCTTTTTAAAATTTTCTTCCCCCGAGACTGGGACTGAAATGCACCATCTGATACTATCACTCATTGGTTAGCACTCCACCATCTTAGCCATGCCTTCAGCAATACTTTGTGTCAGACTTTGAAAATATAGAATTAATAATGCAGGGGATGTGGCTCTGTTGTAGAGCCATTGACTAGCACGTACAAGGTCTTGGTTCAATCTCTGGTACCACAAATATAAAAAAGGAAACAAGAAAAATGGAAAGATGAAGAGCCTACCGTACTAAAACACACATAGAGGAAAATTTCCACTACAAATTCTTGGCTCATGCTTGTAACCTTAACTACTCAAGAAGCTGAGATCTGAGGATCAAGTTTTGAAAAGTCTTGCTTTACCCATCAGAAAGCTAGAAGCAGAGCTTGGTAAAGCACTAGCCTTGAGCAAAAGCTTAGAGACAAGCTGGGCACTGGTGGCTCATACTTGTAATATTAGCTACTCAAGAGGCTGAAGTCTGAGGATTACAGTTCAGAGCCAGGCTAGGCAGGAAAGTCTGTTTGACTCTTATCTCAAATTAATCACACACACAAAAAAAAGTCAGAAGCATATCTGTGGTCTCTTCAGACTAGCACACTAGTCTGAAGCTGAAAAATGTAGGAACAATACCCACACCCTGAGTTCAAGCCCCAGAACTGGCACAAAAACAAAATTCTTATTATGTTACATTAGTTGTATATGGGGGGAAGTTGTTACCCTCCCAGGCATATATGATATATTTCAATTGATCTTATATTTAAGTGGAAAAAGAACATATCCCAAGTAACAAGTGTTATATCAATTATTTTTAAGTAGAGAGTGTTAGAAGGCCATAATGCTACCTGCTTAAATGTGGTTACTCAGTGAGGGGAAAAAAAAAATTAAACATTTGGGGTTTTTTTTGTTTTTTTTTTTTGCCAGTCCTGGGGCTTGACCTCAAGGCTTGAGCACAGTCCTTAGGCTTTCCTCAAGGCCAGCCTCTACCACTTGAGCCACAGTACCACTTTCGGCTTTTTTCAGTGTATGCAGTACTAAGGAATCGAACCCAGAACATCATGCATGCTAGACAAGTACTCTACCACTAGGCCAAACTCCTGGCCCCTCCTTCTTTTTGTTCTTGCCAGTCCTGGGGCTTGAACTCAGGGCATGAGCACCGTCCTTGAGCTTTCTCAAGGCTAGTACTCTACCACTTGAGCCACAGCACCACTTCCAGCTTTTTTTTTTTTTTTTAATTAGTCGTGGGACTTGAACTCTGGGCCTGGATGCTGTCCCTAAGCTCTTCAGCTCGAGCCTACTGCCCTACCTTTGAACCACAGAACCACTTCTGGTTTTCTGGTGGTTAATTGGAGATAAGAGTCTCAAGGACGTTAGTGCCCAGGCTGGTTTTGAACTGTGATCCTCAGATCTCAGCCTCCTGAATAGCTAGGATTACAGGTGTGGCCACCTTGCCCAGTTATGGCTTTTTCTGTATATGTGGTATCCAGGAATCAAACCTAGGGTGGTGTGCATGTTAGACAAGCACACTGTACCATTAGGTTACACTCCCTAAAATTTCTTAAGAAATCAATATAACATACTATTGTGTTTTTTAGGTATCTAAAACAGCACCAACTGGAGAATATTTGACAACAGGAAGTTTTATGATAAGAGGTAATGACCTGATGTGAAAATGTATCTTACTTGTCAGTGAATTATGATGACAGGTTTGGGGGCTATTTACAAATGGGCTCAGAAAATAAACCGATTACTTTAAATAAACTGATTACTTTCTAACATTAACTGCATATCAAGTTAGTAAGGACATAAGGAACGTTCTGATTTGGGATGGCAAATTGAGCATTATGTCGTCTTGATAGATGTTGATAAGAATGTAATTTTACATAGTTTAATTATAAAATAAGAAAGGATAACTTGAAGGGCCAGGAGTTTGGCCTAGTGGTAGAGTGTTTACCTAGCATGCACGAAGACCCAGGTTCAATTCCTCGGCACCACATATATAGAAAAAAACTGGAAGTGGTGCTGAGGCTCAAGGGTAGAGTTCTAGCCTTAAGAAAAGTCCAAGGACAGTGCTCAGGCTCTGAGTTCAAGTGCTACAACTGGCAAAAAAAAAAAAAGTATAACTTGACCTTTTAAAACTAAAAAGATTCTTCATCTAAAGGATGAGAGTAGACGTGTATTTTTTCTTTTAAATTACTGTTCCTATTTATCATCTTGTAAATAGGAATGGTTCCTAAGTAGGTATAATCACTGGTGTCAGTTATTTTACAGACAAAAGAAAAAACTGATATTTAAAACACTGATATCTGTTACGTTTTGTGGGAAAGAATGTTTAAAAACACTAATATCTGTTGTGTTTTGTAGGAAAGAAGAACTTCCTTCCTCCCTCATATCTAATGGTGGGCTTTAGCTTCCTCTTTAAGGTATTCTTCATCTCCATGGGTTATTTTATTTCCTAGTTTTCATAAATTCTCCTTACAGGTTCACCACTGAAAAGAACTGTTTTTGTAGGTAGATGAATCTTGTGTTTGGAGACATCGGGGTGAACGGAAAGTCCGCATGCAAGATGAAGAGACAGAGATACTGGCAAGTCGCACAAGTGAACTCCTATCAGAAGAAATGGAACAATCAGGTAGTTCACAGATTCAAATAAACTGGTGTGTGATGTTCTTTTACTTCTGCATCCTTATTTACATGATCATGTCTCTGAAATGATTAAGAAGATAATAAATGCAGGGGGCACTGGTGGCTGATGCCTGAGATCTTAGTTTGGCAGTTTAAAGCCAATCTGGCCAGGAAGGCCATGAGACTGTTTCTCTCCAAGTAATCACAATAAAAGCAGAAGTAGAGCTGTGGCTCAAGCAGTAGAGCGATAGCCTGGAGCACAAAAGGTTAGGGACCCAGGCCTTGAGTTTAAGTTCAAGCAAGACTAGCACATACTCACCACAGAAAGATACTAGTTGTCAGTTTTATTGTGTTACACATATTATGGTGAGTTAAATAATACTTGATAGGTTTTATGACTATCGTTCTTTATTGTATGTTTAATAAAATTTCAGTTTTACTGGATAGTGTGTAAAATGTAACAAAAAATGGATGTGGGTGTATATGATCTCGCATTTGTATTTGAATTGAGGAGTTAGACGTGATGCACATCCATAAGTTCTGTTTCTCATATGAGAAACTAGGTTGATGTTTATTATATATTTGCTTTTATAGAGCGCAACTATAGTTGTTGGAATAAATTTACCCACTTACCTGAAGTAGCTAAGGCAAAAAAGTACTTGTTAAATCGCTTCTACAGTTTTTGTTTGTTTTGGGGTTTTTTTTGGTCGGGTTGTGGGGCTTGAACTCTGGGCCTGGTGTTATCCCTGAGCTCTTCAGCTTAAGGTTACCATCCTATCCCTGAGCCACAGCGCCACTTCCAGTTTTCTAGTGATTAATTGTAGATAGATTCTCATGGTCTTTAGTGTCTTTTAGTGTCTTTAGTGCCCGGGCTGGCTTTGAACTGAACGCTCAGATCTCAGCCTCCTGAGTAACTAGGATTACAGGTGTGACCCAGTGAGCCTGGCTTTAACTTCTACAGTGTTTTCCCTCTCCTTTTTAGGAGTCATACTTTATTTCATTTACAACTACAGTACTAGAGGAGTCTATTGATGGATCCTCGCTGTGTCCCTCACACCGCACAAAGTTACACAGAGCATACGTTTACTGTTTTGCTCACACTGTGATGGCAGCTCATCCTAGTATTACTATTAAGTAGTGTTCTTTTTGTGAAAGTGTGAGCGTTTGTTTTATGCTAATGTAACATTATTTTAGCTTTTATTTATGTTATGAAAGCTGCAGAGTTTAAACAACTTAATTATTGTCTTGCTTTCTAAAATTACCTAAGAAAGGTAATTATGGTTGTCATTGTCCAGTGGTAGCAATATACAAGACATTTATTATGGGAGGATATCTTGGAGGTCATTTAGTTCAGCCTTCTCACGGTACCCATGTCTGAATCAGAGTAGTGCCAGTGCCATGTGGGCATGCGGGATTTTTATAGTGGTCTTCTGGGAAAGTGAGTGGAATGCTTCTGTGAAGTTGTCAGGTTATTGGGATCCCACCCTGACTTCTCCTTGGTAATTGTTCAGAAGGAGGTGACGGCAGCAGTGAAGAAGACGAGGAATTGCATGCAGCTCCACTAGACGTAGCGCACACGACTCGCGGGGACCCAGAGGACATTGCCATCCAGAGTGGTGGAGAGGAACGGAATGAGCTCATTGAGAAGGAAAGCTCTGAAGAGGAAGGAGAATCTGAAGAAGGAAAAGAAGATCAGGGGTCTGTTGAGGAAATCAAGGATGAGGAGGAAGAGACATTAGATTACCCTGATACCACCATTGACTTATCCCATCTTCAATCCCAGAGGTAACCCAAAACATAACTGCTAAGTTTCAGCTTGTCAATTTGGAGTGGTAATGTGCTGTCCTCACAAAACAACCCCCAAATTGACTTCAGTACATATACCCTTTGTCCTATCATTACTCAGTGCTACTCTGTAGTCTTTTTTTTTTTTTTTTTTTTTTAAATCAATTGAGCCTTTCCTTAAAAGAAAATTCCAGGACTAAAGTACAAAACTACATAACAGTAATGTCTCAAAATAGAAAAAAGCAGAGACAAGGAGTGTGGCTCAGTGGTAGAATGCAAAACCTTGGTCCGATGACTAGTACCACAAAATAGATTAACAACCAGAAACACCAACAAGAAAAGAGGCAAAGGTTTTTCATGCTAATAATATAACTAAGGCTATTCCATCCAGGAAAAAAGCAGGCAGTCAGTGAGGGGAGTACGGAAAGAGGTTTAGTTTTTAGTGTGTTACTGATCACCAGCTAAAGAATTTATACTTTAAAAACATTACTTTGTTGGGGTAATAAAAAGAACAGCTTAGCTAGGCACCAGTGACTCATGCCTATAATCCTAGCTACGTAGGAGGCTGAGATCTGAGGATCATGGTTCAAAGCTTGCCCAAGCAGCAATGTTGCCATGAAACTTATCTCTAACTAACCACTCAAAAAACCAGTTGGCTGTATGGCTCAAAGTGGCAGTAGAGCACTAGCCTTGAGCAAAAAAGCTCAAGGACAGTGGCCAGGCCATAAGTTCAAACCTTATGAATAACAACAACAACAAAAAAGCTTAGAGTTCATACAGCAAAGCCATGTCTTAGGTCATGCCATTTATACCAGGCTGTAAATGACATATAATCTTCAGGTACCTTGTAAGTGAAAATGTTAGAGATTTCTCTCTATAGAGTTTTGGGGACTTAACGAATGTAAAATATCTAGCAGTTTCTGACATGTTAAGATTTCAACACGTGGTACCTACTTGAGTATACATGTTGGCATGTTGTATATACTGTGTGAAAAGATGACAAGACTATTTTTTCTACTGTTAACATTTTTTTAAAGTTTGTAGGTTTATAAGTAAGCATATAAGGGTAATATTTTGAGATTTTTGTAAATTAATGTCTTCCATAGTCTAATAGATTCTTTTTATTTCTTTTTCTCCATAGGTCCCTCCCAAAATTGGCTTCAAAAGAAGAATTTGTTAGTTCAGTAAGCTATTTTTGAAGGTTTTTTTATATGTTTGTTTGTTTGTTTGTTTGTTTTGCCAGTCCTGGGCTTGAGCTCAGGGCCTGTGCAATGTCCTTGGACTTTCGCAAGGCTAGAGCTCTACCACTTGAGCCTCAGCACCACTTCTGGCTTTTTTCTATGTATGTGGTACCAAGGAATCGAACCCGGGTCTTCATGCATGCTAGGCAAGCACTTTAACCACTAGGCCAAACTCCCGGCCCCTATTTTTGAAGTTTTATGAAAATGTTTTTTGCATTAATTTTGTGTGCTGAGTGTCTCTACTGTTTCTTAAGAGGCTGAGATCTGGAGGGTTGGCAGTTCAAAGCCAGTCTGGGCAGAAAAATCCTCCATCTCCAATTAGCAAAATGCTAGAGGCATGGCTCAAGTGGTAGAGCACCAGACAAGCAAGTAAGCGAAGTAAGCACCCTGAGTTTAAATTCCAGTAAAAAAAAAAAAAATTTAATTAATTAATCAAATTGAAAAAAAAATGTTTTGGTCAGTTATGGGGCTTGAACTCAGGCCTGGGCACTGCCCCTGAACTCTTTTGTCAAGACTGTTGCCTTACCACTTTGAGCCACAGCCCTACTTCTGGTTTTCTGGTGGCTATTTGGAGATGAGTCTTGCAGCCACCTGCTTGGTTGTTCAAACTTGTAATCTAGCTGTTCAGGAAGCTGAGTTCTGAGGATTGCATTTCAAAGCCAGCCCTGGCCAGAAATTCTATGAGACTCTTATAGTAGTATAGCACTAGTCTGAGAAAAGATCTCAAGGTTAGTGCCTAGGCCTTGAGTTCAAGCCCCACCACCAACCAAAAAAAAAATCTCCTGAGGGGCCGGAGGTTTGGCCTAGTGGTAGAGTGCTTGCCTAGCATGCATGAAGACCTAGGTTTGATTCCTCAGGACCATATATGTAGAAAAGCTGCAAGTGGGGCTATGGCTCAAGTGGTAGAGCTCTAGCCATGAGGAAAGCCCAAGAACAGTGTTCAGGCCCTAAATTCAAGCCCCAGGACTGGGAAAAAAAAGTCTCCTGAGATCTCAACCTCCTAGGTGCAATTACATGTGTGAGCCACCGGCCCTGACTGGTTTGTTTTTGCTTTTGTTTGGCAAGAAAACGTGGCAGAGCTTTATTGAATAAGTAATCACACCGACAAGGAGAAGGGAGGAGGCACGCTGACACAGTTTGTCGGTACTCTTGAAGGGAAATAGAGATACTTTTTTTTTTTTTTTTTTGCCAATGCTGGGCCTTGAACTCAGGGCATGAGCACTGTCCTTGGCCTTTCTCAAGGCTAGCATTCTACAACTGGAGCCACAGCACCATTTCCAACCTTTTTTTTTTTTTTTTTTGCCAGTCCTGGGCTTGAGCTCAGGGCCTGAGCACTGTCCTTGGACTTTCTCAAAGCTAGAGCTCTACCGCTTGAGCCTCAGCACCACTTCTGGCTTTTTTTCTATGTATGTGGTACCTAGGAATCGAACCCGGGTCTTCATGCACGCTAGGCAAGCACTTTAACCACTAGGCCAAACTCCCGGCCCCCATTTCCAACCTTTTTCTATGTATGTGGTACCAAGGAATCAAACCTGGGTCTTCATGCATGCTAGGCAAGCACTCTTACCACTAGGCCAGACTCTGGCCCAAGACACCTGACTTTTTAATTTTAATTTTGGCCATTGAAAAAATTGTTACTAGTGATATTACTGTGTTCCTTGTTTTTAACAGAGTGAAAATAAATTACAGAGCCGGAGACACTTGTCAGCCAAGGAAAGAAGGTAAAACATATTATTCTTTTCGAGCATATTTTTAAAAATGGATATTTTAGCTACCACTTCACTGTTCTGAACCCTTCTTTTAGCTGACTGCCTGTGGTTCACACCTATAGGCCTAGCTATTCAGGAGGCTGAGATCTAAAATCTATGGTACAGTGCCATCCTGCATACACAAATTTGTAAGATTATTCTCTACAGTTAACCAGCAAAAGGCCAGGACTGGAAGAGGCATGGCCCAAGTGATAGAGCTCCAGTTGTGAGAGGAAAAGCCAAGCTTGTATAAAAACTCAAGAGTTCAATCCCCAGTATGTAAAAAAGAGAAAAAGATTCTAAAACTTTCCTTTGTTAAAATTATAAAGATTTAGCACAGATCTTTTGATCTGTTTTTGATTTTTATAATTTTTTTTTTTTGCCAGTCGTGGGGCTTTAACTCGGGGCCTGTGCACTGTCTTTGGGCACTTTTTGCTCAACGCTAGCATTCTGCTACTTGAGCCACAGCATCACTTCCAGCTTTTTCTATGTATGTTGTACTGAGGAATCGAATCCAAGGCATTGTGCATGTGAGGCGAGCGCTCTACCACTAGGCTACACTCCTGCCCTGTAATTATGACTTATGGGGTCGAGGGACCTAGTCTGTCATTATGCAAGATAGTTTATGAATCAGACCTTTTACTACATACATAAACATATAATACATTGAATTACATTAATTAGATTAGCTGGTTATATGATAAATATTTAGCATTTTAATTGCACAACTAATTTAATTGCTAAACTAATCGGTTTTGGTGTCATGTTTCCATATATCCTATACAAGTTTTGATCATAGCAAAAGATACCAACGTTCTGGCACCCAAACAGGGTGTGGTGTGCTTGCATTCCGAGGCGTAGGCAGGAGGCTCATAGTCCAGGCTGACCAGGCCAAAAAACAACGCTTAAAGCACAAAAGGGATGAAGTAGAAGAGAACCTGGTAAGCAAAGTGCAAGACCCTGAGTCCAAACCCTACTGTTGCCTATTCTCTAAAAATGGATATTTTAGCAAGTAGGCACATGAAGGAAACAGAGGCTCAAAGGGGAATTAATAATAACCAAGGAGAAGGACAGTTTTAGAAGGAATATGTACATGTTCTGGGAGAATGATAAGCAGCTTGAAATGAAAGAGTGTTTGTGACCTGATAAGTGGTAAGATTGGAGACGTGAATGTGGAGCAAAAGTATAAAACTTGGAATGACAGGCTTGGAATTTGGGACTTTATACTCCAGGTGATATGAAGAGACTCTTCAATTTTGAATTGGAGTACAACTTGGATAACTTTAGGGAATGTTATTCCGAATTCAGGCATAACAGATTACAGAGACACATTTAAGGAAGTGAGTGGAAAGTGCTGAATTATTAGTAGTAGTATTTTTTTTTCTTTGTGGGTCATGGGATTGAACTCTGGCCTGGGCACTGTCCCTGAGCTCTTCAGCTCAAGGCTAGTGCCCTACCCTTGAGCCACAGCCCCACTTCCCATTTTCTAGAGGTTAATTGGAGATAAGAGTCTCAGGTCCTTTTGTGCCCAAGCTTACTTTGAACCTTGATCCTCAGATCTCAGACTCCAGAGTAGCTAGGATTATAGGCGTGAGTCATCACGCCTGGCTAAGTGCTGAGACTTTGACAGGGAAGTGGTGCTGAGAATTCAAAGAAAAGTTTCATGGCAATAGGAAGTCCCCCCTCCTTCATAACTTGCTGATTTCTTATATCCATTTATTTATTGCACCAAACATCCAACAAATAATTTATTCAATATCAATGATCTGCCAGCGCAGGTTGATAATGTAGTTTCTCTCTCTCTCTTTCTTTCTTCCTTCCTTTCTTTCTTTCTCCTTTTTTTTGGGGGGGACTGGGTCATGGGACTTGAACTTGGACCTGAATGCTGTCCCTGAGCTCTTCAGCTCAAGGTTCTGTCTTACCTCTGGAGCCACAGCACCATTTCCCATTTTCTTGAGGTTAATTGGAGATAAGAGTTTCATGGCTCGCTTTGAACCAAGATCCTCAGATTTGAGCCTCCTGAGTAGCTAGGATTACAGGCAGGAGCCACCTCCCAGCTGATAATCTAGTTTCTAAATCCCTGTGCCTGGCCGTCACTTTTCAGTTAGGTAAGATAAGTTAAAGTTTACTGTCAGAACAGGGCACTGGTGCTAACCCCTGTAATCCTAGCTACTCAGAAGGCTGAAATTTGAGAATCTCAGTTCAAAGCCAGCCTAGGCATAAAAATCCTTGAGACTCTTACCTCCAGTTAACCACCAGGAAACTGGAAGTGGCACTGTGGCTCACTCAAGAGGGGAAAAGCTAGCCTTGGGCTGAAGAGCTCAGGGACAGCAACCATGTCCAGAGTTTAAGCCCCAAGACTGACCAAAAAAAAGAGCATCGGCCAATTAAACCTGGATAACAAAGGGGAATGTGTGAGAAAAAATTTTCAAGTGGCTACTGTCTATAATCCTAACTAAGCGAGAGGATGAGAAATGAGAATCCTGGTTTAAAGGCAGCTCAGCCAGGAAAGTCCATGAGACTTATCTCTAGTTAACTATCCAGTACTGGAAGTATAGCCATGGCTCATAGTGGTATAGAGGGCTAGCTTTGAGCAGAAAGCTCAAAGATAGTGCCCAAGGCCTAAATTTAAGCCCATGAGTAACCAAACCAAACCAAACCAAACCCACACAAAAAAACCACAGACTCTGACACAGTGTGCAGGCCCTGAGTTCAAGTGCCAGGAGTAGCACACACTCACACGAGTGCACAACACACACATACACATACATATACATCAAGTGAGACAGTGTGCAGGCCCTGCGTTCAAGTCCCAGGACCATACACATCAAGCCAGGTACCAGTGGCTCACACCCATAATCCTAGCTACTCAGGAGGGTGAGATCTCAGGATTGAGGTTCAAAGACAGCCTTGGCAATAAAGTCCTTGAGACTCCAATTAGCCATCTGAAAACTAGAAGTGCAAAAATCTCAGGGACAGTGTCCTGGCAATGAGTTCAAACCCAATGAGCGATTAAAAAAAAAAAATCCAGGGCTGAGAGTTTGGCCTAGTGGTAGACTGCCCAGCATGCTTGAAGACCCGGGTTCAGTTCCTCAGTACATACATAGAAAAAAGCCAGAAGTGGTGCTGTGGCTCAAGTGGTAGAGCTCTAGCCTTGAGAAAGTCCAAGGACAGTGCTCAGGCCCTGAGTTCAACCCAGGACTGGCAAAAAAAAATAAAAATAAAAATAAAAAAATACATATGTATATACATCTTTTCTATATGGTAATTTGAGTACATTTTTGTTTTTTTGCTGAGATCAGAGTATTGACAACTTTATGCCCAGGCTGGCCTTGGGCTCCAATCCCTGCCTCCCAAATCACTCAGGTCATAGGTATGTGCCACTGGATTTGTTGAGACTGGAGGCATGCTGAGTTCAAACTCACAGTCCTTCCTTTGCTTCTCAATGCTACAATTACAGGTGTGTGCCCTCTTTCCCAGCAATTCTTTGTGTTTTAGGGCAGTGAATACTTGTTTTTGTCAGTCCTAGGGCTTGAATTCAGGGCCTGGGTGCTATCCCTGAAGTTTTCACTCAAGGCTAGCAGTCTATGCACTTGGGCCAGAGTGCCACTTCCAGCTTTTTCTGTGATTGCTGGAGATTAGAATCTCCCAGACTTTTTCCTGTGGGCTGGTTTTGAACCTTGATCTCCGGATCTTAGCCTCCTTTGAGTACCTAGGATATGAGCCACCTGTACCCAGCTAGGGCACTGAATAGATTAGAATTGATATTTCCACTTCATTTTTATTCAGAGAAATGAAGAAGAAAAAGTATCCAATTGATTCAGGGGATTTAGAAGTGATAGAAGGAAAGGAAAAAGAAAAAGAAAGTGGCATACACATTGAAACTCAACAGAACACAAGCAAAAATGTTGCAGCTATACAGCCAATGAAACGAGGACAAAAGGTAATAAGCTTTTTTGTATGGTTTACAAAGGGAAGTGTGTCGTTCCCCACCCCCTTTTTTTTTGCTAGTCCTTGGGCTTAAACTCAGGACCTGGAACTGTCCCTGGGTTTCTTTGCTAAAGGCCTGCACTCTACCATTTGAGCCACTCTGCCTATTTTCAGCTTTTTGGTGGTTAATTGGAGAGAAGACTCTTAAGCTTTCCTTCCTAGACTGACTTCACACTGTGATCCTCAGGTCTCAGCCTCCTGAGTAGCTAGAGTTATAGGCATGCGCCATCAGGGCCCTACTTTAAAGCACCTTTTCAAGTATTCCCCCCACCCCCACTCCCAACCCCATCATGGGTCATGGGGCTTGAACTTCGCCTGAGTGCTATCCCTGAGTTCTTCAGCTCAAGGCTTCTGCCCTACCCCTGGGCCTGGGTATTGTCTTTGAACCCTTCAACTCAAGGCTTCCACCCTACCCTGTTTTGTTTTCTAGAGACTAATTAGAGATGAGTCTCAGGTCCTTTTGTGGCCAGGATGGTTTTTGAACCTTGATTCTCAGATCTCAGCCTCCTGAGTAGCTAGGATTAGAGGCGTGAGCCACCGTGTCTAGCTTTTTGTCTTTTTTTTTTTTTTTTTTTTTTGCCAGTCCTGGGCTGGGCTCAGGGCCTGAGCACTGTCCTTGGACTTTCTCAAGGCTAGAGCTCTACCACTTGAGCCTCAGCACCACTTCCAGCTTTTTTCTATGTATGTGGTACCGAGGAATCGAAACCGGGTCTTCATGCATGCTAGGCAAGCACTCTACCACTAGGCCAAACTCCCGGCCCCTTTTTGTCATTCTTTACTGCTCAATTTTCCTAATTAAGTCTTGTGATTTAATAGAGCAAAATGAAAAAAATGAAGGAAAAGTACAAAGACCAGGATGATGAAGATCGTGAGCTTATTATGAAATTACTAGGGGTAAGTAACATGTAAAAGCAACTTTTCTTTATTCTTTTTGCTTTTCACTGGCCATCCAGCCCATTTCTAGTTTATGATAGAGAATCTTTTAGAGATTAGTTTTTTGTTGTTAAAATCTTGACATTATTGATGGTGATATTAACTGCTTTTTCTCTGTGAATGGAAGTCTGCGGGTTCAAACAAAGAAGAAAAAGGGAAGAAAGGAAAAAAAGGAAAAACAAAAGATGAACCTATGAAGAAGCAGCCGCAGAAACCCACAGGTGGTCAGAGGGTGTCAGAGAGCATTGCTAAGAAAGAAACTCCAGCCGTTGAGGGTTTAACTCACGAGGTACAAGACTTGAATGTAGATGACTCACATGATGACAAGGTAAGGCTGCCCTTGAACTCTTGCCCAGGATTCCCAAACCATGGCATTGTGGTGGTAAAACCAGGATAAGTGGCACCCTCACCACATAATGTGCTGGTGGCTCACCCCTGTAATCCTACCTACTCAGGAGATTAAAATCTCAGATGGTTTGAAGTCAAAAAGCTAGACACGAAGCTATGGCTCAAGTAGTAGAGCACCAGCTTTGAGTAGAAAAGGCTGATTGAGAGATTGAGGCTCTGAGTTCAAGCCCAATACCAACACCAAAGAAAATCAGGCCTAAAACTAAGCTTATGGTTTCTATGAACAATAAGCAGTCAAAAAAAAACCTGTCATGAATCTTACTTTCTTTGCCTCTGATTAAAACTCAGTTAAATTAAGACAAAGGATTGTGACATGGCTAAGGTGATAGAGTGCTTGAGGCTCTGAGTTCAAAAGCAAATGTACTGAGTGTACCTTTAAAATAAGTGGGAGTAGTATTCTGTCTTATCTTACATAATGTTCAAGTGGCTGTAAAGTACAAGGATCAGGTCCTTTGACAGAGGCAGCAAGAAGTTAACATTGTATTCCTAGGGCTGGGAATTTGGCCTAGTGGTAGAGTGCTTGCCTAGCATACATGAAGACCCAGGTTCCATTCCTCGGTACCACATACGTAGAAAAAAAAAAGCCAGAAGTGATGCTAAGGTTCAAGTGGTAGAGCTCTAGCCTTGAGAAAGTCCAAGGACAGTGCTCAGGCCCTGAGCTCATACCCAGGACTGGCAAAAAAAAAAAAAAATTATTTTACTAACCAAATCCAGGGTCAAAGTCCAGTATATCTTATATGCATATCTATAATCTCTATCTATCTATCTGTCTATCTGTCTATCTCCTCTTGAGATTTTGACCACTTTGTTTTTATTTGAGGTTAAGTTCTAATTTTATGTCTATGTGCCAATGCTGGGACTTGAGCTCGGGTCTGGGCACCGTCCCTGAGCTTTTGTGCTCAAGGCCAGTGCTCTGTCACTTGGAGCCACAGCACCATTTCTGGCATTTTGATAGGTAGTTGGAGATAGAGTTTCCTGGACTTCTGCCCAGGCTGACTTGTTCTTCAGCCTCCTGAGTAGCTAGGATTACTCACATGTAATGTCTGGCGTGGAGTTCTAATTGTGTACCTCAGTTGAAAGTAGGTGAGGCTTACGGAGATTTTTTTTTTTAATTGTATTTTATTGTTGTGGTAATATACAGAGGGGTCAGTTACATTCGTCAGGTAGTGGTACATCTTAAACATTGATACCCCTTCTCATGTTTTTGTCCCCCTTTCGTTCCCCCCTTAGAGATTTTTGAATCACTATTATTTTTTCCTCCACTGAACAGTGTTCCCATTTAGTGATTCTAAAACTGTTTATTCTTCAATTTATTCTGAAAACTCAAGAGGCAAAAATATTCCTGAGGCATTACTTACCATTTTTCATGGGCAAGGACTTTGGTCTGAATGTATGTCCCCCAAATTCCTATCTTGGAACCTAAATACCCAATATGAATCCCTGAGGAATGGGATTAATTCTCAGCAGGTTGAAGAAAGTATCTCCTCCCTTGTGAGGACACAGCAACGAATTGCCAGTTTTTAAGCAGGTCCTGAACCAGATACTCAATGTGCTCATGTTCTGATCTGGACATCTTAGCCTACACAGCTATAAGGAGTAAATTTCTTTTGTTTACAAAATACCTATTGTTTTGTTGTAGCAGCTTAAGCAGGCTGAGACAGTAGGCTTTCATTCCCAAATAGATTTTTCTTTTGTAAGCATATAAAATTAAGCATATATGATTCATAGGTTTATCCTAAACTGCTGAGATTAAAAAATAAAAGTTCTTGATTGGGAGTTTGGCCGAGTGGTAGAGTGCTTGCCTAGTATACATAAAACCTGGGTTCAATTCCTCTATACCATATACATGGAAAAAGCCAGAAGTGGTGCTATAGCTCAAATAGTAGAGCACTAGCCTTGAAAAACCCTAAGGACAATGCACAGGCCCCAAGTTCAGGCCCCAGGGCTGGCAAAAAATTAAAAAAAATTGTAAGCGTTCTGTTCATCAGAACTGTCCATTTTATTTTCTTTTGGCAAACTAGCAAAATCAGTTGTCATTTTACATTGATCCTACAACATCTGCCTCTGCCACTTCAGAGAATTTTTTTCTTTGTTATCCCTCTCAGAAATATTAAGCACAATAGTAATCTACTTCAGTCTCAGAACACTGAATAATGTAGCCTAGGGGTCCCTCTCCTATATGTTAGATGGGACAGTCTTACACTGTTTGTTCTTTTCACTTAATAATATGGAACTTCATAGCTGTTTTAAATTTTTGTTTGGAACAGGAAGAGCAAGATGCGGATCAACAAGGAAATGAGGTATGATTTCTATATTGGGATTTCTACTACAACACCTCCTTGCAATCCTTTCCCAGAATATTTGGTGTTTTTTATAAAAGCAAAACAATAAGAACTAACTGCAGTCTTGTCTGGAGTCAAACTTTATGGGTTTGAATTCTCTAAGAACTTGAAAACACTTGTTTCCTGAGCTTCCTTCTCCTCTGTGTCTTGTTTAATCCTATTATCCTTATCAAGAGAGTTTTGTTTTAAAGTAGTTGTCAAAAGGAGTTACATTCAGTAAGTCAGTTTATGAGTGAGTGCAGTGCTTCATGGTAGATGTCACCCCTTCGTTTTTCTCATTTCCCCACCTCCCATTCCAATACTCAAGTTACATAGTTTGTTTTTATATAATGTACATTGAGTATGACTACATTTGTTTACCTTCTTCCATTCCTTTGCCTACTCCTGAAACATTTTTCCACTTCCTGGTAGTATGATCCAACAGCACATTAGTTCTTCGGAGAAGTTATGCCTTTGGATTTCTCAAACTATTATCCTTTACTATGTGTTAATACCTAGAACTCTGCTTGTTGTATTGTTTTGAGAAACATAGAGGACTTAGAAAAGTTTATGGCAAAAATAACCAACTGTTACAGTTCAGCATCAAGACTCCAGTCTTAAATTTATGTTTATGTTGATAAATAAGGTAATCTCTTAGCCTACTACTAAGAACTCTAAAGAAGCTTGAGAGCTGGGAAGTATACCTAATGGTAGAGTGCTTTCCTAGCATGCCAGAAGCCCTGGGTTTGATTCCTTGGTACCACATACACAGAAGAAACCAGAAGTGGTGCTGTGGCTCAAGTGGTAGACCGCTAACCTTGATAAAGCTCAGGGACAATGTCCCGGCCATGAGTTCAGGTGCTGGGGGGCGGGGGGGGGGGGGGAAGCTTCATTTTTTTTCTGAAGAACAGTTAAAGAGTGAACTATACAGTCTTCTGGAGGGCAGTCCCCTCCCACAATTCTTTTAAAAAATTAGCACATTAAGTGCCTGGAGTTTGGCCTAGTGGTAGAGTGCTTGCCTAGCATGCACGACGACCCAGGTTCGATTCCTCAGTACTACATATATAGGAAAAATCCCGGAAGTGGTGTTGAGGCTCAAGTGGTAGAGCTCTAGCCTTGAGAAAGTCCAAGGACAGTACTCAGGCCCTGAGCTCAAGTCCAGGACTGGCAATCAATCAATCAATCAATCAATAATTAGCACATTAAAGGGCTGGAGCCAAACATTAAAGGGCTGGAGCCAAGGCTCAGCAGAATGACTGCCCAGCAAGTGTGGGGCTGAGTTCAAACCCCATTACTACCAATGCAGGGAGATGGGGGAGTACGATTACATTTCCATGCAATAGAATAAAATTTCTTTGTATTATTTTAACCCACAGTAGCTTTCTCCAAGTTGGATAATAGCAAGTAAGGTTTTTTTTTTTTCCCTGCCTTTCTCATTACTGATTATTCTAGGTAAAATTGTAACACATAAATAGTACATAAGATTACTCAGTTTTATTTTTTTGGTGTGGGGCTTGAACTCAGAGCCTGGCTGCTGTTCCTGAGCCTCTTTCTAGGGCTCTACCACTTGAGCCATAGCGCCACTTACCGTTTTTGAGTCTCATGGAGATAAGTCTCATGGGAACTTTTCTTCCCGGGCCAGCTTAGAACTGTTTTCTTCAGGTCTCAGCCTCCCGAGTAGCTAGGATAACAGGTGCAAGCCACTAGTACCCACTTACTTAACTCATTTTGAGACTATGAGAGTTTTATCAGTTTACATTATATGTCTATCAGAAAAGGATAAACATATATCCAGGTGATTTGGGGCAGTGTTTGAGTTTTCCCTTTTGTTTTAAGGCACTGGGGATTGAACTGTTAGCCTCACACATTCAAGCCTATACAGATAAGCATTTGTACCACTGAGCTACATTCTCAGCCCTTCCCCTAGAGTTTTTCTTTTGTAAGGTTGCTACAAATTATTAGTAATGTTTTATAATGGTTTTTATTTTCCTCTTTTTTAGGAATATCTCTTAGATTCTTTGACAGGGCAGCCACACCCTGAAGACATACTATTGTTTGCCATTCCAATATGTGCCCCTTATACTGCTATGGCAAACTATAAGTAAGTCACCATTAGTTTGCTGAGAATAGTTGGCTATTTTTTTAAATTTGTGTAGAAATTTAGTAACTCACGATTTTTTTTACAGGTATAAAGTGAAACTTACTCCTGGAGTTCAAAAAAAGGGAAAAGGTATTCTAACTTTTTTTTGAGTTGTGATTTTTAAACAGTTCAGTAAGTGGACCAGAAGTAGATTTTTCTGTTTTCTATTTTCAGCTGCAAAAACAGCCTTGAGTAGTTTCATGCATTCCAGAGACGCAACAGCCAGAGAAAAAGACTTGTTTCGTAGTGTAAAGGTAAAGTTTTCTTCCAGAACGCTGTGGCGATTGATGGTATAATTTAAAGATATTAGTGATTGTTTTTTGTTTTTTGGTAGAAAGTGCTTAATAGAAGCAATAAAATAATATTGGAGATTTTTTTTTTGACAGAAGATACACTTGTCTTAAACATGATTTACTATATAAGGTATTCAGTAATTTTCTTTTCTCAGGACACAGATTTATCAAGAAACATTCCTGGCAAAGTGAAAGTGTCTGCACCCCATCTTCTGAGTATAAAAAGGAAATAGCAAAATCCTACAGTATTTGCGACGAGTCAATTTTATAGCCTTTTTGAACTTCAAAGATGAAATCGCCATGTTAACAGGACTTCCACATTTAAAATGAATTAATTGCCTTGCTATAGTCTCAAAAAGAACTTAATTCTTTTTTCCTCCAATTTTATATAGAAGAAACACTGTCTATGATAGGATTTCCTGAAATCCTACTTGTGGAATTTGTGAAAAGTTAAATACTATACATGTGTTCTCCTTAGCTTGATATTTCAGTACTAAATATTCATTTCATGATGTAAAGACATTGAAGTGGGTCAACTGCTTAAAATGACTTGGTGGTCAACTGTACATAATACCTAATATATACATATTACAAGCTGTTACAAGGGTTTTTGTTGTTGTTGTTGGGGGAGCACTTAAATATTAGAATTATCTCTTCAAAACATTGCAAAAATATAGGCCAGTTGTAGAAAGTACTAGTAATTACCATGATAGAGAAAACCTAGAACAAACTGATATTCATCATCTCCATGGATTTATATATCTGTACTTGGTGTTCTTCCCGTATTCTCCTTCAGTGCCTGGGCGCTGTGCCCTGAGCTCTTCAGTTCAAGGCTAGTGCTCTACCACTTGTGATACAGCACCACTTCTGGTTTTGTGTTGGTTAGTTGGAGATAAAGAGTCTCACAGATTTTTTTGTGCTATGGCTGGCTTTGAACCTTGATCCTGAGAGATGGATGAGACACCGGCGCCTGGCTTCTTTTAATAGTATTTTATGAAGTATATTTAACCTATAGTATAAGAAGGCTTACCACTCAAGTCTCCTGACCTAGCCAGCCTTCTCTTCCTGTTTCCTATCAAAATGGAGAATTCATACATTATTTTTATCCCTTTATGAGCCACAAAATTTTTAACTGAATGGATACCTGTAGTCAACAAGACCACTGTCCCAACTCCGATACCAATGCATTGAAGTCAAGGTATTGTTACAGTTGTTGGTCTCCTATGGACTATAGCTCACCACTTAAATGTAAAAAAAAAAATACCAAGTGCTGGGCATGGTGGCTCACACCTGCAATCCTAGCTACTTAGGAGGCTGAATCTTGAGGATCACAGTTCAAAGGCTGCCTGGGCAGGAAAATCCATAAAACTATCTCCAATTAACCACCAGAAAACCAGAATTCATCACTAGAAAACTGGAAGTGGCGCTGTGGCTCAAGGGGTAAGGAGGTAGCCCTAAGCTGAAGAGATCAGAGACAACACCCAGACCCCCAGAGTTCAAGCCCTAGGACTGACCAAAAAAAAATGAGGATACTATGATATATAATTAGAGTTTAAATAAAATTTTTTTGCAATAAAACTTTCAGCATTTTTTTTTGTCAGTCCTGGAGCTTGAACTGAGGTCCTGAGCACTGTCCTTGATCTTTCTCACGTCTAGAGCTCAACCACTTAAGCCACAGTACCACATTTGGCCTTTTCTATGTATGTGGTACCTAGGAATTGAACCCAGGTCTTTGTGCATGGTAGGGAAGCATTCTACCACCAGGCCAAAGTCCTGGCCCCATTTTTTTTTCCCTTTGGCCAGCCCTGGGGCTTGAACTCATGGCACTGTCCCTAAACTTTTTTTGCTCAAGACCAACCCTTTACCACTTGAGCCACAGCACTACTTCCAGCTCTATTATATGTGGTACTGAGGAATCAAACACAGGCCTTCATGCATGCTAGGCAAGCACTCTACCATTAAGGCACATTCCCAGCCCTCACAGTAAAATTGTTGTCTATATTTCTGTAGATATATATATATCCAAAAGTAATCAAAACAGAAATATAATAACTATTCTTAGGACAAAAAGTCAAAGCACTGCTGGGCACGGTGGCTCACACCTGTAATCCTAGCTACTCAGGAGGCCGAGATCTGAGGATTGCAGTGCAAAGCCTGCCTGGGCAGGAAAATCCATAAAACTATCTCCAAATAACCACCAGAATACCAGAACTGGAACTCTAGCTTAAAGTTGTAGAGCACTGGCTTAGAGTAAAGAAGCTTAGGGACAGCACAGCACGCAGACCCTGAGTTCAAGCCCTATACCTTGCCAAAAAAAAAAAAGCCAAAACATTTTCTTTTTGTTGCTACAAGACAATAGTGTTAAATATGTTTATTGTAAACTTTAGACACAAAAATAGATTTTCTAGGCCATTCACATGCACATTAAAACCAAAAAGCTGCAAACTACAACAATGAATGTAATTATACAAATGAAGCCACTCTGCGATGATTACAGGATGGTTGTCCATGCACGTTGATCAGAGGCTTTATCTTTGAAGCCTAAGATCCAGAAGTGTTGTTACTACCAAACCTCTGATTAACACTGTGAAGTAAGTGTTTTGGAAGGCAGTTCCACGAGTTAGCTAACATTTCTTTAAAACAAATGACTGCTTCTAAGCTTAACCTGAAAGTAGACAAGGAAAGAGAAAATATTACTTTAGTATTTAGAAGTACTTTAACTTTCAAGTGTTTATTTATTTATTTTGTCAGTCGTGGGGCTTGAACTCAGGGCTTGGGCTAGTTCTCTACCACTTGAACCACTGCCCCACTTCCAGCTTATAGTTAACTGGACTAATTTTGAACCATGATCCTCTAAATCTCTGATCTCCTGAGTAGGATTATAGGCATAAACCACCAGCACAATGCTAAACTAAAGCCTTTTGTTTATGTGTGTGGTGTTACAGTACTCGAACCCAGGACCTTATATTCTTATTTGGTTTGATTCCACTCACAACAGGCGTTCTACCCACTGGGCCACATACTCACTCTAATACAACTTTATGGTGGTTAATTACAGGTAAGAATTTCTAATCAAGTCACTTAGTGTCTTATCAATATTAAATCCTTCCAACACTTTGCTGCTCAAGGCTAGCTTTGAACCATGAGCTTCTAATCTCAGCCTCCTTAGTAGCTAGGATTACAGGTATGAGCCACCAACACTGAGCTAAAACCTCTAAAAACTAGTTACTTCAGTGAAGCCTCACTGTTACCTTTAAGTAATCCATAAACCTGGTTTGGTAACAGTGTTGAAGTACCAAGTAAAGTTACTTACCGCACAAGAGACTTTGGCTGAACTGAAAATATAAGTATCTCATTACTGTGGGCCTAAAAAGCAGAGATGAAGAATATATTACCGAGGAAGTACTTCACACAAGTAAGTTTCCATAGCAGTATCAAGTGGTATACTTACTGCTCTGTGATGGACCAGCAGATTGTTCTCACACCCACCAAAAACGATTACTTCTCCTTCATCACTGGCACAAGCTGTATGCCATAACCTGTTTTTAAAAATTAAAACTTGAATCTCAAATCACCAAAAAAACTAAATTGACTGCTTTACAGTATAGGGTAGGGGTGGTGAAATAAAGCTAGAGATCTTATAGTTCAGAGCAAATGTGCTGAGAAAATCTTAAGGAATCTTACATGTTATTACAAAATAGCTAGAAAAATCGTTATTTTATCTGGATATTATTTTATCGCTGATATAATCCATAGTTACGTAACGAAGGATGTAAACTAAACTATGCTTTCTAGGTCCGTTAGTTTTTTAAAAAAGAGGAGAATTGTGGAGTATGTTCCCTTTCCTCTTTTACTAGTCACGCCACTTAGCTTTGCACAGAACACTGAGGGATGGTAAAAGCTCTACTTTAGTAAATTATCAAAGACTGATGGTTCTATGGAAAGACTTATTTGTACCATGTGAGGTCCATGGCATGATTAGAAGCTTGGGGAAAAAATACAAACGCACATATGTACATATGTTCTTTATCTCTACATGTTCTACCAATGATGAATGTATCATTGCTTGTAATCTTTTAAGTTAATAGAAATAAGTTATTAGTGCCTAGCAGATGTTTTTAAAAGGTAGTTTTGCTGTTTGACAATTTACAGTGCTACTGTAAAATCTAAGCAACAGTTTGTGGCTTGGGCTGATATGGGGGTAATAATTTTTTTTTTTTTTTAATTTTTTTTTGTGGGTCATGGGGCTTAAACTTTGGGCCTGGGCGCCGTCCCTGAGCTCCTCAGCTCAAGGCCACCAGCCCTACCCCTGGGCCTGGACATTGTTCCTAAGCTCTTTAGCTCAAGGCTACCAGCCCTATCCTTGAGCCAAGCCCCACTTCCCAGTTCTCTAGAGGTTAACTGGAGTCTCAGGTCCTTCTGTGCCAGGGCTGGCTCTGAACCTTGATCCTCAGACCTCAGCCTCCTGAGCAGCTAGGATTACAGGTGTGAGCCACTGTGCCTGGCTGTTTTACTTTTCTTTCAGAAGAACTGTAGTAAGCCTTGGTGAACAGCAAAATTTCTCCAGGATGATATCCTGTCGCACACCTTCAGTTCTTACCAGTCCTGTTTATCGGGAATCTCATTCGTTACCTTTCCAGTGGTTCATACCTTGGTTTCTCAGTATAGGGATGGTTAAATTGCATCCATTCATTTTTACTGATGCAGTAAATCCAGGCATCACCTAGTTAAATCAAAAGAAATACCTATGAAATGTCTATTCTATATATATGAAATTGACATTTAAAGTGCATAGCCTTAGCAAGAAAGACAGAAAACTGGGCCATAACCACCGCCACCACCATCCCTGTGTTAGTGAAGCAAGCCTTCCCTCCAGCAGGGCATTTAATTGCTCCAGATCATCATACTTTTATTGGGAAAGATGTCTAAAAGAAAAAAAAAATCCCATAGACATCTAAAACACTCATTTTCAGTAATTTATTATTTGTAGATGTATAAATACATCACATTAATTTATGTAAAACGTACATGTTTATATGTAAATACATATGGTTAAAGGACTCACTCAATGGTTGCTTATCAGTGGTAAATCCTCCAAACAGAAAAAGATGATCTGAAGAGACTGGTGTGAGCGAGTGCCATGATCGGCCAATTGGACAAATGCCTTGTGGTATTCTGGAAACAATAGCTAAGTTAAAATGTCTGTGAGTAAAAGCTGCTGTTTAATACATATTGAATACTGAAGTTTTCTTTCAAAAATAATATGGAATCATTAGGAAAAGGGCTTTTTGGTACTGACATTTAGCATGTGCTGTACCAGGCACACAAGTATGTAACTAGAAATAAAAATACATTTGTTTCCTTAAGGAGCCTATCCATGATTACAGAAAATTTAAGCACATTTCATTTTACACTAATAGGAAATAAAAGGAAACAAATCTGGAATTCTTCAAAAATGTGCCTAATTAAATAAAATGATACCTACAATTCACTCCACTCCCATGTATCCAGATTAAGAAAGTGAAGATCATTCATTCTAGAATCCTAAAAAAGGATAAGTAGTTAGCTGTTTTAAAGGATCCAAAAGAGAGTCATTAAAGTTGTTCTCATACTCACTCGATATCTGCCACCAAACACAAAGCCTTTGTTTCCAACAGTTGCACATGCATGGGCAGCACGAGGTGAAGGTGCTTTACCCTATTAGGAAATTGCAAAGTATTCTAATAAATAAGTATATTTTTATAACAGTACAATAGGATAAGATTATGCCAGATATTTGAGCTTTAATAGCAGAAGTACAGACTATTCTAGATAACGGCAATAGTAAAATCTATCACAACTGAGAATCATAGTTTTGTTAAGTAGGGCTTAGCTCAAGGTTAGGCCAGTAGCCTTGAGCGGAAGAGCTCAGGGACAGCACCCAGGCCCATGAGTTCAAGCCTCATGACCCAAAAAATTAATTAATTAATATCTGTGTCATGAAAAAGAAATCTAACCTTCAACTTAAGTTCCAATCTGAAGCTAAATAACTTGTCTAATTACTAAAAGTTACAGCCACCATGAAGGGTTAGATGTGGAGTTCCTTTTCTTTGTTCTAATTCCTTGGCAAATAATGAAGGCTGGAGTTCTGTTTGATTTTTTTTTTTTTTTTTAACCAATCTTAGGGCTTGAAGTCAGGGCCTGGATACTATCTATCTGTGTTCAAAGCTAGCACTCTACCACTAGAGCCACAATGCCACTTCAAGCTTTTTCTGAGTAGTTAATTGGAGATGAATGTCTCACAGACTTTTCTGCCAGGGCTGGCTTTGAATGGCAGTCTCCAGATCTCAGCCAAGTAGCTAGGATTACAGGCGTGAGCCACCAGTGCCTGGCAGCTACAGGGTTTTTTTGTTTGTTTGTTTTTTTTAAGTATTTGTACAAAGAGGTTTAATTCCAGTCAGGTTAAGAGTACAGTGCATCTTGGCCTAGTGGTAGAGTACTCGCCTAGCATGCATGAAGCCCTAGGTTGGATTCCCCGGAACCACATAAACAGAAAAAGCCAGAAGTGGCACTGTGACTCAAGTGGCAGAGCCCTAACCTGGAGGAAAAAGTGTCCAAGGACAGTGCCCAGGCCCTGAGGTCAAGCCCAGGACTGGGGGTGGAGAGGAGAGGGAAGAGTACAATGTACAAATGCATTTGATCTATGTCACTCTTTCCACTGTTCTCCCCCATTCTTCCCTCCCTTTCCCTATGTCAAGTTACATAATCAACATCAACTATAATGTTTACAGCACTGAAAGTAAGTTTTACACTAAGTCCCAACTTTGGGGTATCTGTCTTCTTTATTATTCTCCAGTAACTCACAGTAGTTATGGGCTGGCTCCAGGTAAATGTTTCAGTGTCCAAGATATGTACATGATCATTCCATCCTCTTGGATGACTTGAATTCTACAGAAAAGAATCGTGTGTTATTTTACAAGTTATACAGCTTTTGTCTGATTAACAAGGAAAAAGCAGAACTACTAACAAGTGTAAAAAATGCATGTCAATATACTAAGTAGGAAAATACGAAATTTCATTTACCCAAAAAGATGTTTCATCAAATTCAAAAGTTCCCAACACTTTATCTTCAGGTAAATATCCATATCCTCCAAAAAATATTAACCTGTTCAGTGAAGAACCAAAATATTAATTATTGAAACATCTACAAGCTAGGACATTAAAATTTTTGACATGGTATAAATTGAAGTGATATACTTGAACCTATGAAAATACTTGTTTAACTAACACTCTTACGTGTTAAATGCTTTCATGTATTAGTTAAGCCTTTTGAAATCTATAAGATACGTTTTATGCTTATAATGGCCCCTGACTAAGATACTTGAATAGTAAACTACTTTCCCCATAAAAACCAAAACCTATAGTAACTCACTTGTTTTTATATACCCAGACACCAAGTTTGTCCTTAGATGATGGAGGAATTCCTTGGCAATCAATTCTTTCCCACTGTAATACTCTGTCTGTAGACCTTGAATCTAGCATGTAAAACTGTCAGAAACAATGGTTTCAGTTAGACTTGGTATATGTGACAGAAATACAGCATTACCATTTAATTTTACTATTGATTTATGATAAAAAGTACCATTAAAGTTAGCAGTACTGTAATTGTGACTGCAGACTGGTTTGGTTCAAGATCAGTTGTGACAGGATGTACAGTGCCTAAACCACTAATAACACTGTAAGATTCTTTCATTGCCACTTTCACAACCAGGAGTCATCAATATGTTCACGTACATCCTGGCACAAGCTACTTATCTTGCATTCGTCTTAGATAAGAGCTGTGTTAGGACCATACTAACAAAAGGACTAGGCTCACACATTTTTACCTTTGAAATCAATTTAACTTAATTGTAGGAGCTAAAGTCAGTACTGAAAATTACTCTACTCATTTACTTAATTCTCCTATCATCCTCCTATGGTTTCCTGTCATCTTCCAAAGGACACACACACACACACACACGCACACACACCTTCCCTGAGACACCCAGGCTTCCTATCAGCTGAATCTACATGCTCTGGTGTGGCGACCACTCACCCACAGCTTCTCTCCTCACCTAAGTTTCTTCAAGTTGTGTCAGTTATTTTTCTTCCTCTTGGCTCAACTATAGCCAGAAATCTTTTGGACACAGAACCTTTCTTCAATTGCAATCTTAAGCAGACTAATACATAAAAATAAAATCAATCAGGAGGCTGAGAGATGAAGACCGTGATTCAAAGCCAGCCCAGGCACTAAAGACCATGAGACTCTTTGTCTCCAATTAACCACTACAAAATCTGAAGTGGTTGTGTGGCTTAAGAGGTAGGGAGTAGCCTTGAGCTGAAGAGCTCAGGGACAACATCCAGGCACAGAAGTAGGGTGGTAGCATTGAGCTAAAGAGCTTAGCGCCAGCGCCTAGACCCAGAGTTCAAATCCTATGACTGACAAAATAAGAACTACATTTGTTAAAGTGGTCTGTAGCCCACATGCCAACAAATATTCCTCTCACAGTACCATGAGGCACCCTTTCTATTTTATAATTCACTTCAAGTATTGCCTCTTGGTGAATACTTTCCTTATTCTACTCCCTAGTCCTCACAAACCCAATGACAAGGATTCTTTCAAAGCCAATAAAATTTACAGTTATCACTGTGTGCCAGGTTTCATGTATCTCTCAATGAGATATACTTACATGTGTCCCTTCTAGAATGTGAGACTACCATTCATCAGTCTCCAGTGTTCTCCTAAGTACTCAGCATATAAGTTGCCAAATAAATGAACTGAAAGGTGTCTACCAGTGTCACATAGACCTTTCTGAAACTTTTCTCACTGGCCTGACATCTTTTTTATTTCAGGGAAAAAAAAAATGTGTGTATGTGTATAGATATACACACACACACATATACACATACATACAAAACTTGAAGAGCAGTGCCTTAGGCAACAGTATTCCAGACCTGTATTTCTCCTTTCCTTCATGACTCCTTGTCACCCTTATGTCTATGATATTCTTTTTTCCTTTTGTTTTTTGCTAGTCCTGGGGCTTGAACTCTAGGCCTGAGCACTGTCTTTGGGCTTTCTCGCAGCTAGCGCTCTACCACTTCAGCCAAAGCACCATTTCTAGCCTTTTCTACGTATGTAGTACCAAGGAATTGAACCCAGGTTTTCGTGCATGCTAGGCCACTAGGCCAAACTCGTGGTCTTGTGATGTTCTTTTTAAAGTGTCTTTAGTATACAAACACTAAACCTAACACTTGGGGGTTCTAAAACAACAAGAAGCTTTAAGGGAACAGAGCAAAGAAAATCTACGAAGCGATTGCACACAAGTAGTCAATGAAAGTTGATTTTTTTTTAAGGCCTAGGTAAATACAGAATAATGGATAAAATAACATGAACATTCTTTGCGTAAGGCTAACTTTTAAATTTTGAGGTTTGCAATAGAATAAAATTGCTTTGAACTGGAATCCTGAACAAGCACTAACCTTATTTGTATTGCCTCTTGAATGGTGTCCTCCAAACAAGTACAGCACTCTATCTACACATACAGCACAGCTTCCTGACATAGAAGGAGGAACGTCACCTTCAGTGTTAATTTTTTTCCTGGGAGATAGGGAAAATTAAGATTCACAAAAAGAAATGCAAAGATTTGGAAGTGGCGCTGTGTTTCCAGTGGTAGAGCACTAGCTTTGAGCTGAAGAGCTCAGAGACAGCGCCTAGATAATTTTTAAAAATGCAAAGATGAACTAAGTTTTCTACTTATATCTTCATAATAAATGGAAAGAAAAAGAAGAGCCGCAACTGAGTGGATTTTTTTTTTTTTTGCCAGTCATGGGGCTTGAACTCAGGGCCTGAGCGCTGTCCTTGACTTTTCTCAAGGCTAGAGCTCTACCATTTGAGCCACAGCACCACTTCCAGCTTTTTTCTATGTATGTGGTACCAAGGAATCAAACCCGGACCTTTATGCATGCTAGGCAAATACTCTACTACACTAGGCCAAACTCCTGGCCCTTCTGTTTTGTTTTGTTGGTGGTGTTTTGTTGTTTGTTTGTTTTTTATGCCAGGAAACCAAAGGGAAAAAGTCTTAGCCCTGACAATTCAAGGTCCTTTACTCAAACTGACAGGTATAACGGTCTCTTAATCTTTGACTAACTTAATTTTGTGTGTGCACATCCTCAGACTTCAACTCAGGACTTCAGGGTCTGGACACTGTGTCTGATTTTTTGTGCTCAAGGCTAGCTAGCACTACCACTTGAGCCACAGCTTGACTTCTGGCTTCTTTTGGCCATTAATTGGAGATAACTCTCTCACAGATTTTTTTTTTTTCCTGCGCTGGCTGGCTTCCATGCTGGGATCTCAATTCCTGAATAGGTAGGATTACAGGCATTAGCCACCAGCACTCAACTGATTTAACTCAATTTTAAGAAATATGTAGAATTACTTACGTAAGGGAACACTGTGTTAATTATAAACTACCAGTTCTGCAGATTAAGCAAACGGCTCATACTGACACCAATTTGCTATTTGATTTTACTACTAAGTACAACTATTCCAGTTTTGATATTTACAATCAATAAAATACTGAAGCGCAAAGTTCTCCCAAAACAAACAATGGTGGGATTGCTTTGTAAATCCCCCAACTTTACTAACCCAACCAAAATCTTGAGAAACATTTCTACTAGTAATATTCCTGACTTCCAGTTGTGAGACTGGCAAAAGGTTTTCTGATTATTCCTAATTTATATAAAGGACAATTTAAGCTCTTTTTTTTTGTAAATAGAACATACTATTTAAATCTAAGACCTTGTACATGCTACATGAACACTCTTATCAATGAGCTACATCTTCAGCCCAGAACATAGCTTTTGTTTTCTTTTTTTTAGATTCTCACAGAACTTTCTTTTGAGTAGATAAAAGTTCTAAGCCATCTGAAATGTAACAGTTACTAACAAAATCCTTCTTTATTCAAGATGCAACAGAAGACTCAACGTCTTTTAAGAAATACACAGGATCTTTATCATCTCCCTATTCCAGGATCTGAAGCCTCTATTACTTAGTACTTGACAAATTCTAGAATAGTAATTTCTTTTTAGGTCACAAAAGAATCACGTAATTACTAAACTATATCTAAAAGGGAAAAAAAAAACTAGCTTAGCAGTCAAGTTAAGTCAGATCACTGTTTTCAAAACCAGTGTGGCATCCTTAATTACAGAATTTTTATTCATTAACTGGGTTTTCAACATTTTTCTTTGTAACCTTGATCTTTTTTTTCTTTCTGCCAGTCCTGGCTTGAACTCAGGGCTTGAGCACCGTCCTTGGACTTTCTCAAGGCTAGAGCCCTATCACTTGAGCCACAGCATCACTTCCAGCTTTTTCCATGTATGTGGTATCAAGGAATCGAACCCCAGTGATTATGCGTGCTAGGCAAGAACTCTACCACTAGGCCAAACTATTTGATTTTTTTTTAAGGCCCCTATAATTTCCAGTTACCATCTCCCAGTCTCCATGTTGTAGATCCATAGTTCTTCTCTAGGCAGGTAAAAGTCATATAAGCCTCTCACCTGGTTGCTCTATGAATAATCAGAAAAATTGCAAATATAAGTAACTGGTATTCTTAAGAAGACATTGTATACTTCTCATATTTTACTGGAGATATTGTGAAAGTAGCTACAAAGGGTTAAGTCTCATATACTTACATGAAATGCAATCTTCCTGAACCCATGCCACAAGCTTAACACAGACAGCTCTTAATTAAAACTTTTGATGCAAAAAGTCAAAGACTACTATTTCCTGAGCAGTCCATACACCAAATTTCAGTTGCATCCCCTTCAGGAGAGATGATCTGTGTCCACAATCAGCAGACTTCAAAGTGCTGACCCAGGCTAGCATACATATGGTTTTTGTTGTTTTTTTGGCCAGTCCTGGGGTTTGAACTCAGGGCCTAAGCACTGTCCTTGGTTCTCAAGGCTAGAGCGCTACCACTTGAGCTACAGTACCACTTCTGGCTGCTTCTATGTATGTGGTACCAACAAATCGAACCCTACCACTCTACCACTAGGCCAAACTCCTGGCCCAACATGTGGTCTTCTAACCAAACTTTCCTCCTATCTGCTCACTGACAAGCAAAAGGGCACAAATACAGAGAAAGTCTTCATGCTAAGTACAGGTTCCGTTTCATTTCCCTTCAGGTACTGAGTCTTAACAAAGTCTGAGCTTACCATATAACACACTGCATGCCATAAACTGCTTTATCTAGTCCACACAGTAACAGAAGTAGAAAATAGTTTTAGTTTCCAAAGAGGTTGTAAGTTACTTGTTACTTAGCAAGCAGTGATGGTACCAGGAATCTGTAGTTTGTCCTAGCCTTGACAACTGCCTGATATTTTCAGCTTCTGATCCTTCTTTGTTCACTTATTGTTCATTGAATTATGTCAGTAAACAATAAACTGCAATTCTCTGTGAAGCAGGTAAGACTCCAGTAAGCTCAAGTATTAAACATACAGAAACAGAGCAGCTGAGCATGTAAACACTTCTTTCTACACCACCAATGATGAAGTGACAGGGGAAAAGAGGGACACAGCTGGCTGACCTGGAGTAAACCTGCTTGGCTTGGGGGAGGAAAGCAGCTCCAGCTAGTTTATTTGAAACTTCAAGGACTTCCCCTGCATACTCCCAGGGTTTCAGCCAAAGTGAGAAGGAAAACTTTTCTCTGGGAACCACCTTCTTCACTCAGTAATAATGACCCTTCCCCCTTGCCCTAACTATCCAGGACCTCAAACCTACCATCAGAAACCTTGCACCCTGCCAGTCTTACCCTTCCCCACAACCCAAAGAAAAGTCCATACCCTTAAAGCTAATTTTTTTACATATAGAATTCTTAGTAAACTATAACTGATCAAAAGATCTGCATTGCTCCAAGACAAGTATATACAATGTGATAGGCCATGGCATATCTGTCCTCCCCCTTCCATATCCCATTCACACTGCAGGTTCTGAATGGCAGGAGAGACCTACTTTTGTGGTGAAAACAAATGGAACATGGTGACAGGTATCAGAAATGCTCCACGATGATCAGGTGAACTGTACCACAAGCTAAACTTGGTCTACACGAAGCAAGTCTGCCCAGACCAGGCCCAGGTGTAGCAAACAACCCAAACGGGGATCATCTTAAAAAGTTATCTGGTAAGAATGGACCAGAGCACCCCAGCAAATAAGATTCTAGAATGTAGAGTGCGTGGGATGGTCTTACAAACCAAAGAAGAGAACATATGTTACTGGTGTGTAGTAGAAGACCCCTGGCTAGGCCCTCCCAGGAGCGGTACAAAGAAACTGGCTAACTCACTCCACTGTTGATAATTAAACTAAAAAGCTACTGCGCTCTCCAGTGATGTAGGTTGTGGAGGTTTATTATTGGTTAACTGGTGGAATTTCTCCATTTAATAGAAAATTTCTTCTGGACTTCGGTCCTCTCTGAGCTTAAACCATAAGGAAAACGGCCCGGTGGCCCTCAAACAATGGCTCGACGGCCATCCGCCCGGGCTACAGCTGTACCGGGCACAAGTGGGAAGGCGGGCTGCGGTCTTGTTCGTAGCCCCGAGGAGTCCTGCAGGGTTCTTGCCACTCCGAGACCACGGATCCCCCTAGCGAAGGCCCTGGCTCACCGGGGCCTCTCTCCCCGCCGGCCCGCGACATCGCGGCCCCTAGTCGGGGCCGGCGCCAACGGGCCGAGGCTCGCGGCGGGGAGGCCCGGCGGCCGGGCCGCCACTGACCTTGTAACCGCCCCAGACGAACATGTGGCGTCCGTCGCTGACCGCTACGTGGCCGCTGCGCTCGGCCGGGCAGGCGAGCTCCATGGCGTCGTAGTTCTCGAAGGCTGGCCCGGGCAGGTCGTCCGCCCGCAGGTCTTCGTGGCCATCAGCCATCTTGAGGCCGCACTCGAGTGCACGGAGAATGCCCGCGCCCGGGAGCCGGGAGAAGACAAAGGAGGAGGAAAGAGATGCGCGGAGGCAGCGGGCGCGGGGCCGGGCCTCTGCAGCCCGCGCTGCGGCTCCGCCGTCCTGGGCCGAGCGCGACGCTCCGCCGCCGGGTTCCGGGCCGGGGGACAGCGGCGACAGGCCCCGGACGGCAGCTGGACGCGAGGTAGCCGCCTTCGGCTACGCGCACTTCACATCAGGGCCCCGCCTCCAGCGGCGCCCTCGCTTGTTTACGCCGCGGCCGGAAGTCACCCGCCGCGCCCCGGAAGTTCCCCTGGCCCCGCCCCCAGAGCGACTCCACCCACTGCGCCCGGGGCCTGGGCGGGGACGCGAGGGCGGCGCGGGCGTCCGTTCTCCTGCCGGAGGTTGGGGGCCGTGCGGGGTTTAACTGTAGATTCTCCCCCGAAACGGTTGTCTTCCCGCCTTTCGGGGACTTGTCCCGACGGGGACTGTAGCGAGGTCGCTGGCCGCTGGCTCGGCGGGGCCCGGGGTTTCGTGGTGGCGGTTCTTGGCCCACTTGGATGGAGAAGGAAGGCTCGTCCTGTCCGCACGTTTTGTTTTCTATCATTTCAGGTCGAATTATTATCTGGCCTGGATTCCCGAATCCCCGGTGTGACTGGCGGGCGGGAGGTCGCCCTGCGCCGTCTTTCCCCCGCATCTTCACCCTACAGCGAAGGCAGGCTGTCCTCGCCAGGGTTCGCAGCCTTCAACTCCGGGGCTGCGGCCACTGTGTCCGTTTGCATGCAGAGAAGAGGGGATTCGGTTAAGCAACTGTTGAAAACGCCCTTGCTCTCCACCAGAACGGTTCTGTTGAGGTTAGGTTCACGTCAAGCGTGCAACCCTTGCCGTCCTTAAAAACCCTCGAGTTGGCTCGCGCTCTAGAATCCGAAATTGTCATCATAACGCACTGGAAGACCCCCACCCGCCGGGCGTGACCTCAGTTCCCGGGTGGCCTTGGCTGCTCCGTTCTGCACTGGCATTCTCTCCGTTGCTCACACACTCGCCGTGGGTAGAACCAGTGCCTGTCAAGACACTTCCTCTGTCTTCTGTAACTCTCCTTTGCTCTTCAAAGCTCTCATGGAATCTCTGGACTGTTGTGGATTTACAGTGGTTAGATGGTAAGCTTGGAGTGCGAGCCTAACTTCAGTGGTGCTTGCTTCCAGCATGTCCCTCTGGCTAAAGCTACCAGGTGCGTCTAGGGTGAACCACATAGGACAGATGATGCTCTGGAGACTGACTGAGAACTAGAGGACATGTGCACATCAGGCTGCTTCTGCTTGGCTATTTAAAAGGGCCACATTTCTTTGACTTTTCAGACTCTTGATGGGCATCACATTGGTTGAATGTTTATTCAACAAATAAAGCTCATCTTTCTCTTCTATGTTTTCTGGGTGAGAAAAGACTTGTTTTTAATTCTGTGTTCCTTACAGGAAACTTATTTATACCAAGTTTGCCAGTGGCTCATGCCTATAATCCTAGCTGTTCAGTAGGCTGAGATGTGAGGATCTTGGTTCAAAACTAGCTAGAACAGGAAAGTCCATGAGACTTTAAACACCAAAAGTTTGCAAATGGAGAAGCCAGAAGTGTTGCTGTGATTCTAGTGGTACAGTGCTATCCTTGAGCAAAGAAAGCTCAGGGATAGTGCCCAGGCCCTGAGTTAAAGCCCAGGACTGGCAACAACAACAAAAAAAATAGAAACAGAACATCTAAATAGACCTATTAAAAGTTCATTTCTGAACCAGGTTTTTTTTGGGGGGTGGAGTGTTTGTGGGTCATGGGGCTTGAACTAGGCCTAGGCACTGTTTCTGAGCTCTTTGGCTCAAGGCTACTGCCCTACCCCTAGGTCTGGGCGATGTCCCTGAGCTCTTCAGCTCATGCTACTGCCCAACCCTTGAGCCAAGTCCCACTCCTGTTTTGTAGAGGTTAATTGCAGATAACAGTCTCAGGTCTTTTGGTGCCTGGGCTGCCTTTAAACCTTGATCCTCAGATCTCAGCCTCCTGAGTAGCTAGGATGACAGGCGTGAGCCATCGCACCCTGCTCCGAACCAGGTTTTGATGGTTTATATTTCTAGCTGCTAAGGAGGCTGAGATCTGAGGATACAGTTTGAAGCCATCCTAGGCAGGAAAATCCATAAGATTCTTATCTTCACTAAACCCAGAACAAAGCTGGAAGTGGAGCTGTGGCTCAAGTGATAATATTGTTAGTCTTGAACAAAGAGGTCTGGGACACACCCCTTCTGTTTGGGTTTTTGGGGTTTTTTTTTTGCCAGTACTGGGCTTGAACTCAGGGCCTGAGCACTGTCCTTGGACTTTCTCAAGGCTAGAGCTCTATCACTTGAGCCTCTGTACCACTTCCAGCTTTTTTTTTTTTTTGCTATGTATGTGGGGTACTGAGGAATTGAACCCCGGTCTTCGTGCATGCGAGGCAAGCACTCTACCACTAGGCCAAACTCCCGGCCCCTCTGTTTGGGATTTTTGAAATGTCTCACTAGGTGAGGTTAGCTGGCGAGTTTAGATCTCACTTTTGTTTCAGGTTCTTGAGTACTAGGATTTCAGGAGTGTGCCACTATGCCTATTAAAGAATTGAAATCAATAATTTATTACCTTCTCAAACAAAGCACCATGTCTATATAGGTTCAACTGATTGATTCTACCACACATTTAAGAAAGTAATTATATCAATTTTCCTGGTGCATGTAAACAATACATTAGTGAAAACATCACTGTGTGGCACCCAACAATATGAAGTTCTAACATTTTTCAGCTTCTAATGATAAGTTAATATGGTTTTTAAAAAAGGCATTTGTGCAGCGATACCATTTGGAAAACAGTACATCAGTTTCGATGTGCCCTTTATTACATCCTATTAAAATTGATAATGCCTTAAAAGAAACTGTCCTAACAACTGGAAGAGCATTCTGAGATTCTTTTGCCTTGGAACCAAATCCCAGACACATTTTGTGACCCACCTGATAAAAAGCCATTAACTGTTCTAGCCTAGAAACAGCCTATAAGGGAATGTTCAGAAGTAAAGTTACAAGGCCATGACTGGTGAGAACTCATGTGAGCAATGAATACTGCACCACCCATGGAACTTTACAATTGCCTCCAGCAACTCATACAATTTCTATTGCATGGAAGCCTTGGCTTAAAAGCCAGATTTCCAGAGTGAAATGAAGATCACAATTTTCTGCCACAAGTCCCTCTTAAGAGACTATCTCAAGATATATAGTGCTTTGTTTGGTTTTACTAGTGGTGTTTGAGGCTCAAGTCTCAAGCTTGCTAGGGCTCTGCTACCTAAATAAAACCTTAAGCCCTTTTTTCTTTAATTTTCAGATCCAGACCAAACTTAAAAAGCAAACTCCCTCCCCAGTATCAGGGATCACAGCCATGCACACCTCGCCTGGCCAATGACATGATTATTTGAAGTGGCATAGCATATTCAGCAAATAATAGCACTAAGGTTTCAGATGAAAAAGAGAGAGAGGGAGAGAAAGAAAAAGAGGGAGGAAGGGAAGAAAAAAGGAAAGCATTGTTTTTATGTGTTCTCTATATATGGAATTTCATTTTTTTTAATTTCATTCTCAAAGCCCAAATGAGTGTGTGTTTTGAAGGAACTAATCCAGCTTTTTAAAGTTGTTTTTTTTTTTTTTTTTTTACCAGTCCTGGGCTTGAGCTCAGGGCCTGAGCACTGTCCTTGGACTTTCTCAAGGCTAGAGCTCTACCACTTGAGCCTCAGCACCACTTCCGGCTTTTTTTCTATATGTGACACCGAGGAATCAAACCCGGGTCTTCATGCATGCTAGGCAAGCACTTTAACCACTAGGCCAAACTCCCATTTTTTTTTTTTATGTTGGTCCTGGGGCTTGAATTCTGTCCCTGAGCTCTTCAGCTCAAGGGTACCACCCAACCCCTGAGCCACAGCACTACTTCCAGTTTTCTAGTGTTTAATTGGAGATAAGAGTCTCATGGACTTTAGTGCCAGGCTGGCTTTGAACCACAATCCTCAGATCTCAGCCTCCTGAGTAGCTAGGATTACAGGCATGAACTACGAGGCACCCAGCAATTACGTTCTTTTGTTTTGCTTTCAAACAGGATGTAGTTATGTATCCCAGGCTGGCCTGAAATGACATAGCCCCACTGGCCTCAAACCTGACTACCTCCTGCTTTAGCCTCTCTGTTGCCAGGATTACAGTCATTCACCATGTCAGGATCCAATGAGGTTTTGATATATTTTTGCTTTAAATATATGAGCTGCTTTAAATGTTCATGGTAAGGTAGTTTCTTTTAAGATTACATTAGTTGTGAAATATACTCTCTAAATCTGTTACAAAGACTAAAAATAGAAAGAAAAACAAAATTCACTTAACTTTTTTGCAATCAACTCTTAATGATTGGTTCACAGTGACAAAACTATGAAACAGTAATTGTGTATACTTTGTACAATAAATAAACACAAAATATTCAAATACATAAATAGCTTTATACATCCAAAATACAGTACATATATAAAAGATATCTCTGAAATTTGATGAAGTACTACAAACTACAGTTGTCACTATAAATTATATATATATTCATTTTATAGCATTTTAAATTTTAGAGAATTTTATATACCAAGCTTTTTAGTAACCAATCATAGTAAGCCAATGAAAACACATGACTATGATAATATGATGAAAAACATACAATGTTTGACAAAGGTTTCATCTTGAAAAATATATAGTTCTCACTTCTGGATGGGTGACAATACTGAAGATACAAGGGAAGATACCTGAATTTGAACATACTAGTGTCTGGAACATCAAGTCTATACAGCATCACCCCACTGAAAAGTTTACACAATGACTTTAGAAGCACTCTCCCAAAACAACATGTATTTTAATATGATTATATATGTATATATATATATATATATATACACCAGTTCTTAATATTCCAAGCTGGTGTGGCTAACTTCCAGTTTATATACTTAAAAACATGGTCACATATATTACATATACCTGAACAAACAAATATTAGGGGTAATGAAGACAACATTGACATGTTTCCCCTGCTGAAATAAAGATGTGGAAGGTGAGGAGTGTGTCTAAGAACCCTTTCTAAAGGCTGGATGGGACAGAATTCAATAGTTAACACTATATTGGTACTGGCTTGTATCATTTGGGGCTAGCTATGTTAGTTTTGTTTTTAAACTGTTATTTAGTATCAGTCATTTAAGAAGACATTTAGGTATAATTTTAGTATAATAAAGTTTTTTTCTCTTTGAAAGTTGGTATCTGCAAGTATACTGGGAGATTTCTGAAGACCTTAATTTCTCAAAATTCTTCCAGTAGAGAGCACACATTGAGTTAAGTTGTTAAAATTGTACTTTGAGAAAGATTATTTGGTAGTTGGTAAGAAAGTCAGCTTACAAATGTAAATATAAATTAATCTGTACTGGAGTCTTATTCCCACATATCCCATGCCATATAATCAATTTAACAGAATAATTTTGTTTCAAAGTTTATCTTTTAAGTAAAGCCTGCAATTAGGGGAGGGTGGTAAATGTACAGTCTGACTAAAATGTTTAAACATATTAGACATATAGCAAATATAACAATTCAGTTGGAGCTGATCCACTAATGCTTATTTTCTGTTTCTTCCTTTTGAATTCTTTGTTCTTCTCTGTGATTAGCTGCAGTCCAAAATGTTATTTTTTTGAGAACTTGTTGAAGAAGTTTAGGAGGTAATAAAGATACTTGACTCTTTAAAATGACAGCATTTTTACCAATGCAATCAAGGCACGACCTGGAAATAAAACATAATAGAATTATTAGTCTTCAAACCCAAATTTATAATATCAAATATTTACAATTAAGAATCTGATCCCTAGCTGAGCTAGGGATCAAAATCAGGGCCTACTAGAAAAGCACATTACCACTAAGCTAAACTGTCTACCCTACAGTTAAGTATAATTAAAAATAAAAATAATTATAAAAACTTCATATAACAATTTCCTTTGTACTAGAACATAAGATTTTTTTTAGAGCACAACAGTTGTGTGTATGTTGGTATGGGGAATGACCTCAGGTCCTCACACTCTATCTAGCATGGCTTTTTTGATGTTCAACACTGGCACTCTACCAGTTGAGCTACACCCCCACTATCAGCTTTTGATGGCTAGTTAGAGATAAGAGTCTCATGGACTTTCCTGCCAGGCTGGCTTCAAATCACAATCCTCCGCTCTCAGCCTCCTGAATAGCTAGGATTACAAGTGTGAGCCCCAATGCCAGGCTAGTCATGTATTTTTATTGCACCCAAACTGTATCTGACTCAAATCTAACTGAAACAGAAAATATAACTTACCCATGCATAATAGTTTTTTTTTAAATCAGTCCTGGGGCTTGAACTCAGGGCCTGAGCACTGTCCTTGGGCTTTCTCAAGGCTAGACCTCTACCACTTGAGCCACAGCACCACTTCTGGCTTTTTCTATGTATGTGGTGGTATCGGGGAATGGAACCCAGGTCCTTGTGAATGCTAGGCAAGCACTCTACCAGTAGGCCAAACTCCCAGCCCCCATAGTATTTTTAGTTAAAAAGATTCAGACTTCAGGGAGAAAGATGAGACATGGGGAGAGAACAGAAGGGTGATGGACAGGATCAATGCATGTGTGATACATGCATGTATGGAAACATGGCGAATCCCACTAATTTATACAACTAATATGTAGTCATGCTTATAACTCAAAATAAAGTACATTTCTGATTCTCTAAAAATCAGATTCAGAGTTAACTTCTTTTTTTGTGGTATTGGGGTTTTCAACTCTGGGCCTATGTTTACTAACCTAGCATTTTAACATTTGAGCTACATCCCAGCTTTTTTTGCTGTGGGCTATTTTTCAGATATAATCTCACACTTTTGCTCAGGCCAGTCTGACCTAGATCCTCCTATCTCTGCCTCTCAACTGGTATTAAAAAAAATAGCTAGGATTACAGATGTGAACACCTAGCTAATATTTAATTATATCTGTCCTTCTTTCCCTTTTTTACCTTACTGCATAGGCCAGAACCATGGGCTTTGCACATGTAAGCCAAGTGCTTTACTAGTGAGACACATTTCTGTTAGGTTCAAAGCCGGTTAGTTTGCTGCAAATCAATCTCCACAAATCTCTACTTCACCCAGTAACTATTTTGCCTTCTCTAGAGTGGTCTTTTCTTTTTTTTGGTCGGTTGAGGGACTTGAACTCTGGGGCTGGGCGCTGTCCCTGAGCTCTTCGGCTCAAGGCTACCATCCTACCCCTTGAGCCACTTCCAATTTTCTAGTGGTTAATTGGAGATAAAGGTCTTTGCCTTAGTGGTGGCTCACTCCTGTAATCCTAGCTACTCAGATCTGAGGATTGAGGTTCAAAGCTTGCTCAGCACTAAAGATCCTGAGACTCTATCTTACCTAAGGCTGTGGCTCAGGGGTAATGTGCTAGCCTTGAGCTAAAGAGCTCAGAGACAACACCCAAGCCCAGGGGTAGGTCGGCGGCCTGGAGCTGAAGTGCTCAAGGACAGAGCCCAGGCCCAGAGTTCAAACCCCATGACCCCCACCCCCCCCACAAAAAAAGGTCTCAGGGTCTTTACTGTGCCCAGGCTGGATTTGAACCAAGACCCTCAAATCTCAGTGAGTAGCTAGGATTACAGACATGAGCCACTGCACCCAGCTTTTGAGAGTGGGCTATTTCTTTTATGAAGTATGTGATACTTATTTTTCTCCTAAGTAAACTGTCTGCCCCAAATTCCTTCCATAAATGCCTGTACCAGTGTTCTTCATGTGACTGAAACTGACCCAGAAAGAGCAGGTCAAAAGTGAGGAATACTCCATGACAGACAAAAAAAAAAGAGGGAGGAATGGAGGAGCAATACAAAAAAGAGCCCATAACAAACAACTTGAGCTTGTAATCTTCTGAGGCCCTTTGATTTCTCTAGAGGTGGTACCTTCCAAATACAATCCCCTTCTTACGCTTTTATATTACATTCATATTGTATATATTTTCTTGATAAATGCATATAATTTTTAAAATAGAAGAAATATATTAACGATGGACATAGTCCCAAAGTCCATAGATCATATATATATATATATATATATATATATGAATGAACTGAGAACATGAATTATGCCTTCCTCATCTTTGTTTTCTCTTAGGAAGTGGGTCAACACAGTAACTGCTAAATGCCTTCTTAAATTTTAAAATAAAATGATCGTGCTGGCTGTGATTTGGACAATAAATGCCACGGAATCCCTGCTCTAATTAAACTTTGATGTTTCAAAGCTTGCTCACCATTACAGAGGGCACTGAGGTGTGCAGCCATGGAAACACTGATGGCTGCCCTCACTCCCAGCCTCAACCCGAGCCCCTGCACTTGTCTGTCATTTCACCTTCTCACATTTCTGCTGCCTTCAGCTTCCTCATCAGGGTCTGCTTTCTCACCTCTCCTAAACCTCTCTTTTGTGCTGGGCAAGTGTTTAGCATACAACTGGAATAACATTTCTGTAATCTATGCAGACCTTTGCTTACCCATATTTCCATCTTTGTTCTAATTAAAATCAATTAAAATTGCTGTTTTGTTTATTTTAGGTACTCCCTTGAGCTATGTCCTCAGCCTTTTGGGGTTTTTATTTTGTTTTTGAGACAGGGTTTCTCTGCTACTTTTGCCTTGGCTATCAATGGATGCTTGAGGCTCTTTCCTTGACCTCTTGAGTGGCTAGGAAAATTGAGATCATGCCACCATGCTGACCTTGATAATTTCACTTCAGGTTTTCTCATTTACTACTTACCACTCATTCTCCTCTCGTCATTGAAGACTTTGACCAAGGCTAACCACAATCCGTCTTTACCCATGTCAATTCTACCCTAAAATCTTAAGCTTCCATATCCTCATCGTGGGCTAGAATCTTTTTAATATCTAGGTCTCTAACTGGGACTAGGTGCTGTTCCTTTGCTCTTTTTCCTCAAGGCTAGCATTCTACCACTTGAGCCACAGTGCCACTTCCCAGCTTTTTCTGTGATTAGAGATGAGTCTGGCTCACACCTGTAATCCTAGCTATTCATGAGGTAGAGATCAGAGAATCTTGGTTCAAAGCCAAAGCCAGCCTACCTTGGGCACAAAAAAAAGTCCTTGAGACTCTTTTCTCTAATTAACCCCACCAGAAAACCAGAAGTGGCAACCGACAAAAAAAAAAGTCTCTCTGACTTTTCTGCCAAGTATTGGCTTCAAGCCTCCATCCTCAGATCTCAGCCTCCTGAGTAGTTAGGATTACAGGCATGAGCCTTTGGCACCCTGCTATACTTTTAATTCCTATATGCCCTAATTCGTGCATCTCTCTCTCTCTGTCTCTGTCTCTCTCTCTCTCTGCCTCTCGTTGTGTGTGTGTGATTTACTGGGGCTTGAACTCAGCCTCGCATTCTTACTTGGCTTTCTTGGTCTACCATGTAAGCCAGGCATCCAGCCCAGCTTCTTTCTGGTTAATTGGAGAGATGAGATTCTTAACTATGCCCAGACTGGCATCAAACTGTGATCTTCCAAGCCTTAGCCTCCTGATTGGCTAACATTAAAGGTGTGGGCTTACAGGCACAAAGTCTGCCATCCTTTTTTTTTTTTAAACATTTTCTATTATAGTCTGGGCTGGCCTCAAACTTCAAATTTACAATCTTTCTGCTCCAGTCTTCCAGGTGCTTAAGAGTAGAATGCACCTTACTTCGTTGTGTCTTCTTATTTCTCCAAATTGTAAGACTTCAGCAACTTAACCTGATTTTCCTATCAAGCCTAGTGTATCTGGTCTCCAATTCTTTTGCCAGCAATACGAATCCCCTGCCACTGTTTCTGTTATACCATCCCAGCCAAAGTCCGACCATGGATAAATTCAGTCAATTATCTCTCTCTCTATCTGGTACAGACTATTTAGAGTTGCTGAAGAAAATCAGGCTTCTGTACGCACAGTGCAAGTATTAATTATATTCTATGTCATCTGAGCGCCACTATGTTATATATCCCCCACCATCTCAGGAAAGACTTCAAATCTTTAATCCTCTGTTTAAAGCTCATATCATACCTACCTTTTTCCTGGTCAGATGGTTTTTACTGTCAACTAAAACTTTCTCAATGCTCTATTCCACCCAATAAAGTTTTTCTGTCTTCAGATGCGTACTTTCTTTTCTAATTGGGTAATTAATTAATTATCTTTTTTTGGTGCAGGACCTTGAACAGGCTAGATGAGTGCTCTATCACTGATCTACTCCCCCAGCCCTCTACTATTTTAAGGTAAAAGTATCCTCCTTCCAGTCAAGGACTAATTTGACTGCTAAAATTTACCTCCTCATGACTGTAATTTTCCTTCACCATCTTCTGCTTCCAACAACTTACTCCCTATTGGCTTCTTCCCATCAGCATGTAAACAAATATACTCCTCCTTCCTTGGCCATGCCTTTTCCTCTCATAGCACAGTGCCTTCCCATGTGGACACTCATGTATTTCTTAATCCTTGTATATGAAGAATAGCAATCTAGTTAGGGAGAGTAGTTATGTTCATAGTGAAAGTTGAGTCACAATACCAATCATTAGTCATTACAGCAGTGCTTTCCAAACTTGTCTGTACGTTAGAACTAAATTGAAATATTTCAAAACTAAAACCCAGGTCATGTCAATACCAATTAAGTAACAATCCTTGGAGATAGAAGACAGGCATTCATAATTTTTCAAGCTCCCAATGAGATTCTAACATGCAGACAAATTTGTGAACTAATACATTATTCAAGGAACAGTTAAGAACGATTTTAGGGAAGTCTAATTTGAGCCAGTTTATGGTTTTCAACTGGTTCAAGTTGTAGAACATCTGGAAGCTACAGTATACTTCTGGAAGTACAGCATGCCATCCGCAACCTGCCCCTCACATGCCTTCACCTAGATCACTCTCATTTCATAAATACTCACTCCTACTCACTGGTAAACACTTCCTTCTTTGCAAACCTCACAGGCAGAAAACAGGGTCTTTCCCTACAATTTCCTCACTAAACATGAAAACTTTGTTTCTCTCTCCCTTCCTTCCTTCCTTCCTTTTTCTCTCTTTCTCTTCCTTCCTTTCTTTCTCATTCTTCCTTTTTTAAGACACAGCCTTGCTATGTAGTCCAAACGTGTCTTGAATGTTTGATTCACCTGTCTCAGCCTCCCAAATTCTAGAATTATACCCATTGTCAAAATAATTGGTTACATAGAATAATTTTACAGCAAAAGTATATGAGATAAGGTATTATATGTCACACTGGCTTAAAAAATGGCTGTGGAGCTAAAAAAAAAAAAACCAACAATTATTTTGCATTATCCTAGCCCTCAGAAGGCTGAGCAGAAATATTTGACTTCAAGGCCAGCCTGGGCTACATACTGAGTTCCAGGCGAGCCTGGACTCAAAAAAAATAAAGCAAAATAAAATTGGCAAGAGAAGGGAGGAGGGAAAGGGATTAAGAAAGTAATATAGATGGGATGAATTTGATCAAAGCACATTATATTAATTTATAAATATCACATTGAAGCTTCTTTATAGAATTTATACTAATAAAATTGTTAAATATACTATGTATGTATAAGTATACATACATAAATACTTATATATTATCAATAACATACATATTATTGGATATATTCTGAGATCCAAAAACTCAAAATATTAAACAGTCAGATTTAAAATATGTTTAATATTACCAGGTGAATGCAAAGCAGTTTGGCAAAACAAAAATGTGATTATGATGTGTATTTTCATTTTGAAAAATCATATGATACAGGGTTCATCATTAAAATTTGACTGTACTTTTAAAAAGATATTAACATTTTCTTGAATTCACATAATAAACTACCTAAAAGTATAACTCCTTCCATAAAAGGGGAAGAAATAAATTATCCTACATGAGTAGATTATATATAAAATTAGTTTACTTACCTGAGTAGTGAATAAGGCTGTGTTTGAAAGATCAATAAATCATTACAGTGACCCTAATAAACATAAAGAAGGACTTATAAGGGATTTTGATAAAAATGACAGTGCATTAGGAGAACTTTTTCAATTTTATCAATGTAAAAGAAAATATAAATGAACAAAAATATTTCTCTCACTGGTAACAAATATGTATGCATATATACACAATCACAAGCATACATATCTATACACATATAACTGCTACCCTCAAACTTTGGTTACCAAATTTCAGTGACCAAATTTTACCTAATAGTCCACATAATTGTAAATATAAAAATTAGAAATAAATTATTTTTAGAATAGTGAGTTAAAAATGATAACACTAGTCAGTGCTGGTGGCTCACACCTGTAATCCTAGCTATTTAGGAGGTTGAGATCTGAGGATTACAGTTTAAAGCTAACTAGGGCAAGAAAATCTGTGAAATTCATCTCCAATTAAGTATCAGCAAAGCTAGAAGTGGAGCCATGGCTCAAGTGGCAGAGCTGTAGGGTCCTTCAGCTTTTTAAATTAATGATAGTGCCCAGGACCTGAGTTCAAGCCCCAGGATCAGCACGCATATATACATACACACACACTCACGCGCACACACACAAATGGTAATAATACACTTTTTAAAGCATTATTTATGCAAATAGCTTATTTTAAAATTTCTTTGTTCTACAATAGCTCAAAAGCTATGCATATAAGGTCATACAGGATGAGACTAAATGAAATGGAATCTAGGATATGGAAACAAGAGTTTCATCTTTGTGACTGTTGTTCTTAATGTAATATATCATTTATTTTTCTCTTTTTTTACCTTATGGTTAATCTCATGTGGTTACTGTATCTGAATTTGTTACCTGGTATATTTGTTTATTTGAAATAGGGAAGGGAAGGGGGAAAACAAGATGATTGGGAGGGGGAAGGAGGAGGGAAAGGGGGACAAAAACATGAGGAGTATCAAGGTTCAAGAAGTTATGTACCTATTACCTGATGAATGTAACTGTAACCCCTCTATACATTATCCTGACAGTAAAATACAATGAAAAATCTCTTTGTTCTCTTTTCTAGGTGGCTCCTATTGCTGTGATGGGGACCCAAGTCAGGCTCTTGAAGGATCGCAGACACACCTGACAGATCTCCACCCTACAACTCCACTCTAGCCTGTTCCCTCTGAATAATTTCTTTCTTCCATCTTTTTTTCCTTTTCTTTTCCTTCCTTCCTTTTTCCTTCCTTCCTTTTTCTTCCTTCTTTCCTCCCTCCCCTCACTTTCTCTCTCTTTCTTTTTTTCTTGTGCCAGTACTGGGATTTGAACTCAAGGTGTGGGAGCTGTCCCTAAGCCTCTTTGTGCTCAGGGCTAGTGCTCTACCAGTTGGGTCACATTTGGAGATAAAAATCTCATGGGTGGGCCGGGAGTTTGGCCTAGTGGTTAAAGTGCTTGCCTAGCATGCATGAAGACCCGGGTTCGATTCCTTGGTACCACATACATAGAAAAAAGCCAGAAGTGGTGCTGAGGCTCAAGTGGTAGAGCTCTAGCCTTGAGAAAGTCCAAGGACAGTGCTCAGGCCCTGAGCTCAAGCCCAGGACTGGCAAAAAAAAAAAAAAAAAAAAAAAAAAAAAATCTCATGGGTTTGGGCTGGGAGTTTGGCCTTGTGGTTAAAGTGCCTGCCTAGCATGCATGAAGACCCGGGTTCGATTCCTTGGTACCACATATATAGAAAAAAGCCAGAAGTGGTGCTGAGGCTCAAGTGGTAGAGCTCTAGCCTTGAGAAAGTCCAAGGACAGTGCTCAGGCCCTGAGCTCAAGCCCAGAACTGGCAAAAAAAAAAAAATCTCATGGGTTTGCCAGGAGCGGTGGCTCACACCTGTAATCCTAGCTACTCAGGAGGCTCAGATCTAAGTTTTTGTTTTTGTTTTTTGTTTGTTTTTGGTGGGTCATGGGGCTTGAACTCTGGCTTAGGCACTGTCCCTGAGCTCTTCAGCTCAAGGCTACTGTCCTATCCTTGAGCCAAGCCCCACTTCCCATTTTCTAGGAGTTAGAGATAAGAGTCTCAGGTAGGGGCTGGGAGTTTGGCCTAGTGGTAGAGTGCTTGCCTAGCATGCATGAAGGTTCAATTCCTCGGTACCATATACATAGAAAAAAAAAAAAAGCAGGAAGTGGTGCCGTAGCTCAAGTGGTAGATCTCTAGCCTTGAGAAAACCCAAGGACAGTGCTCAGGCCCTGAGCTCAAGACCAGAACTGGCAAAAAAAAAAAAAAAAAAAAAAAAGTCTCAGGTACTATTGTGCCCGGGGTTGGCTTTGAACCTTGATCCTCAGATCTCAGCCTCCTGAGTAGCTAGGATTACACATGTGAGCCACTGGCTTTGGTGGTAAATCTCATGGGAATTTGTTATTACATTAAGCACATATGTAGGTATTCTTTTTCTAATCAAGCATTATACACAGATACTTTAATCCAATAACATAATCACTCATGCTATGATAAAGCTTAAATCAAAAAGATAGGAGTCATTCTTTGCTTTTATAATAATTGGCTAGAGAAATGAATTGGCATAGCTGGGCACAGTGGCGCACACCTGTGATCCTACCTACTCAGGAGACTGAGATCTAAGGATAAAGGTTCAAAGTCAGCCTGGACAGGAAAGCCTGTGAGACTCTTTTTTTTTTTTTCTTTTTTTCAGTTGCGGGGCTTGAACTCTAGGCCTGGGGTGCTATCCCTGAGCTCTTCAGCTCAAGGCTAATGCCCTACCCCTTGAGCCACAGCACCAGTTCCCCTTTTCAGTGGTTAATTGGGGATGAGTCTCTGGTCTTTAATGCCTGGGTGGGCTGGCTTTGAACCGTGATCCTCAGATCTCTGCCTCCTAAGTAGCTAGGATTACAAGTGTGAGCCACTGAGCCGAGCAGGCTGTGACACTCATCTCCAACTGATCACCAAAACGTTAAATGTGGAGCTCAAATAGTAGAGTGCTACTTTTGAGCATGGAGCAAAAAAAAATTCAGGGACAGTACCGATGTCCTAAGTTCAAGCCCCAGAACTGGCATGCACACACACATGCACACACATGGACGTCAAATAAAATAGTTAGTAGTAGATAGAGTAGTTAACCTTCAAATAAAAACTAGGAGAGTATAAAATGACCATGTAAATATAGACAGATTTTGAACAAAGATGGCACACCCATACACAATCAGGAGGCCTATTTTAATATATAAATCTGAGAAAGTCCTAAAATAAGTCACAAAAGCCTTTCATTCTGAAGAAAATTCACTTCAGAGTAAAATTTCAAGTCCTTTCATATTTTGCAGTGTTAACAACATTACTGTTGAGTATCTATTCACTTTAAGTAGCATAATTACTCAGAGTAAATATTAGATACAAGATTTTCTTACTGTGTCCAAAGAAAGTAAATCATCTTTGCTTCCACCAAATACCATTATTTCATTTTCTTTTCCCAAACAGGCTGTGTGCCATAACCTATAAGTGAAATTATGAGCAGAGTGAAATACTAAGAAGGACTGGATATGGTATGTAAATCAATTCCAAACTATATACTTTAAGGTTAACCTGTTTCAAATGGGAATAGCTTTAAACATTTCTCTAGAGGTCATGAAATGACATCATTTCAGTTAAGGAAATGATTCCTAAAGCTCTATTATATCTCCCAACTTTTCTAATCCTTCATCTCATGCATACTATCAATGAAAGAATATAAATTAAAAAGGAACTGTACTCTCTGTTGCTGCATCAGGCACCTTTCCTGTCCCTTTTACTAGTGTATCTGTCAGGTTACTGTTCTCATTGTATTTTCCCCTTTCTTTCCTTTTCTGTCCCACACCAGTTGGCAAATTCAATGTGGCACTCCCTACACATTTCTATAATCAAATCACCTGTCAATCTGGATACAGAATACCATATGTCATTGTTTTTATTTTTTGTCCCTAATCTTCCCAGCTACAGAAAGCTAATAAATAGTACTTTTCAAATATTTTAACCATTTAAAAATTGGGGGTTTAGCTCAATGAAGAATGCTTGCCTAGAAAGTGTAAATCTCTGAGTTTGGTCCTTAGCTTGCATACACACATATACACACACCACATCTTAGTTGGCACATACTATTTGCATATACCATTCGATACATGTATACAGTATGCAGTGCTAAAATAAGAATTACCATCTCCAGCTCCTCAAATATTCATCTTTTTTGTTGGAACTTTGGCCTTTTCTAGCTATTTGAAATATAAATTGTTGGCAGCTATAGCCTCCATGAAAATTTCCTGATCAAGGGCCAGTTTGACCTAGCAGTAGAGTACTTGCCTAGCATGCACAAAGACCTGGGTTCCATTCCTCAGGACCATATACATAGAAAAAAGCTGGAAGTGGTGCTGTTGCTCAAGTGGTAGAGCTCTAGCCTTGAGAAAGCCCAAGGACAGTGCTCAGGCCCTGAGTTCAAGGCCCAGGACTGGCCAAAAAAAGAAAAGAAAATTCCTTGATCAAGAAGCACCTTTGCTACAGTAGCTTGTTGTTCTAGCCCAGTGTTTACAATTATTGTTTCTTTTCTAGCCAACTCTATTTCCTTGCTTATTCTAAAGCAAAAGCTTATATCTATCTCTGTGTTTTGGTAATCCTTTTTTCTTATGCGTGGAAGAATGTCATTTTCTGCAGCCTTAAAAACAGGCTCAATCTTCAGGAAGTGTTCCAAATAACCTATCCAAACTGGTTCTGCTGACATCTTTATTCAACATGTGTCCATATTTACATGATCATTTTATACTCTCCTAGTTGGTTTGTTTTCTTTTTGCCAGTCCTGGGCTCGAGCTCAGGGCCTGAGCACTGTCCTTGGACTTTCTCAAAGCTAGAGTTCTACCACTTGAGCCTCAGCACCACTTTCGGCTTTTTTTATATATATATGTGATACCGAGGAATCGAACCTGGGTCTTCATGCTTGCCAGGCAAGCATTCTACCACTAGGCCAAACTCCCAGCCCTACTTTCCTACTTTTTATTTGAAGGTAAACTACTCTATCTACTAGCCACTATTTGATCTATCTGATATGTGTGTGTGTGTGTGTGTGTGTGTGTGTGTGTGTTTGTGGGTCTGCTCTTCTAGCTTCTGAAAAAGACTGGGGTCCATAAGTCAGAAAATTTCTACCATTGTAGCCCAGCTTGCTGACTAATAGAAACTGATGTGTGCATGTCTATCCAGTTTCAGTGATACCACTAGAAGCTTCCAATCCACCAGAATGGGATTATTTACAATTTAGCAATCAAACAAATGACACCCATTAAGGGGTTCCATTAGAACCATCAGGATTGCATACCAGCGTTCCACTTGAACTTGGGTATTCTAATTTTATGATTCTAAAAATATGGTATTCTGCACCCAGTAGGTATTTAAAAGTTTTGATTAGAAAAACTAAATATAAGTACCAGTATAATTTATCCAGTGATCAAATGCACAAATCATTTTTTAATTTTTACTTTAATTTTAATTTTACTTATTTTTGGTGGCATTAGTGTTTGGACTCAAATCTTTGAGTTTAATAGACAGACATTCTATCACTTGAGCCACATCCCCACACCTCCACAAATTATTTCTTAAGGGATTAGGGCATTTAGCACATAACCATCTCCAATTTCACACCATTCACTAAAAATAATTTTATAGTTCTCAAAACTTCAATACTTCCACATTTTTTTAATTAAAATTTTTTGTTTAGGGGCCAGGAGTTTGGCCTAGTGGTAGAGTGCTTGCCTAGCATGCATGAAGGCCCAGGTTCAATTCCTTGGTACCACATACATAGAAAAGGCTAGAAGTGCTGTTGTGGCTCAAGTGGTAGAACTCTAGCCTTGAGAAAACCCAAGGACAGAGCTCAGGCCCTGAATTCAAGGCCCAGGAGTGGCAAAAAAAAAAATCTTTATTAATTGGAGGTGCTAGGGATTGAACTCAAGGCCTTGAGCTTGCTTGACAAGCGCTCTACCACCTGAGCCATGTCTCCAGCTCCTTTCTGCATTAGAGTCTCACTTGATGCCCAGACTGGTCTGGCATGCAATCCTCATGCTCTCTTGTATTATTGAGGATTATTGAGGATAACAGCCTTTGTGCTTCCCATGTAGCTGGTATAAGAGATGTGTCCCACCATACCCAGCTATTGGTTGAGATGGAGTCTCATGAACTTCTTTCTGCCCGGGCTGGCCTTGAGCCATGATCCTCTGATCTCCACCTCCCAAGTAACTTTTATTTAGTAATAAAATATATGACAAGTGATAATATAAACAGTTTAGCACATTAATCTTTTTTACTTTAAATCCCACAAGTGCAAAGTGAGAATATGCACAATTTGTTAAACCAAATTTTCTAACAATCACACACACATCCAGTGACAAATGCATTTGTGACTCAGGATACAAACAAAACATATTGTGTATGGGAAATATTCTGTTTAATTTTCCAAATCATATGTTGGGCCATGATTGGTAGAGATTTGCAAGAACATAGTCTGTGTTATGGGGACTTGTGTATGGGAAGGATAGATTCCACTTCTGGGGGTGCTCTGGGTGATCTTGGCAGTACTCATAGGACTCAACAGAACTTAAAGCTCTTGACAACACTTTATCTGAGGCTTTTTAGGGACCCATTAAAAAGGTCCTTGCTGACAGCCATCTATACAGATTTCAGGTATGGTGGACCACACTTTCTTTCTTTCCTTTTTTGGTGCCAGTCCTACAGCTTGAATTCAAGACCTGGGCACTGTCCCTGTTCCTGAGCTTTTGTACTCACACAGAGCTAAGGATCTACCACTTTGAGCCACAGTGCCATTTCTGGCTTTTCAGTGGTTAATTGGAGACAATGGGTCTTACAGGCTATCCTACCGGGGCTGGCTTTGAACCATGATCCTCAGATCACAGTAGCTAAGATTACAGGTGTGAGCCATTGATGCCCGGCTACAAACAATTTTTCAACTAGCACTGTTTTGTCAAGGTGAGGCCTAGAGAAGGGTTTTACAGTGTACAACAGTGTTCCAAAGGAGATATTTAATAATATTTGTAAATACATTTCCTGGTTGCCACAATTTGGAGAGAGGATTCTTCACATCTAGGGGAAAAGGTCAAAGGGATGCTGCCAAACATGCTACAGTGCACAGAACACCCTGACAATAAAGAAGTGTTTGGTTTAAAATGTCTGTAATACTGAGGTTGAGAAGCCCTGCTTCAGAATTGTAAAGGGAGAATGGGGCAGCTTATATTTCAAATTATAACTTGGAAATGTTTGCACAAAATGCACTTAGATGTTAAGCAAATTGTCACTTTCATTAAACTTATATACACATATATATTCTCCTTACACTCAACTGTATCCCACCTGTTCTCCTCCTCACCTCATACCTGAAGATAGATCTGCCTCTGTCTTATCTGCCTGAGGGAAACTCTGGCCTGGACTTCATCACCGAAGAACACTGGAAAGCCTTTCCTGCCTTGGTTTTGGTGACATCTAGCTTGCAAACTGATGTGTTTTCTACAGACTGACAGTATATGTTCTCTCACAGCTGCTCTAAACTTATCACCTAAACATTCTAATAAAGCATATTATTTACATGACACATCAGTTGAATCAAAAGAAATCTCTTTACATAGCTCTAGTTCTAACTAGTATATTATTGACAATAGTTGTTTTGTTCAAATTACAGATTTGAAAGGGTTGAAATATAGTCATTTAAAACTTAGACATATTTTACTACTGCTACAATTAATGTATTCGTATAATTTAAAAAAACCTTACAGATTAGGTGGCTAAACTCATTTCAGAAATGAAGAAAATGATGCTCAGTTTCTTAATTTATGTTTTTGCTTTTTTTTAAATTTAAAGCCAGAAAGTTAAGCAATAGCAAAGCAAAGTTTAAAACTCTGGGCTGTCATATCTTAATATAAACTCTTTAAACATATATATTTAAAAAGATCCAGAACTGTTAAAATAACATATTACAATTATTTTTATATTATACATGAAAATAAGAATAGATTATAAATATACTAATATTATTAATATAAAGATACATACAAAAGTATATCTAAATATTTTAGATTTTTTGTTAAATTAACTTATTATTAAACTGACTTCATACTACTATAAATGTACAATAAAAAAGTTCTACAAAAAAGTTCTATAATGTCTATATGACAAAAGAATAAAATTTGTTATTGATTATAATTATTATATACTGAGTCTGAATTTCTTTTTAAGGTATTTTTATTATACTATCTAAACAAATTTGAAAAAAGAATCATAACATTATTACACTTTTCTTCATTGTCAAATAATAACATACTATTTCTACAGCTTTTTATCCTATAATATGCCACAAATATATATAAATATTATTTTCCAAAAATTCACATAAATGAATACACCAGACTGATAAAGAAAAATAATTCACTATCTACTAAATCAACGAGAAGAAATTTTCCTTATTAAATTGTTTCAAATTTCTTCAGAAAACAATTACTAGTGAAACCAATAATACTCTGGTTTACTTGCTAAAAAATATAACCATTTAAAAATTAACATAATATTTTAAATTATCTTATGTTTTACATTTTTATCAGGCATGATTAATTATTTATCTAAATGAAAAACATGTTTAAATATGCAAATAAAGGAGAAAACTTGATAGATCATTTCTAACAACTAGATAGAAATAAAATGATTTAGGTAATATATCTTTCCTGATGACTTAGGATTTCAATGACAAATACTATTAATTCAGTGTTATATTTTTAAATACTTAAAAAATTCTTAACTATCTTATCATTTGTCAAATTCTCAGCTTACCTAGGTCTTGTGTTAGGTAAATGTATAAGTGGTTTCCAACAATTTGTTAAGGTATTATGAATCCATCCATCACCTGCAACATTATGGAAAGTTCAGAAATTAACATTAGTTTTCTAGGATACAACTATAATTTTTCAACTTCATTGTTTCATATTTATATGATTGTCTTGTATATATATATGTATATATATATATATATCTTTTCATAAACATTTTCAAAGTGGAATGTTCCATATATCCCAGACTCAACAACTATCAGGTTTGGGGCCAGGAATATAGCTCAGTGGTATACCATGCACCTAATATATACATCTCTAGATTTAATTTCCAGAATTAAAAAAAAAAAAGATGATGAGTTTGCCATATGCACTAAATTCATCTCTTTGTGTTGTTCTTTTGCTGAGTTATTAAACCAAAATCTAGATCTTATATCATTTCTACATATATGTTTCAGTATTAATTGTTCAATAAAATGGATACCTCTGTTACATAAACAATGCCATTGTCATAGTCAACATAACTAAGATAAGTTTTTGTGTATATATATATATATATATATATACATATATGTTTTTTTTTCCAGTCCTGGGCCTTGAACTCAGGGCCTGGACACTGTCCTTGAGCTTTCTCAAGGCTAGAGCTCAGCCACAGCACCATTTCTGGCTTTTTTCTATGTATGTGGTACCAATGAATTGTACCCAGGTCCCTGTGCATGCTAGGCAAGCACTCTACCACTAGGCCAAACTCCTGGCCCCCTTAAGCTGAATCTATGCCAGAGGAAACCAAATAGACTAAAACCAGTCAATGTCTCAGAGGCCAATCATCAAAAATAGCAAATAATAATTACGAACACTAGATTTCATGAAGTTATGGTATTAAGCAAATGTTTAGTAAAAATGTATACATGCTAGTTTTCTTTTTTTTTTTTAATTTAATTTAATTTTTTTTTTTTTTTTTTGCCATCCTGGGCCTTGAGCTCAGCGCCTGAGCACTGTCTTTGGATTTTTTTCTCAAGGCTAGAGCTCTACCACTTGAGCCTCAGCACCACTTCCAGCTTTTTTCTATGTTATGTGGAACTGAGGAATTGAACCAGGGTCTTCATACATGCTAGGCAAAGCACTCTACCACTAGGCCAAACTCCCGGCCCCCATGCTAGTTTTCTTACATCCAAATTTCTTCTAACTAGAAACCTCACAAATTTGAGAAGACTAATAATCTTCAAGAATACCTCAATGCTAAATGAATAAATACATAAAACTTAATTTTATTCATTAACACAGAGGGCCTTGTGCTTTCTGGGCTGCTTTCTACCACTTAAGCCCACCACCACTACTCTTTTTTTTTTTTTTTAAATTGTTGTTGTTATATTGGAGAAGAGATCTAGTGAAATTTCCTGCGTAAGATGGATTTCCACCATGACCCACCAGATCTTAGCAAATGAGAGAGCTAGGATTATAGATGAGAGCCTCAATAAAAATAAACAGATTCTATAAGAAATTTTATAAATGGTTTTATTTTAATTTTTTTTTGTTTGCTTGTTTGCTTTTTGTCTGTCCTGGGCTTGGGCTCAGGGCTTGAGCACTATCCCTGGGTTTTCTTAAGGCTAGAGCTCTACCCCTTGAGCCACAGTACCACTTCTAACTTTTTCTATGTATGTGGTACCGAGGAATCAAACCTGGGTCTTTGTGCATGCTAGGTAAGCACTTTATCACTAGGCCAAACTCCTGGCCCATATAAATGGTTTTAATGCTATGGAAAGTTTCTTACTAAAAACATCTCCAGTTATAGAAAATCTCTCAGTTAAGAATATACAAAAGGCCATATAGGATGAGGCTAAATTAAAGGACCTCCAGCATATGGAAACAAGAGCTATATAATGTGTGATTGTTGTTCTTAATATACTATGTTATTTCTCATCTCTTTTGTTGTCTCTTGGTTATTCTCATATTATTATAGCATCTTACCTTGTTATCTTGTATATTGTATGTATGTTTATTTGTTATTTGAAACAGGAAAGGGAAGGGGGAAAACAAGATAAGGGGAGGGTGTGGGGGGAGGGAAATGGGGACAAAATCTTGAGAAGGGGTATCAATGTGTGTGAACTAATACACCTTCTATTTGGCAAATATAACTGTAACCCTTCTATTAATTACAATTAAAAAATATACACACAAAAGAATATACAGTGGGGCACAGTGGCTCACATCTGTAATCCTAGCTACTCAGGAGGCTGAGAACTGAGGATCAATATTCAAAGCCAGCCCAGGTACCAAAGATCATGAAACTCTTATCTTGAATTAACTGCCAAAAAAGAGAAGTAGTGAAACTACTATAGCTCAAAGGGTAGGGCAGTAGCCTTGAGCTGAAGAGCTCAGGGACAGTGCCTAAGCCCAGAGTTCAAGTTCCATGAATGACAAAAAAAAAATACCATACAGAGGACAGGAAGTGTGTTTGGAGCTGATATTAGAATACTAGCCCTGCAACCAAGCCTAAGCAAGCACAATACTCTCAGTTCAAACCCTGATATTAGCAAAAAAACAAACAAAGAAACAAACAAAAAACATGTCAAATCAAGAAGCACCTTAATACCACAATCTTACTGCTAAAAGAATAAGTGCATTACAAAACATAGCTATTGGGCCGGGAGTTTGGCCTAGTGGTTAAAGTGCTTGCCTAGCATACATGAAGACCCGGGTTCGATTCCTCGGTACCACATACATAGATAAAAGCCAGAAGTGGTGCTGAGGCTCAAGTGGTAGAGCTCTAGCCTTGAGAAAGTCCAAGGACAGTGCTCAGGCCCTGAGCTCAAGCCCAGGACTGGCAAAAAAAAAAAAAAACATATAGCTATTGAGCTTAGTGGCAGTTACAGAATTGGGGAAGCAACTGTCCTTCCTACTTTATTCTTCCAGAATCTTCAGGCAAGGCTGGTCTTCTAATCCACATTCTAGCCTACAGTACAAGCATCTGGATCAAAACTCAGGACATGGAATCACAGAATATGACAGTGGAAAGGGGCTTTACTTTAGCTAGGTTCATCGTATTTCCTTTCCTCTATATCTAGGAAATTGAGTACAAAAGCAAGGAGGTCTCTGCTTTTCTTTCTTTTTTTTTTTTTTTTTTTTTTTGGCCACTCCTGGGGCTTGAGCTCAGGGACTGAGCACTGTCCTTGGGCTTTCTCAAGGCTAGAACTCTACCACTTGAGCCACTACACTGCTTCCAGCTTTTTCTATGTATGTGGTACCCAGGAACCGAACCCAGGTTTTTGTCCATGCTAGGCAAGCACTCTGCCACTAGGTCACACTCCTGGCCCTGCTTTTCTGTTTTTCCTCTTTTTTTTTTTTCTTCAGTGCTTAGGATTGAACCTACCACTGAAATTCCCTCTCCTATAGAAGTAGAGTTGAAGACAAAGGGAGAAAAAGACTTATTCACCATACTTACAAAATACAATTAAGAAAGCAACATTGTATGGTAAACTTTACTTACTTAATGGAATATTATCTGCACTTAGTCCACCAAATAGGAAAAGCTTATCATCCGCTATTGGTGTTAAAGTATGCCATGATCGATGTTTTGGGCTTTCTCCATTAATAGAAATCCTGTGAAAAGGGGTAAAAATTAAAATATAAGTACTGTATTAGACAAAATAAAAGACATTTGATCCTCCTAGATTTTTTTCCTTTTTTCTTTTTAGACAGGGGTCTTACTATGTATTCTAGGTTGGCGTCACTCTCACAAGCCTCCCGTCTCAGCTTCCTGAGTGCTAGGGTTACAGGAAATCACCTCCATACCAATCATAGATCATAAAAAAAAAAGACTGCTCTCACAACTTCAAGAGGAATTCATTTTACTAGTCCTCTATATATAGGGGAAATGTTACAAATATTTTTCAATCTGAAAATAATTTAAGCAATTTATTTCATTTAATGTCCAGTTCACTTGAACAAAGAATACAGACTGGAAACACAAGCCATTGCTCAGTTAATTAAAAATGTATACATGTCATCATTCTTGTTAGGTAAACAATAATTTTTTGTGTGGGTTTGAACTCTGGGCCTGAGCTCTTCAGCTGGAGGCTACTGCCCTATCCTTGAGCCAAGCCCCACTTTCCATTTTCAAGAGGTTAATTGGAGATAAGAGTCTGAGGTCCGTTTGTGCCTGGGCTGGCTTTGAACCATGATCCTCAGATCCCAGCCTCCTGAGTAGCTAGGAATACAAGCGTGAGCCACCACACCCAGCTAGTGAAACAATATTCTCCAGTTGTTCAGCATAATTATTTTCATGCCCATAATTTTTTTACTGTTGCTTCATGTTTCAGTTTGTGTTTTTAGTGGTTTCCTCAAGGATATTATAAATTTTGCTATTGTTTTTTATTTTAGTCTGCTGATAGGAAGGCCCAAAGTATTTCAGTATTTTCAAGGTTTTTTTGTTTTTTTTTTTGCCAATCCTGGGCTTGAGCTCAGGGCCTGAGCACTGTCCTTGGACTTTCTCAAGGTTAGAGCTCTACCACTTGAGCCTCAGCACCACTTCCGGCTTTTTTCTATGTATGTGGTACCGAGGAATCGAACCCGGGTCTTCATGAATGCTAGGCAAGCACTTTAACCACTAGGCCAAACTCCCAGCCCCAGTATTTTCAAGTTTTATATATAGCTTTATATGTTTATAAAAAGCAAAGTATCCGAGTCACTTTACTTTCATTTACTTTTTTTTTGGGGGGGGGCAGTCCTGGGCCTTGAATTCAGGGCCTGAGCACGTCCTTGTGCCTTCTCAAGGCTAGTGCTCTACTACTTGAGCCAAAGCACCACTTCTGGCTTTTTCTAGTATGTGGTACCAAGGAATCGAACCCAGGTCTTTGTGCATGCTAGGAAAGCACTCTACCATTAGGCCAAACTCCCAGCCCCATTTTCATTTACTTTTACTGAGTAAATATTACTATTAGCAATTGAGAGGTTCAGGCAGGATGACCAAGGTCAAATTCAAGGTCAGTGTAGATATACAGCAAAACAACCTCAAAAAAAAAAAGTGGTGGAGGTTAAAGAAAAAATAATGCAGAGAGGGTAACTTTGATTGCAAAAACTCTTTAAACTATGTTGCTTGCTTAGACATATAATCTGAAAGACAAAGTACTATCTCAATCATAAGAAATGAAATTGGGATTACAGGGACATACACAGAGCTATAGATAATAAAACATTGATTTAAACTTACTTTCCAGACCAAATCCAGGTATCTAAGTTGAGATAATGCAAGTCATTCATCCTCGTTTGCTAAAATAAAAGTGTGTTAAATTGGACAGTGTTTTTACATGATTTATGGGCTCAATGTTAGTTTTAAAATAAATTCAGATTAAAAACATCCTATTCTCTATTCTACCTAGCATTAGAAGTTTGAATATTGGGAAATAATCTAAGCATTAAAATTAACATACAGCTCTGAAACTAATGTGCCAAAGTGGAAAGAAAGAAATTTAAAGTAACAGCATTTTGATTATAAGAAAATAATTTTTTCTGCTCTTTTACAGAAGTGAAAGTTTCTCCTCACTAGCATATGATTTACAATAATCTGTGATTGCCTGTATATGGTCTGGTTTGGAAACAGAAGATAGGTAAGTTAAATGCCACTTAAATCTCTACATCATTAGGTTATTCAACTGTTCCACAAAATCATAAGATACATTTTTATAAGAAGTATCATTTTTAAATGCTATTTCTATTGAAAACACTAACCAAAACACGTCCACCAAAGATATAACCCTTATTTCCAAGAACTGCACACGTATGCGCTGCTCGTGGCTGTGGTGGAACTCCACCCTGCAAGTAGAGATCAGAACAGAGTGCAGACTTGAAACATCGGTAACAGTCACATTCATAAGCTCAGTATGAGAAATGCCTGAGAACTAAGTTGCCATTACTTAGGTAATTATAGTAAAACCATAAGGAAAAACTCATCCTAAGGAATTATTATGAAAAAATAACTACTCTTCATAAAATGTATTCAACCTAAGTTTTACTTTAAAAAATGTCTTACGGCCTTATACTATTAACAAAATAAAATTTCATAAATATAAGCATGAAATATAAGGATTTTAAAAATCAAATGGAAATGATCTTTATTCTCTCTCTTTCACAAATGCACATGTACACACAACTAATATTAGGAGTGATAGTATAGGATGTGGTGAGCTCAGAGACTTTAAAAAAATTATGATCTCCAAATTAACAAAAACAAGTTTACTGTTGGCTTAGGCCAATCAGTATTTTATCTCTTCTTAAAACTTTTTTTGTTTCTTTTTTTCCCGTATGTTTTTTATTGTAATTAATAGAAGGGTTACATTATACTCACCAGATAGAAGGTGCATTAATTCACGAACACTGATATCCTTTCTCATGTCTTGGTCCCCATTTAGTAAAACTTTTATTTTCTAAGCCAGGCTGTAATCCTAACTACTCAGGTTGAGATCTGAGGATAGTGGTTCAAAGCCAGGCCAGGCACAAAAGTCCGTGAGACTCTTATCTCCAATTAACCACCAGAAAATTGGAAAGTGGCACCGTGGCTCAAGTGGTAGAGAGCTTCAGCTCAAGGGTCCAGGCCCTGAGTTCAAGCCCCACTACCAACCAAAAACAAACAAACACTTTTTTTTCTGTATTTTTGAATTCAGGGTCTCAAGTTTGCTATGAAGGATCTCTATTATTTGAGCCACACCTCCATCCCTTTTTCTAAAACTCTTAACATTAAAATAAACAAAAAAACTTTTCTCTGTACTTTATTTTAATAAATATAGTAGATAGCTCAATCTTCCTTAAAGTTTTGAGTTAGTGAGAAAAGAAAATATAATGCGGGTAGATGAAAAGATTTGGAAGACCCAGCTGGCCACTGGTGGCTCATATCTGTAGTCCTAGCTACTCAGGAAGCTGAGGTCTGAGGATCCTTTTTGGAAGCCAGCACGGGCAGGAAACTCTGAGAGTCTTTATCTCCAATTTAAAATAATACCAAAAAGCCAGAAGTGGAGCTATGGCTCATGTGGTAGAGTGTTAGTCTTGAGCATAAAAGTATGAGTACAGTGCCCAGGCATTGAGTTCAAGCCCTAGGACATGCAAAAAATATTGTAAAGATGATGTACAGAGAGGTTACTGTTTCATAAGTCAGATAATGAGTACATTTCTTCTTGGACAATATCATCATTTCCTTTTCTCTCTTTCCCAGTTTTTCCCTCCTGTCCCTACACACAAGTTTTATAGTTCAATTTGAACAGTGTCTACAGAGTACTACTGCTGCATTTGTTCACCACTTTGTGTGTGTGTATGTGTGTGTGCAGTCTTTCTTTTTCCAGTCGTGGGACTTGAACTCTGGACCTGGGCGCTGTCCTTGAGCTCTTCAACTCAAGGCTACTACCCTACCCCTTGAGCCACGGAACCATCTCTGGTTTTCTGGTGATTAATTGGAGATAAAAGTCTTATGGACTTTTTAGTGCCCGAGCTAGCTTTGGACTGAGTTCCTCAGATCTCAGCCTCCTGAGTAACTAGGCTTACAGGCGTGAGCCACCGTGCCCGGCTGTGTGTATGCATTCTTGAACTCAGGGCCTGGGTGATGTCCCTAAGCTTGTTTGCCCAGAGCTATCGGGCTAGTACTTTAGTCACAGCATCACTTCCAGCCTTTTCTGAGTAGTTTATTGGAGATAAGTGGCTCACAGACTTTGTTGCCCTGCTGACTTCAGACCCTGATCTTCAGATATTAGTTTCTTGAGTAGCTAGGATTACAGATATGAGCCATTGATGTCTGGCATAAGATTTTTTTGTTGTTGTTCGTCATGAGGCTTGGATGCTGGGCCTAGGCACTGTCCCTGAGATCTTCAGCTCAAGGCTAGAACTCTACACTTGAGCCACTTGATCACTTCCAGTTTTCTGGTGGCTAGTTGGAGATAAAAGTCTCATAGACTTTTGTGCTTTGAACTACAATCCTCAGATCTCAGCCTCCTGAGTAGCTAGGATTATAGGCGTGACCCACCCACTCCCAGGAAAGATTTTTTTAAACTAAAAAAAAAAAAGAAAAAAAGATTTGAAGGGAAAAGGAATAGTGGTTATAACTCAGTGTAGAATACGTGTGCAAGAACAAAAGATAGGAGTCAAAGAAGAAAGCACAAAAAATTTGAGAGAAGAATTATCTGCAAAATTTCCATGTACTCATGATGAATGCATTTTTGAATATATTTTGCTCCAAGTTTTGAGAATTTAACATTTTCAGTTATTGGCTACTGACTAATTATAGAAAATTTAAGCTCTACCTCCAATATTATAACTTCCTAGACTTTTCAGGCTTACTTGAATCACTGTGTTTATATCAATTTGCTAAGAAATAATTTAGACTTTTTTCTTATGTAATACTTAATAAATTAAGTGAAAAAGAACTATTTAAGAGTTTTGGTTCTAGCTAGGAATATAGCTTAGGGGTAGACTGCTTGCCTAGCATACATGAAACCCTTGGTTCAATTCATAAATAGAAAAAGCTGGCAGTGGCACTGTGGCTCAAGTGGTAGAGCACTAGCCTTGAGTCAAAGAATCCAGAGACAGTGCCCAGGCCCTGAGTTCAAGCCCCAGGCAGGAATGGCCAAAAAATAAAAGAGTTTTGGTTCTTAGATCTTTCATCAACCAAATTTTTATTATTCTCCTATAATAACAGCTTCAGACCTTTACCAACTTTCTAAGGAAGCAGAGGGTTAAGGGGCCTGAAAGAGATCTAAGGATAGTTTCAATATACTTTCCTTTGATAGTTCTCTCCTACTATCCGCTGACATGAAATTATCCTGAACAGAGAGGCAAAAGTCCTTTTTTCCACTAATGTAAAGCACAAACCTTAAAATTCAAATGCTCATTTAAGGTAAATCCAATTTACAGATATTAATAACTGACACTGAATGATTCTAAATTAGAAATGAGGTTGAGACCATTTGTAAGGAAATGGAAAGACTTAGAAAAAAATCATATTAAGGAACATAGGCTCAATGGTTTCCCTCATTTGTCATAATCAGTAGAAACCTTGGGCTCTCCTAGCAGAGATTTACAATAGAATGAAACTTAGATACATAAGGCCACATAGAATGACACTAAATGAAAGGACCTCCAGGATATAGAACCAAAAGCCATACAATGAGTGATTGTTGTCCTTAATGTACTATGTTATCTCTCATCTCTTTTGCTGTCCCTTGGTTATCTCATATTGTTACAGTATTTCTCCCGGTTATCTATGCATATTTAGTTATTTGAAGTTGGATAGGGAAGGGAGGAAAACAAGATGAGGGGCTGGGGTTGGGGGAGGGAAATGGGGACCAAGACAGGTGAAAGGGTATCAATGTATGTGAAGTAATGCTCTGTCTATTAATTACCCTTCTATTAATTACAATAAAAATATATATATAAAAAAAAGAAATGGGGTTGAGAACAAAGAGCTTTGGATGCCTGAAAATCACTGATCAGAAAAAAGAGGTACATGGGCCTAGTGATAGAGTGCTTGCCTAGCATGCACAAAGACTTGGGTTTGATTCCATGGTACCACATTCATAGAAAAAAGCCAAAGCAGTGCTGTGGCTCAAGTGGTAGAGCTCTCTAGCCTTGAGAAAGCCCAAGGACAGTGCTCAGGCCCTGAGTTCAAGGCCCTGGATAGTGGTAGGGGGAGGTGCAGAGAGGGTCAAACTCCATACCTGACACTTAATATTTCAATATAAAAATTCCCTGTCATGGGATTGGGAGTTTGGCCTAGTGCTAGAGTGCTTACCTAGCATGCACAAAGACCCAGGTTCAATTCCTCACTACCACATACATAGAAAAAGCTGGAAGTGGTGCTACGGCTCAAGTGGTAGAGCTCTAGCCGTGAGAAAAGTCCAAGGACAGTGCTCAGGCCCTGAATTCAAGCCCCACAACTGGCAAAAAAAATTTCCTATCATTTCCATTAATAGAAGTCATAAATGTGTGTTAATAGGCAGTGTTAATTTTAGTGCTTTTTTTTTCTTTTGGTTGAACCAGGGATAGAACTCAGGGCCTTAAACTTATTAGACAAGCTCTCTACAACTTGACACATATCATTAGCCTGACAAAATTCAGTTCTGGCGAGCTTATCAATTATAGTGCCCTCTTCTTCCCTGGGTGGGCATATGACTCAAGACTGGCAGTTATCCTCCCAGCAATATGGGGGTTATGGAGAGTGGAAAAAAATGCCCAAATGGAGCCAGAATTCTTTTCCAGAACGAATGTATATAGAAAGAATTGTTATGCATGGCCCTATTCCTTCCTAAAAGGCAATAGATGGAACAAGCAAGCACACAAAGAGACAGAGCAAAGCGTCCATCAACAGTAATAGAAAGTGTGATCATGTGTAGAGTAACGTGGTTCAGTTCCTGGGATGCCGGTCCTGCTGGGTCATTGTCTGAGCCACTCCAAATTGCTTAAATGAATTGGAATTTGTTTCAGTCACTTAAAAATTAAAGAATATTGAAATGGTATTTTTTTCCATTCTGTAATTGTATGGCTATGATTTCAAAGGCTTATAGAAACATGGGCATTGGGCTGGGACTGTTGCTCAGTCTTGAGAGTGTCAGTGGGCAGCAGCGGGGGCACCTTAGATTTGATTGTCGGGACAGGGGGGGTAGTGGTTTGAGAAAAAAATATAAATGTTATTACCAAAGAACTTTGGGTTTTTTTTTTTCAGGGGGAAGGAGGTTATGAGGCTTGAATTCAGGGCCTGGGCGCTGTCCCTAAGTTTTTCTTCACAAGGCTAGTGCTCTACCACTTTGAGTCACAGCTTTACTTCCAGTTTTCTGGTGGTTAATTGGAAGTAAGAGCCTCACAGACTTTCCTGTCTCAGTTGGCTTTGAATTGTGATCCTCAGATCTCAGCCTCCTGAGTACCTAGGATTACAGATATGAGCCGCCGGTGCCCAGCTATTGAAAGACTTTTAAGTATTTTGTGTGTGTGATGCAGGATTTGAGCTCAGAGCATCATGCTCTCATTTGGATTTTCACTCAAGGAGAACACTATCACTTGAGCCATGTTTTCAGTTCCAGCAAAAAGACTTTTAAAAATAGCTTTCATTAAATTGGCCATTATACCTGTGGGTAAAGAATGATGCGGAGCACTCTTTAAAAGGTTTTTTTTCTTTCTAGAGAATCCTATCTGACTTGAGAAAAATATGATTTTAAAAAATGGAATTGGTGACAGCATTCAAAAAAGAATTACTCTGAATGTGATTACAAACACAATTACTAAAATCTAAATGACTTAGTAATAAAATAGAATTGTAAAGTATCAATGAATATGTGAGTATAAAGATTACCTTTGTATAACACTTACTTTAATTTCTGGCTGAAACCATGTCTGTGTCTTTGTGTCAAATACATGGACATCATTATGCCATCCCCAGAACATCTGTTCTTCCTAAAACAGAAAAATTGAGCATTACTTACTTGTATTTTAATGTTTACATTATCTGTTAAAGTTTGTCAAATATTGTGGTAAATATTAATAGATACCTTACAAAAACAGATTTTGGTATTAGTCATAAAGCAAATGTATATCCTGCCCCACAGAACATGGTTCCAGAACTAGCAGCATCTCTGGACCACTTCTCATAGTATTGTTTGTAGTGAGTCATAAGTTTGCTTATTGCCAATTTTTCAATTCTCTGAAAGAATTTTATTTATTTATTTTAATTTCAGGGAAGAGAATGGCTATTTACATTTTCAAATCTGTTTCCTTAAAGTACAGGCTTGAAACCTAATCTTCGTTGTGGTAAACTGTAGAGGGCTATGAATCTGAAAACCACAAAAAAAAAAATTCTAGTCACTTCTATTTTCCTAAACAATGTTTTCTCTTACTGCTTTTCATCTTTTTCCTTTTCTTCTCCATTTTCTTAGTTTTTCTTTTTTTATTGAGACAGGATCTCATTTTACAGCACTAAGATAGTTTTGAACTTTTATTCTTCCTGCCTCAGAATCCCAAATGCTGATTATAGGTATCCCTATGCCAAGCTCTTATTTATTGACCTTTTAGAAACAAAATGCTTTATTAAAAAGGGAGCTAGCAGTTATATTGTTTTAGCATCTTGTAGGTTGCTAAAGTCCTCTCACACTATTTTAGCTTTCTTCTAGCTTTTGTCTCTAATCAGAAACACAAGTCAAGACAGCACTAGAGGCTCACGCCTGTACTCAGGAGGCTACTCAGGAGACTGAGACCTGAGGATCATGGTTCAAAGCCAGCCGGGGCATGAAAGCCCATGAGACTCTTATCTCAAATTAACCACCAGAAAAAGCCACAAGTGGTGCTGTGATAGTGTTAGCCTTGAACTGAAAAGGTTAGGGATCAATGACCAGTCCCTGAATTCAAGCCCCATGATAGACAAAAAAAAAAAAAAAAAGAAGAAGGAGGAGGAGGAGGAGGAAAGAAAGAAAGAAAGAAAGAAAGAAAAGGAAAGAAATAAATTATTTTTAGTGATATTTTTAAAAAATTTTATTGCTGCCGGGCACACTGGCTCACACCTATAATCCTAGCTATTCAGAAGGCTGAGATCTGAGGATCACAGTTGAAAGCCAGCTAGGGCACTAATACAAAGGGCACTGATATAAAGGCTGCAATAAACTAAAGAGTGATTACTTCTTTTCTTTCTTTTCCTTCTCCTTCTCCCTCCCCCTCCTTTTCTCCCCTTCCTCCTCTTCTTGTTCTTCTTGTTCTTTTGCATGGGTACTGTCCCTAAGCTTCTTTTGCTCAACGTTAGCATTCCACCACTTGAGATAGTGTCACTTTCAGACCTAGGGCTTCATGCATGCTCAACAAGTACTGCACTACTAAGTCCCATTCCTAGCTTAAGAGTGATTACGTTCTTACCCAAGATGCATCATGAACATCAAAACAGTCTTGAAGTTCGTTGTGTCTCCTACATCCGTAACCACCAAAATATATTAATCTGAAAAAAAGTACAAAAAAACGTTTAGGAGCTTTGCTTTTAGTTTGTTTACAGAAAATTGAAATGTAGCTGGGTACTGGGGGCTCATGCCTAATCCTAGCTACTCAGGAGGCCAAGATCTGCCCAGGCAGGAAAGTCTGTGAGACTTTTACCTCCAATAAACTACTCAGAAAAAGCTGGAAGGGCCAGGAGCGTGGCTTAGTGGTAGAGTGCTTGCCTAGCATGCATGAAGCCCTGGGTTTGATTCCTCAGAACCATATACAAAGAAAAAGCCAGAAGTGGTGTGTAGCTCAAGTGGTAGAGTACTAGCCTTGAGAAAGCTCAAGAACAGTGCTCAGGCCCTGAGGTTAAGCCCCAGGACTGGCAAAAAAAAAAAAAAATGCTATAAGTGACGCTATGGTTCAAGCTAGAGCATTAGCCTTATTCACAGAGAGGCTCAATGTCAGAGCCCAGGCCCTGAGTTCAGGCCCCAGGATTGGGAAAAGAAAAAGAAAAGAAAAAAACAAAGGAAAGTTGTTGCTTTTCTAACAGGAACAATCTCCGTAAGTCAAATAAACTATAAAATCATAGTTTATAAAAGAAAAAATGGGGGCTGGGAGTTTGGCCTAGTGGTTAAAGTGCTTGCTTAGCATGCACAAAGACCCGGGTTCAATTCCTTGGTACCACATACATAGAAAAAAAGCTGGAAGTGGTGCTGAGGCTCAAGTGGTAGAGCTCTAGCCTTGAGAAAGTCCAAGGACAGTGCTCAGGCCCTGAGCCAAAGCCCAGGACTGGCAAAAAAAAAAAAAAGAAAAAATAGGTCTAATGGAACCAGTGTCAGACAGTGATTAGCTTGCAGTAGGAAAGAAGAGACGCATGGTTGTTTTCATCCTTAGCATAACAGTAGAAAGAAGAGAAGAGCCTCATGGCTGGCAACCTACAACTTGAGCCACACCTTCACATACAACTTCTTGCTGGTTTACTGCAAGTAAGTCTCACAGCCTGTCTGCCCAGGCTGATTCTGAATAGCAATTCTCCAATCAAAGCCTCCTGAGTAGCCAGGGTTATAGGAATGAGCCACTGATTCCCAACTCACACAGGGTTTATAAAGAATGTTAACAGCCACTGATAGGATGGCATGACAAATTAGAATTTTAACAAAACTGGTTATATGAGTTTAAATGTAGAAATGGAACTGTGGCGCAAAGTGGTAGAGTGCTAGCCTTGAGCTGAAGAGCTCAGGGACAGTGTCCAGTCCCAGAGTTCAGGTCCTACAACCTACCAAAAAAAAAAATGTTATTGTTGGGTCTGTGAGTGTGGCCAAGTGGTATAGTGCTTGTCTAGCATGCACAAAGTCCTGGGTTGAATTCCTCAGTGCTCTGGCTCAAGTAGTAGAGCACTAACCTTGACCCAAAAGTGCTCAAGGATAGTGGCCAGTCCCTGAGTTAAAAAAAAAAAAAGTTTAAACCTACTCCCTAATTCTTTTGCATGAGGATGGCTGCAAGCAAGGGCTGGGGTTATGGTTTAGTGGTTTAGTGGAAAATCACTAGCCTACCCTAGATTCAGATCCTCAATACTGAGGCCTAAAAACAAAACAAAACTACAAAAAGCAACAGAAGCTGAAAAGAGATAAAATTTCTTCAAGACAATCTGCACTACTCTTGGGGTTTGAACAGTGAACCTTTTGACCTCTTTTGCTCAACACTGGTGCTCTACCACTTTAAGCCAAAGCACCACTTCCAGTTTTTCTGGTGGTTTGATTGGAGATAAGGTTCTCATGAACTTTCCTGCCCCAGCTGGCTTTGAATGGTGATCCTCAGATCTCAGTCTCCTGAGTAGCTAGGATTACTGGTGTGAACTACCAAATCCCAGTTATATTTTATTTTTTTTTAAACTGAACCACACGAAACCATATCATTTTATTTTATTTTATTTTATTTATGTATTTTTTGCCAGTCGTGGGCTTGGGCTCAGGGCCTGAGCACTGTCCTTGGACTTTCTCAAGGATAGCACTCTACCACTTGAGCCTCAGCACCACGTCCGGCTTTTTTCTATGTATGTGGTACTGAGGAATCGAACCCGGGTCTCTGTGCATGCTAGGCAAGCACTCTACCACTAAGCTAAACTCCCGGCCCCATCCCAGTTATATTTTAAAATATAGTTTTGATTTTTTTATGCTGTTACCAGAGTTTGAACAGATACCAAGCATCACACTTGCTCTGCTACTTATTCTGGAGATGGAGTCTCATAGACTTTTCTCCCCATGCAGGCTTCACATTTCGATCCTCTAGCTCTCAGGCTCCTTTGTAAGCCACTAATGTCTATTGTGTTTACTCTCCAGAAAATTAACTGAATAAAGTTAATAAATAAAACAGAAAAATTGTTTCCACTATGTGCATTTATCATATAATTCTAATCCATAGCAACTGCTGTTACAATACTATTGACATCAAAACAAGTTTATAATTATATCTTGAAAAATTCATACATTTTAGTTTTCTCTACTTTAGCCCAAAGCTATTAATTCATACTAAGTGCAGTAGATACATTAAAGATGAAACTGCAGCATTACCTGTCTTTGTAAACCCAGCAGGAAAGCTTATCACGTGGTGTGGGTGGCTGACCTTCAAAGCTGGTGATTTTTTCCCAAACATAGGTTCCATCTCTTGTTCGTAAATTAACAAAATAAAGCTTATAAAAGATGAGAACATTATTAGTAGTTGTATATTTGACAATAAAATCTCTATCAGTATGATCTGTGATTTTTTTTTTTTTTTTGCCATTCCTGGGCTTAGGTTCAGGGCCTGAACACTGTCCTTGGGCTTTCTCAAGGCTAGAGCTCTACCACTTGAACCACAGCACCACTTCTGGCTTTTTTCTATGTACATGGTACTGAGGAATCGAACCCTGGTCTTTGTGCATGCTAGGCAAGCACTCTACCTCTAGGCCAAACTCCCAGCCCTAATCTGTGAGTTTTAAAAATACTATTGCTCTTAGTTTTTAGGAGATAAAAATTTTACCTATCAGAAATTTTAAGCTGGGTGTGGGGGCTCATGCCTGTAATTCTAGCTACTCAGGAGGCTGAGATCTGAGGATCTCGGTTCAAAGCCAGCTGGGCACTAAAGAACATGAGACTCTTATCTCCAATTATTCACTAAAAAATGGGAAGTGGGGCTGTGGCTCAGGGGTAGGTGGTAGCCTTGAACTGAAGAGCTCAGGGACAGCACCCAGGCCTAGAGTTCAAGCCCCATTACCCACACAAAAAAAAAAAGGAAGAAATTTTAAATTGTAGAATTAATGAAAATGAGACAGCATTTTAGAAGGTAGACTCACATGTGGCCGGGAGTTTGGCCTAATGGTTAAAGTGCTTGCCTAGCATGCATGAAGACCCAGGTTCGATTCCTCGGTACCACATACATAGAAAAAAACCAGAAGTGGTGCCAAGGCTCAAGTGGTAGAGCTCTAGCCTTGAGAAAGTCCAAGGACAGTGCTCAGGCCCTGAGCTCAAGTCCAGGACTGGCAAAAGAAAAAAAAAAAAAGTAAATAAAAAAAAAAAAGAAGGTAGACTCACAGAAGTGGTTCACAGTTTGAATTCAGCCTACACAGAAGAGCCCAAGAGGTTTCATTTCCAAAATGAGCAGCGAATAAGCATGGCTCAAGGTGGTATGCTATCAAAGCTGATCAAGAATATGAGTTCAAGCCTCAGTACTAGCATGTGCACACACACACACACAAATCCATATGAGACATATGGAAATGTATCATTTCCCTTTTTCTATGTGTGTCAGTCTTGGGGTTTAAAATTAGGGACTAGGCACTGTCCTTGAGGTTTTCGTTTGAGGCTACTGCTCTACCACAGTTCCATTTCTAGCTTTTTGGTGGCTAATTAGGGGTAAGAGTCTCATAATTTGAACTACCTGGGCTGCCTCTGAACCATAATCATCAGATTTCAGACTTCTGATTAACTAGGACTACATGCTAGATAATGTCTCATCATGATCTTGCCGGTTGGATATAAACTAAATATGGACTAGTTATTTTTGTGTATGTATGTGCTGGTTCTATGGCTTGAACTCAAGGGCTTTTTTGCTCAAGGCTAGTGTTATACCACTAACCAGTTAAAAGCTGGTTAACTGAAGATTCATAGACTTTCTTGCACATGCTGGCTTCAAACAGCAATCCTGATAGCTCACCTCCTGAGTAGTTGGATGTGAGTCACCAAGACCAGCTAGTATGTGCTAATTCTGAAGCAGAAAGGCATAGAGGAGAGATTCACAAGGGTTTTCCCATCTATTCTCTTTAAAAATCTTATAAACTTAATATTTTCTATAGTTACCATCTTTCAAAAATAGTTGTAAACCTATGAGATGAAATGATACATGAAACATTACATTTTGCTGCACTCTTGAATTAAAAGAAAGTATTACTCGATTGCTGTATCCTTTGTCATCATATCCTCCAAAAACATAGAGCTTTCCATGAATGCAAGCACCACAGCTTCCTGACATGGAGGTAGGGAGTTCTCCTTCCATTAGGTGCATTCTCCTGAAGCAAGAATGACAAAGAAAAGTTCCCCTTTAAGGCCCCAACGTATTTTGTCCAGTGAATACTGTCACTTCCTATTGCAGGCCCGTAATCCTAGCACTAGGAGGCAGAGGTGGAAGATGGGGAATTCTGGGCCAGCTGGAGCTACATAGTGAGGCTCTTTCTCAATAGAGTATTTGTAGTCAACACCGTAAAAACATGGATAAGATCCAGTTTAAAGGTCTGGCAGCCTGCTGGAGAAACAAAAATAACAAAATTTTCACACATGGGAATTAGAATAAAAGACTTTTAGTGTTGGTCTTGAGAAGAATGCTAAGGGACAGAGTGTGTAGAGGGAAGAAGATAGGAAAGAGTCACAGAGAATGAAAGCAGAGAGAGATTTCAGAAATGTTCCAAGTATGTTCTTAAATTCCCTATATTCAGTTAGAACATTTATAATGAATATATTAATATCAGACATTCTGAAAGTAAAATTACTTACCACAACCCACTATCAATATCATAGGTCCAAATTTCATCATTAGGCAAATAAACTTCATTGTCTTCAATAGACTAAAAATACACAACACATAAAATTATATTTATCAATTACATAGTAATTATAATTCCTTAGGATAACAATTAAAATATTACAAACATAAAACAGACTCAATTATTATTATTTTTTTGCCAGTCCTGGGGCTTGAATTCAGGGCCTGGCCATGTCCTTGGGCTTTCTCAAGGCTAGTACTCTACTACTTGAGCCATAGCACCACTTCCACACTTCTGGCTTTTTCTGTGTATGTGGTACCGAGGAAATTGAGCTGAGGTCTTCATGCATCATGCTAGGCAAGCATTCTACCACTAAGCCAAATTCTCCAACCTAAAAATAACAAATTTTATACCAGAATTTTAAAGAGTATAAATCCAGGAAGAAAAGCAGCACTATTTTGGATAATGAGTGATTAAGGAAGGAAAAATTTATAATAAAATTAAGAGTACTGTATCAGAATATCTTAATTCACTGAGCATAGTTTTTTGAGTCCCTACTATTTACAAGGTATAGTGTCAAATGTTTAATTCTGGACACAAGGATAAAGAATGAAATAGAATGATAATGGGGATTTCGCTACACCAACAGCCCTCTAAAAAAAAGCTATTATAATTTAGTGTAGTGTGCTGTGTTATAAGAATAAACAGATCACTTCAATGGCATACACCATCCAGAAGCTGGGTGCTGGTAGCTCATGTCTGTAATCCTAGCTACTCAGGAGACTGAGATCTGAGGATCTCAAAGCCAGGTGGGGTAAGAAAGCCTGTTAGACTCATATCCAATCAGCCACTAGCAAACTGTAAGTGGTTCTGTGGGCTCAAAGTGGTAGAGGATTTGCCTTGAACAAAAAAAAAAAAAACTCAGAGAGGCCAGGAGTTTGGCCTAGTGGTAGAGTGCTTGCCTAGCATGCATGAAGACCCGGGTTCGATTCCTTGGTACCACATTCATAGAAAAAAGCCAGAAGTGGTGTTGAGGCTCAGGTGGTAGAGCTCTAGCCTTGAGAAATTCCAAGGACAATACTTAGGCCCTGAGCTCAAGCCCAGGACTGGCAAAAATAAAACAAAACAAAAAAAACCTCAGAGACTGTGCTCAGGCCCTGAATTTAAAACCCAAAACTGACAAAAAAGAAAACTAAGTTCAGAAACAGGTCATATATCCACAGAAACCTGATGTATGACAGATGAGTCTTGCACGTTAGTAGGGAAAAGGGAATGATGTAACATGTGATACAAAGGCAAGCAACTATATGGAAAACAGAAGAAGTGGATCTCTACTTTAAGCCAAATGACAAAATAAAGAAAAAGAAAGGCAGATTTTAAAAGATTTCACCATGGGCATGGTATCCTTAATATGTGGCTATTAAATCCAAAGAGTACAAGAGCGAGGACTCAATAACTGCATACCCAAAGCTATGGACATGGCAATGGAAATATAAACATAACTATATAGACAAAAACCTATGACTCTATAGACATAATGTTTTATCTCTTAAATTAATGTTTATATGACATACAAACCCTTAGCCTAATTGTGATTAAGTTCTAAATACTAAGTCTCAGTGCTTGTAAATAGATTCCCTCCTTGAACGCTTGTTTGTTAAACTTGTCATTTAAAATATGATGTAAAAATCAACATTAATAAAGTCTTTAATAAAAAATATAAAAAAAAGAAAAAAGATTTCAACATGGAAGGCGAAACTGAAAAAAAAAGTTTATAAGGCAATACAGGACATCTGTTAAGTACAGGTTATACTACTGTTTCTTATATCAAAAAAGAAAGAAGAGTGATGGCTCAAAGGTAGAGCCCTAGTCTTGAGCACAAAAAAGCTCAGGGACAGCTACCAGAGTGAGTTCAAGCCCCCAGACTGGAAAAAAAGAAAAGTTACTTTTAGAGCCAGGTAACACTGGCTCATAGGAGGCTGAAATCTGAGGATTAAAGTTAGAAGGCAGCCCTGTGAGACTCTTATTTGTAATTAACCACCAAAAAGTCAGAAGTGAATCTGTGATTCAAGTGGTAGAGTGATATCCTTGAGCATGAAAACTCAAAGACAGCATCCAGGATTTGAATAGAAGCCCTAGGATCATTACAAACAACAGTAAAAACAAAAAGAAAGCAAGGGAACATTCAAATATTCACTAAACAAGTCACACTAAATCTACATGACAGAATATCCTTCAGAATATATATTACATAGCTGGATCTAAGGATGCTTTTCAAATCTTTAATAAATATTTGTTTACATTTAACAAAGTATTTAGCACAGGCACTGATAGAATACACACAATAACAGATAGTCATACAAATATATTGCTGACTAAGCAATCTATAAATGTAAGAATGAAAATAGTTAAGCCGTGTGTCATTACTGACACCTATAATCCTAACTACTCAAGAGGCTGAGATCTGAAGATTAAAGTTAGAAGTTAGCTGGACAGGAAAGTCTGTGAAACTCTTATCTCCAATAAAGCTCCCAAACAGTTGAAAGTGGAGCAGTAGCTTCAGTGGTAGAGTATTAGCCTTGAGCAAAAGTATTCAGGGACAGTCCTGGCCTTGAGTTCAAGCACCAGTAACTGCACACTAAAAAAGTAATTAAGCTGGGCGAGGTAGCTCATGCCTGTAATCCTAGCTACTCAGGAGGTTGAGATCTGAGGATCAAGGTTCAAAGCCAGCCCGGGCACAAAAGGACCTGAGACTCTCATCCCCAATTAACCTGCAGAAAACAAGAAGTGGGTGTTGATTTAAGGGGTAGGACGGTAGCCTTGAACTGAAGAGCTCAGGGACAGTGCCCAGGCCAGAGTTCAAGTCCCATGACCCAAAAAACAAAAACAAAAAAAAACCCCACACCATAGGTCTACAGTCCCTGGGGAGCACCATATTGCAGCTTATGGCAATGCCTTTTATGCCTGGGACTCCGAATTCCCAAAATCATTGTCTGGGTAAGAATCCTCTCAAAGTCCCAAATTTTACATCTTTATCATCTTTTGGCAGCATTAGGGCTTTAGCTCTGAGCTTTGAGTTTGCTAGGCTCAGACTCCATTGCCAAAGCCATATCTCCAGTTTGTTTTTTTTTTTTTGCCAGTCCTGGGCTTGAGCTCAGGGTCTGAGCACTGTCCTTGGACTTTCTCAAGGCTAGAGCTCTACCACTTCAGCCTCAGCACCACTTCTGGCTTTTTTCTTTGTATGTGGTACCAAGGGATCGAACCCCGGGCTTCGTGCATGCTAGGAAGCACTTTACCACTAGGACAAACTCCCGGCCCCCTCTAGTTCTTTTTGAGTGGGATCTTGCTTTTTCCTCAGGCTGGTCTGAACTGTGATTCCCCCTGTCCATGCTTCTCACCATAGCTGGGCGGACAGTACATATCAATACACCCAGTTTTGTCTGTTAAGATGGGGTCTTATGAAGACATTTTGTGTGATCTGTGTAGAAATCCTTCCAACCTCTCTTCCAGTGTCAGCCTCCAGCACAGCGTGGATGACAGGTACATAGACTCTCTTATTGGCTGAGATAGGGTAGGGGGATCTCAGGAACTTCTGTCCCAGGCTTCCCTTAAACTTCAGTCCTCCTGTGTAGCTAGTGGAATGAGTCACTGCATCGAGCTACATCTTTATTCTTGAATCCAAACCTAATATAAATGAATCTAAACCAGCAGGTTCAATCTATTTGCTCACAACTTGGCTGCAAGTGAGACTAAAATAGTACTTGACATGCAAAATTCATATTTTGAGCTATAACCAGTTTTAGATCCAATGTACAACAAACTATCTTAGTAGAACTAACTCTTTATGGGGATTGGTAGGAGGTAGTCAGGCCATGAATGAAAGTAAAATAACCAGATAAATTACTCAGTAGAATAATGAATATCACAAATAGTGACATGTTTGTCCTCTGAATATTTTTTAAAATACCAGCTACTTGTCTTAAATGGCTTATGTGACCACCTTGGGATATATAAAGTAAAACTACTAGCTAGGAGTTTGGCCTAGTGGTAGAGTGCTTGCCCAGCATTCATGAAGACCTGGTATAATTCCTAGATATCAAATACATAGAAAAAAGCTAGAAGTGGTACAGTGGCTCAAGTGATAGAGTTCTAGCCTTGATAAAGCCCAAGAAATATACTCACACCCTGAGTTCAAGGCCCAGGACTGGGAGGGAAAAAAAAAAAAGAGGTAAAACTATTAGGTTTAAAATGGGGGCCAGGAGTTTGGCCTGGTGGTAGAGTGTTTGCCTAGCATGCATGAAGACCAGGGTTTGATTCCTTGGTACCACATACATAGAAGAAAAAAAAAAAAAGGTAGAAGTGGTGCTGTGGTTCAAGTGTTAGAGCTGTAGAGCTCTAGCCTTAAGAAAGCTCAAGGACAGTGCTCAGGCTCTTAGTTCAAGGCCCAGGACTGGCAAAAAAAAAAAAAAGAACATAAAATGTAATCCCTCTGTAAATCACCTTTATAATAACAATAAAATTTTTTTAAAAGCACATATTTATGGCTTGTGAACACACCTTCTCAACAAGGTTACATACATGTGTGATCCCATTAATAGCCTAGTTATAATTCATTTCCCTACTTTTTTTTTCTCCACAATTATTTTTAAATCTTTGTAAAATGAAAAGAAAAAACTCACTGTTAAGCTGGTTTCTGGTGCCATTGCTCAAGTGAGAGAGAGCCAGACATGAGGGGAAAAGCCAAGAGCATGAAGCCCAAGTTCAAAGCCCTAGTAACCTCCCTTAACCCTACCCACAAAGTTATTTTAAACCAAGATTCTCTGGTTCATGTTATAGTTCTTACTTTTTTCATGGGAAGATTTTTTTTTTTTTTTTTGCCAGTTCTGGGGATTGAACTCAGGGCCTGAGCACTGTCCTTGGGCTTCTTCCTCAAGGCCAGCACTCTGCCACTTGAGCCACAGCACCATTTTTGGCTTTTTCTATGCATGTGGTACCGAGGAATCAAACCTGGGTCTTCATGCAGGCTAGGCAAGTACTCTTCCACTAGGCCAAACTCGCGGCTCTGGGAAGATTTTTTTTTTTTTTTTTCCCAGTTCTGGGCTTGAGCTCAGGGCCTGAGCACTGTCCTTGGATTTTTTTCTCAAGGCTAGAACTCTACCATTTGAGCCTCAGCACCACTTCTGGCTTTTTCTAAGTATGTGGTACCAAGGAATCAAACCCGGGTATTCGTGCATGCTAGGCAAGCACTCTACCACTGGGCCAAACTCCCAGCCCAGGGAAGATTTTTTTTTATTGCAGAATCTTTACCAATCATGAATGTTGTAATATTTTCCTATTTGTCACCTGCCCTCTCATTTTACAATGCTTAAAAATCAGTTTTTCGGGGACTGGAAGTTTTGCCTAGTGGCTAGAGTGCTTGCCTAGCATGCACGAAGAACCAGGTTCAATTCTGCAGTACCACATACATAGAAAAAAGCCGGAAGTAGTGCTGAGGCTCAAGTGGTAGAGCTCTAGCCTTGAGAAAGTCCAAGGACAGTGCTCAGGCCCTGAGCTCAAGCCCAGGACTGGCAAAAATAAATAAATTAATTAATTTAAAAAAATCAGTTTTTCAGAAGTAGAAGGATGGCACTGGAATGCAAAATCCTGAATTTAAGCCACAGTACTAGTACACAGGGTACCCCCCCAAAACAAAAAAAAAAAAAACAAAAAAAAACACCACTCATATTATTTTTTTTGGTGCCAGTCCTGAGGCGTGAAGTCAGGGCCTGGATGCTGTCCCTGAGTTTGTTTTACTCAAGGCTAGCATTCCACTACTTGAGTTATGGTTCCACTTTTGGCTTTTTCAGTAATTCAGTGGAGATAAGGTCTCATGGACTTTCCTGTCTGGGTTGGTTTTGAACCAAGATCCTCAGATCAGAGACTCTCGAGTAGCTAGGATTACAGGCATGAACCAGCAGCTCTCAGTTACACAAATCATTTTTAAAATCACTTGTATTAGAGAGATAGTACTGTTTGAATGATTAACACTGTAAAAGAAATGTATACCATTCATAGACATATACTGACTTTTTCTCTAAAGTTTGGAAAAACTACTTAATGACATTGAATGGTCCTACTAGTACCATTAAAGTTTCCATTAATTTCAACAATGTGGAAAAGATACCAAAGGACTAAGAGCAAACTAATATTCTGGTACCGATTAGGATTTACTACATATTTTTCTTTGGCATTACCCTTACTTCTAGAGATGTTTTCAGACACACAGTTCTCTAAAATTCATTCAAGAGCTGAGGGCATGGCTCAAGTGGTAGAACACTTGCCAGCCAAGCACAAAACCCTAAGTTAAAATCCCATACTCCCCCAAACCACCAAAAACTTGTTCAATAATTAGTACTTTAAATATTATATAAGTACATTAGGCAGGTATTTTATTTATTTATTTATTTTTGGCAGTCCTGGGGACTGAACTCAGGGCCTGAGCACTGTCCTTGGGCTTTGCTCAAGGCTAAAGCTCTACTACTTGAGCCACAGCGCCACTTCTGGCTTTTCTATGTATATGGTACCGAGGAATTGAACCTGGGTCTTTATGCATGTTAGGCCAAATTCCTGGCCCCTATGTTTGTTAATTTTAACATTGTTTTGAGGAGGAGGAAATTATCATTGAAGGAATCAAAATTGGGCAATCTGTTCATTATTCCTAATGACTGCTAAAATACCTTTAGATTCCAGGATATTTTAGCTATCTTCTGTCCAGAAGGTATTTCATTTCTAAAACAGTTGTTGGAAAGATTCTATTTTTCTTACTACATACTATGTTTGGCTTTTTGTTATTTTTGGTAGTGGTGGTACTATGCTTTGAAACCAGTGCTCTGTGCTTGCTAAGCTGGAGGTCTATCATTGGAGCCCCACCACCAGCCTGTTGTTTTGATACTTATTTTGGGCATCAACATGTTCCAGACTTCCCTGTCCTCCAGATTTCAGTCTCCTGTGTGGTGGGCATGAGGAACTGGAAAGCAGGCTGGCTGGTTATTTTTGAGATAGGGTCTTCTTTCCTACTGGGCTGCTATCCACTTACTTTAAACTTCCTATCATGGTGGTTGAGTTCACCATTTCTAGCTGCCCCTCCGTAAAGACTGACTCTTGCAGATTTAACTGTCATGCCTGGCCTGGGACTTCAGTTCTCCCAATTGAAATTGGAGTGGCAGACACTCACCAGTACACTCATTATCTTTGCTGCCCAAGATGGCCTCAAACCATGTCCTCTCAGCTTCCCAAGTATCCCAAATTAACAAGTCACTACTCTTTTGCCTTTCACTTTGGCCTTAGACATTACTTAACTGGGGATAGATCCTGAAAAGTTAAAAAGGAATAGACTCAGGATCTGAATATGTTCCCTCTCTACTTTCCCCGCCCCCCAACCCCTGTAGTGTGGTTTTTATAGTATCTCTGTTTTTAGGAATACTCAAGTATTTTAATACCCTAACTACCACCTGAAGAAGCGGGGTCTCATCAATTACAATATGTGTGTGTGTGTGTGTGTGCGCCAGTACTGGGGCTTGAACTCAGGGCCTGGACAGTGTCCTTAGCTTTTTTGCTCGTTAGCACTCTACCACTTGCGCTACAGCTCTACTTATGGCTTTTTGTTGGTTAATTGTAGATAAGAGTTGGACAGACTTTCCTGCTCAGGCTGGCTTGGGACAGTGATCCTCAGATCTCAGACATCTGAATAGCTAGGATTATAGGAATAAGCCACCAGTGACCAGCCAATTACACAATTTTTAAGATTAAAACAAATGGAAGAAGGATGAACAAATGCAGTCATCATACTAACTATTTAAAAACTGAACTACATAACTGGATGATAGGGATAGGAAGGGATTACACTAATCAAGAAATATTCCATTCATAAGCTTACTTATGCAATTGTAACCTCTGTACAACTGCTTAATAAAAGATTAAAAGAAGATATAAAACATTAGAACCTTTTATTTATGGGCTATAAGTAACTACATAGATGTGTTTCATGGTTTCATGTATGAGTATAATGTGAATCTACACAGACATGAAATTAAAAAATATATTTTCAGTAACTTTTTACTTAACTTTTTTTTTTCTTTTTGCCAGTGCTCAGGGCCCGAGCACTGTCCTTGGACTTTCTCAAGGCTAGAGCTCTACCACTTGAGCCTCAGCACCACTTCTGGCTTTTTTCTATATATGTGGCATCTGGGTCTTCATGCATGCTAGGCAAGCACTCTACCACTAGGCTAATCTTCCTGCTCCTTCACTTAACTTTTAAAATGTCAAGAATCAAGTCTAGATGTGGTGACATAATGTGATAGCAGCACTTGGGAGGTTGAGGCAGCCAGCCTGGACTACATAGCCAGGTCAGTCTCACAAAGAAAAAGAAACCAGGTTTAGGTGGCTCACATCTGTAATCCTAGCTATTCAGGAGGCTGAGATCTAGGGATTTAAGTTTGAAGCCAGAGAGGCTGGAAAGTGGGGGGGGGGGGAGAGAGGGGGCAGAAGTAGCTCAAGTTAAGCATTAGCTTTGAGCAGAACAGATCAGGGACAGTTCCCAGGTCCTGACTTCAATCCCCAGGACACACACATATACTCACAAAAGATGAAGTTTCAAGTTTGATATCTTTGCCTCTTCAAGAGCTAGGAAAAAATAAATATTTTCTGCATATAATCATCATTACCCTTAATAATTTTTCACCAAGAATAAGTGGTAGAAATGTTAAAAAAAATAGTAACAGCCTTTAGGTATTTTACATGCTGTAATTCACTGCCCTTCCTGTCGACTAGCCGTTAAGGTTATTATCATTGTCCTGATCAAATGGAGATTTAGGTACTTTACTGGGTGATGCTGCGGATTATATAAAACTAGGGACATGAAAATTCCTTGCACACCCCAGATTCACCAGGCACTCAAGAGATTAGTTCTGCTTTTTTCCCATACTGCACAAACAAAACACACACACAAAACCCCACTTGGATGTGAGAATCACTAGCATACATAGCGTGGACTTTATTTCAACGCGTCAATTTCCTTACTGGTCTGTCCCGTGTAATGGGACGTCTGAAGATGTAGGATCTACGTCTAGTAGCGTTTCCTGATGGCTTTTATTTTTTTCTTTACCTGTAGACTAAGAGGATTAGCAAATATTTCTCAATAGTTTTCCAGCCTTGTAACTCTTAACGCGTAATCCCCTGATCACAGAAGCAAAACAAACACGCATTCTAACCTCCATGGCGATGCGAACTCTCAGCCTCCCCGCTCTCTCCTTTATTGTTGCTGATACCAGTCTAACTTGAAGCAGGAAGGGGAGTGGGGGGGAGGGCGGGGATCGTAAAAATCCATTAACCAAGGTACCTAAGACATGGTTAACCGCGGCAGTGGTTCCGGCATTTTTTATTTCTGGGTCGCACCGTGGCCAACAACCGCGAGGAAAATGAAATAATCATGTAACAAAACCCATCCAGGCCCGGCGGTCCTGGAGTCCTTTCCAAGTGGGCGCCAGGAATCGCGCGGTAACTGCCCGTCGGCGCCCGGGGGTGGTTACCGGCCACCCGAGGGCGGCGGGCGGGGAGAAGGGAGGACCCGGGAACCGGGGGGCGGAAAGGCCTCTGACGGCAACGGCGGCGCGGCGTCCACCCGGCGGGTGGGTGGGCGCGGGGCGCGGGGCTCTGGGCGCCAGGCCCGGGACTCGGGGGAGGGACGCCGGATCGCGGGACGCCGGGACGCGGGGTTCCGGGCGCGCCGGCCCAGGCCCGGGCCGCCAGCCGCCTCGGGAGCCGGGGCCGGGACTAGGGGTGGGCGGACCCTCGGCGTCCCCGAAGACCGAGTCCGCCCCGTCCCGCCTCTTCCCCTTACCACGTAGCCCCCCCACACGTAGAGGAAGTTCCCGTCCACCACGGCGCAGTGGCCGCTGCGCTCCTCGGCCACGCAGAACAGCTGCGAGTCCGCCATCCGCGCCGTCGCTGGCGCGCCGCTGCCCCGCACGCCGAGCTGCTGCGGCTCCGCGCTCCCGACTCGGGCACGCACAACGGAACGCGTCGAGGGTCCAGATTGTGGGAAGGCGCAGCCGGCGCGTCTGCGTCGTCCGCCGCCGCTGGCGGGCGGGCAGGCCGGACCGGGCCAGGCTGGGCCGGGCAGGAAGGCCGGGCCTGGCTCCCGCCGAGGCCTCTCCCGGAGCTCGGGCGCTCACCGCGACCCCCGCCCCGCGCCCATCAAGAGTCTCTCTAGTTGGTTTTAACAGCATCCCTTTGGTCATTAATGACTTTTACTTCTCTAAACACGTCTTTTTAAAACTAGAATAGTTCCCTTCCCTTCTGATTTAAGACCTGGTTTGCCCAGAGTGTTAACTTTTTTCTTCTTCTTCTAATTTTGCTATAGTTGTCCTACATCTTGGGGAGTTTCTGATTTCCCCCACTGTGATTTATTAATCCGCGTGTAAGGTTTTTTGTTTGCTTTGTTCTAAAAATATGTTTAATTTATAGGGATTTGTAGGTCTAAATCTGTAGTCCAGGCTGGTCTATCTGGTCAACCTCCTGCCGTAGCCTTCTAGTGCTTGGATTCCATGTGTGGCTCATCATATCCAGCTCCGTTTCTTTCAGGCTGGAAGATATAAGCTTAAGGCGTATTAGAGGCTCAGTGAGTTTTTCAAGAGTTCTTCATACTGCATTCAGTACAAGGATACTGCCCCCCCCCCAACTTTCTTTTCTTTGTCCATCATCAGGCTTGAACTCGAGGCTGGTCACTGTCCCTGAGCGCTTCTGTTCTAGGCTATCACTCTACCACGTTGAGCTACAATACAAAATGCATTCCTGTTTTCTGATGGTTAATTGGATATAAGAGTCTCACAGACTTTCCTGCCCTGGCTGGCTTTGAACCATGATCCTCCGATGTGGAGTCTTTTCCTTACACAAAAAGAAATACTTTGGTTACTTATTGCTTTTTTTTTTTTTTTTGCCAGTCGTGGGCCTTGAACTCCAGGCCTGAGCATTGTCCTTGACTCTACACTTGAGCCACAACACCACTTTCAGCTTTTTCTGTGTCTGTGGTACCAAGGAATGGAAGCCAATGCTCAGTGGATGCTAAGCAAGCACTCTACCACTAGGCCACACTCCTGGCCCTTTACTTACTGGTTTTACATAATGGTGTCTGCTTTCAGGTATCATTCCCTATCATATGTCAGCTTTGGAAAGCCTCACAGTATCACATTGAGTGACTATGTTGTGATTTATTCATTGTAGTTCTATAGACATGTCAGCTATTTCCAGTTTTTTTTTTTTAAATATCACAACATTTTGTAGTTTTATAAAAAATCTTTGTGGAGTATGGTTGTAGACGTTGAATTGCTGAGTCAGAGGGAGGAATTCATACATTTTTTTTGCCAGTCCTGGGCTTGGGCTCAGGGCCTGAGCACAGTCCCTGGATTTTCTCAAGGCTAGGGCTCTACCACTTGAGCCACAGCACCACTTCTGGCTTTTTGCTACGTATGTGGGACCGAGGAATTGAACCCGGGTCTTCATCATGCTAGGCAAGCACTCTACCACTAGGCCAAACTCCTGGCCCGGTACATCTACTTTTGTGGGAGCTGATGCCATAAATAAGATTTCCCAAGCCGTAGGTGGAGTGAGATAACCATAAGGTCTTGGAAATACAAACATTTCTGTGGAAGAAAGATGAGAAGAATCTTTAGTAGTATGGAGTGGGACAATATACCACCATGAAAGCAAGGAAGGAGATTTGTGTTAGTCTGACTTTTCATCAACCTTGACAAAAATACCTGAGAAAACACATTAATGAGGATGTATTTATTTAGGCTTGCAGTTTCAGAGGTTTTAGCCCATGATGCACCAGCTCCATTACTGTGAACCTAAGGACATTCTCTTCCCATGACCTACTTCTTTCAGCTAGCACCCACCTCCTGAAATTTCTACGCTCTTCCAAATATCACCAACAGTTGGGAATAAAGCCTTTAATGTGTGTCTTTTGGGGGGGGGGTCACTTCATATTCAAATTCTAACATTCTCATTTATTGCTAATGGAGCAAAAATGGGAAACTTTGGCAATTTATTGAAGTTTGCATCTAAATATAAGGTGAGGATATATATGTATATGACTCAGCTGTTTTAACTGCTGGAATCAATAAAATTCACGACCTAGAACCAGTCATTTACAATCACTCTCATTTTTCTCACTTATGAGATGAATCTGTTGAGGAAAAAGTAGCACAACTGCTCATTTGGAGGTTGTGAGCAAACCCTCACTTAATACAATTTAATTTGCTATGACTGGGTGCCAGTGGGTCATACAAGTAAATCCTAGTTTCTTAGGAGGTTCAGATGGCAATTTGAAACCACTCTGGGCAGAAAAGGCTATGAAACTCCAATTAACTACCAAGAAGAAAAGAAAATCCAAGAGAACTTGGCTCAAGTGGTAGAGTGCCAATCTTCAGAGCTAAAGCTCCTAAGGCCTTGAGTTCAAGCACCAAAAAAAAGAAAAAGTACCATGACAGCGCCTTGTATGGAGGAAAAATTAAACTAAAACGCAGGTTGGATGAGGTTGAGGGAACTTATTGCACATGTTTTGAAAAATCCAGCCAGTGAACATTATTTCCAAAGACTCTGGGGAAGGTGAGAAGGTTCAGGGCAGTGAGCGCTGAATGATTAAATGGCAAACGGGGGGTAAAAGAAGCGCATCCCCAACCAGACACTAGTGAAGGATGCTCTCGCCCTCGGTGGGGAGAGCAGGTGGTTCAGACTGTCAGCAGAAGGACCGCAGCTAGTCGCAGACGTCCACGCGCGGGCTTCCCGAGGGAAACTCCGCCCACCCGGGCAGGGGCGTGGTCTTGCCCCGGAAGAGGCGGGGCCTCCGCGGTGGCGCCAAATCGTGAACATGGCGCCTGAGCGGGTGCGGAGCCGTGTGCTCTCGGCTTTCAAGCTGCGCGGCTTGCTCCTCCGAGGGTGAGTCGGTCTGGGCAGCTTGTCCCCTGCGTGCAGAGACCCTCTCCTGGCTTTGGGAGATACGCGTCCTTGCGCGTTGCGGCCAGTTTGCGTTGCTGCGGGCTCGCATTGCATCACCAGTTATTTCAAACGGGGTGGATTTTAAGCACATCTAAAATTTTCCTTCACAGTTCACCGAAGACTGGTTTCTTGGACACATCCGTGTCTTTTGGGACCTACAGAATGAACAGCTCCAAGATTTCTCTCCAACCTGTTTCTGGGGCTGGGAGCATGGCCTAGTGGTAGAGGGCTTGCCCAGCATTCACGAAGGCCTGGGTTCGATTCCTCGGTGCCGCATACACTGAAAAAGCCGGCAGTGGTGCTGTGGCTTAGCTTTGTGACTCAGTCCCTGAGCTCAAGGTCCAGGACTAGCAAAAACAACAAAAAAAGTTTCCCCCTCAACGCACCTTCCCTGAACTTCGGTGTGCTGGGAACATGCTCTATCACTGGAAGCCACACCTCCAGCCCTGGGGATGTTGTTCGCTTATTTTTTTTTTTTTAATTTTTATTTATTTTGCCAGTCCTGGGGCTTGAACTTAGGGCCTGAGCACTGTCCTTGGGCTTTCTCAAGACTAGAGCTCTACCACTTGAGCCACAGTACCACTTCCAGCTTTTTTCCATTTATGTGGTACTGGAAAATTAAACCTGGGTCTTTAGTGCATGGTAGGCAAGCACTCTACTACTAGGCCAAACTCCCTGACCCTGTTTGCTTATTTTATTATTTTTTGGCAGTGTTTAGTTTTTAAAATATGTAGTTTGTATAGTGATTATATTCAAATGTCAGAATTGCTTCGTAGCCCCTTTTAATTTTATGACTAAAAACAGTGATGAAATTATTGGCATTTACTTTGAGCAAATGCAATTTCAGTTTAATCATTATACAACTGTCATACTCAGATATGGCACCTGACATGCAGGCTGACAAATTTTGCTGTAAATGTACTATTACAGTGCTAACATTAAGTATCAAATTATTTTTACTAATTTCAGGAAGGAGGGAGATTTCAGCAGGTAATGTACAGGTGGCTCTTTACAGCACGAAAGTGATAAGGGGTTTTTTGGTTTTTTTTTTTTGCCTGTCTTTAGGCTTTCTTCAAGGCTCTACCACAGCACCACTTCCAGCTTTTTCTGTGTATGTGGTACAGAGAAATGGAACTGAGGTCTTTGTGCATGTTAGGCAAGCACTCTACCACTAAGCCACAGCTCCAGGCCTGATTAAGGTTTTAAGAACAGTTGTGCTGGGCTCTGGTGGCTCATGCCTGTAATCCAAGCTACTCAGGAGGCTGAAATCTGAGGATTATGGTTCAAAGCCAACCCAGGCAGAAAAGACTGAAGCTCCAGTTAACCACCAGAAAACTGGAATGGTGCTGTGGCTTTAAATGATAGAGTGGTAACCTTGAGCAAAGAGCTTGAGGACAGCACCCAGGCCCTGAGTTCAAGCCCAACCATCAACAACAACAACAAAGCCCGAAACAAAGTGTTAGAAAGAGATAGATAGAAGCTGGGTGAGGTGGCTCACGCCTGTAATCCTAGCTACTCAGGAAGCTGAGATTTGAGGATTGAGGTTCAAAGACAGCAGAGGCGCTAAAATCCCTGAGACTCCTATTTCCAGTTTACTACCAGAACACTGGAAATGGCGCTGTGATCCAGGGGTGGGGCTGTAGCCTTGAGCTGAAGAGCTCAATGCCCAGGCTCAGAGGAAAAAAAAGAGGGGGGGGTGTTAAATAGAAGGATGTTTTCACTCAGAAGGTTTGAGTAATTCTTGAAGGTAAGGGATTAGTAGATCTTAATTTCAATGCCAGACTTTTTATTTATTGATTGATGGATTGATACTTTTTGTGATAAAATTTCCACTTTCAATAACCAATGGAAAGATTAGTCCATAAAGAATGCGCGCTCCCGCTCGCACGCGTTCTCTCTCTCTCTCTCTCTCTCTCTCTCTCTCTCTCTCTCTCTCTCTCTCTCTCTCTCTCTCTCTCTCCCTCTCTCCCTCTCTCCCTCCCTCCCTCCCTCCCTCCCTCCCTCCCTCCCTCTCTCTCTCTCTCTCTCTCTTGACTAGTCCTAAGGCTTGAACTCAGGGTCTGAGTACTGTCTTTGGGCTTAGTCAAGGCTAAAGCTCTACCACTTGAGCCACAGCACCATTTCTGTTGTTTTTTTTCCTCCTGTGTATGTGGTACTAAGGAATTGAACCCCAGTCTTCGTGCATGCTAGGCAAGCACTTTACTACTAGGCCAAGCTCCCAGCCCTCATTATGACACTTTTACATATGCTTGCAATGTATCTGATTAGACTACACCTCTGTGTTTCCTCCTTTTTTCTAGTGAAGCTACTAAGTACCTCACAGAAGCTCTTCAGTCTGTCAGTGAATTAGAGCTTGAAGACACCCTGGAAAAGATCATTGATGCAGTTGAAAAGCAGCCCTGTAGGTAGCCTTTTTTGATAACTCTTGAATTGTGAGTATAGCTCTGTGTCCTCAGATTTATAGATTTAAGCAGAAGTTGAGGATTTAGTATTTAAGATTTTCTGGTGTTATGTGATATGTATGCCAGTGTTTCTTCCCAAGGTATTAGTTCAGTTGTAGTCTTCTAAGTATTCTTCAGGGACCTTGTTGCAGCTTCCTGTCTACCTGGGGACAACATCACAACCATCATGCTCTAACTTGACTCTGGATTTGCTCTAGTCCCCCAATCACTTTTATCTCACACTTAACACTAAGCCTTACTTGAGTTAAGTACTCGTAAACGTTTGGGGGAAAACCTATCCATTCTTGCATTTTCAGGTATCTTTTGGTGAATATTTCATTTGATACTGTAAGCATGGGCTCTCTCTCTCCTACTCTCTCTTTCTCTCATTGTCTGTCCTGAGGCCTGACCTCAGGGCCTGAGCACTATCCCTGAGGATTTTTGCTCAAGGCTAGTGTTGTACTTGAGCCAACTCTACACTTTTGGAATTTTTAGTAATTAATTGAAGTTAAGAATCTCATGGACTTTCCTATCCAGGCTGGCTTCAAACCACAACTCTCAGCCTCCTCATTAGCTAGATTACAAATGTGAGCAATTAATATCTACCCCCCTGAGTTTTTTGTTTGTTTTTTGCTCTAAGTCAGCCCCCTATCACTTCAGCCACAGTTCCACTTCCAACTTTTTGGTGGTTAATTGGAGATAGGAGTCATATGGACTTTCCTGTCTGGGCTAGCTTTGAATCTGGATCCTCAGATCTTAAGCACTCCTGCGTATCTAGGTGTTGTGCCCAACGTTCACAATCCCCCTGAAAGACCACCAGAGGCCATGACCAATGCAGGCACCAAAGAGCCACTTACTAGCAAGTTCAAGCTTGGTTTTCCGCACCTTAGAAACCAGTAATGCTTGGAGTCCCCGAGTACAGAATTAGCACAGCTTTTATAGTACAGAATAAACAAGTTTTAGTTTTCATTCTCACAGCCTCATGTTTTAGTTAACTTTTACATAGGGACATTCCACAATTTCTTACCAGTTTTGATGTTATAGTTTCCCACAGAAGTTTAGTTTTAGGTGTCCTTGCTAGCTGTGGAACACAGCTGCTGTCCTAGAGATTACCTTTGAATGCCCTTGCTAGCTCTGAGTAAACAACTGATAGAGCATCTTGCAGTTTTCCTGAGAAGAGGCAGTTAGGGGATTTCACAGAACTTTATAAAAGGGAGACTGCTTAGAAATAACTTTTGGGGCCGGGAGTTTGGCCTAGTGGTTAAAGTGCTTGCCTAGCATACACGAAGACCCGGGTTCGATTCCTTGGTACCACATACATAGAAAAAAGCCAGAAGTGGTGCTGAGGCTCAAGTGGTAGAGCGCTAACCTTGAGAAAGTCCAAGGACAGTGCTCAGGCCCTGAGCTCAAGGCCAGGACTGGCAAAAAAAAAAAAGAACTTTTTACTGAAGTTCATCAAACTTGAAAATTAATTTAGGCCTCACATAGGATTACAGGCATAAGCTACTGGTGCTCAGCTTGGGCTTTCTCTTTGAAGAAAAAATCTAGTGTTTCTGGTGTCCTCAAGTGTAGAATTAGACTTGACTCACTCGCAAGGTGTATAGATGATAGAATCTCCAACATGTTCCATGATAGAGTAGAAAATGTTAGTTGCTATATCACATTTTCTCTTCTAAAGTCAGAATTTTACATATGCCTTTCCTTTAAAAGCAAATCCAGTTTGTTCCAACTAAGCCAGTCAGAGAATAAAGAATATAGTAATTAGAAGTATATCTGGGTACTGGTAGCTTATGCCTGTATTCCTGCCAAGAAGTAGTAGAAAGCAACACAAACTCAGTCCTGATTTCCTTTTTTTTCTTCTGTCCCTTAGCTTTTTCACTTAAAGCTGGCACTCTAGTACTGGAGACACAGTTCTACTTCTGGCTTTTTGCTGGTTAATTAATTTCCTAAAGTTGAACATTTCCTGCTTCTAAAATATGAGTACATTAACATCAGTGTTATAGAACATCTATCTAATAGATTAAAGCTTATAAAATATTGAGCTAGTAGATATTATTATTACTCTAACACTTAATAAAACATAGCACTTGTGATTATGCTATTATTATAGTTACTGAAATTGGTAGCTTGCAGAGTGTTTTTATAACTAAGTTCATATGACTGAACAATATTTATAAAATGCTTATAAAATAAAAGCGTTCAGCTATATATTAAGGTGTTATAATGGTAAAACATGGATATGAAGATATTTGACATGGGGTGTTTGTTTTATTATTGTTCTGACTTTGAACTTGTCATTTCAGTGTCCTCAAACATGATTGAACGATCCATAGTAGAAGCAGCGGTCCAGGAATGCAGCCAGACAGTTGATGAAACTATGTATGTGAATAACATATTTCTTGGGGGAAAATAGGGATAAACATATTTCTTGGGGGAAAATAGGGATAAACATTTCTGCATTGTAGCTGTTCTTACTGTTTCTTTTATAAGGAATTTTTATTTTTTATTTTATCTTTTTTTTTGGCCAGTCCTGGGGCTGGAACTCAGGATCTGAACACTGTCCTTGGGATTTCTCAAGGCTAGAGCTCTACCACTTGAGCCACTTCTGGCTTTTTTCTATGTTTGTGATATCGAGGAATTGAACCTAGGTCTTCATGCATGCTAAGCAAGCACTCTACCACTAGACCAAACTGTTTCTTTTAAAGTGATAGCCTGCATAATAACTTTCTTTTATTTCTCTCATTTTACATATGTTTGTATGTTTGTATATATGTAGGTAGGTGTGTATGTATGTATTTGCTGGTGGTATTGGGGTTTGAACTCAGACCTTTGTGCATGCTTACTTTGCTTGCTTGTTTGATTGGTGTTCTACCACTTGAGCAATACCTCCAGACCTGTTGTGGCTGTCTTTGAACTTCAGTCCTTCAGTTCTCAGACTCCTGAGTATCTATGATTGATTATAGGCTAGAGTCACTGGTGACTACCTCTCATTATTAAAGAACTTACTTTATTTTTCCTAAGGTAAGCTGCCTAGTGTTTGCTGGTTTACCCAGCTAATCTGACTTTATGTTCTTTATGTTGTAAATGAGTTGAATGTCAGAAGTAAATTTATTTTTCTCAGGACAGTACTGAACCCAGCGAAGTTCAATTTCTTAACCTTGTGCCGTTGTGAATGGCATGTTTTTAGACTAAGGGATTTATTTGATAATAATTAGGGAGTGTTACTTCTCTGAAGTTTAAAAACTATTACCCCAAAATAGACACTTTTTTAAAAACTGTATCTATTTTTTTTTTTTTTTGTCTTTTCTTTTTGATACAGGGGATCAAACCCAGAACGTTCCACTTGCTAGGCAAGTGCTTTGCCAGTGAGGTACATTGCAGTCCTAAAATAGATATTTTTTCACCCTAAAATCTCCATATCATTTTTGAAACTAATAAATTGATTATATGACCTGGGAAAATTCAGAAATAATGTTACCTTTGACATAGAATTATAATGTGAGTTATTATGTTCATCTAGTATTGTTTTAGTAAATCTCATCTTTGTTTTGTGGGATATTTTTCAGAGAGCATATTTTCAATATCATTGGGGCCTTTGACATTCCACGTTTTGTGTACAACTCAGAAAGAAAAAAATTTCTTCCGTAAGTATATGTATAAGTTAATTTCAGTTCAACATTTTTCTTAGAAAGTAGATTTGTTTTATTTTTGGCCTACCTTTGTGTATTTGTGACAATAAAAAGTAGGCATTGCTTTTTTGTAGTCTAATAATGACCAACCATCCTGCACCAAATTTGTTTGGAACAGCTAGAGATAAAGCCGAGCTGCATCGTGAACGCTATACCATTTTGCACCAGGTAAGTTGTGGGGAACAACTGGTCAAATGGAGGAGAAAAAGACTGTCTGAGCTTTAAGAAATCTGAGGGATATTTAAAAGATGAAATTATGGGGCCAGGAGCTTGGCCTAGTGGTAGAGTGCTTGCCTGGCATGCAGGAAGACCCAGGTTTGATTTCTTAGTAACACATACATAGAAAAAGCTGGAAATGGTGCTGAGGCTCAAGAGGTAGAGCTCTAACCTTGAGAAAGCCCAAGGAAAGTGCTCAGGCCCTGAGTTCAAGCCCCAGGACTGGCAAAAAAAAGATGAAATTATGTACTTCAAAGTTAGTGGTTTAAGTCTAGAGTGCAATACAAGTTGTAGAACACCTACCTAGCAAACACAAAGCCCTATGTTCAGATCCTAGTATCACCAAAACCAGAAAGGTCAATAACAGTTTTATTATGCAATAAATTATTTCTAAGATTTGTGTGATTGAGACAATAGAAGGAATAAAGAAATGCAAAAACTTAACTTTCCTTGAATAATGAGGATAGGGAAAATAGTGACTAACATGTAATGTAAGACTTTGGTATACCTTTGTTCTATTTAGTATGATGCATACATTATTTACCTCATTAATCCTGTAACACTACTTAGATGTATAAATGCTTTCACTATTCTTTGTTTTTCTTTGTTTTTTTGTTTTTTGTTTTGCCAGTCCTGGGGCTTGAACTCTGGGCCTGGGCACTGTCCCTGAGCTCTTCAGCTCAAGGCTACCACCCTACCTCTGGAGCTACAGTGCCACTTCTGCTTTTCTAGGAGTTAATTGGAAATAAGAGAGTCTTATGGACTTTAGTGCCTGAGCTGGCTGGCTGGCTGACTGCTATCCTCAGATCTTCGCCTCCTGAGTAGCTAGGAATACAGGCAAGAGCCACTGTGTCTGGCTTTGTATATCACTTTTTTTTTTTTTTTTTTTTTTTGGTTGGTTATGGGGCTTGAACCTGGCCTAGGCACTGTCCCTGAGCTCTTCATCTCAAGGGTACCACCCTACTCCTAGGCCTGGATGTTGTCCCTGGGCTCTTCAGCTCAAGGCTACCATCCTACCCTTGAGCTACATCCCCAGTTCCTGTTGTATAGAGGTTAATTGGAGATAAGAGTCTCAGGTCTTTTGGGGCCTGGGCTTGCTTTGAACCTTGATCCTCAGATCTCAGCCTCCTGAGTAGTTAGGATTATAGGCATGAGCCACCGCACCAGCTTTATATCTCTTTTATAATAACAATTATACAACATGGGGGATGTCTGGGAACGTGGCCTAGCATTAGAGTGCCGGCCTACCAAGCACTAAGCCCTGAGTTTGATTCCTCTGTGTCACATACACAGAAAAATCCAGAAGTGGTGCTGTGGCTCAAGTGTGGAGTACTAGTCTTGAGAAAGCCCAAAGACAGGGCCCAGATGCTGAGTTCAAGCCCTAGGATTGGCAGAAAACAAGACAAAACATAAAACAAAAATAACAAAAATTTTTTAAACCCACTATTTTTTATTTTAGTGAATTAATGTGGTTTTCCATATGTGTTGGATGTATGAAAGTTTAAAGACAGTGTTTAATATCATACAGTTGTCATAGATGTTTGTTTTTTGGATAGTACTGGGTATTGAACTCAGAACTAGATCATTTGAACCATACCTCCAGCCTGAATCTTAGGTTTAAACATCTACCTCACAGTAATTCATATCAATCTTTCTTTTTTTCTAGAGGACCCACAGACATGAATTATTTACTCCTCCAGTGATAGGTTCCCATCCTGATGAAAGTGGAAACAAATTCCAGGTTAGAATATTATCCTAATAATTTTGGGGGTATAAGTACACAAAGGTAATATTTATTGCTTAATTTTATTATTATTGTTGTTGTTGTTTTTAGATAGTGCTGGGGCTTGAACTCAGGACCTGGGTACTGTCCATGAGCTTCTTTTCCTCAAGGCTAGCTCTCTGCCACTTGAGCCACATTATCATTCGTAGCTTTTTGTGTATGTGGTACTGAAGAACAAACCCAGAGCTTCATGCATGCTAGGCAAGCATTCTACCACTAAGCCACATTCCCAGCTCTTATTGTTATTATTTATTTATTTATTTATTTACTTGCTTTGTGGTCGTGGGGCTTGAACTCTGGGCCTGGGCGCTGTCCCTGAACTCTTTAGCTAAGGCTACTGCCTTACCCAAGGAGCCACCGATCCACTTCCCTATTTTTTTATTTTTTTATTGTGGGTCATGGGGCTTGAACTGGGCCTAGGCGCTGTCCCTGAGCTCTTCAGCTCAAGGCTAGTGTTCTACAACTTGAGCCACAGCACTACTTCCCATTTTTTGGTGGTTAAGAGTCTCACACAGACTTCTGTGCCCGGGCTGGTTTTGAAGCATGATCCTCAGATCTCAGCCTCCTGAGTAGCTAGGATTACAAGCGTAAACTAGTGGCATGTGGCTCCTTTATGGCCTCTTGCTTGTGGGACAGGTGCTCTACCATTTGAGTCATGACCCTTTCTTGCCTTTAATTAATTTTTTTTTATTTTTTTAAAATTTTTTATGCTAATCCTGGGCTTGAGCTCAGGGCCTGAGCACTGTCCTTGGACTTTCTCAAGGCTAGAGCTCTACCACTTGAGCCTCAGCACCACTTCTGCCTTTTTTGTTATGTATATGGTACCAAGGAATCGAACCTGGGTCTTGGTGTATGCTAGGCAAGCACTCTACCACTAGGCCAAACTCCCGGCCCCTTTAATTAATTTTTAAGTAGAATCTAGTATCTTGCTGGTTTATTGAGGGGTAGAGATATGGTTCAAGTGGTAGAGCACTGCCTAGCAAGGTCAAGACTGTAGGTTCAAACTGCAGTACAACTGATATAGTAGAGTCTGGTGCTTTTGCTTAGGGCCAGCCTCAGACCACAAACTATAGCTTCCTGATTGACGAGAGATCTCATTAAGTTTTTGTCTGGACTGCCCTTGTACCAGGATTCTGAGCTTCACCTCTGAAGTTGCTTGTGTTTCGGGCATGAACCTGACCCTTTAGCTAGCTAGCTAGCTAGCCTGGCTGTGTCCCTGCTAAAGTCCATTCCTGGTTTTGTGAGTTCTACAGATCTCTACTAGAAATTATTTCTTTCTTTGGCTTTCTTTCTCAACCTTTTGAGCAGCTAGGATTATAGGCATGAGTCACCTGTGCCCAACTGAGAAGAAGAAAAAAGTTAAATAGTGCCCTACTTGTTACTACTTAAATTTTCTAATAAAACTTTAGTAATAACATTGAGAATCTAAATAATGATAAAATTTCAAAATAGTAATGCCAATAGTGCCAATGGTTTCCATCTATACTCCTAGCTACTCAAGATATCTATCTAAGGATTGTGACTTCAGACCAGTCAAGGCAGACAAATCCAAGCGATATTTATCTCCAAATAACCAGCAAAAAGTATATGTATGGCTCAAATGATAGACCACCAACCTTGAGGGAAAAATGCTAACCAAGAAGGGTTTGAGGCCCTGAGATCAAGCCTTAGTACCAGCATGAGAAAATAATAAAAATATTAAAATATATCTTTGTAAAACTCACTCATTTTTAGGAAGTACTTAACAAATAAAGTTGAAAGCTGGGCCCTACAGCTCACGTCTGTAATCCTAGCTATTCAGGTGACTGAATTGTGAGGATCAAGGTTCAAAGCCAGCCTGGGCACAAAAGGAGGACCTGAGGCTCTTATTTCCATTTAACCCCATGACCCACCAAAAACAAGCAAACAACAAAAAAAACCCCAAAAACTCATACTCTGGTTTTTATTTTTATTTTTTTGGCCAGTCCTGGGGCTTGACTCAGAGCCTGGACACTGACCTTGGGCTTCCTCAAGGCTAGAGCTCTACTACTTGAGCCACAGCACCAGGTCATACTCTTGGCCTAATATTCTCTTTAAAAGTAAATGAGGGGGTGGGAGTGGCTGGAGTTTGACCTAGTGGTAGAGTGCTTTCTTAGTATGCATGAAGATCCGTGTTCTATTCCTTGGTACCACATACGTAGAAAAAAGCCAGAAGTGGTGCTATGGTTCAAGTGGTAGAGCTCTAGCCTTGAGAAAACCCAAGACCGGTGCTCATGCCCTGAGCCCAAGCTCAGGACTGGGAGAAAAAACAAAAAAAAAAAAACAAGTAAATAGGGGGCCGGGAGTTTGGCTTAGTGGTAAAAGTGCTTGCCTAGCATGCACAAAGACCCAGGTTCAATTCCTTGGTACTTCATACATAGAAAAAGCCCTAAGTTGTGCTAGTGATGTGGCTCAAGTGGTAGAGTTCTAGACTTCAGAAAACCCAAGGACATACTGAGTGCAAGCAAGTAAATGGATGTGTTATCCAGAATGATATATCATAAAGCTTGAGTTACTAGTAATGGAGTGCACTAATGTAATTTGTTTTGAGGGCCTAAATCTTGTAGTCCATCATACATTTGGTATTTTAGCTTTCTGCAGAATAAAATTAAACTTGCTAATTTTCTACTGTACACTAGTTGTACATACTAATATGTACCTAGATTCATTTATTTATTTAAAAAATGTAGTTTCTTTTTTTTTTTTTGCCAGTCCTGGGCTTGGGCTCAGGTCCTGAGCACTGTCTCTGGATTTTCTCAAGGCTAGGGCTCTACCACTTGAGCCACAGCACCACTTCTGGCTTTTTTCTATGTATGTGGTACTGAGGAATCGAACCCGGGTCTTCGTGCATGTTAGGCAAGCACTTTAACCACTAGGCCAAGCTCCTGGCCTAAAAAAAATGTAGTTTCTTAAGAGAATGTATATTTAATCTGTAACAGTTTACTTTGTTTTATTTATTTTAGCTAAAAACAATAGAAACTTTATTGGGTAGTACAACCAAAATCAGAGATGTGATTATCCTTGGAATGATAACCCAGTTGAAAGAGGTGAGTTAAACTTAAGTGCAGCAGACCTTTATTTGGACAGATGATGTGCTGGTATTGTAGAGCATATTTTCTTTTTTTTTTTTTTTTTTTTTTTTGGAGGGGGGCGGTCATGGGGCTTGAATTTGGCCTGAGCACTGTCCCTGAGCTCTTCAGCTCAAGGCTACTGCCCTACCCTTAAGCCACAGTCCCATTTCCTGTTTTATAGAGAATAATTGGAGATAAGAATCTCAGGTCCTTTTGTGCCCCGGCTGGCTTTGAACCTTGATCCTCAGATCTCAGCTTCCTGAGTAGCTAGGATTACAGGTATGAGCCACCGTGCCTGGCTTTTTTTTTTTTTTTATTTTTTTATTAAAGAATTAATATTGATTTTTACATCATATTTCAAATGATGTGTTTAACAAACAAGTATTCAAGAAGGGAATCTACATACAATCACAGGCCCTTAATTTCTAGAATATAATCAAAATTAGGCTAAGGGTTTGTATATCATAGATACGTATTAATCAATGTAATAAAACGTTATGTCTATAGAGTCATAAGTTTTTATCTCTATGTAGTTGTGTTTATATTTCCCATATTATGTCCATATTATTGGGTATGCAAGTATTGAGTCCTTGCTCTTGCACTGTTTAGATCTAATAGCCATATATTAAGGATGCCATGCGCCTTTTGTTCCTTTGGTCTTGTCTCAACATAATTCGCTCAAGATTCATCCACTTCCCTGCAAATACCATTATTTTATCTTGTCTGTTGGCTATGTAGAATTCCATTGTGTGCCCGGCTTTTGTAGAGCATTTTTGCAGTGAGTATAGGAACATATTTTTTTGAGGAGTCTCACTTCAGTAACCTTTCAGTCTGTTTTCCTTTCTGAGTAGACATCAGGAAAGAGTGGCTTGTGCAGCTGCTACATTTACAGCTGTAGCCTGGCCTCTTAGAGATGCAAGTGGTTCTCCTAGAAGTTTAGCACTTTCTGAGACTTCATAGTGTGCGGCAAGGGCCCTTCTTGCCACCTATGGATCTGCTGCCATCATTCCCCAGGATACCTGTAAGGAATCTGAGTCTCTATTAAATGTTAATCTGAGCTCACCAAACTGAAAAAGGGACGATGTTTACAAATGTCTTGTTTTCTCTAGTCAGTTGTCAGACTTGTTAATATTTTTATTATTTCCTCATACTGTCTGTTTTTATATAAATATGACTAACTTCCACTTCTGTTTCAGGGGAAATTTTTTCTGGAAGATCCTACTGGAACAGTACAACTGGATCTTAGTAAAGCTATATCCTTTGCCTACCAAAAGCTAAGTTACAAAAAAAGAGAAAAAGAAAAAGGGGGGTTATAGGGCTGGAAATGTAGCCCATGTGAGTGTTTGGGTTTGTACCACCTACACACAAAACTGTGTTACATGAATTGGAGAAAATGAACATATATTGAAGAAAGCGTATATATATATTATTTTTCAAATTTACCTGTTTGGGATCCTAGTGTAATTTCCAAAAGGTGATCACATAGGAATATACAGCTGAAATCCTAAATAGAAAAGCAAACAAACTACTTTAATTCTTTCTTATTTCATAAATCTAGATAAGTCATTGAAGAGGTAAGAATGATCCACACTTGTCCTTATTATCTGGTTCTGCCTTTAAATTTAACACAAAGCTATTTAAACTTAAAAATGTCTCAGCATGGGGAATGGGAAATGTTTTCTCCTTTTTTCCTTCCCCCCATATCTCTCTCTCTCTCTCTCTCTTTTCTTTCAGTGCCAGTCCTGGGGCTTGACTTCAGGGCCTGAGCACTGTTCTCGGACTTCCTCAAGTCTAGAGCTCTACCACTTGAGCCACAGCACCACTTCTGACTTCTTCTATGTATGTGGTACCAATGAATTGTCTTTGTGCATGCTAGGCAAGCACTCTACCACTAGGTTATGCTCCTGTCCCTCAAATGTGAAATTTTTGAGTTTGTTAAGAAATCACTTTGGGCTCAAAATGCTTGTTGGCCTCCAGAGTTGTTTTCCTCAGCTGATCTGCACCAGTTCCATAATGGTCTATACACAGAGGCCTGCTTTGTCTTAGCCGAAGGTAGGTGGGGACACTCCTGTCACAGTGGAACCCTGTTATTACACAGTAAAACCCTGTCTACACTGGGCAAGATACAGAAACAAAGTATAATTTGGACGAATATCATTAGGTAACTGAGAATAAAACCTTTAAGGAATAATGAAAGTTTTTTGAAAATAGGTAATAGAGCTGTGTAACTTGTCAGAATACTAACAGTCATTGAGTTGTACATGTAATAGTTGAATGGTATGAGAATATATATATATATATATATATTTTTTTTTTTTTTTTTGCTAGTCCTGGCTTGAACTCAGGGCATGAGCATTGTCCTTGGGCTTTCTTAAGGCTAGAGCTCTACCACTTGAGCCACAGCACCACTTCCAGCTTTTTTCTATGTATGTAGTACCAAGAAATCAAACCTAGATTTTCCTGCATGCTAGGCAAGCACTCTATCACTAGGCCAAACTCCAGCCCTTGAATTATATGATATTTGATCTATAAATAGCTTCATAAAAACAGAAACAACTTTTAGGTTTCACATAGGTTTGTACACTGAAGTGTGTGTGTGTGTGTGTGTGTGTGTGTGTGTGTGTATGTATGTAGATATGTAGGTGTAGGTCTTGGGGCTTGAACTCGGGCCTGGTTGCTGTTCCTCAGCTTTTATTTTATTTTTGCAAATCCCTGGACTTGATTTCAGGGCCTGAGCACTGTCCTTTGGCTTTTTCCTCAAGGCTAGAGTCCTGCCACTTGAACCTCAGCACTTCTGGATTTTTCTATGTATGTGGTACCAAGAAATCAAGCTTGGGTCTTTGTGTATGCTAGCCAAGCACTCTACCACTAGGCCAAACTCCTGGCCCCGCGACATTGGTTTGCAAGGCATGAGACTCCAGCTAGAATTGTTGCTTTGTATAAGAGGTTTGTCCTGGGCCGGGAGTTTGGCCTAGTGGTAGAGTGCTTGCCTAGCATGCATGAAGACCCGGGTTCGATTCCTTGGTACCACATACTTAGAAAAAGCCAGAAGTGGTGCTGAAGCTCACGTGGTAGAGTTCCAGCCTTGAGAAAAATCCAAGGACAGTCCTCAGGCCCTGAGTTCAAGCCCAGGACTGGCAAAAAAAAGAGGTTTGTCCTGTTAAACAAGGAGGGGAATTGGACAAAGGAGAGTAATTTGTTCTCTATTTTTTTTTTTTCAGGTTGGTTTGAAGATCATGTGTTTCATGTGAATGCCTTTGGATTTCCACCTACTGAGCCCTCCAGTACTACTAGGTATTAAATATTTGATTTAAATTCTGTAGGAATTGTGTTATACTTGCAGAGATAAGTGTAGAATAAGTTGTTTATATATAGAGAAAGAGAAAAATGTGTGTGTGTGTGTGTGTGTGTGTGTGTGTGTGTGTGTGTGTGTGTACAGAGAGAGAATTCTCATTACTCATGAATTCTAGTTGAAGTCTGTCTGCAAACCCATGATGCTCAGAACATAACCCATAGTTGTACACAGATCCACAAAAAATTTGAGTTAGTAGGCATGCATGGTCCTTGCTAACGTGCCAGGTAACATGGCCCTGGTGTTATAGCCTCAGTGACTAGAGAGGACTTGAAGCGGGGGGGATTGCAAGAAGCTGCAGCCCTGAGGAAGGCAGGGTAGAAGGTAGAGGTGAAGATCTGTGTCTGTGCCTGTGTCGTTCTTGCCAGTCCTGGGGCTTGAAATAAGAACCTGAGTTCTGTACTTGAGCTTTTTTGTTCAAAGCTGAGACTCTCCCACTTGAACCACAGTTCCACTTGGGGCTTTGGGTTGTTAATTGGACATAAGAGTCTCATGGACTTGCCTGCCTGGACTGCCTTCAAGCGATGATCCTCAGATCTTTGCGTTCTAGTAGCTAATAATACAGATGCAAGTCACTGGCACCCAGTACATTACTTTTATTTTTGTCATAGGAATGAATATTAGATATTCTTTTGTAGACTGTTTCTTATTAGTTTAATGGTATACAGTCAACATTTTTCATTACTTTGAAATACTGTGATATTACATGATTTATGATAGCATATTTTTAATATCTTGGTGAACAAAATAAAATGGAGAATGATTGTGATAATTACATAGGGCATACTACGGAAATATTAACTTTTTTGGCGGTCCTTCTACTACATCTGTGAAGACTTCTGCAAAATTAAAACAACTGGAAGAGGAGAATAAAGATGCCATGTTTGTATTCATATCTGATGTCTGGTTGGACCAAGTAGAAGTACTAGAAAAACTTCACACAATGTTTTCTGGTAGGTTTTTTCTTTTCTTTTTCTTCTATGTCTCATTTTGAACTGTAATGATAGTTAATATCTAAAAGTGAATGCTGGCTGGGACTGTGCTTGGTGATAGAGTGCCTGCGTAGCACACATGAAGCCCTGGGTTTGTTTTCTCAGTACCACATAAACAGAAAAGGCCAGAAGCGGCACTGTGGCCCAAGTGGTAGAGTGCTAGCCTTGAGCAAAATAAGCTCAGGTGTGATAGTGCCCAGGCCCTGAGTTCTAGACCCAGAACTGGCTAAAAATAACTAAATAGACAAAGTAAATGCCTGCTACATATGGCAAGCTAATCAGAAGGTTTCCGTGTAAGCATTGTTCTAGCTCAGGAGTTAGACACCAGTATAGACAACAAGAAAACCACTTAAATCATTTTTAAAATATAATTTCATTGTTACTAATGAAGTGTTATACAGAGGGTATGATTCAGGTACCACCTGAATTTAAATTTATTTAAATATTTTTATTATTTTCAAGGTGATTTACAGAAAGGTTATAGTTATGTAAGTCAAGTCTTTTCTTCTTCTTCTTCTTTTTTTTTTTTTTTTGCCAATCTTGGGGCTTGAACTTAGGGCCTGAGCCGTGTCCTTGGGCTTTCTCAATGCTAGAGATCTACCACTTGAGCCACAGTACCACTTTCAGCTTTTTTTTTTCCTTTCTTTTTTCTTCCAATTTTTGGGCTTGAACTCAGGGCCTGAGTACGACATGCCCTTGGGCTTTTTCAAGGCTATCACTCTACCACTTGAGGTACAGCACCACTTCCAGCTTTTTCTGTTTATGTAGTACCGAAGAATCGGACCCGGGTCTTTGTGAATGCTAGGCAAGCACTCTATCACTAGGCCACACTCTAGGCCTGAGATATTAAGTTTTTGTGTATGTGTGGTACTAGGGTTTGAAGTCATGGCCTGTGTTATTGTTAAGCAGGCTGTCTAGCACTGAGCCATGTCTCTAGTTAAAATATTGATTTAAAGACACACCTTTATATTTGATAAACATGTAAGTATATATGTGCATATTCATGATAAACAGGAATTAGGCCTAAATATATAGTATAACCAAAGAAAATGGGTAAGAGTTTTGTCTTTGGGATCTGACAAGTTGGTTAAACATTGGGCATGTTACTTAACCTTTTACGTCCCAGCTTGGAAGAGTGTTTTGAGGATTAAGCCAAGGTAGAGCTTTGCATATAATAAATGTTCAGTAAATGGACATTATTCTTATTACTTTAATTAAAATAAGTTTTTAAGTTGGGTGCTGGTGGCTATAATCCTAGCTACTCAGGAGGCTAAAATCTGAGGACTGTTGTTCAAACAGCCAGGGCAGAAAAGCCTGTGAGACTTTTATGTTCAAAAAGGTAGAAGAGGCGCTATGGCTCAAATAGTATATCTACAGCCTTGTGTGGAAAAAACCAAGGAGAGTAGAAGACTCTTGAGTTTAAGTCCCAGTACCAGCATACAACAAACAAATCATTGAAATAGTTTGTTATTGCTTGACACTCAAGGCTCATGCCTGTAGTCCTAGCTATTGAAGAGCTTGAAATCTGAGATTGAGATTTGAAGCTAATCTGGGCAGTAAAGTCTGAGACTCTTTTTTTTCTATATATGTGGTACCGAGGAATCGAACTCGGGTCTTCATGCATGCTAGGCAAGCACTTTAACCACTAGGCCAAACTCCCGGCCCCAGTCTGAGACTCTTTTATCTGCAGTTAACCACCAAAAAGCTGGAAGTAGAGCTGTAGCTCAAGTGATAACTATCACTTTGAGCAGAAAGCTCAGGTACTACATCTAAGCCCTGGGACTGGCATTTAAAAAAAAGAAAAATTTGTTAAGGGACCGGGAGTTTGGCCTTGTGGTAGCGTGCTTGCCTAGCATGTACAAAGACCCAGGTTTGATTCCTCAGTACCACATACGTAGAAAAAGCTGGAAATGGTGCTGTGGCTGAAGTGGGAGAGCTTTAGCCTTGAGAAAGCCCAAGGACAGTGCTCAGGCCCTGAGTTCCAGTCCCAGGACTGGAGAAAAAAAAGTTAACATAAAATTTTCTTATTTAAAACTCACAGGTGCAGCACAGTGCAGTACAGTGGTAAAGTACACGTTAGCATGTGTGAGATCCTGGGATCAGTCCATAGCACTGAAAAATATCTTGGAAACGTGGACATAGTGGTGTGCCTGTAATATCAAGTACATTGGGAGCTAAGGCAGAATCATTTGAGTCCAGAAGTTAGAAGTCAGCTTGGGAAACAATAATAAAAAGATTCTCTCATGGTTAAAAGATTTTTTTTCTATTTTTTATTTGTATTATTTTTTGCCAGTCCTGGGCTTGGGCTCAGGGCCTGAGCACTGTCCCTGGATTTTCTCAAGGCTAGGGCTCTACCACTTGAGCCACAGCACCACTTCTGGCTTTTTTCTATGTATGTGGTACCTAGGTCTTCGTGTATGCTAGGCAAGCACTCTACCACTGGGCCAAACTCCCAGCCCCTGGTTAAAAGATTTTAAAGTTGATTTCCAGGCTTAAAAGTTAATGTTTATTTCTTCTCTAGGTTATTCCCCAGCACCTCCAACCTGCTTTATTCTGTGTGGTAATTTTTCATCTGCACCGTATGGGAAAAATCAAGTTCAAGCTTTGAAAGGTACTTATTTTATAAGGCTTTTTATATTTATATAAACCCAATTGAGAAGAAATATCCATAATATTTGAATTTTATTCAAAAGATGCAGCTTATTTATTTAAATATGATTTGCTTGCTATATGCATATTTAAATTCAATACAATGTCTTTTAAAAAATTTTAGATTCCCTGAAAACTTTGGCAGACATAATATGTGAATACCCAACTATTCACCAAAGGTAATGATCTCTATATTTTTATTAAGCAACAACCAAAAGTGAATCTTAAGTTTTATGTCAATGATTATTAAGATGTTACTAGCAGAAAGAAAAAGGAGAAAATTAAGAACTAAAAAGACAAATTTATCCTAGTGTAATATATGTTATATACTGTTCTTTAGATGAATAATGAAAAGTAAAGAGTGACTGGCTGGGTGTGGTGGCTCACGCCTGTAATCCTAGCTACCTAGAAGTCTAAGACCTGAGGATTACGTTTCAAAGCCAGCCCAGGCACGAAAAAGTCTCTGAGACTCTTACCTCCAATTAACCACTAGAAAACCGGAAGCGGCACTGTGGCTCAAGGGTAGCTCCGTAGCCTTGAGCTGAAGAGCTCGGAGACAATGCCCAGGCCCAGAGTTCAAGTTCAAGTCCCATGATCAAAAAAAGAACAAGAGTGACTGTTTTTATATCATTTTAAAAATTATATTTAATTAGCTGTACAAAGGGGTTTCAATTCAATGTGTTAATTTATATGGACAGTACTTTTCTTTTTTTTTTGGTTGGTCTTGGGGCTTGGACTCTGGGCCTGGGTGCTATCCTTGAGCTCTTCAGCTCTTGAGTAGCTACCATTGCAGGTGTAAGCCACCGCACCCGGCTTCTACAGTACTTCTTGATCAGTGATGCCCCTGCCATCATTCTCCCTCCATATTTCTTGGTGACAGTATGGATCCAGATTTTCATTTTTCAGTGATAGTCAGGGGCTACATGCTTGTTTCGTTCACGTTTAATAAGATTTGAGGTTTAGTCCATCAGCCACACTAGTCATAGTTCCCATGCTGAGCCGTTGTGTCATCACACTATTAGATGTTGGTGGGCTGGAAAGTTTTAGCCATTCATTTATTAAATTAGGTGAATATGGTGACACATGCCCAGAGTAACTGGGAGATTGAGACCGGATGATCCTGAGCTTGAGGCCCTTCTAGGCTACATAGACTCAGTGTAAGAAAAACACACAAGCCAGGTGTTGGTGGCTTCTATGCCTAGCTACTCAGGAGGCTGAGATCTGAAGAATGAGATTCAAAGCCAGCCTGGGCATGAAAGTCCATGAGTCTCTTATCTCCAGTTTACTAACAGAAAACTGGAAATGGAGCTGGGGCTCAAGTGGTAGATCGGTAGCCTTGAACTGAAGAGCTCAGGGACAGCACCCAGGCCCACAGTTCAAGCCCCCTAACTGACAAAAGAAAGGAAGGAAGGAAAGAAAGAAAGAAAAGCAAGCAAGAAAGGAAAAGAGCACTCCAAAGTCTCATAATTCCATTATTCAGCTAAAGGCAATTATTGGTTTTAGACTCCAGGATAATGTTGCCATATTGTTAATTTTTAAATGAATTGTGTTAATTTTGCTACAGCAGTCGTTTTGTGTTTGTACCTGGTCCGGAGGATCCTGGATTTGGGTCAATCTTACCAAGGTAACATATATTCAGATTTCAGTAATAGTCAAGACCATACATATATGTCATATATAATGTACATTCTGTGTTACATGAATTGTTTTCATAGGGCACCACTTGCCGAAAGCATTATTCGTGAGTTCAGACAAAGGGTTCCATTTTCAGTTTTTACCACTAATCCTTGCAGGTAAATATTAGTATTTTGTGGTATACTTTTTTTTTTCTTTTAATTTAAAACTTGCATCAAATTTGTTTGACTGTTTAAGAATGAATATATAAGGAAATAACAATTTTAAAAATTGAACCATCCCAGGAGTTAGGAGTTTGGTCTAGTGTTAGTGTGCTTGCCTAGCAGGCACAAAGAGCCGGAATCGATTCTTCAGTACTACATACATAGAAAAAGCCAGAAATGGTGCTGAGGCTCAAGTGGTAGAGCTCTAGCCTTGAGAAAACCCAAGGATAGTGCTCAGGCCCTGAGCTCAAGCCCAGGACTGTGGGGGGGGGGGATATTGAACCATCAGGGTATGGTGGCTCACACCTGTAATCCTAGCTACTCAGAGGCTGAGATCTGAGAATCACAGTTCAAACCAGCCCAGGCACTAAAGTCCTTGAGACCCTTATCTCCAATTAATCTCTAGAAAAGGGGAAGTGGGACTGTGGCTCAAGGGCCGTGGCCTTGAGTGAAGAGCTTATGGATGGCACCCAGACCCAGAGTTTAAGCCCCACAAAAGGGGTTGAGGGGGTGTGCGTGTGCTAGTTTGGTCCAGTTGTAGAGTGTTTTCCTAGCATGCACAAAGACCTGGGTTCGATTCCTTGGTACTATATTCATAGGAAACAAGTCGGAAGTGGTGCTGTGGCTCAAGAGGTAGGGTTCTAGCCTTGAGAAAGAAAGCCCAAAGACAGTGCTCAGGCCTTGAGTTCAAGGCCTAGTCCTGGCAAAAAAAAAATAAAAAATTGAACCAGAGAAAAAAGAAAGGAAATTCATTTCTATTTTAGATTTCCTAAAGCTTTGAAAATACTCTAACTATATTCAAGCAATCCACCAGTAATGTATTTAGATGATTAAATGGAAGAGAATCTAAAACTAGAAAATATATTCTTTGTATTGGCAACTCCCACATTTATATCCCTATTTCAGACCTTTCTCCTGAAAAATAAGCTCTAATCTTCTTCTTTGCCCCTCCCCTCCCTGTTTTGTCTTCCTTTTATTATTTTTTTAAATTTTTATTTATTTATTTTTGCCAGTCCATGCTTTTGCATAGCTAGAATTACAGGTGTGAGCCACCCGAACCTGTTTTTTTCCCATAGGAATGGTTTTGTATTCTGTATTTTGCTATGTTTTCCTGAGGAAGTCAAATTCAACTGCTTCATTTCAGAATTCAATATTGTACACAAGAAATGATTATTTTTCGTGAAGATTTAGTGAATAAAATGTGCAGAAACTGTGTCCGTTTTCCTAGTAGCAGTTTGGATGTTCCTAATCATGTAAGTTAACTTCTTGCTTAGACTCCCTTGTTACTGTATATAAAATTTTATAAGCCCCTTAATATACCTTTTTCTTATTATGTTTACTTGTGGTTCAAAATAATTTGCATATACTTTTTTCAGTAATTTATTTATTTCAATACTAGGGTATGTGGAGTTATAACTCAACTTATAGATTGCCAGCTTTGAGTGAAAAAGTCAAGCAAGAAGAGAAGGCTAGTTAAGCCCCATAACGGGCACACACAGAGTTCCTCTTTATTTCAATACTGGGGATTGGTGGTAAAGGGTTTCAGGCTTTTTAATCAGGCCGTTTGACCACTTAGATTACATACCCAGCCTAGTGAATTTTGTTAATAAGTTGCTGTTTTTCAGATGTCTACAAAAAGTCTTCTAATGGGCGAAGAAGTCCACATCAAGCAGGGAATTTCTTTGCAGCTTCCCGTTTTACCTTTAAATATCTTAAATTGTACTGTAAATATTTGTTATCTATTTCATATTCATATTTAGCATGTTACACATTTGATATGGTATGTACACGCTGCAGCTTCAAAGTTCCGTGATAGCTAGGCAAGGTAGAGCGTGCTGTAGTCCCAGCACTTGGAAGGCAGAGGAGACAGGATTAAGGGTCTAGAAGCCAGCATGGGTTACACTGCGAGACTATAGTACTTTTAAAAGATGGGACTGGGAATGTGGCTTAGTGGTAGAGTGCTTGCTTAGCATACATTATGCCCTAGATTAATTTCCTTAGTACCACATAAACAGAAAAAGCTAAAAGTGGTGCTATGGCTTAAGTGGTAGAGTGCTAGCCTTGAGCACAAGAAGCTCAATGACAATGCCTGGCACTGAGTTCAAGCCCCAGGACTGGCAAAATAACAACCAGAATACAGAGTAATTACAAAATAATTACAGAATATAGAAAAAATACAGAATAATAAATTTCATTTTTTATCAATGTTTACCAGAGCTCTGTGGTTCAGGTTCCCCTAAATGTGTTTCAGATTTCCTAGATCCTCTTGGTAATTATTTAATTTGAAATTGCTTTTCTGTTGGGTGCAGTGGCTCACTCCTGTAATTCTGGCTACTCAGGAGGCTGAGATTTGAGGATTAAGGGTCAAAACCAACCCAAAAGTACCTGAGACTCTTATCTCCAATTAACCTCTAGGAAATGGGAAGTGGGGCTGTGGCTCTGGGGTAGGGCAGTAGCCTTGAGCTGAAGAGCTCAGGAACAATGCCCAGACCGAGTTCAAGCCCTGTGGACCCACCGGAAAAAAATTGCTTTTGTCTATTTCAATTTTAATTCTCTCATTTTTACAAGTGAACTGAAGCTTGCTTTGTTATGTGTTCTGTTGTAGTTTGTAAAAACCATCTTATCTCAAGGACATCTGACTCCTCTGCCACTGTATGTCTGCCCAGTGTACTGGGCATATGACTATGCATTGAGAGTGTACCCTGTGCCCGATTTACTGGTCATTGCAGACAAATACGACCCTTTCACCATAACTAATACCGAGTGCCTCTGCATAAACCCTGTAAGAATGCAATAGTCATTGTCAAGACTATTTTTATTTGCAGTTGTAGTAAAAATACACTACTAACAAAGTATTGAATAAATCTGATAAATACTGAGTTCTAAAAATTTCAGTATAGCATGTAACTATAAGGTAATGTTTGGTTTTGGTTTTGATTTTAAAAAAGCATCGCAAGGGCCGGGAGTTTGGCCTAGTGGTAGAGTGCTTGCCTAGCATGCATGAAGACCCGGGTTTGATTCCTTGGTACCACATACTTAGAAAAAGCCAGAAGTGGTACTAAGGCTCAAGTGGTAGAGTTCTAGCCTTGAGAAAAATCCAAGGACAGTGCTCAGGCCCTGAGCTTAAGCCTAGGACTGGCAAAAAAAAAACAAAAAAAAAAACAAAGCATCACAAACCACAAACTGGGTGCCAGTGGCTCATGCCTATAATCCTAGCTACTCAGGTTGAGATCTAAGCATCATGGTTCAAAGCCAGCCAGGTGAGACTCAGAGCAAGCTGGAAGTGGCACTGTGGCTCAAAGTGATACAGCACTAGCCTTGAGCACAAAAAGTCTCAGAGATAGTGCCCAGGCTCTGAGTTCAAGCTCCAGGACTGTCGAACAAAACAGGGGCAGGGAGTTTGGCCTAGTGGTAGAGTGTGTGCCCTAGCATGCACGAAGAGCAGCGTTTGATTCCTTGGTACCACATACATAGATAAAGCCAAAAATGTTGCTGTGGCTCAATTGGCAGGGTGCTAGCCTTGAAGAAAAAGCCCAAGGACAGTGCTTATGTCCTGAGTTCAAGCCCTAGGACTGGCAAAAAAAAAAAAAAAAAAAAAACCAGAAAAGAAAAGAAGCATAGCAAAACATATCTAGCAGCATTTTTCTCCTTCAAACTACCTTACTGTAACACAGTCATCCCTTGCTATATCACTTATTTCAGCTTCACCATATTGCAGGTTTGTTGGTTTTTGTTTTTGTTTTTGTTTTGCCAGTCCTGGGCTTGAGCTCAGGGCCTGAGCACTGTCCTTGGACTTTCTCAAGGTTAGAGCTTGAGCCTCAGCACCATTTCCAACTTTTTTCTATGTATTTGGTACCGAGGAATCGAACCCGGGTCTTTGTGCATGCTAGGCAAGCACTCTACCACTAGGCCAAACTCCCGGCAGTTTGTTTTTTTAACCTTAACTAGTGATCTCTCATCGCAGGAGTTACGTTCCAGAATGCCCCCGCCGTGCCCCGCCATAGGTGAACATCTGCTAAGCGAACCATGATATAGCAAGGGATGACTATCCTTGCTGCCTCTCTTTTACCTATTGCACAGATTTCTGGAGCATAACTCCCACCACAGGAGAGAGATCACTGTATGTCTTCATGTACAGTGTTTCAAGACCCATGCCCATTCTCTCCAAGCAGATTAATGACTTTTTTCTTTTTAGAGGATTGTAAGTGTTGGAAATTACCAAAGTACTAAAATTCCAAGACTGACAAGTGAATTTCACTGAGATATATTTTATTATTTATTTTTTATGTACAACCTTGAAATTACTTCAGAATGTTGCTTCAGAATTCCTATAGCAGTTGGGTCGGCTGTTGAATTTGGATAATGCAGACTATATAAACAATGACATAAATAGTTGTGTCAGAATATTACCCTTCACTAAAAAGATTCCTTCGTATACTTTCTTGATTCCTGTGACTTATTTTACTTTTTTTTTTTTTTTTTTTTTTGGTGCCAGCTCTGGGGCTTGAACTCAGAGCCTGAGCACTGTCCTTGGGCTTTCTTCAAGGCTAGAGTCTACTACTTGAGCCACAGCATCACTTCAGGCTTTTTCTATATATGTGGTACCAAGGAATTGAACCCAGGTCTTCGTGCTTTGTGAGGCAAGCACTCTACTACTAGGCCATGCTCCCGGCCCAGGGAAGACTTCTTGAATATAGTGTTTTACTGTCTTATGTGCATATTTATCATTACACAAGATACATATTTTTTATTCTTAGTAGTGCCACTAAGCATTTCCAGTCACATCTGATAGCATTAGATTGTATTATCAGCTCAAAAGACTTGTTTCAAGTGGAGATACTTTATGGTAATACCTTCATTCTATAAAGACCATGCTAAAGTCTGTTGTATTATGTTATAGTCACATCTTATAACTTTAAGTCATGGCCAAGGAATTTGATTTTTTAAAATAGGATTACATGAAAGTTGAGTAGTTTGACTTACAGGCTTGCTTTTTCTTTTCTCCAAAGGGTTCTTTTCCAAGAAGTGGATTTTCATTCAAAGTCTATTATCCTTCGAATAAAACAGTAGAAGATAGGTAAGTATGTTGTGTTGCTCAAATATAATTAAAGGTGTCTTAAAAGTTTAAGAGCCTGAAGTGGCACAGGACCAGCTGGGGCAAAAACATAAAGACCCTACCTGAAAAATAAACTAAAGCAAAAAGGGAAGATGTGCAGTGGCTGAAAGTGGCAATCTTAGCTACTTCAGAAGCACGGGGGGATGTAATTCAAGGGCAGCCTATGCATAAAGATTGTGAGACCCCATTACAACCAATAACTGTGCAGCGGCATCCACTTGTTATCCTCAGCAGTGGGGGAAGCACAGTGGCTGGGCACAGTTGCACGTGCCTGCCCTCCTAGTAACAAAGTGAAGTGAAACAGAACTGCAGTCCATACCATCTTTGGCGTACAAGGGAGTCCCTAGCTTGAAATCAGCCAGCACAAAAAGGCTGCCAGAGTGGCTCACGTGGCAGAGCTCCTGCTCAGCATGTGTGAGATACTAAATTCAGTCCCCCAAAAGGGATGGTGGTAGGGGGCAGAATGCATGGCTCCAAGGTAAAGCAAACATGAGACCCCAAATTTAAACCTTATTCACACACACATACACACAGAATCCCTCAGCTAGAAATTAACTGATTTCATACTCGTGTCTGTCCCTCCTAACAGTTTCTAGCATAGTTTCTAGTGTAGTACTTGACTTGTAATTGATGCTCACTGTTCATTCAACTGAAAGAGTTGGTTCCTTTATCTTCTGTAGTCTCAGATGCTCAAAAGCCTTAATGTAATTTCAAACTAATTTACTATTGATCGCTTACATCTTTTCAGTACTTATCTCTTCAAAGCACAGAGAGAAATGTTGACGATAATATTGATATACTCTGGTCTTTCTGCTACATAGTTTCTCCTCAGAAGAAACATATTTCTAGAATATTTGTGAAGTCATATCCTATTTCAACATGTACTTCTTTTGTATATGTGCACTTACTAGTGATATACTAGTGATGTACATGTGTATATACATACACACATAAACTTCACACAGAGAAATTAAACACACGAATGGGATACAAGTTCCCAAAAAGTTTCACTTGGAAATAATATATTTTTTTGTGGGTCATGAGGCTTGAACTTGGTCTGGGCGCTGTCCCTGAGTTCTTCAGCTCAAGGCTGCTGACCTACCCCTGAGTCATAGCCCCACTTCCCATTTTCTAGTGATTAATCGGAGATAAGTCTCTCCTTTAGTGCCCTTTAGTGCTCAGGCTAGCTTTGAACTGTGATCCTCAGAATGGAAGACTGGTGTATTTTTAGTATTGCCTTTAGAATTTAGGACAAATTTTAAACTTAAGTAAATATTAAGAAATATACTGTGACTTAGGTTTCTAAAATGTTTAATTTTGTAAATATTTTTATGTTTTCAGCAAACTTCAAGGCTTTTGAAATCCATTTGAAGAAAAAATTGTGCTTACTTTTATATCATGTAATTTGTATATTAAATTATAATAAAATTATGGAAAACTTCAGAATGATTTAAAATGTTTATTTTATGAAACTTTGATATTAAATTATAACATATGTTATGCTTTAGAATGTATAAAAAATATTTTATGAGTAGTCTCAAAATCACAGATGCATATATACTCAAGTTACTTATCTAGGCTCTACATTTGCACCTAAAACCTAGTTTATTTCTGTAAGAGTCATATTCTAATGTCCATTTTAAGAAAAACACAATGGTGGCCAGAAATTTGGCCTGGTGGTAGAGTGCTTGCCTAGCATACATGAAGTGATGCAGGTTTGATTCCTCAGTAACACATACATAGAAAAGCTTGAAGTGCTGCTGTAGCTCAAGCGCTAGCCTTGAGGAAAAAGCCTAAGGACAGTGCTTAGGCCCTGAGTTCAAGCACCAGGACTGGCAAAAAAAAAAAAAGAGAGAGAGAGAGAAAGAAAAACACAATGGGACTGGTATTGTAGCTTAGTGGTAGAGTGCTGCTTAGCATGCATGAGCCCTGGGCTTGATTCCTCAGTACCACATAAAACAAGCCAGAAGTGGCACTGTGCCTTAAGTGGTAGAGTGCTAGCCTTGAGCAGAAGAAGGTCAGGAATAGTGTTCAGGCCCCAAGTTTCACCCCAGGACTGGTAGAAAAAGAAAAGAAAAACACAAGTATAATAGCCCTAATAACATTCATCAGTTTCCAAGTTGTTTAAATCACAGAATTTACTCTAACAATTATGCAATTATTATTATTATTATTATGCAATTATCCTTTTTTTGCCAGTCGTGGGTCTTGCACTCAGGGCTTGAGCACTATCCTTGAGGCTTTCTCAATGCTGGAACTCTACCACCTGACTCACAGCACCACTTCCAGCTTTTTCTATGTATGTGGTACCAAGGAATTGAACCCAGGTCTTCGTGCATGCTAGACAGGCACTCTACCACTAGGCCAAACTGTGCCTGCCCCCCTTGTTTGTTTTTGTGGGACTTGAACTCTGGGCCCGTGCAATTATTTTTTTGACACTGGAAATTGTAAAGATAGTCCCTATAATTTTTACACTACAGGACAATCATTTGTTTTTTGCCATGCTGAGGCTTCTACACATGGTACATGGCATATACCTCCTGCCCGTGATGGTTACTTTGTATCACACCTTACCTGTCTGATATGACTAGTAGACCTCAATAATTTATAATGGTTGGATGGGAAGTGAGGATGGAAGGAGAGACCTGCACTTGGCCAGGCCCTTGTCCTGCCATCGGAAGGAGAGGAATCATCTTTGTGTATGTACTTTGGCTTGAACTCCAGTTTTGTGCTCTTGCTTGGCTTTTCACTCAAGGCTGCTGCTCTACCACTTAAACCAAAACTCCACTTTCTGGTCAGAGATCAAAGTCTTGGGAATTCTTCTGCCTGGACTGGTTTTGAATCTCTATCCTCAGATATCTGCCTCCTGAGTGAGTAGCTCTGATTACTGGTGTGAGTCACAGGTGCCTGATTCTCTCCTGGTTCCTGTTACACCTTTGTTAAGGACATTCTTTAGTACTGTTGCTGTATGTGAGCACATGTGGTAGGCACGCAAATGTCTTGAATTGACTATGAATGGGAAGTGGGAAATTTCCAGTATTTTTATTTTATTTTTTTTTTGCCAGTCCTAGGGCTCGAATTCAGGGCCTACGCACTGTCCTGGGACACATTTTGCTCAAGGCTAGCGCTCTGCCATGTGAGCCACAGCGCCACTTCTGGCTTTTTCTGTGTATGTGGTACTGCGGAATCCAACTCAGGGCTTTGTGCATGCTAGGCAAGGCTTCACCACTAAAATACACTCCCTGCCGGACGTTTTCAGTATTTGAGGATTACACACCCAACTGCTATTTTGAAAATACACATCTTAGGGGGTAGGGGGTGGGTGGTGGGTGGGGGAGAGGGTAATGGGTGCCAAGACATGTGAAAGGGTATCAATGTATGTGAATTAATGCACCTTCTATCTGGCAAATATCATTGTAACCCTTTTATTAATTACAATAAAAAAACGTCGGGGCCGGAGTTTGGCCTAGTGGTTAAAGTGCTTGCCTAGCATGCATGAAAACCCGGGTTCGATTCCTTGGTACCACATACATAGAAAAAAGCCAGAGTGGTGCTAAGGCTCAAGTGGTAGAGCTCTAGCCTTGACAAAGTCCAAGGACAGTGTTCAGGCCCTGAGCTCAAGCCCAGGACTGGCAAAAAAAAAAAAAAATAAAGTCTCTGAAAAAAAAAAAAAGAAAATACACACCCTAGCTCGTTTTGAATGGGATGTTTCTGTCGAATAGATATATATTAAAACAGTTTCTTAACCATAAGATGTACATTATGTCCAATAGCTGTTTTCCACAGTGACAGTCTGAACCTATGCTGTGAGCCTCGGAGGGTGTCAGTTACTTCCCAGGTACTTTCTCAGTTCCTGAACAAGTGACATTTTATAGTAGTAGATGCAGTTAGTGTGTAATAAATATCTGCTGAAAAGACTAATCTGAACATAGATGGCATTAAAAGCCATAAGCTTGGATGAGATCATGTTGGAAGAAATGTGATTAAATAAGAGGGCTAATAAAGCAGACTTGGGTGACTCACATTTAGAGAAGAGGATAAGGTAACGGAGAAGGGATAAAAATGGGATGTGTCTAATGCTGGGAATAATAGAAATTATTACAATGGGTTGCTGAAGTACACGGGAATCTTAAAGATGCAGCCGAGTGGCGGCGGGCAGTCTAAGAATCCATGAACTACTGCCCCTCCTCCCCGGTGGCAGCGGTGTTGCTACGGCAACAAGCACGCGCAGCCAGGAGCAGTAACGCTTGGGCGTTGAGACTCCAGCGCACGTCCTCCACACCGGTCTTGACCTGATCCCTACCAGGGTGAGAGGGCAGGGGGTCGGCGGGCACCATGGCTAAAAACACTGCCTCCTCACCGCTGGAAAACCTGGACCTGAGCGGAGAGGAGGTGCAGAGGCTCACCTCAGCCTTCCAGGACCCCGAGTTCCGGCGCATGTTCTCCGAGTATGCCCAGGAGCTCACGGACCCCGAGAACCGGCGGCGCTACGAGGCAGAGATCACCGAGCTGGAGCGAGAGCGCGGCGTGGAGGTGCGCTTCGTGCACCCCGAGCCGGGCCACGTGTTGCGCACCAGCCTGGACGGGACGCGGCGCTGCTTCGTGAACGTGTGCAGCAACGCCCTAGTGGGCCAGCCCAGCCGCCGGCCCGGCCGGGGGGACGAGGGGCGCCCGGCGCCCGGCAGCCACTGGTCACTGCCGTACAGCCTGGCGCCTGGACGCCAGTACGCCGGGCGCAGTGGCACGGGCTACACCGTCTACGACGTGGTGTTCCACCCGGATGCGCTGGCGCTGGCGCGGCGCCACCAACCCTTCCGCGAGATGCTGGACGCCACGGCCCTGGAGGCGGTGGAGAAGCAATTCCACGTCCAGCTGGACCGCAGGAACGCCAAGACCCTGAAGCTGAAGTACAAGGGGACGCCCGAGGCCGCCGTGCTGCGCCGGCCCCTGCCGGGGGCGGTGCCCGTCCGCCCGGAGGCGGAGCCTGACAGCCCGCTCCCGCCCTTCCCCTACCCCTATCGCTACCCGGCGGCCGCCGAGCCCCCGCCCCGGGAGCCCGGCCCTCCGGAGGCGGCGCAGCCGCCCGCCCCCACCGAGCCGCGCTGCCGCGTGGTGCAGCGCCACCACGTGGACCTCCAGGACTACCGCTGCGCCCGCGACTCGGCGCCCGGCCCCGTGCCGCAGGAGCTGGTGGTCACCATCGAGCTACCGCTGCTGCGCTCGGCCCAGCAGGCGGCGCTGGAGGTGACGGGAAAGCTGCTGTGCCTCGACTCCCGGGAGCCCGACTACCGGCTGCGGCTCTCGCTCCCGTACCCTGTGGACGACAGCCGCGGCAAGGCGCAGTTCAACAAAGCCCGGCGGCAGCTGGTGGTGACGCTGCCGGTGGCGCGGTCTGCCGCGCGCCGCCATCTCCCTGCGGATCCGTGCGGAACTGACGGCGGTGTCGGCGCAACCTGCGCTTCCGCCGGCCCGGGGGAGGCGGGATCCGCCGAGGACCGCGCGGGAGAGCCGGGTCCGGGGTCCAGCCGAGTCGGGGCTGCAGACGCCGAGATCGGCCCTCCACGAACCCCGGAGGAGGCGCTTCCGCCCGCCGGCACCGAGCCGGAGCCACGGGACTCAGGATCTCCGTCCGGAGCAGGGAGCTCACCGGAGGACGGAGGCAGAGGCTCCCCTGCTCCTGCACCTCTGGGTCCCGACGGGGAGTCTCCCCCCGTAAGAGGGCACGTGCACGGAGGTCTCAGGGCTGGGACGCGCGTGGAAGCCGAGGGGACAGGCGGGGAACCCTCGGACCCGGCCATGGGTGGCCTGGGGACCCCGAGCAGCGCGCCCGTGTGTCCGCCTGTGCAGTGTGATCAAGATGAAGAATCCTTGACCCTGTTAGTCCGCGTGCCCGGGATTCAGCCGCCGAGTCTGCGCGGGGATCTGACTCCCCTGCGGTACTCACTGTCCTTCTCCACGCAAGACTTGGTTTATTCCTTCCTTTTGCAATTTGCTCCAGACAATAAGTTGAGCCCGGAAGAGCCCGCAGTTAACATTTCTTCAGACAACGCAGTCATAGTGCTGGCCAAGTCTGGAGAGAGCCGTGGGTACTGGCGAGAGTGGTATTGGGGTTTAAACGAGGATTCTTTGAAGGTAAGGCGTTCTTTCCTAGAGCCATCTCACTTTTCAAGTTTGCATTACAGGGAGCCTTTCAGTTGATTGTACAGCATGTCCCATTAACTGCTCACATGATGAAAGGTAGAGCTGTTCAATGTGTTTTTATTTTGTTTTATTTATTGTGCTGGTCCTTAACTTTCTTCATTCCAGGCTGACACTCCACCACTTGTGCCACACCTTCATTTCTAGCTTCTTGGTGTTTAATTGGAGATGACTCTCATGGACTTTCCTGCCCAAGCTGGTTTTGAACCAAGATTTTTAGATCTCTGCTTCCTAAATAGCTAGAATTAACAGCTCATCAGCACTCAGCCTTACATGTATTTTTCAAAAAAAGGCCATTTACATATATCCACTAAGGGTTTCAGATCTTCAGTTGCCCCTCTTTCCTTGGGGCTTGGTTGGCTCCAAAGAAGACTGGAAGAGATAAGCAGGGATCCTGGTTCTCTAGAGTTGTATGCATAAAGCTAGAACTTATTTTCTGTCTTCTGCGAAAAGGGCTGTAACTTCAGTACTTGTTGAAATGATAATGTTTAAGAAGCACCCCAACTTGGTCATCATACTTTTAATATTTTTCAGCCTTAGAAATTTCTGTAAGTAATAATTTGTTTCTGGAGAGGAAATGCACGCTTTTTTTTTTTTTTTTTTTTTTTTTTTTTTTTAGGGGTGGGGGTCATGGGGCTTGAACTCTGGGCCTGGGTGTTGTCCCTGAGCTCTTCAGCTAAAGATTATCGCCCTACTCTTGAGCCACAGCCTCACTTCCCGGTTTCTAGAGATTAATTGGAGATAACACTCTCCTGGCTTTGTAGTGCACCTGCTGGCTTTGAACTGTGATTCTCAGATCTCAGCCTCCTGAGTAGCTCAAATTGCAGGCATGAGCCACTGGTGCCTGGCATTTGAAAAACCAAATTAGAAATTGTAGAGAGCCATTGGTGTTTTTTTTTTTTTTTTTTTTTTTTTGCCAATTCTGGGGCTTAGACTCAGGGCCTGAGCACTGTCCTTGAGCTTTCTCAAGACTAGCACTCTACCACTTGAGCCACAGTACCACTCCTGGCTTTTTCTGTGTATGTGGGACTGAGGAATTGAACCCTGGTCTTTGTGCATGCTAGGCAAGCACTCTACCACTAGGCCATGCTTCCAGTCTGATATTTTTGGTATTTTTTTTTTATTATTGTTGGTCTTGTTTTGTTTTGGTTATGAAGCTTGAACTCTGGGCCTAGGTGCTGTCCCTGAGCTTTCCAGCTCTCTCAAGCCCTACCCCTTGAGCTACAGCACCACTTCTGGTCTTCTGGTGGTTAATTGGAGATAAGAATCTCATAGGCTTTAGTGCCTGGACAGGCTTTGAACCTCTATCCTCAGATCTTAGCCTCCTGAATAGCTAGGATTACAATTACAGGCATGAGCCATCCTGCCCGGCCATTGGTGAGATTTTTATTAAGATTTATAATAAAGTCAGATATACCTTTCACTTTTAGAACAAACAAAACATAGTAAGAATCAGGGATAAGGATGTGGCCAAGTGTCAGTTTGTTTGGCTTGGGACTCATAGCTACTCAGGAGGCTAAGATCTGAGGGTTACAGTTCAGAGTCAGTTTAGGCAGAAATGTCCGTAAAACTAATTTTCAATGAACCAGCAAAAAATAGAAAGAACTGTGGCTTAAGTGGTAGAGTACCAGCATAAGCAGAAAAAAAGCTGTCAAGCAAGAGTACAAGGCCCTTGGTTCAAGTCCAGTGCCAGCATGCCCATGCTCGTGTTCTCTCCCTTCCTCCCTCCCCCCCGCCCCCCCACACAAAGTATTTGACCTTGAGATTTAGCCTGCTAGAATTGTCTATTTCCTGTTGTTTTTTCTAGAAATTTGCTAATGTTGCATTTGTATGGCAAGTTAGGTATCTGTAGGAAGTAGTTAATTCAAAGCCCTCTAGAAATATTTGTGCCAATATATTTTGTGAGAATATAAAACATAATATTGAAAATGTTTGTCCTCAGAAGGGGGAAACAAATGAAAGACAATCATTTTCCTGTAATTGTTCTCATATAAAAATAACTTGCATTGGGGAAAGAAAACTTTCCATATAACTGTTGTAGATAGGCAGTTAAGAGAATATTCAAGAGCACATTTTAGGCCTCCCTGTTTACCTTAATGTGAACTCCTCTGTTTTACTTTAACCCTCTTGTCCTTTTTGAAGACTGAATCCTCAGAAACTTAAAGTTACTAAGAAAAGACACTAAGCTAACAAGGAAGATTGAATATGGTCAAAATGCTGAAAATACTGAAATACTGAAAATAGTGAAACCTATTGTTTGGAGAAGGGGCCGGGAGTATGGCCTAATGGTACAGTGCTTGCCTACCATGCACAAAGCCCTGGGTTCAATTCCTCGGTACCACATATACAGAAAAAGCCAGAATTGATAGAGCACTAGCCTTGAAAAAGCTCAAGGACAGTACCCAGGCCCTGAGTTCAAGCTCCAGTACTGGCAAAAAGAAAAAAGAAAAGATAATTTGTGGAAAGGTAACAGTGAAACTCTCTACCCCCACATAATGTAAGACAGTTTGAAAAAAAGGAGAGAAGCAGCTGAAGACAGCAGCTCTGTCAAGAAGCCTTTCAGCTGGACACTGTTGGCTCCTCACTGTAATTCTAGCTGCTCTGGGGGCTAAGACCTGGAGGATTGAGGCTCAAAGCCCCTTGGGCAGGAAAGACCATATATGTCTCCAATTAACTAGAAAAGAGCCAGAGTAGAGGCATGATACAAACAGATCACTAGCCATGAGCAAAAAGAGCTCTAGACCCTGAGTTCAAGCCCTGGTATTGGTGGGTGCATACACACACACATAGACACACACATACACACACAGATGAAAGAGTTGTCAGATGGACTTTCCCATACCTGAGTATACAATGAATTGCTAAATCTCAAAAATATTTCAGAGAACATTTATTAGCATCTGCTGTCTTTGGATATGTGACTTTTCTGCCAGGGTTGGTTCTCGATAAGGCAGGTAATCTCAACTACTCAGGAGGCTGAGATCTGGGGATTGGGGTTCAAAGCCAGCACAGGCAAGAAAGTACCTGAGACTTATCCTACCCTATCCTCCAGAAAAGCTGTAAGTGGAGTCATGGTTCAAGCCCCAGAAGTGACACAAAATGAAAAGAAAACCCTTTTTTGTTATCGTAACAGAATTAAGGTATTCCTAATTCTTTATTTATTTATTTTTTTTGGCCAGTCCTGGGGCTCGAACCTGGGGCCTGAGCACTTTCCTTGGACTTTTTTTCCTCAAGGCTAACGCTCTGCCACTTGAGCCACAGCACCACTTCTGGCTTTTCTAGGTATGTGGTACCGAGGAATTGAACCCTGGTCTTTGTGCATGTTAGGCAAGCACTCTACCACTAGGCCAGACTTCTGTCCCCTGTAATTCTTAATCTTAAGGCAAATTCTTAATGTGTATGATAAACACTTTCACAATTTTTTTTTTTTTTTTGCTGGTCCTGAGGCTTGGACTCAGAGCTTGAGTACTGTCCACAAGCCTCTCTGTGGTCAAGGCTAGCACTCTACCATTTGCGCCACAGGGCCATTTCCAGCTTTTTTCTAAATGTAGTTTTGTTTTTAAGGTTTATTTGTTAAGTGTTCACAGTTCAAATACTGTTTAATAGAAGAGAACTTGAAACTTTGTCTCTTTTCGAATTTTCCCTTTTTATTGTGTTTATGTGAGAAGCAGAATATTTTTTCCTTGTGTTTTAGGAAAGGTTGTTTGTCAGTGAAGAAAATGTTGATGAGTTTCTTGAAGAGGTCTTGAGCTCACCATGGAAACAGGCAACTTCCCTAGCCCCACCTTTAATTGAAGTTCTTCATGTTACTGATGAGAAGGTTGAAATTCATGCAAAGGTAAGATTTTGGTTGGCTTTATAGAGTGTCATCTGGCAAGGATACAGCCTAACAAACAATTTCAGTTCATTTTTTTGTGTCTGTCTGGTTGCTTTTTTGGGGGATGGGGTTGTGGGACTTAAACTCTGGGCCTGGTCCCTTTAGCTCAAGGCTACTGCTCTATCCCTTTAGCCACAGTGCCACTTCCAGTTTTCTCGTAGTTAATTGTCGATAAGAGTCTCACTGACTCTCATGGCCAGGCTGGCTTTGTTTTGCTAGTCCCAGGGCTTGAACTCATGTACTGAGCACTATCCTTGGGCTTTCTCAAGGCTAGCACTCTACCACTTGTGCTACAGCACCATTTCCAGCTTTTTCTATGTATGTGGTATCGAGAAACTGAACTCAGGGCTTCATGCATGCTAGGCAATCACTCTACCACTAAGCCAAACTCCCAGCCCCAGGCTGGCTTTGAACCACCATCCTTAGATCTCAGCTTCCTACTTAGGAGTTATAGGGGAGAATTATAGGCATGAGCCACCAGCGCCTTGCCTGAGGTTTTCTTGTGTTTTTTTTTTTTGCCAGTCCTGGGCTTGGGCTCAGGGCCTGAGCACTGTCCCTGGATTTTCTCAAGGCTAGGGCTCTACCACTTGAGCCTCAGCACCACTTCTGGCTTTTTGCTATGCATGTGGTACCGAGGAATCCAACCCTGGTCTTCGTGCATGCTAGGCAAGCACACTACCACTAGGCCAAACTCCCGGCCCTGGTTTTCTTGTTTTGTTTTGCTTCCCCCCCAACACCCTCCCCTCCTCAGAGCTAGAACTCTACTAATTGAGCCACAGCTCCACTTCCAGCTTTGTGGTGATTAATTGGAAATAGTCTCATGAACTTGCTTGTCTGGGCTAGCTTTGAATTGCAGTTTTCAGATCTTAGTATCCTGAGTAGCTAGCAGTATCTGGCTTTGTTAATTCAAATAATAGGAATTATATTATGGAACTTACTCATTTCCAATAAAAGTTGTTTGTTTTTATTTCACTTTGTGTGTGTGTGTGTGTCTGTGTGTGTGTGTGTGTTGCTAATTTTGGGGCTTGAACTCAGGGCCTGGGCACTGTTACTGTGCCTGAGGTGCTTTTTTTGGGGGGGGGGAGGGGGCAGTCCTGGGCTTGAGCTCAGGGCCTGAGCAATGTCCTTGGACTTTCTCAAGGCTAGAGCTCTAAAACCTCAGCACCACTTCCGGCTTTTTTCTATGTATGTGGTACCGAAGATTAGAATCCAGGTCTTTGTGTATGCTAAGCAAGCACTCTATTACTAAGTCATATTCCCAGTCCAAGTTTGGTTATTTTTACAGTTTTCCGTATTAGCTTAAGAATAACTTAGTACAACTGACTGACATATGAATGGGGCAAAGATAGTTCTAAAGAATCATAGGAAGAAAGTGGTGCCTTGACTCAGAAGGGTAGAGCACTAGCCTTGAGCAAAAGAAGCTCAGGAACAGTGCCCAGGCCCTTAGTTCAAGCCTCACACTGACAAAAAAGAAAAGAATCAAAGAAATTCAATAATGCCCAGGTAAAAGTGACTGTTAAAGAATTTTGTAGGTCATATTCAAAACCTTGGATGTTTTTATCATGAATGATGAGGCATTGAAAGAATTTAATCAGAAAAACCTAGGTTTATATTATTTAAAAATAATGGTCTTCAAGCCGTGGTCTTCAGGTACTAGAATAAAAAAAAGATGGTCAGCATTTGGAGGAAGTGTAGGGGCAAAAGTTATTACCAAACAAACTTAAAAAATATCTCACTCTCAGGAGTGTAGCCTAGTGGTTGAGTACTCCCCTACCATGCAGGAAGCCCTGGGGTTCAATTCCTCCATACCACATACACAGAAAAAGCTGGAAGTGGCATTGTGGTTCCAGTGCACAGCGTTACCCTTGAGCAGAAAGTGTCCAAGGACAGTGCCCAGGCCCTGGAATCCTAGGTACTCAGGAGGCTAAGATCTGAGGATCAAGGTTCAAAGCCAGCCCAGGCACAAATGGACCCAGAGACTCTTATCTCCAATTAACTTCTAGAAAACAGGAAGTGGGGCTTGGCTCAAGGGTGGGGTGGTAGCCTTGAGCTGAAGAGCTCAGGGACAGCACCCAGGCCGAACTCATGCCCCACGCCCCACAAAAATAAATAAATAAATAAATAAATAAATACATAAAATTACTAATTTCTTGTTTTTTCTTGATACAGTTGCCAGAATGTAGTAATACTGATGAGTCTCAAGAAAAGGAAAGAAGCCTCAGTGAAGGATGTCATATATCTGAAAAAGACAACACAGAACATCTTACCACATTTACAACTAATTCTGATTCATCTGTGGCAGCTAAAGAACTAAATATAGATACTTGTGACTTAGAAGCAGGCTTGGAACCAGAATCTCTCAATGATTCTCAAGCACTACTGGAAAAATCTGAGCAACTTGAGGCAAAAATGGAACCTGAATTTACAAAAGAAACTAGTGCTACTTATTCAGATGAGGAAGAAGACAATTTAGAAGTGCAAACTAAAGAAGAGTTAAGTGGAGATCACTTATCTTCATTGCTGAGCAAAACAGTAGTTCACAAGATATCTGATGTTGATAGCATCAAAGAAACCAATATGCAGGATGGCAGTGTGGAGATTATTAAAGATCATGTGACTCACTGTGCTTTCAGCTTTCAGAATTCTTTGTTATATGACTTGGATTAATTCTACTTTATGTTAAGAGTAAATCTTTTAACCTAAAATGGCTTCTTTGTATTAACTATGGAGAGTAAAACATGTAGTTATATCATCTGTATATATTGACGTGTGGAATTTTATAATTTTTGTTTACCATTACTTTAATAAAAGTTTGAAAATATGGGCTTAGTGGTAGAGTGCTTGCCTATTATGCACGAAGACCCGGGTTCGATTTCTGGGTACCACATACATAGAAAAAAAGCCAGAAGTGGTGCTGTTGCTCAAGTGGTAGAACTCTAGCCTTGAGGACAGTGCCCAGGCCCTGAATTTTTAAGTTTGAAAATAAATATTCACACTCTGTCACAAATTCTAAGGAATGCAATTAACTAGAAATATGAGTGCATGTGTGTGGGAGTAGAATCTCAAAACTATTTCATATGCTGAAAATAGAAAAGTTCTTTCTCCTGTAGGAAGTTCTAACAAATATTAGTGATCTACAATTACAGTTGTCATAAAATTTTGCTCTTTAGATCTAACGCAGATGTTATATCAATGAGTTTAAGATAATGATTTTCAAAGTTAAGCTAAGGTAATGATTTTCAAAATTCTACCTATTTTTCTAGATTTTTGAGACAGGATCTTAAGTATTTTGCTCAAAGATAGTGCTCTACCACTTGAGCCACAGCACCAATTCTGGCTTTTTCTGTGTGTGGTGCCAAGGAATTGAACCCAGGGATTTATGCATACTAGGCAAGCACTCTACCACTAGGCCATACTTCTGGCCTCAACTTTTTTGGGGGATGGTGGTGGTGGTGCTTCCAGTTTTCTAGTGGTTAATTGGAGGTAAGAATCTCAGACTTTCCTGCCTGGATTGGCTTTAAACCATGATCTTCAGATCTCAGCCTCAATAGCTAGGATTAAGTGTGTGCTACCAGTACCTGGTTTTGTCCCCAAATCTTGATCCTCCTGCCTTAGCTTCCTGAGTGCTGATATAAGCCTGTCCAACTTTGTCCAGCTCAAAATTGGTGATTACTATTGAAATATTAAAATAAACTGGTTTGCCGGGCACAGTGGCACATATGTAATCCTAGCTATTCAGGAGGCTGAGATGGGCATTAAAGACTTATCTCCAATTAGTAATTAGAAAATGGGAAGTCCCGCTGTGGCTCAAGGGGGCTCAAGGGGTAGGGCGGTAGGTAGCCTTAAGCTGAAGAGCTCAGGGACAATAATGCCCAGTCCCAGCTATCAAGCTCCACTATGTGTGTGTATGTGTGTGCGGAGGGGGGGGGGCACGGAGGGGAATAATCTGGTTTGGGACTGAGAATGTAACCTAGTTTTAGAATGCATGCCTAGCGTGCATGAAGCCCTGGGTTCGATTCCTCAGTACCCCATACACAGAAAAAGTGCTCAAGCCTTGAGTTCGATTCCCAGGGCTGGCGAAAGAAAAAAACACCTGATTTTATAGAGCACATTTAAGAATTAAAAAATCTGGCAAAAAAAATTATATTACTGGGGGCTGGGAGTTTGGCCTAGTGGTAAGAGTCCTTGCCTAGCATGCATGAAGATCTGGGTCCGATTCCTCAGCACCCCACATACATAGAAAAAGCCAGAAGTGGTGCTGTGGCTCAAGTGGTAGAGTGCTAGCCTTGAGAAAGCCCAAGGACAGTGCTCTGGCCCTGAGCTCAAGCCACAGGACTGGCAAAAAAAAGAGATATATTATATATATATATTATATATATATATATAACTATATCAGCCATTTTTATTTTGTGGGTTTTTTTTTTTTTTTTTGAGTGCATGTACTTAACTAGCTGGAGGTAATCTCAGCTATCCAAGATGCTGAGGAGGGGAGGAATCCAAATTCAATGCCAACATGGACTACAAACCAAACAACAGAAACTGGCACTGGCTGGGCACTATTATTAATCTTAGCTATTCAGGAGATTCAGCAAGATTGGAGGATCATGGTTTGAAGCTAGCTGGGGCAGAAATGTCCCAGTGTGCCTTTTTGTTTTTTTGTTTTGGTCAGTCATGGGGCTTGAACTTGGCCTGGGCACTGTTTCTGAGCTCTTCAGCTCAAGGTTATCCCCTGCCCCTTGAGCCACAGCGCCACTTCTGGTTTTCGGGTGGTTAATTAGACATGAGACCCAAGGACTTTCATGCCTGGGCTAGCTTTGAACTATGATCCTCAGATTTGTTAGCTAGGATTATGGGTATGAATCACTGGCAGGCCAGCTTCAGTGAGACTCATCTCCAATTAATCAGTCAAAAACCAGAAGTGGTGCTGTGGCTCAAATGGTAGAGTGATGGCCTTGAGCACAAAGAGACAAGATCCAAGCCCTGAGTTCAAGCTCCACAACAAAAAAGAAATGGCACCTGGGAATAAGAGAGGCATAGCATTCATGAAGACCCAAGTTCAATTCCTTGGCACCACATACATGGAAAAAGCCAGAAGTGGTGCTGTGGCTCAAGTGGTAGAGTACTAGCCTTGAGGAAAAGCTCAAGGACAGTGTTCAGGCCTTGAGTCCAAGCTCCAGGACTGGCAAAAAAACCCAAAACAACAAAAAACTGACACCATGTTGTGATGTGTGATTGAAGAAAGGTATTAAAGCAAGAGAACTATTTGCTTTGGCTTAGACTAGCAAATGTACTTATCAACCACACAATATGAAATCAAGGCAAATGGTATTATCTTTACACAGAAATTTAGTCTTAGATTAAGTTTTACATTAGTAGTAAAATTCAAGGTTACTTCCTATTATTCTGTACATCAAAAAAAAACTTTTCCAAATTGAGGATGGGATGAAGTGGTAAGAGTATTTGCTTAGTATATACAGGCCCTAGTTTTGATCCCCAACACTGAAAAAAAAAAAGTATTTCACTTCAGGTTGGCACACTGAACTTTGGCACTCTGAACTTTGTATCATTTCTGGCCTTCAAAAGCATTTAAACTGCATTTTCGCTTACAAAGCAGTTTTTTTTTTTTCTCATTATCTATGGCTGGCCAATCTGAAAGCCAAATAGGTTCCTATCTATGGAACATTGTCATGATTAGGGTTTTATTTGAACTCATAAACTGTAACAGGTCAAAACTAAACTGTAATGCACATGTTCAAAACTTTTACAATGCCTTTATTGGTATAAGAAATCAAACTGCAAAAAAATTAAACTGCAAAATGATTAAGAACTTTTTTATGCAAAATTGAGTATTTTATTTTGGCAGCACTAAAGAAAAAAATCGAAACCACTGTATTTCTACATTGAGGTGAAAACATTTAAACTTTCTCATCAAATACATTCCAAAAGAAAATGTGTTCTATGAAAGTTCCAAAGCACAGGCAGATCTTAACACAATAGTACAGGAATCCTTAATACTGAAAAATGACTGTCCAGACAGGGTGTTTAACAAACAAATTTCTGAGTTATTCAACCAATAAAGCAATTCCTTCCTAATAAAGTTGCCGGGAGTGAAACTGTTCCATTAATACTCTTAATGATTTCATTGTAATACTTTAGCTGCAATGACAGTTTTAAATAAATTTTGCTGTACTTAAAATAAGTTTCAAAAGTGGAAAAGTGTACAAAGTTTCAGATAAAAAGATTAATAGATGCAATTTAAATAAAAGTTCCCCTCTTTCCTCATATCAACTAACAATAATCATTACCTTCAGCAGATACAGACTGAGCTTTTAAACCCAATTTCCAAAATAAAAATTGTTTTAAATCTCGATCAGACATTAACTGAAAAAGATTACTATATATTTGGACATCTTTTACGAGATTTTTTTTTTTGTATTAAAGCAGAAACCAGTTCCTAAACTCTTTTATCTAATTGTACGTTGAGACAAATATCAAAAATAGAAGACTGTCACTTTGCCTTCTTTATTTTTCTTTACTGCAGTCTTCTATAACTTTTACAGAGTTCATGGTCCCTAATATCTCCCCACCCTCCATTTTTTCTGGGTGGGGAAATGGCTGCCATAGTGAACTTCTCACTGATTTTTAAAGTTTCTGGGAACATGTACTGTTTGTTATTATTTAAGAGTAACTCGATTTGGGCACTCTGGGTGGATGGCCTACATGTTTTCTTGTGATGCATGCCACAGTCTCCAGCATGAAAAATTCTAGGAGCTTGAGGAACCAGCACTTTCCAGAATTTTGGAAGACAAGTGACAGTCAAATATTGAAGAGTCCAATCCCAGTTATAATCATCATAAGTACAGAAAGTGTCTGTGCATTCCATCAGCTTCTGATATGCATCCCGGGTCAAAGCTAACCCCATATTGTGCTCTGTAGATTTCCAAGTTTTTACATCTACCTTGTCAGCGATGTCGTGGAAACTATGAGTGGCAGTGTAGGTCCCCAGGGAGAGAACATCACACTCTGGACACTCCTGCTGCTTCAATTTCCACATCTTTTTGAAGACATGGTAAAAGTCTGGGGCTAGATAGTGATCCTCTTCCAAGAAAAGTATTAGGCCAGAATAATCTCGAAGAACTTTGACCCTTTCCCATACAAAATGCAGCTTCCACCACCAATGGTGCTTGGTTTGGGAGAACTTGGCCTCTCTGTAATGGCCAAAGGAGTCGGGATACTCAGCATTAATGCACCCCAATTTTAAAGCTGCATTCTTCTTTAGATCTCGGGGGCAGTCTCTGGGGTCACTGCCCGGAAACTCATTGGGGTACAACTGAATGCTGAAAGGAAAGAACACCTGCAGAACCGGACAGAAATCCACTCCGGCGATCAGCTGGTTGATCTCCGTCGACCAGAAGTCGTGGCTGAAGATGACGAGGACGTGATCGATGCCTTGGGCTCTGCGAAGTGAGTCCAGCAGCATTCTGAGGTATTCGGGGCGGTTATGCACCTGGACCACCAACACCAGCTCTCGGGGTGCCCAGGTGGCGGTCTTCTCCACATTCCTCAGCGTCTGATCAAAGTTCAGCTGGTACACCAGGGACCGGTACCGCAGCGTCAGGTTGTCCGCCTCGGGCTGCGGGGCCGCGGGGACCAGAGGAGCCGCCGATTCGTTGGAGACCCTGCGGATACCCATCGACACCGAGGGGTGGTCTCCACCCCGGCCGCCCGCATTCCGCGCGGGCTCGGCATCCAGCAGCGGCGGGGCGAGGGCCTCGTTCTTCCTTTGTCGCCCATTGCTACTCCAGAGGACCAAGCCGCAGGCGGCCACCACGAGCGTCAGGATTAGCACCTTCCGTTTGTAAATGCGGAACCTCATGGTCTCCAGGGCCCGAGACGGCCACGGAAAGGGGCCGGCGGCCTGGGCTCGGAAGGGGCGGGCGGCGGCCGCAGCGCTGGCCTGTAGCCGTAGGAACTGCCCCCCCTTCCCCCGCGGCCGCCCTCGCTAACTCATCCCGGGCCGCGCCCGGGGGTCCTGGGGCCCGAAGGCGCTCAGCCACCCCGCGTCGCCCGGGCTCCGCACATCCTCGTCCGGCAGCGGCAGCTCGAGCTGCGGCTCCGCCGCTAGGAACCACGGCTCGGCGTCGTCTCGGTCCTTGCCATTCAGCACCACGGGTCCCGGAAGAAGCCCAGCTGCCGTCCCGCCGCACCCTGGTGTCTTTACCTGCGCCTCCAGCTGCTTCGCGTCCTCCACGCTCGCTCGGGGTCCCTGACGGCCGAGAGCCAGAGACGCAGCCCCGACTCACTCCGGTGGCGACCGTTCTGACAACCCGCTTACTGGCCCGCGAATCGCCGCGGCCCTCCGGCCCACACCCCTCCGGCCCGCCCCCAGGGCCGTTGATTGGTGCTTTCCAAAAGCACTCAGGGACGCCTCGCCGTCGGAGGCCTCCTCCTATTGGCTGGTAGTCCTGCCACTCAAGCTCAGTTCCTACTTCCTCTCTGTCCGCCCTTTTCCTCAGAGCGGCGAGAGGAGCGTGTCGTGCTCCTCGGAGCTCCGGTAAGTCTGGGGCTGATGGCGGCCTTATCGGCTTCTCTGGGGGATGTCACCGTTCAGAATCTCGGGAAGGCGAAGCCCGTGTGGGGAGACGAAGGCTAGGCCTAGCGTCCCGGCTTGGTTGGGCTCAGGAGCTGACTCAGCCTTCCGCACCGGCGCGGGAGCATGGCGGCGATGGGGCCGCGGTACACGTCAGCCTTTCGGGCTGCGGAGGGGAAGCGCGGAGCCGCAGCCGCGTGTTCCTGGGTGAAAAAAACGAAACTGGGCGTGTCGGAGCCCGAGTCGCAGTCTGGTACGGCTGCGGTCGTACCCACGAGCTAGAAAAATGGAGGAGGCGGACGGCGGCGGGTGTCGGAGGGGGCCGCGGGCCCTGCGCAGCCATGGCGGTCGGCGTTGCGCAGGGCGGAGGACTCCCGCCCTGGCACTGGCGCTCCTCGAGGCCGCCTCGCCCTCCGCCGACATTTAATAAGTGTTCCTGTTGATTGACGCAGTGCTGGAGATCCAGCCATGAGGACTAGCATTCTGCCGCCGTGCCATATAATCCCAGACTCCGCCAGTGTTTTAAGCGTTCCGAAAAGGTGTTTTATTCATGTTGCGGGGGAGGGAGGAATTTTACTTGAATTTATATTGTTGACCCTCGGTTTAAAAAAAATACGTATTTTGACATTGTCATGCTTCAAGGTGTTAAGTGTTTGTTACCTTATTGTCCTCATTGTGCAGACGGCTCTGCTGCAAAGATGGTCAACGTACCTAAAACCAGAAGGACTTTTTGTAAGAAGTGTGGCAAGCATCAGCCTCACAAGGTGACCCAGTACAAGAAGGGCAAGGATTCCCTGTACGCCCAGGGGAAGAGGCGCTATGATCGGAAGCAGAGCGGCTACGGAGGGCAGACCAAGCCAATATTCCGGAAGAAGGCCAAAACCACCAAGAAGATCGTGCTGAGACTTGAGTGTGTTGAGCCAAACTGCAGATCCAAGAGGATGCTGGCCATCAAGAGATGCAAGCATTTTGAGCTGGGAGGAGACAAGAAGCGAAAGGGCCAAGTGATCCAGTTCTAAGTTTTCCTTGTTTTTGGTTTTGTTTTGTTTTTTTTGGTCTTAATTTTGAAAGGGGAAGATCTTCAAGCGATAGAATTACCTGATGGGAAACGAATAAATGACAGAAAATGCCCAAACTTTCTAAGCGTTTTTTTTTTTTTAAAGAAATAGAATTGCATGTTATGTTTCTCATTTTATGAATTGTTGGGTTATTTGGAAGATTAAATGTTAAAATTATTTATTTTGCTCCTTTTACCTTTAAATCATCAGAAGCATATATAAATATAAGGTATCTTTTTCAATATGGGTCTTAAAGATATTATAAATCCTTTGGGGTGTGAACTAAAAGTTTGACTTCTGAAATTCAGTTTGCATTCATTCAGTACCCAAAAGTTTGTTTTTGGGGGGGTGCAGTTCAGGGGTTTGAACTTGGGGCCTGAGCACTGTCCCTGAGCTGCTTATGCTCAAGGCTATTAGCACTCTACCATTTGAGCCACAGTGCCACTTCTGTCCTTTCCTGTTTTTTGCAGTACTAAAGAACTGAACCCAGGGCTTGATGTATGCTAGGCATGCATTATTCCGCATTCCCAGCCATAAACGTAGCCGTTTCTGAGCCAGGAGCATAGCCTAGTGGTAGAGTGCTTGCCTAGTATGCACAAAGCCCTGGGTTCTATTCCCCAGAACTGCACACACAGAAAAAGCCAGAAGTGGCAGAGTGCTAGCCTTGAGCTAAAAGTGTCCAAGGACAGTGCTCAGGTCCTGAGTTCAAGCCCCTGGGCGGGGTGGCTTAAGCTTGTAATCCTAGCCATTCGGGAGGCTGAGATTGGAGTATCGTGGTTCAAAACCATCCGGGGCACTAAAATCTTTTGAGACTTACCTCTAGTCAACCACTAGATAACCTGAATTAACACTACAGCTGGAGGAGTAGAACAGTACCCTTGAGCTGAAGAATCGGGGACAATGCCTAGGCCTAGAGTTCAAGCCCCATGACTGACAAAAATAAAAAAATTAAGTTGGCAATTTTGCCTTGCACCCACGGTTCACAACTGTAATCCTAGCTACTCAGGAGGCTGAGATTTGAAGATCACAATTCAAGGCCAGCCCAGAATTCTAAGCTGGAAGCGGAACTATGGCAAAGGTGGTAGTGTGCCAGCCTTTAGCAAAAAGCCCATGGGCAACACCCAGGCCTTGAGCTCAAGTACCAGTACCAACATAAAAAGTTGGTATTTTCTGCACATAAAGAAGTGTACCTCACACTTTACAACCAGGTTACACTAAAATGATACAAGGAAAAAATTGTTCAGGGGCCTGGAGTTTGGCCTAGTGGTTAAAGTGCTTGCCTAGCATGCATGAAGACCCGGGTTCGATTCCTTGGTACCACATACATACAAAAAAGCCGGAAGTGGTGCTGAGGCTTAAGTCGTAGAGGTCTAGCCTTGAGAAAAATCCAAGGACAGTGCTCAGGCCCTGAGCTTAAGCCCAGGACTGGCAAAAAAAAAAAAAAAATTGTCAGACCTTATCCATGATCATCAACCTCCCCCACCTTTTTTTTAATGGGTCATGGGGCTTGAACTCCACCTAGGCGCTGTTCCTGAGCTCTTAAGCTACTGCCCTACCCGTGGGCCAAGCCCCACTTCCCATTTTCTATAAGTTAATTGGAGATGAGTTTCAGGTCCTTTTGTGCCAGGCTGGCTTTGAACCGTGATCCTCAGATCTCAGCCTCCTGAGTAGTTTTACAGGCATGAGCCACTCTGCCTGGCCCCCTTTGCTTTTTGCCAGTCCTGGATCTTGAACTCGGCCTAGGCACTGTCCCTGAGCTTCTTTTGCTCAAGGCTAGTACTCTACCACTTTTACAGTGCCACTTCAGGCCTTTTCTGTTTGTGGTACTGAGGACCTGAACCTAGGGCTTCATGCATGCCAGGTAAGCTAAGCCACATGTTCAGTCACCTCCTCTTTCAGCTGGGGCTACTTTCTAGACTTGCAGTAGATAGCTAAAACCTTGAATAGTACTTAACTAATTTTTTTCATATATGTACATACAATAAAGTTCAATTTATAAATTAGGCAGAGCAAGATTAAGACTAGCCACAGCCAGTGGCTCTGGAAGTGACCTGAGGATCCACTGTTTTAAAGCCAGCTCCTACAGGAAACTTCTCCAGTTAACAAGTAAAGCTGGAAGTGGAGCTGTGTGGCTCAAGTGGTACTGGCATGCCCTCAGCAAAAAACCTTGGGGTCAGTACACACACATGAAAAAATTACAATAAAGTTGCCAATATTACCACTTGGTACTTTATGGTTATTAAAATAAGGTTTAGGGGCCGGGAGTTTGGCCTAGTGGTTAAAGTGCTTGCCTAGCATGCACGAAGACCCGGGTTCGATTCCTTGGTACCACATACATAGACAAAAGCCGGAAATGGTGCTGAGGCTCAAGTGGTAGAGTGCTAGCCTTGAGAAAGTCCAAGGACAGGGCTCAGGCCCTGAGCTCAAGCCCAGGCAAAAAAAATAAAAAATAAAATAAGGTTTACTGGAACAAGCACTCCTGTACTGAGACAGTTCATTCTTTTAACATGACTACTGAGCAATAAGTACAGCAGATGGTTCATGTCCAAGGCAGAATGGTAATTTAAAACAAGAGTTGCTCTTTTGTGCTGTTTTCTTTTTTGCCAGTCCTGAGGCTTGAACTCAGGGGATGGGCACTGTCCTTGAACACTTTTTGTTCAAGGCTAGTGCTCTGCCACTTAAGCCACTGCACCACATCTAGCTTTTTTTTTTTTTTTTTTGTGGGTCATAGGGCTTGAACTCTGGCCTTAGCGCTGTCCCTGAGCTCTTCACCTCAAGGCTACCCTTTGAGCCAAGTTCCACTTCTCACTCTAGCTTTTTCTGTGTATGTGGTATGGAGGAATCGAACCCAGGGCTCTATGTATGCTAGGCAAGCACTCTTAACACCAGGCTACGCTCCCAGCCCATGCTGTTTTCTATTTAACATCTTCACACTGTAGTTGATCTTATTAACAGACCATAAACAGCATGTTAGTGTCTATACCACTAAACTATGTCCCTAGCCCCGAGTAAAGCTTTAGTGTTATAACATTTAAAACATTCTTTAGTCCAGGATTTGGCCTAGCATGCATGAAGACCTGGGTTCGATTCCTCAGTACCACAGACAAAGAAAAAAGCCAGAAATGGTACTGTGGCTCAAGTGGTAGAGCTCTTGCCTTGAGAAAGCCCAAGGACAGTGTCCAAGCCCTGAGCTCAAGTACCAGAATTGGCCAAATAATAAAAAAAATTTATTTGGGAATACCTGAAGTTTCAGAAAAATGAATCCCAAATATGAAACATTTTATAAGGATGGTTAATTTGCCCCTAATCCCAAAATGGTAGTAATAGATAACTACTATAGTGGGTTTTCTCCACTAGCTTTATTTTCCTTTATTTACAAAAATAAATTTTGAGGTTACTGCAGTGGTTTTGTAGAGAGGGTAATCTGAAGTAGGGCAATGGGAACAGAACAGCATAGTACTGAAAACTTTTCCAGGATTATTTCAAGTTCATTTCTTAGCTCCACATCATCATGCTGATATATTTCCTTTTTCTTTTTTGTTGTAGCATTAAACATTTAGTGACAAAATGTTAAGTATTAAGTTCCTATTCCCTCTAAAACATTATAAAAATTAAAAAGCTGAGGTCTGTTACAAAGTAATTCGTGCAAGAGAAACAATAGTATGCTTAACATCTTAGATGGAAGAACCAGTTTTATTTTTCCTTCAGTTTTTGGAATATTTATTCAAAAGGAACTATTCCTCAGACATACTTGGAAGACACTCTTCCATTTGAGTCATGTGTCCAGCCCTGTTTTTTGCTGCCATTTTGGAGTTGAAGATAAGAGTCTCTCAGACTTCAGTCCCTGGTGGCTTTCAAGCATGATGTCAGCCTCCTGAGCAGCTAGGATTTACAAGTATAAACCACTAGGACCTGGTTCAAAATGAGGTATGCTGGGATTCCACCCAAGACTAAGCCCAAAATTTGTTCCATATATGATTCATAACCTGAAGGTAATCTCGGTTTTTTCATTATGTCAAAAAGATTATTATATTTTGATTGAACTTTTTGTAGGAGGCAAAGTTGTAGAATTTAACACTTGTAGCATGTCAGTGCTCAAACATTTTGAATTTGAGGGCATTCTGGACTTTAGGACTGTTCAACCTGTATATAGTTTTAATACTAAACAAGTGTTCATTGTGAATGAGAATTAGTCCTGCAGAGATTATTTGTATACCGAAACTCAATTTCCCTGATTGAAATTCGAAGAAGTTGATTATATTCTTAGAACCAGGATGACCTGGGGTCAGGTGGTGGTGGCTCATGTCTGTAATCCTAGCTACTGAAGAGGCTGAAATCTGAGGATGATGGTTCAAAGCCAGCCTGGGGCAGGGCGCGGTGGCTCACGCCTGTAATCCTAGCTACTCAAAGAGGCTGAGATCTGAGAATCACAGTTCAAAAACCAGCCTGGGCATTAAAGAACGTGTGACTCTTATCTCCAATTAACCACCAGAAAACTGGAAGTAGTGCTGTGGCTCAAGGGGTAGGGCATTAAGTCTTGTGCTGATGAGCTCAGGGTCAGCTAGACCCAGAGCTCAAGTTCCACAAGCACCACCACCAACAATGATAACAACAAAAAGCCATCCTAGGAAGTAAGTCTGAGACTCTTATCTCCAATGAACCAACAAAAAGCTAGAATTAAGAGTAGTGGCTCAAGAGGCAGATTTCCAGTACTGAAAGGGCCAAGTGAGGACACCAGGGCCTGAGTTCAAGTACCAGTACTGGCACAGAGCAAAAGAACAACAAAAAGGATATAGTTCAGTGAGAGGATGCTCTCCTAATACATTACAATGCCTTGTGTTAAATCTTCAGTACTGAAAAATAAATACATAAAGAAATACATAAATAAATCCCTTGAGCTGGGAGTTTGGCCTAGTGGTAGAATGCTTGTCTAACATACACAAAGAGCTGGGTGCGATTCTCTAGTACCACATACATAGAAAAAGCCAGAAGTGGTGCTGTGGTTCAAGTGGTAGAGCACTAGCCTTGAGAAAGCCCCAAGGACAGTGCTTGGGCCTTGTGTTCAAGCCCCAGGACTGGCAAAAAAACAAAACAACAACAAAAAAACCCCTTGGCAATAATATTGCAATAAATGTATTAAAAGAAAAGTTAACTCCATATAAAATGAAATTCTCATTTTCTGTTACTACTCCTTTGACACAGAAGTTTGCTATATACCCAATCTGGTTAAGAACTTGAGGTATAATCAGCTGGGAATATACACATGCACTATGATGCCCTCCTATAAGTTCAGTTTTTTTGTTTTTTTTTTTCTGGTGGGTCTTGGGCTTGAACTTTGACCTGGGTACTGTCCCTGAGCTCTTCAGCTCAAGGCTACCACCCTACCCCATGAGCCACAGACTATTTCCGAGTTTCTAGTAATTAATTGGAGATAAGAATCTCATGGTCTTTAGAGCCTAGGCTGGCTTTGAACCACAGTCTTCAGATCTCAGTCTCCTGAATAGCTAGGATTACAGGCATGAGCCACCATGCCCAGCTTAAATTCAGTTTTAAGGATTACAGATTTAGTCAAGCTGTAAAAGTAGATTCGTTTTCATTTTAACACTGTCAGCTCACAAACCATACCTAAATCCCAAACTGACCTGTTATTACATGAAATATTTTTGAGGTACTACATATTACTTTAACATATCAGAGGAATTTACATAACATGATAGAGAACAGAAGTATGAGATAATAGGTGCTTCCGTTCCACCCATGTTGTCTATTAAGACCACAGTGTGAGCAAAGGAGTGTAGATTCATGGCAGTAGTTCCTTGGATGAAAGAGTTTAGACAAAATCTTCCACAAACACAGGTTTTCGCAGTATCCAAATCTTGGCAAAGATGGAAAGGAATGATGTGAGGGCCATATGGAATCCTATTGGAGAAAAAAAAGTCATATTATTACTAAATTCAGATCTTCATACATCAGGACAGGAATTACTAGGACCTGGAATTATAATCACAGAAGAATAAATTGCAATGTAAGAAGTTAAAAAAAATAGCCTGGTAACAAAACAGCCTATGATATACCTAAAGGGCTTCTACCAACCACAACCAAGTAGAGTCAATTTATTGGTTCACCATTTAAGTTTATAATACAAGAAGTGGTGCCATGGCTGAAAATAGTAGAGTACTAGCCTTAAGCAAAAAAAAGAAAAACAAAGTTTTGCCTGCTGTGGGGAAGGATGCTGGTGTTGAGGACAGTTGCTACCATGGCTTCCAGTTCATTGGCCAAGCCTCAGATGCTGGGTCTTCGGGCAAAGTGTTGCAGGTTCATATTGTTAGAGCATTCATTGCTTCTGTGGGAAGTCTCAGCACTTTATAAATTTGGTGTGGATGAGCCAAGAAAGAAGGCATATGCAGATTTCTATAGAAATTATGATTTCATAAAGGATTCTGAAGGGATGAGGAAGGCTGGCATCTTTCAGAGTGCAAAATGAATTTGGAATGTAAAGCATTTCTTTGGATTGACCTGTGTTTCTGAACTGTGAAATATAAATATGTGAGCAAATGAATAGTTTCTCTTGATAAACAAATACTGTGTTGAAAAAGAAGGAGGCCATCTTCAGAAATTCTGGCTGGTTGATACAGTATAGGGACCTACATTTCTCTTATGTACATTATTTAACAGCAATTTTTTGTTGGTTATGTGGCTTGAACTTGGGGCCTTGGCACTGTCCCTGAGCTCTTTTGCTCAAGGCTAGAACCCTACCACCTGCACTACATTTATTCAGCTAAAAAATGCACAATATGAGCCAGGAGCAGTGGCTCATGCTTGTAATCCTAGCTACTCAGGAGACTGAGATCTAAGGATCAAGGTTCAAAGCCAGGCACAAAAGGATCTGAGACTCTTATCTCTAATTAACCTCTAGAAAACAGGAAGTGGGTTTGAGGAAGGGGTATGGTGGTAGCCTTGAGCTGAAGAGCTCAGGGACATCGCCCAGGCTGAGTCTAATCCACATCACCCACTCACTAAATAAATAAATGCTTAATATGAGCCATGTACAGAGGCTATCACATTTTTAGACTCTAAGGATTCAATGGAAAATAAAACAAACTCCATGTCCTCATTAATCACATTGCTGTAAGAAAAACAGCCAGCAAACAAATGTTAAAAAAAAAAAAAATCATACAGGGCTGGGAGTTTAGCCTAGTGTTAGACTGCTTGCCAGCATGCACGAAGACCTAGGTTTGATTCCTTGGTACCACATACATAGCAAAAAGCCAGAAATGGTGCGGTGGCTCAAGTGGTAGAGCTTTAGCCTTGAAAAAGCCCAAGGACAGTGCCCAGGCCCTGAGTTCAAGGCCCAGGGCTAGCAAAAAAAAAAAAAACAAAAAACATATAGGGGCCAGGAGTTTGGCCTAGTGATAGAGTGCTTGCCTAGCATGCACAAAGACCGGAGTTTGATTCCTTGATACCACATACATAGAAAAAGCCGGAAGTGGTGCTGTGGCTCAAGTGGTAGAGCTTGAGGAAAGCCCAAGGACAGTGCTCAGGCCCTGAGTTCAAGCCCCAGAACTGGAAATAAACATTACACACACACACACACACACACACACACACACACACACACACACGTTGTAATTACTGTGACACTACCAAAATGTAATGTAATAATTGTGTGTGTGTGTGTGTGGTGCTGGGGTTTCAACTAAAAGCCTTGGGACTGGCTATGAAAGTGGTCTACTTTAGCTCCTGCTCCAACCCCTTCTGGGTTGCTACTTTCAATAGGATCTAGATTTATGCCCTGATGGACCTGGTGTTTCCCTGCTAGGATCAGGTAGGCATGCTATTGTGCCCAGTCACTGGTCAAGATGGAAATCTGATTCCTCCTGACAAGCCTTGAACTACAATCCTCCAGTCTCCATCTCCAAAGTACCTAGGATTACAGGTTTGAGACAATGAATCGGGCATGAAATAAATCTTTTGATAGGTGGAACAAATAAGAACTCTCTGGAATGATGTTTGGGCAGGAAATCTAATGAAGTGAGTTATGAGATTTTCTAGGAGGAAAATCATTCCAAGCAGAGATAAGGAATATGAAGATTGCCACTACTATAGCAAGGATGTGCACAGAAATTCTATTGTGACTATTACTGTACAATTCAGAAGACTAGTACCACATTTTATGACTATGAAAGTCTTACCTATTATTTAGTACAGTCCGAGTGGAAAGTTCCAGTAAAGTTAATGGTACTTGCAGCTTTATAGTTGGAAGGACTGCTGGTGGTTCAAAAGTGTTGCCAAAAAGATCCAGATATTCAAGGGATAACATTTTAAATTCACTAGGCAAAAATAGAAGCCTATTTCGAGCTGCTGATAAAAAATGAAGGTTTGTTAGCTGTCCTATCTTGAAAGGAAACCGAATCAATTGATTGTCATCAAGTTTTAAATCTGTAAGTTCTCGAAGCTGGCAAAACTGTATTGGAAGTGCTTTGATTTTGTTTTTGCTGAGATCCAAACGCCGAAGTGACTTTTGGAGTGTAGACTGACACAAGGCCACACTAAATGATTCCAAGTGATTGTGGCTTAGGTTAAGCTCTTGAAGGTGGATGAGCTCTCCAACTGTAGCTGGAAGCTTTTTAATATGATTATGACTCAAGTCTAAATTCCGGAGGTTTTTCAAGCAAAGCATTCGCATATCAACTCGAAGAAGCCCACAATTAGAAGTCTGAAGTTGTTCGAGAAAATGTGGAAAACTCTTGGTTAGAGGATAGTCTTTTTTTGATGTGATAAGCATTTTGGTTTTAAATTTCTCAAATTCTGAAGTCTTCACTGGTTTGGGTGTTGAAAGTTGAGTGTTGATACTGCAGCCTCTATAAGCCAGTCTCATAGCTGAAAGGAAACCCTTTAGATTGCTGGCATTGGCCTGAACAAATAAAAGTTAGGCAAATAAATATTCCATATGAGATAATGCACATATGGCTAATTCTTCACATAAAAATCCTATAATAATAGAGCTTCTGTTTAGCAAGTGCTAGGACTTTGGAGTTCAAACACCACTACTGCTAAAAAAAAAAAAAAAAAAGGAAAAGAAATCTGCCCAGTGTTTTAGCACATGTCTAAATCCTACTATTAAAGAAATTGAGGTGATATTATCATGAATTTTAGGCCAGCTCTCTCAATAAAATAAAATAAAATGAAGCAACAAAGTAGCAGAAATAGGAAAGATGAGGAAGAGATTGGTCCCAGCTAGAGAGAAAAAGAAACTGTCAGAACTGGCAAAGTAAAATGTCATCTGAATTAAATCTTCAAAAAAAAAATAATATTTGTAAGATATCTAAGAAGATTCTTTATATTTACATTTGTAAGTAAAGGATGAGTGAATTTCAGGAAATTTAAGACTAAGTATAAAATATTTTTTGAGTACTATTACTATTAGTAAAATAAGCTGGACAGTAGTGGCTCATGGTGATAATCTTTGTTACTCAGGAAGATAAGATCTGAGGATCAGGGTTTCAAGACAGGCCAGGCATAAAACGTCTGTGAAATTCTTTATCTTCACTAAATTATCAAAAAAGCCAGAAATGCAGCTGCAGTTCAAGGGTTGGAGGGCTAGTCTTGGACAGAAGAAGCTAAGTTTCTTTGTGCATATACAATCAGGAGTGGGAAAAGTCTGAATATCTGGGTCAGGAAGGTAAAATAGGCCTGGGAATGTGGCTTTGTGGTAGAATGTTTGCCTTGCATGCATGAAGCCGAGTTCTATTCCTCAGTACCACATAAACAGAAAAAGCCAGAAGTTGTGCTGTGGCTCAAGTTGTAGAGTGCTAACCTTGAGCAAACGAAGCTCAGGGACAGTGCTCAGGCCCCGAGTTCAAGTACCAGAGCTGTCAAAAAAAAAAAAAAAATTGAGACAGTAAGAAGAGGAAGAGACTTTCTAGAAATTTGTCTATTTCATTTTTAAACTGGTAAGGCTTCAAATTCTTTTTAGATAGGAAGGAAGAGTTAATGGAAGGATAGATTAATCACAAGACAGGACACAATGATTTTCTACTATCCAGAGAACAATGTGAAATTCAGAGCTGGGAAGGTATACAACGCATGCTTGGCATACTGACAGTCAAGGCCCAGAAGAGGGAAAAAAAGTAAAGTTGAGAAAGATACTGTTCATACTATCTTCATAGATTATTTCCCACTCCACCCCCCCCCCCAGAAGTACTAGGGTTTGAACGCAGTGCACCTAGCTTGCTAGGCAAGTAGGCGTTCTATTACTTGAGCCATGCCTCTAGCCCAACTCTCCAAGTTTGTGTACCAGAGTTTGAATTGACAGCCTTGAATTTGCTAGGCAGCTCCTACTCTGTTAAAAGAGGGAAGAAGAAAGAAAGAGCAACAGAAAGTATAATTGTTTAATGGTTTATGCATTTTAAAAACAATTATAAATAAAATACAAAAGATTAATATCACTGCATTTTGTCTTTTATACCAAATCTGTAATATACGCTTTAGCTAATAAGATATACATGTGTGCCATTTGCCAGTTTGCCATATACAGTTCAGGTTAGCATTAAAGCTTCCTCTTGGAAGCCATTTTGGGCACAGAAGCAAACCTAGGTTTACTCTCATCCAGTGCACCTCTCTAAGGTTCTACTCTTTTAGAGGCAAAAAAAAAAAAAAAAAAAAAAAAAAGCTGCTCCTGGGCCAAGGCACTGAAGCACACCTGTAAGAGTCCATCTCTGTTTAGCTACATGGGACATCAAGAAGCTTGAACAATATTCTTTTTTCAAGAAAACACAGCAGGGACCAGGAAGTTGGCCTAGTAGTAGAGTGCTTGCCTAGCATGCATGAAGACCCGGGTTCAATTCCTCAGTACCACATACATAGAAAACCCGGAAGTAATGCTGTGGCTCAACTGGAAAAGCACTAGCCTTGAGGAAAAGGCTCAAGGACAGTGCTCAGATCCTGAGTTCAAGATCTAGGACTGGCAAACAAACAAACAATCCAAAAACACAGCAGGCAACCTAATCATTACTATCTGTACGACCTTACCTTACTCAGACAGATATCCACAGGTGGCTCCTTTAACCTTACAGTGGCTTTCCCCTCATCCACAAATTTGGTGAAGAATTGCTCAATGTTCTTCTTTAGCTGCTTAAAACAAGGAAAAAAGGAAAAAGGGGATATATACACATACATACATATACACATACATACATACATATACACATACATACATACATACACACATACATACATACATATACACACATACACACACACATACACACACACACATACATATATATTATTGTTACAACTACAGTGTGCCAGTCACTTTTCCATGCTTTGGTTTGGCCTTTGGTGGTCATAAAGATGAAGTGTTTTAATTTCTTTTTATTTTTAACTTTTTTTTTTGGCCAGTCCTGGGCTTCAGCTCAGGGCCTGAGCACTGTCCTTGGGTTTTCTCAAGGCTAGAGCTCTACCACTTGAGTCACAGCAAAACTTGTGGCTTTTTTTTCTATGTATGTGGTACCAAGAAGTTGAACCTCGGTCTTTGTGCATACTAGGCAAGCACTCTACTACTAGGCCAAACTCATGGCTAAAGTTTTTTTGAGAAAGGTTTTTTGTGTTGGTTTTTTTGTTGTTGTTTTGTTTTTGTTTTAATGTAACCCAAGCTGGCCTTGAACTTTTTTTTCTCTCCTGTGTGGTACTGGGATTTGACTGAGGCCTTGTGCTTTCATTCGGCTTTTGCACATAAGGGCTGTGTGCTATCACTTGAGCCATACCTCTACTTCCAGCTTTTTGCTGGTAAATTGAAAGTAAAAGTTTCACAAAAGTCCGGGCTGGCTTTCAACTGTGATCCTTGGATCACAACTGAGATCCTCAGCTTCCTGAGTAACTTAAGGCCCAGCTCATCTTGAATTTTTTTTCCATATATTTTTATTATAATTAATAGAAGGGTTACATTATATTCACCAGATAAAAGATGCATTACTTCACATACATTGATACCCTCTCTCATGTCTTAGTCCCCATTTCCCTCCCCCTCATCCTGAATTTTTTTTATCTTATTGCTTCTACTTCCCCAGTGCTGGGATTAAAGTGGTATACCACTATACCCAAACCTGAATACTTTTTATTTTAAAAGTTTGGTTTGGTTAACTTAAAAAAAAAGTTTAGATATAATTCTGTTAGCATATGGTAGACATTACTGCTTAATCTATCTAGACTCTTTCTTGGGAGCAGAATCCTCTGTTGGTTTTTTTTTTTTTTTTTGCCAGTCCTGGGCTTGAGCTCAGGGACTAAGCTCTGTCCTTGGACTTTCTCAAGGGCAGAGCTCTACCACTTGAGCCTCAGCACCACTTCTGGCTTTTTGCTATGTATGTGGTACCAAGGAATTAAACCTGGGTCTTCGTGCATGCTAGGCAAGCACTCTACCACTAGGCCAAACTCCCGGCCCGAATCCTCTGTTTTTGACTAACCATTTATAGTAATAACAGCGAGTAGCAGTTACTTGTTTTTATAACCTCAAATCATTACTCTAGGGCAGGCATAAGAACCAAAATCTTGTTGTGCTTGCTACTGTTAACCTCAGAGCTAGAACAGTGCCTGATATAAAATTTTGGAGTGATTACTTCTGCTTTTTACTGATTAAGCCACTGTGTACCAGGTACCTGGGACACAATGATGAATATGATTGGCATGGTAATTATACTTACAAAATTGAAAATCTGGGCCAGGAATGTGCCTAGTGGTAGAGTGCTTGCCTAGCTTGCATGAAGACCTACTAGGTTCCATTCTTTGATACCATATAACTAGAAAAAGCTAGAAGTAGTGCTGTGCCTCAAGTGGTAGAGCCCTAGCCTTGAGAAAGCCCAAGGACAATGCTCAGGCCCTGAGGTCAAGCCCTGGGACTGGGAAAGAAAGAAAGAACGAACGAACGAACGAAAGAAAATCTGAGACACCTCTTAAAGCAACTGTTATAGGCATGACAAAAATTAAAACAAGTGCAGGCAAGACAAAGGATCAAGGTGATGTTAAGTGAGCATAGGAAGGGCCCAGAAACTATGAGGAGCTACAATAGTTGAGGATGGCTGTGAAGTTCAGAGAAGAGGCAGCTGAACATAAAAGGTAAACAGAGTAGATCATGGGAGAAGTAGCCTATATTAAGAATTCTAGATTTTGAAGCCAAACATCAGTAGTTCATGTGTGGACACATCTACACACATAATAAACACACACATAGAACATGAGTCTAAATATGGGACTGCTTAGGGAGAGGGGGGTGGGGGCAAAAGAATAATGGAGGGTGAATAATTTTGAAATGAATTACAAATTGTGTGTGAGGATTGCATAAAGAATCCCCATGAGGGGCCGTGAGTGTAGCCTAGTGGTTGAGTGCTCATCTAACATGTACAAAGCCCTGAGTTCAATTCCTTGGTAACACATACTCAGAAAAAGCCACAAGTGGTAGAGCACTAGCCTTGAGCAGCAAGCATCCAAGGATGGTGTTCAGGCCCAGAGTTCAAGCCCCAATATTGGCAAAAAAAAGAATCCCCATGAAAGCTGCTGATCAATTGGGCATGTGTAGTAGTTTTGTGAAGGAAGCAGCGAGTGGTGAATGAGACTTCCAGGAATTGGAGAAAGTCCCTAGATTTGGTACCACAGTACTTAGGACACAGGAGGTGCTCAGTAAACACTGGTTGAATGACAGTGGTATGATGCTTGGGCCTTGAGAGTAGGTTTTGGAGCTAAGTGTGGAAAGTACCTTGGAGCTATGCTTCCAGTCCCTGGTGTAATTGCTGAATTTAGGGCCTGAGCACTGTTGATGGGATTTCCTCAAGACTAGAGCTCTACCACTTGTGCCACAGCACCCCTTCCCGATTTTCTATGTATGTTATACCAAGGAAATGAACCCAGGTCTTGGTGCATGCTAGGCAAGCACTCTACTACTAGGCCAAACTCCTGGCCTCTGCTCAAGTTCTTTCTATTCAAAAAGTTATATGAATGGGATACACAAACAAGGAAATGTAAACTTCAATTACTTAATATCAATCATTAGCTTGTTCTAAATGAAAGCAGCAATTTCTTCCCTCAATTAGATATTCAGTGTGTAACATAACATGTAAGATAAACAATTACAAAAACTGTATAAAAGGTAGTCAAGTCCTGAGCTTGGGTAGCGTATGTCTACCATCATAGCTATTCAGGAGGCTGAGATCTGAGGATCCAAGTCAGCTCGGACAGACAAAATCCCTAAGATTTTGATCTCCAATCAACCAGCAAAAAGCTGGAAATGGAGGCATGGCTCAAGTGTTACAGTGCCAGTACTGTGGCTCAAGGCTGTGATTTCAAGCCCCAGTACTAGTGCAAAAAAAGCAAAGCAAAACAAAACCCCAAAACTGCCAAAAGTGAGATACTTCTAGGGATACTGAAATCTGTGCTTGCCTAGGCAAACAAATCTGAAAGACTCATCTCCACTTAACCAGCAAAAAACCAGCAGTGGAACCATGACTTACATGATAGAGTGACAGCCTTGAGAGAAAAGGAGCTTAGTAACCACAGCTTGAGACCTCCAGTTCATGTTCCAGTATTGGCACGTGCAAAGGCACACACAAGAAACACAAGTTAATTCAAGAGTGTGTGAATTGTTTCCTCATCTTTATAGCTGACATAAGGGTACAGCAGTCCCAAAATAACAGTGACTGATACTTTAAAAAAATCAAATATTACAAATTTTGTGTTTTGAAAACTTTATTTCAACTTGTAAATCTAGAGTTTGCCATAGCTTTGCAGATATATATATATATCTGTATCTATGAAATCAGAGCAAATATCGAGGGGGGGCGGGGAAGAGAGAGAGTGAGGATCCAGTAACAAATTAAACTTTGATGCAAACCAAAGCTTGCAGTAGTCTGAACAATTAACGACTTGGGATTCTACGGCGGGAGGTGGGGAATGTGGCTTAGTGGTAGCGTGCTTTGCCTAGCATGGAGGTAGCCCCGGGTTTGATTCCTCAGTACCCCGTAAACAGACAAGGCTGGACGTGGTGCTGTGGCTCAAGTGGAAGGCTGACCGGCACCCAGGACCGTGGTGTGGCGGTCAGCTCAGGGGCTCCCACCGCCGCCCAAGGCGCCCCGAGGGCCGCCCGCGTGCAGGCCCCGGGAGGGAAGGGCTGGGCCCCTGGCACCGCCCGCTCCGCCTACCTTGTAGCGGGTCCCCTGCTTGTCCTTCATGGTGGAGATGAACAGGCAGGCCGGGTGCGGGCTAGCGGGATCGCCGCTGGCGTGGGGCCGCCGCTGATTCCCGCTCGATTGTTGACAAAGACTTACTACGGCCCGGACGCCCTTGCCCCGGCTTCTCAGCCCCAGGGCTGGCAAGTGTCGGCTGACCACCTCCACCTCGCAGTGCAGCTTCATCCTGTGAAATCCCTGGCCGCCGCGGCTACTGGGCTTTGAAACTTCCTCCTTCCCGCCACGCCGAGCAGCCGCTGGGGTCCTCGAGCGGTCAGGCTGCCCGGGGCCCTGCCTGCTCTCTGCGTGCAGGTGTCCAGGGCTTTCTGAGTCGCCTGGGAGACACAGTCCACTCGTTCAGGTTCTCCTTACCATTGACTGTGTTCGCGAGTCTGTGGGGCGTGCATGGCCACCGCTGGAGGACCGATCTTGGGCCCTTCGAAGCGGGCGTTCGGCGAGGACGCCAAGGCGGGGTTGCGGTGGGCGCGGCTGGGCGGGGCAGAGCGCTTGTTTCCCGAGGGCCCCGGCCCACCGGCGAGCGCTCACCGCCTCACCGTCGGGAAGACGGCTCAGGTGTCAGTCCGTGCTTCTGAAGCACGGCGGGTTGTGATGAGGACCTGACGAGGACCAGGTGGCGACATTTTGGAGTCTTTGCAGACGACGTGGATGACGGGAGTGAACTTGGCAATCCCAGTCGGCCCGCTGGGACGAGGTGGCCCGTCTGCCCCGCACCCTGCACTGGGGGGCGTCCGCCAGGCGCCCGGCGCTTCCCTTTCCTCCTTCCTGCGGCTGGTTCTTACACGAACGCCCCGTGTGGACACCGAAGCTGTGGGCGTGTGCCCTGTTGACGCCACCTTCGGAAGGGCGTACTTGACTCAGGAGAACACAGTGACTAAGATAACAACGTGCCACCCCCACCCCCGCGCCCACGGATATCCCAGGGGTCCCGCCCGTACATTTACTCCAGCATCAGAACACTGAGCCTTTAGCAGCAGCGGCTCATGGGTGCAGACAAAATTAAACTGCACTCATTCTCCGGTTTAAAAAGACCATGAACATTTTAGGACTTGTTTTTAGAAGAAAACAAAACGCCAACCTAAAGGGTGACAAGAATATCAAATATACTTAATCCCCTCCCCCCCCTTTTTTTTGGTGGTTTGTGGGGCTTGAATTCAGGGCCTGGGACCTGTCCCTGAGCTCTTGTTCAAGGCTACTGAACCACAGAGCCCCTTCCGGTTTTCTGATGGTCTCACAGACATTCCTGCCTTAGCTGGCTCTGCATCGTGAGCCTCAGATCTCAGACTCCTCAATAGCGAGGATTACGGGTGTGAGCCTCCAGCATATGTAACCTCGTGAGGAGTGAGGATGTTGAGGTGGAAGTAGTTTGTGTGTTTAACATAGAACTGACATTACTGTAATGTTTTAAGAAAGGGCGTCTAGGGAGAGTGATTGGGTGAGGTTCATCCAGATCTGTTAGATAAGTGTATGAAAATGTAACAGGGAACTAACTCCCTCTCTCTCTTATACAACTAATGTATGTTAATAAATGTGTGTGTGTGTGTGTGTGTGTGTACTCCACAACTTTACATGCAGTTGTGAGCTAGGGAAAAAAACTCTTGTAAAAGCCATGGTAATTATAATTAATTAGAGTAGAAATGCATACAAATCAAGAACACAAAAACAAAAACAAAAAATCTTGGGGCCGGGTGGGTGTCGTGGTGGTGGCGGCTCATGAATGTGATCTGTGAAGCTCTTAGGTCCAATTGTTGGGAGCTGGAGTGTGGAGTCAGGCTGGCCCAGGAATCTGCATCACTGAGTAAGATAACCATACAAAGAAATGAAATGTCACGGAAAACAACGTGTACCATAATAAATGACACCATGCCTATGAACTTTGAGCTACTTCAACTGTATTGCGAACTTCCAGGCCTTTTTGCTTCTTGCTTCTTGCTTGACTGATCTGAGACGTGCTTGTTATTTTGTACGAAAGTAACCCCTCGTAGTTTTCTGCTTTTAGGAAAGTATATGACTGGATTTAGAAATAGACGGGCTGCAGTCTTAAGCTCACAGTATTCTTGGGCTGCTGACTGGGGCTATAGTCCTCCTACCCCATCTTTTTTTTGTCTTCTTTTACAAGTCCTCACCCCCTAAATCAGGAATTCCTATTCGCTGCCGGCTGGCTCCAGCATCCAATAAATTACAAAACGGGTTGGAAGTGGAGTTCTCGCTAAAGTGGTAGATAGAGCACAAGCCTAACACAAAACAAAGCAAAACAAAACACCAAAAACTTCAATGCTTTATTTGGCATTACTTAGGTTATTGAAATATAGGGTCAGTAAATAAATGTTAAGTAACCAAAATATATGAAGCTATATAATAGTTCAGTGGTGGTTCTAGAGTAAACCATGTTATGTACTGTCAAATAATTGTTAGACTTTCAAAACTGATGTGGGAGTTCCATATGCATATGTATTTTCACCCAGAGATGGAAATTGAACCCATAGTTTCACAAGCTCTAAGCAAGCATTGTACCCCTGAGCTATTCCCCCTCCAGTATGTTCAATGAAATTATTTTATTAAATCAAATTAAATAAGATACAATTTAGTCAAACTTACTTAAAAATTTAATTAAAAACCATTACCCAAAGGCTTGGCTATTACTCCTTTTGGTATCCAAGTCATAATATCAATCTGGAGAAATCTCCCCAGGAAATATCCATGAAGCATCTGGTAAATGGAAATCTTTGGGATATCCCTTTCTGAGAGCTCAGTCTTGTACTTTAAAACATGCCATATTTCATCAGCATGTCTGAAAGTTCATGGGAAGGGAGGTTCTCTCCAAAATATCACTATACGGTTATTTAAGGTGTATATTCACTTGTTGATTACAAGCTTTCTGAGTCATGAGTGTTATATGCAAGGCCTAGTGCAGGGTTTACATAGAGTAGGTATTTTAATCTAATGCATATTTGTATAAAGAATAATAGTATATGTGTGTATTTGATTTTTATTTATATTATTCATTCACTTAACAAATAATTAAGAGTTCATTTTGTGCTAGATTAGAGCAAGGTTACCTTCAATTTATATTGCTATGTCTAAATAGCTGGCCATTTGGGAAGAGAGGAGCTTCATTTTTCTCTCTGGAGACAGTGAAATAAATTTTAAATGGGCATAAGATTTAAATAAAAATTGAGCTGAGGACTTGGCTCAAGTGGTATAATACTTACCTATCCAGCACCAGGCCTTGACTTCAAATACCAGTAGTAACAACCACAGCACAAAGCTGAAAGTGTAAAAGGATCACATGAAAACACTTTTTTTTTTCTTTTATGGTGCTGGGAATTGCTAAAGAAGATTACAAAGAGTCACTTAACCACCGAATCACATCAAACACAGATCTTTCAAAAGAATTTACATAGAGGGAGGCAGAGAAAGTTGAGGGGAGGTTGGGGAAGAAGCTAGAGGAAGGGAGGAAAGGAAGAGAGGAGAGAGAGAGAGAGAGGGGAGAGGGAGGTTTCCTTTTCCATTCCTTTGAATCTAGAGGCTTCTGGGTTTTTTGGACTTTAGAACTCTAGTTTCTTTAGGTCTTTGGACTCCAGGTTCTAAGACCTTCCCCTTCAATGTGAGGTGCCTTTCGTTTTTCTAATTCTGAAGCTTTTGTGTTGAGTCGCACTATTGGTATCTCAAGCTCTCCAGTTTATAGATGACATAAGAGCTAATCCCCTAATAAATTTATCTGTCTGTCTGCCTGCCTGCCTGCCTCCCTATCCATCCTGTTGGTTCTGTCCCTCTGGAGAATACCAAGTAACACAATATTGATTCCAGGATTGACTCTAGAGAAAATGAATTTTTAAGTACTATATTTTCTTTCTGGAATTGAGTCCCTAATTTAATTATGTGTAAAATGGTATTATTTTTGATAATACAAGAAAACTGCCATAAAAACTAGTATAGGCTTGGGTGTTTGTAATTGTTTTTGAGTCCAAACTAGTATATTCGATTCTTAGAGATTTATCCGACATATTAATCTCAAGTTTGATGAGCCATCAACAACCTGTCACCTAAAATTAAAATCTTTGGATAAAACCTTTTCAGAGTGGTAGAAACTTATTCCCAGAATGCCAATATGGTTGCAGGTATGTATAGTTAGAAAAACCAAATAGTCTTTGAATCTTGAGATAGCTGACTAGTACCTAGGCCTGTTAAAGATTCCATTACCTGCTTTCAGATCACCAGAGATCCCACCAGTAACGCTATCAGTGCTGTGTAGACAAAGCCAAAGGAAGGTCAGTCTCTGTGTTGTTCTTAGTCCAGATAGGAGAGCACACATGGATTTGGCCGTACCTGTTCTCTTAACAGAAGCCTGTGCTTATAGAGAGGATGTGAGCCTGGAGGTTCAGGAGTTAGTGGAAATTCCAAAGCATATTCTGAGGGTTTTTTTTGTTTGTTTGTTTGTTTTTGTAGTTGTTGAGGGTGGTGCTTGGACTCAGGGTCTAGATGCTGTCTCTGAGCTCTTTTTCTGAAAGCTAGTGCTCTACCATCTTAATCCATAGCTCCACTTCCAGATTTCTGGTGGTTAATTGAGTCTCAGGGACTTTTCTGGCCGGACAGGCTTTGAATCACAATCTTCATATCTCAGCCCCCTGAGTAGAGAGGATTACAAGCATGAACAATGATCACCTGGCATATTCTGCTTCTTTAGTAGTTGAATTTCATGTCATTGAGTCAAAATAGGAAGTGGAAAGGACTCTGATAGAATTTTGTTTTTTTTTTTGTCAAGTGCAAAGCACAGAAATGAAGGATATATATATATATATATATATAAATAAAATATATATATGGGGTTTAGATCTCTGATCCAGCCAGGTGCTGGTGGTTCATGTCTGTATGCTTAGCTATTCAGGAGGCTAAGATCTGAGGATCATAGTTCACAGCCAGCCTGGGCAGAAAAGTCCACGAGACTCTTATCTCCAATAAACCACTGAACTCAGAAAAAGCTGGAGGTGGGCTGTGGTTCAAGTGGTACGAGTGTTAGCCTTGAGCACAAAGAAGCTTAGGAACAGTGCCCAGGTTCTGAGTTCAAGCCTCAGGACTGGCAGCAGGAAACAAAACTAAGAAACAAACAAACCCCTCTGATTCTTTGTTTCTTTCATTACATACTGATAACCTAATGATTGCAGAGACATATTTGTTTTTTTAATTTTTATTTATTTTTATTTTCTTTTATTGTGGGGGTAATGTATAGAGGGGTTAGAGTTACATTCACCAGGTAGTAGGTGTATTACTTCTCATTGATACCCCTTCTCATGTTTTTGTCCCCATTTCCCTCCCTCCTAACCTCACAATCATTTTGAGAGATTTGTTTTCCTTAAAAATCTATAACAATCTCACTTCACGATATGGCCTTAAGTTCAAAACTAAGTTGTTCTTAAACTTAAGAAGGGGTATCAATGTGTGAAAAGTAATGCACCTACTATCTGGTGAATGTAACTGTAACCTCTATATATATTACCTCCATATTAAAAAATAAAAGAAAATAGAAAAAGCTAAGTTCCAAGTATCCACATGAAAGGTAAACTATTTTAAAAGTCACATATAATGCTTGTATTTAATTAGTTTTCTACATCATGTGATATTCTAAGCTGTGATCTAAATATATAATAAAATATAGATACAAATTCTTTTATATTAATATGATTCTGCAAAATTTAGATTGTATTATGGCAGACTTATGCTTCATTAGAGAAAGTTTTAGAAAATGATGAGCTGAATATAATTTCTGTATTAAGTTGTAAGAATATTTAGCCTGAATCTTAAGACTCAGCGACAAGAATTAATTGCCATAACGAAATACTGTGACATTTTAAAATTAAGATGAACAATTTTACCATCACACCAATCACCCTTGACACCTGGAGCTCAGCAGAATTCTTTGTGTTACCAAGTTATGAAAATCTCAGTTCCGGTCTTATACTGAGAATGGACATTTCAAAGAGCTGACAGCTGATTGCAGAGACATATTTGAATGTGACTGTAGAAAAGATTAATTCTGTAAATTCACAGTAGTCATGCATTTGTCTATCCCTATTTGGCAGTAGAGATGGAATCCAGGGTCTTTCAAGCATATCAGGAAACTATGGTGCAATGTCCACGAAAGTTTTTTTCCCTCCTGTTGAGGTGCTGATTTTTATAACACACGTTTCGTATTTTTTATTCTGGTTTGATTGGAATTCGCGGAGGTGTGGAGTTTTACAAGTGTGTGGGCAGTATATCTGCTGTGGTGGTGCGCGCGCCCCCTAGCGCGCGCGTGCTGGGAGTGCACGTTACTGCGGTTGCGTGTCCGCATGTGTCCGGTAGGTGTCAGTGTGTGCGCTGGCTGCTGCGCGGGGAATCTCTGCAAACGTTTATACATAAAAGGTTAAAAGTGGTCGTGGTTTGTTTTATTATGTGGCAGGAGTAAAATGCGTTTGGTTTTGTTTGTTGTGACCCCCGCAAAAGCAAAAGAGACCGTGTCTCGCTGTGTTGCCCAGGCTGGAGTACAGTGGCTATTCACAGGCGCGATCCCACTACTGATCAGCACGGGAGTTTTGACCTGCTCCGTTTCCGACCTGGGCCGGTTCACCCCTCCTTAGGCAACCTGGTGTTCCCCCGCTCCCGGGAGGTCACCATATTGATGCCGAACTTAGTGCGGACACCCGATCGGCATAGCGCACTGCAGCCCAGAACTCCTGGACTCAAGCGATCCTCCGGGCTCAGCCTTCCGAGTAGCTGGGATTACAGACGCGCGCCACCGCGCCCGGCGGGCGGATCCGCGGCAGAAAGCTACTAGAGCTTCAGTGCTGTGACGTCACTGTAGGCCCGCCCAACTGCTCTCGGATTTAACTCTGCCCCCTCCCCACCCTCTCGCGACAGAGTTACCACACTGCGCCTGCGTCACGTTCCAGCGCTGCATTCTGGGTAAAGTGTCTTACACGTCTGAAGAGCGCATGCGTGCGCCCTTTCGCTCCTTTTCCCTCGTTGGACTGGTGGAAGCAAGATGGGTCACCAGCAGCTCTACTGGAGTCACCCCCGAAAATTCGGCCAGGGATCTCGCTCTTGGTAAGGGACAGAGTGTGGTTCTCGGGGGAAGAGGGCTGAGGGCTTTGAGCCTTCTGAGAGTACCACGTAGAGGATCTCCGCGGCGGCCCCGCGGCGGGCAGGCTGCGGCCCGATCCGCCATTACGAGGCCGTGCTGTGCTGCCGCGCCCGGCTCGGCCGCGGGTGGGGAGGGGCTGGGGGCGGCCTCCGCAGCGCCCGGTCCCGGGACGCCTGCGACCCGCACCAGACGCCGTCCGCTTTTCCTTTTCCCAGCCGCGTGTGCTCGAACCGCCACGGTCTGATCCGGAAGTACGGGCTCAACATGTGCCGGCAGTGTTTCCGCCAGTACGCCAAGGACATCGGCTTCATCAAGGTACGCGTCCGCCGCGCCGAGCCCGGGCCTCCTCCGGGGGGCCGCCCGGTGGCAGTCTGCGCCTCCTGGCCGTAGCGCCATTGTCTGACTTTTTGGTCGGCTGGTCTCATGGTGGAGGACTAGTAGCGAGTTCGAGCAGTCAGATTAATGAAGAGAGAGAATAGGGGGAAGGAGTTACTGCCACCTTTAACTCTTCCGGTGCAGTGAAGTTTTACAACACGCATGCAAGCCACGGCCAGTGACCAAATAAATGTTAAGCACTAGTCCGCGTGCTTGGTTTTGTCATATGTTGAAATGATCTTGGGGCCAGAGTTAACTTCCGTTCATGCCTAGTGTTAAAATGCAGAATTCATATCTCAAATGAGTCAAAGTGCTGCCCTCTGGCCTTGCTTTCTCAGGTTACTTAATAGTCATTGGGAGCATTTTCTAATGAATGTGGATAAACGTAGTATTCATGAGGATCAGGTTGCAATTTACATTTTCAAATGATTTTCCCTTTTTCTTTTCAGTTGGACTAAGCGATCTTCCTTGTTCCTTGAGTGGATTATCCAAGACATCAAGCGCAATGAAAGACCGTATTTGTACATAAAATAAAAATTCAAGAAACCATCAACTTACGTTTAACATGTCTAGTTAATTGGTTATAGAAGTTTGGTAAAATATCCGTTGTTTTTATACTTTGGGAAATTGTGAAGTACCTTTTAGAATACCCAACACATAACAGCCTTTACAGTAATCGACTTGTTGCCTTGAGCTGAGCCAGTGAAAGTATTGAAAAGGCTATTGGAGGTGATCCCTGCATCTGCTCTGTTGCTAGTCCTAGCTTTGGGCACATTTTACAAAAGGAAGCTTCTGAAGAACGGTTCTGTGGCAAGGAACAGTGACTAGTTAGGTCAAGCAACTGATTTTGAGTGCATGCACATGTATCCCAACAAGGCAGGGGCTGTGGATTACTCATTGTCAGTTGGTACAGGAGGACCTATATTCTAATACAGCTAATCAGTGTGTGTTGATAGTGACTGAGCCTCTACTTTATGTAATAAGAGCTTACATTTCGAGTGAATGGTGAAGTTGTAAATTTATGAACTGCCTTGGGAATAAAGTGGGATTGTAGTGGTGGCAACGGGGGCCAGAATGTTCTGTTATAGTTTAGCCTAGGGGTAGATGACAGGATTTGTGTGGGGTGTAGCAGATAGGGCATAAATGGATGGTCAAAAGTTTTGATGTAGTCTGAGGAATTGCTGTTGGGTACTAATAGGTCTGAAGAACTTTGGGCAGTTTGTTGCCTATTAGACCTAAGTGCAGTATTTGTGTAAAGTGGTCTGGAGTCAGGAAAGCTTGGGACAGCATAGAACTTTGGTCCCGAGAACATCTTGCATTTTAACATGAGGTCATCAAAACGAGAGTGGGAAGCAAATGCACGTGTCAGTGTCAACTCTTACTCTAGGGTTCACAGATTTGGGAAGGCGATAATTGAGTAAAGCTGACAAGAAAAAAATTGGTGTAGTAGATAAGACATTCTAAGCAGAGAGTGATATGTTGTCCTTTCATCTGACAAAGGGCACCAGAGGGAAACTTCCCTGAGGCAATCTTGGGCTTCTGACTTAACCTTTGAGGCTTTGAGGGCAAAAAGCTGGGCAATTGGCCTTCTAGGGTCCTAGATAAAACTCAGTAGGATTAAGGATGTTGAATGCTGCTTAATGAGCATAGTAAACATCTGCTCCATGCTTGAGTCTCAAGTGTATCAGTTTTTGCTACTGTAGAGGTCTAGGGTGGTGCCAAGTTTCAGTCAGGAAAGGAAGGAATTTTGAAGATAGGTCTAAAGATGTAGGGATTTGGAGCTGGGAGTTTGGCCTAGTGGTAGAGTGCTTGCCTGGAATGCACAAAGATCCGGGTTCAATTCCTTGGTACCACGTATATAGAAAAAAGCTGGAAGTGGTGCTGAGGCTCAAATGGTATTGAGAAAGTCCAAGGACAGTGCTCAGGCCCTGAGCTCAAGCTCAGAACTGGCAAGAAAAAGATGTAGGAATTTTCTGAGAATGGATTTTTTTTTTTGGTGAATTATAGGGCTTGAACCGGCCTAGGCACCGTCCCTGAGCTTCACTTCAAGTCTACCACCCTACCCCTGGGCCTGGGTGTTGTCCCTGAGCTCTTCTGCTGAAGGCTACCTCCCTACCCCTAGAGCATCAGCTCCACTTCCCATTTTCTATGGTTAATTGGAGATAAGAATCTCAAGTTCACCCAGGGTTGGAGACTCTCACCTGTTCCTAGCTAGTCTGGAGGCTGATATCTGAGGATTGCAGTTTGAAGCCAGCCTGGGCCCAAGAGACTGACTTTTCTCCAATTAATCACTAGGAAATGGGAAGTCGGGCTGTGGCTGTTGGGGTAGGGTGAAAACCCTGAGCTTAAGAGCTCAAGGACAGCACAGCACCCAGGCCCAGAGCCAGAGCTCAAGCCCCATGACCCACAAAAATAAACAATTTCCTTTAGTGCCTTGGCTGACTTTGAACCTTCATTCTCAGATCTCAGCCTCCTGGGTATCTAGAATTACAAGAACCACTCACTGCCCAACACCTTGTTTTATGTAAGAATTGGGCAGTGTGTTAGAGAACATGGGAAGGACGGATTCTAGCCCTAGCCACCACAGCATTTACAAATGTATGGGAGTGGTCGGAAGGCTCGTAGGGATTACATAGGGGCTCTTAGTTTCTCTTTTAGATGTTGACTAAAACCATCTTTTGAGGGAAGATTTCAACATAACAGTTTTTGGGGGAAGGGAGCGAGAGACCCAAACATTAAGCCACGGTAATTCCATTACTGGAGCAAGTCTGAGGTCTAATCCCCATTTTGCAAATGGGGTCACTGAGTCACCGAGGGAATCATTTCCTTAGGATTGTACAGCTAGTAAGATTCAAACCTGGTAGTGTTTGGAAAACTTAATATTAAACTACGGATGTCCAGTTTGCCTAATGGTAAGTGTCCAATTTAAGCAATTTAAGTGTATATGGGTAGTCTTCAAGATAGAAAAATTTCAGTAAAAGAATTGGATATGCTTTACAATAATGTTAAAAAGTATGCAGAAGGGCTGAAAGTTTGGCCTAGTGGTAGAGTGCTTGCCTAGCATGCACGAAGACCTGGGTTCGATTCCTCAGTACCACATACATAGAGAAAAAAAAACCCAGAAGTGGTGCTGAGGGTCAAGTGGTAGAGCTCTAGCCTTGAGAAAGTCCAAAGGCAGTGCTCAGGCCCTGAGCTCAAGCCCAGGACTGGAAAAAATATATATATACAGAAACAACTAACCATGCCAGAATGTCGTTCGAAGTGCTGGCCTTTTGGCAGTAGAATTGTAGGTAATTAGATTTAAAGCAGTGTGTCAGATTAAGATTCCTTAAAGGATGGAATATCCAACACAGTATGTACACTTAAGCAGTTTATTCTATCTTTAGATTTCTCTAACAGTGAGTTCTTTGTGTTGCAGTGATTTCAGTTACCATCCATTGAAATTAATTCCATCTACCTTATACAACACAAATCAGTTCCTTGAAGGGAAGCACCAATATCTGGATTTGAGGGCTCCTGTCTTTTCTAGAATCTTATTTTCAGGATAACATTTCCTTTTCAACAATCCCTCTTAAGTCATGGTTTACAGAGATCTTAATTCCACTTTATCTAATTGGTGGTAGTACATAACACAGCATGTTTCACAAAGGCAGTCATGCAATAAAAATGAAAAAGCCCGGCAGGAAAAGTCTGAGACTTTTTTTGTGTGTGTGCCAGTCCTGGGGCTTGAGCTAGGGACCTGAGCCCTGTCCTTGAGCTTTCTCAAGGATAACACTTGAATCACAGCCCCACTTCTGTTTTTTTGTGTGTATACGGTACTAAGGAATCAAACCCAGGGCTTTGTGTATGCCAGGCAAGCACTCTACCGCTAGGCCACACTCCCAGCCCATTAGAGATTCTTACCCAATTAGCTACCAAAAAAGCAGAAAGTGTGGCTGTGGCTCAAGAAAGTGGGGCAGAAAGTAGTTGAGGGCTATACTGAGCAGAACAGCACATATACAGGCTAGGAGTTCAAACTCTAGTCAATACTGACAAAAAAAAAAAGAAGAGGAACAACAGAAAATTTAAATTCTATCCATGTCTGCTCAAGCCTGAGGTTCTTTTCCAAAATCCCTTCAGTCTAGAGGGAATATATATATGTATATATATATATATATCTTAAATATATTTATTGAAAAAGAAAAAGAATATTTGATTCCAGTTGTGCTCCTGTGGCTCACTTCTGTAATCCTAGCTACTCTAGAAGCTGAGATTTGGGGATCTGACTTTGAAGCTGAAGTCCATATCCAATTAGTCATTAAAAAAGCTGGATTAGAGATGTGGCTCCGGTGGAGCACTAGACAAGATGAAAGAAGCGTAGTGAGTGTTCAAGCCACTGTACTGCCATGCGTAAAAGTAACTGGTATCTTATGGATTTCTGTCTGTTTTTGCACAGACAGAACAAAGTATTTTTGTTGACACTAAAGAAACAAGAATGTTTCAACTGAGGGGCCGGGACTTTGACCTAGTAGAAGAGTGCTTGCCTAGCATGCACAAAGACCTGGGTTTGATTCTTCTATACCACGTACATAGAAAAAAAAATTGAAGTAGAGCTGTGGCTCAAGTGGTAGAGCTCTAGCCTTGAGCAAGCCCAAGGATAGTGCTCAGGCCCTGAGTTCAAGGCCCAGGACTGACCAAAGGGGCGAAAAAAAAGAATGTTTCAATTGAAAAGAAGAAAGAAGGCTTTTCCAAGTGTTAGTTTAGAACATAAACAGCTCAGTTTCTTGTTAGCACATATTGTGTAAGTGTGTGTATGTGTGTTTGACAGTATACTGTCTTGAATGCTCTTGCTAGTATGCTACATGGAAGCCAAGATAAGATTATTTTTGCTAGTTCTAGGTTCCCTCTTTTTTTTGCCAGTCCTGGTGACTGAACTCAGGGCCAGAGCACTGTCCTTGGACTTTCCTCAAACCACTGCTCTACCACTCGAGCCATAGGACCACTTTCAGCTTTTCTATGTATGTGGTACCAAGGAATCGAACCCAGGACTTTGTGCATGCTAGGCAAACACTCTACCACAAGGCCAAACTCCCGCCTCCCCTCTTTCAGTTTTAAAGGTAAATAGGAAGTGACAAGCTTCATCTGCACAGGTGAATTATCATTTAGAAAGTGCTTTTTAAAAGGTGGAACTAAGCGAGACACTTGAGCTGATTCTAGACTGCATTCTGACTGCCATAAACTAATGCCTGCAGAATCACAATGCTCTGTTATGGCCCTGTTTTTCACTGGGGCCCTTAATCCCCATACACTTTCTTCTCCACCTATAAAAACATCCCTTTTTGCCCCAATAGTTAAAAACATCATCGTGTGGGGCAAGGACTTAACATCTCTGGCTCTGAGGTGGTTTGTGCAGACTCACAGTAGACCTGGCCCAAGAATCCAAAGGTTCTGTTCAGAAAACTGCTATTTAGCCAAAATGACCACCTTTCAAAAGGACATAACCATCCATGATTTCAGATAACCTTGAAATACATAACACTGTTAATGATTAGAAAACATTGCATCCCCATTGAAAAAGATGAAAGGGAGAAAACAGTATCCGGTAAAAGGGTAGGGATGAGGAGAGAGAGCCTGATGTTCAGAGTCATGCCTTCTTTCGGTGTGCATTTTAATGGTTCTATGACCAGGAATAGGGACCCTTGCTGGCCTTTCTGTATTTCAGGAACTGACTTTGCATTTTTTCACTTTATAATCTGGGTTCAGAAGGGAGCAGTGTTGCTTATGTATATGAATTTAGCTGTTGCAGTAGTGAGAGGGGAAAAATGACTTAGTCTAATCCTGTTTTAAGATTGTAAGTACCAGTAGTGTGATGCATATTGTGCAACCCAATAGTAATTATGTTGATCATGGAAACAGCTCCCCTGTGCAGACTAGCTGAGACTCCATTGTCAAACATCAGGCATTAACAGCAAGGGCTAGAAAAATCAATAAGCCTTTTCCCAGGGAACCAAAGATATGTGTGTTACTAAAATCCCTAATAGTTCCCCATAAAGAGTAATGTCTCATTATATAATGCTAAAGAAAGTTTGTATTTTATTTCCTAAATAAGAAGGTTACCAGTTAAAGGACTAGCTGACAGAATGATAAACATTGATGGCAGCACAAATAAATCAATAAAGAAATAAAATAAAAAAATGGCACCTGCTTCTTAGCAATCTATTTAGAACCTCTACCATGCTTCAGTGTGGACAATTTTTATTGGTGTTTCACTAGGTAGATGTGATTGATTGAATCATTAACCAAGTAACTGAACTGATCACCACTCTGGAGGTCACGCTAGCTCCAAGTCCAATCCTCTAATCACATGGTTAGCCATTTTTGTGGGTGACTGACCCCATCCTGATTCATCTCATCTCTTAGAATAAACCCAAACGTGATCCAAGGGTTCCTGACTGACAAGAGACATCCCAGTGACCCCAGAAATTCTAAGGATTGTGTCACCCTCTGAAGAACCAGCAATGAATGCCAAATCCTTTATTATATAGTAGGAAGTATATGAAAATGTATAGTGCACATGAAGAAATACAACAAACAAGTTTTGGTTTGGCATCTAAATGCCCTTCTTCATGAGGGACGGGGCTTGCCTAGTGGGGACAAACATGAGCCTTTGGTGTCTGGTCCCTCTACATTGGTGCTCTATCACTTGAGCTTCCGGGTTTTTGGTAGTTCATTGGAGATAAGAGTCTCATGGTCTTACCAATCCTGCTGCTTGTAAACCATGATTCTCAACGGTCAGTCTCTTGAGTAGCTAGGATTACAGGGGTGAGCCACAGACACCCAAGGGTCCTGTGACTATTTGGAAGGGTAAAAATGATTATTAGTAGATAAATGGAGCTAATGACATATTTTCTTCAAAACATGGATGAGTCCAAGGGACAGACATTATGTCACAACAAAGTGTGGCTATATTCTTCAGTCTTCTTTGGAATGGATAATGAGATGTCAGGGAGGAGAGAGGAGGCAGTTGTTTTCTTCTGTAGTTCTGATGTTAATGCAGGCAAGGGCCTTCCAGAGGCAGCCCTACTTTGTACTTAGAGTAGAGAAACAAGATCAATTACAGGGACCTTGATTCCCAAGCAGCTTCCAATGTTTCTTTTTTTGTGTGTGTCATGGGGCTTGAACTCAGCCTGGCCACTGTCCCTGAGCTCTTCAGTTCAAGGCTACCACCCTACCCTTGAGCCAAGCCCCACTTCCTGTTTTATCTAGAGGTTAATCAGAGATAAGAGTCTCAGGTTCTTTTGTGACGGGCTGGCTATGAACCTTGATCCTCAGATCTCAGCCTCCTGAGTAGCTAGGATTACAGGCGTGAGCCACCGGCTCCAATGTTTCTCAACATAGCAAACTGTCAGGATTTGAGATACTGCGATCAGCATGTGGATTATATTAATGAGCTTTCCATCACTGTGGCAAAATATCTGAGAAACTGAACTTATGAGAAACAAAGGCTTTTTTACGCCTTGGTTACTTGACCCCATCACTGGACACACAATGAAGTAAAATGTCACTGTGGGGAGTGTGTGATGCAGCAAAGCTATTCACTTCATGGAGACTAGGAAGCAATAGAGAGAGTCTGAAGGAAGCAGCTAGGTCCCAATAGACCCTTGAAGACATATCCCCCAGACTTCCTTCAATGAGGCCCTAGCTCCTAAATTTTTCAACCATCTTCCCTGCTTCTGTCAACTGGGAATTAAGCCTTCAAACACATGAGCTTTGGGGGAACAATTAAGATGCAAACCTCACTATTGATTAAAATCAGAAAAGGAGGATTAGGGCATGGCTCACGTGGTAGAGCACCTGTCTAGCAAGTGCAAGGCCCAGAACCAAAACTCCAGCACCACTGAGAAAAACAACAACAACAACAACAACAACAAAACCCATCAGGGAAGGAAAATTCACACAGAATTGAGGCCACAGGAAATGAGGCAGAAACTGCCAGCTGTCCTCTCCAGTTATCACATGGACACTGCTTAAGTGACCAACAAGGATGTGGGAGGTGGGAGGTAGTGTTATCCAGGAAAAGTCAAGTTTCCATGTGCAGAGGTTTTGTGTTGAGCCACTGACCTCAGCTACTCAGACTCTGTTCCCTAGAGGTCTATTGAGCCTGGCCCAAGGAGGAGGAAGACCTTGGCAGTGAGTAGGAAGAGAAGGCTGCTTATCTCACGGGTAAGAGTTTATCTCACAGATAAGAAGCCAGCAGTAATACTAAAAAGGTATACTCTTCGAAGTCTTGCCCGGAGGAACTATCTCCTCCACCTTCTAAGTTCTACCTTCCAGTAATCTATTTAAAGTAGGAATCCCTTAGTAGATTAAATGGTTGTTTAGGCCACTGTCTTCACTATCTAATTGTGTTACAGACCCAATCAGAGATCCTTTTACTAATCTCCTGGCTTTCTCTCAATCCAATCAAGTTAACAATTAAGATTAATCATCACCTTCTTTGGGGCAAGGTAGCTCACGCCTGAAATCCTAGCTAATCAGGAGACTGAGATTTGAGGGCCATGGTTCAAAGCCAGCCTGTGCACTAAAGTTCTTGAGACTTTTTTTTTTTTTTTTTTTTTTTTTTTGCCAGTCCCGGGCTTGTGGTCAGGGCCTGAGCACTGTCCTTGGACTTTCTCAAGGCTAGAGCTCTACCACTTGAGCCTTAGCACCACTTCCGGCTTTTTTCGATGTATGTGGTACCGAGGAATCCAACCTGGGTCTTCATGCATGCTAGGCAAGCACTTTAACCACTAGGCCAAACTCCCGGCCCCCTTGAGACTCTTATCTCCAATTAACTATTAGAAAACTGGAAGTGGCACTGTGACTCAAGGGGTAGGGCAGTATCCTTGAGCTGAACTCAGTGACAATGCCCAGACCCAGAGTTCAAGTTCTATGTCAGAGAGAGAGAGAGAGAGAGAGAGAGAGAGAGAGAGAGAGACAGAGACAGAGACAGAGACAGAGAGAGAGATATCATCACAATCCTCTAGTGCAAAAGTAGTGGAAGGTAAGACCTTTAGGGAGTGTTTAAATAAAGAGGGATTTATCTTGATGAAATGAATTAATCTTGCAACCAGGGCAATGGGCTCCTTATAAAAGAATTGAGTTTGAGCTTTTGTTGGTGGTTCACATCCATGATCCTAGATACTCAGGAGGCCGAGATCCAGGGATCACAGTTCAAAGCCAGTAGTCCCTAACACTTTCCTCCAATTAACCCCCAGAAAACTGGAAGTGATGCTGTGGCTCAAAGTGGTAGAGCAGTACACTAGCCTTGTGTGAAAGAGCTCAGGACAGCACCCAGGCCCTGAGTTCAAATCTCAAGACCACCACCACCAACATCAAAATAATGATTTTGACTCATACTATTTTTTTTCCTCCCTGTGTTTTTTGCACTTCTGCCATGAGATGGGACTGCAAGAAGAACCTCACCAGAAGCTGACACGTTGGTTTTAAGAAATTAGTGTCTGTTCTTTATAACTTATCAGTCTGTAGAATGCTGTTATATCAGTACCAAAATGAATGAGGCTTGCTAAACCAACCAATACTTCTTTCTTGTATGTGTTATCCTTTTTCAAAATTCTGAATAGCAGATCCAGATAGGTGACTGAACATGGTTTTAAAATTAGGTAGCTGTTAAGCTTGGCCTTTTCAGCGATAGGAAAGTCAAAGCCTCGTGCTAATATGTCTATGTCTATGTTATCTATGTCTATGTCATTTATGTCTCTTTTCATCCATTCATCCATCTACTAATACCTCTATCATCTACCAATAGCTCTAAAATCTATTTCTCTTTTTATTCGTGTTTTTTTTATGTGAAACAAATGAACAGAATGGCTTTGTATGTCTCATTATTTCCCACATCTACTAGTCATTCAATTTGTGATCAACGACTTTAGCTCTGTGTGGAAAAACATGTTTACTTCCTACCTCACTCAATGCTATGCTATGTAGAAAAAAATGTCTGTAATGTTCCTGATATAAACTGATGTCTGTCTTGTTGTGAGTGCTAGAGTGTTGGGTGGCCAGGCCTTATCTAAACCTAAGCTAATAAACAATATGGATGCCTTGAGCCAAAAAAAAAAAAATGATGCTTGGGTCTGTCTGGAATCAGATCAGACTTCTCTGCTCTTGGGAAAGACTGAAAGCAAATTCTCCTAGGAGATGAGGAAGAGAGATGGAGAGATGTGGAAATATAAAAATTGGGGAGTAGATTAATGTGACATATTTCCAGGGAGACAGAATAAGATTTTTTTCTTTGCATTTCCTATAAGGTATAATAAATTCACATCACCCACCTGAGGCAACATCCGGACAAAATTCTCCAAAATACCTTATTTGGTATTAAAGATATACTCCTCTTTTTTCTTTGTGAGTTATATTTACATGGAGACCTCTGGTTTATACTGTTCTCCAGTCCCCAAGTAATCCCTCTGGTCCTAGTGAAGAATTCTCATTCTTACAATTAAATGTATTGAATGGATAGTTATGGGGTTTCACTCAGGTCCTTGGACCTGCCTGGCAAATATTTGACTACTTGGAATCATAGTCATATCATTTTTTTTCATGAGGCTTGAACTCAGCCTGGGGCTGTTCCTGAGCTCTTCAGTACAATGGCTACCGCCCTACCCTTGAGCCAAGCCCCACTTCCCATTTTCTAGAGGTTAATTGGAGATAAGAGTCCCAGATCCTTTTGTGCCTGGGCTGGCTTTGAACCTTGATCCTCAGATCTCAGCCTCCTGAGTAGCTAGGATTACAGGCATGAGCCACTGTGCTGGCTACATCACTTAATTTTTGATTAAAAAACAAAACAAAAGGAACATTGGGTGCTGGTGACTGTCACCTATAATCCTAGCTATTCAGGAGGTGGAGATCTGAGGACTGGGATTTGAAGTCAACCTGGGCAGGAATGTCCCTGTGATACTCATCAATTAACCACTCAAATAGCTCTGGAAGTGGCAAAGTGTTAGTCTTGAGCTAGAAAGTTCAGGGATAGCACCTGGGAACTGTGTTCAGTCCTCACTATGGACACACACACACACACACACACACACACACACACACACACACATACACATCCCACAACAAAACCCCCAAAAGGTTCATTAATCTCCATTTAATTGGTTCAGGGGTCCCTGACAATGTTTTAGATTGTTGATCTTTCAGATAAGAATTGTTTCCTGTTGTGGAAGAGACATGCTGTTTTCTATTTACTATTCTCTGTCTTTCTGTTTTATCAGACATTTAGTAAGTGTTCTAAAACAATGACCTTAGACCAATGTACTGCTTAGATCTTTTATGTCTAAGAGAATCTCAACACAGCTATGTTGGCTTAGGAAGCTAGATGGCAGAGTAGTCACACAACTGAAAGACTATGTGAAGTCGAGGGAAGCTAAGATTTCTTCAATCACAAAAAATAAAATTCTTGTCTACCTCTTTCAACAGTAGAAAAGAAGTTGAATGTGATGATTCAAAAGAAAAAAAATATTTTATTGTTTAGTGCCACTCATGGAGCTTGAAGTCAAGGCCTGAACATTGACCTTAGACTTTTTTGCTCAAGATTAACACTCTACATCTTGAGCCACAGCTCCACTTTTGGCTTTTTGGTGATTAATTGGACTTCCCTGTCTGGGCTGGCATGCAGTCCTCATATCTGAGCCTCTTGAGTCTCTTAATCCAGGTAGGATTACAAGCATGAACCACCAATACCTGGCCCCCTCCCCCAAAAAAAGAAGTTAAATCAGGAAAATTTTCCGAGATTTGATAATCATTACCACGTTCATGCTTTAGAGTTCTATAAGAGAGTATTGAGTATATTGGAGGTGTGGCAGTAACCTGGATACTAAGTCTTTTTCCCTTTTAATCCCCCTATCTTCCTCATCCTCCTTTTTGCCTCAGCCATATGAGTGCTGAAACTGTAGGTATGTACTACCACACCTAGCAAGTGTAGCTATTCTAATGAATAGCCTATTCTTTATATTTGTATCCATCATATTTCTTTCTCTTCTTCAAGGCTCTTGTCTTATAAACTATCTATTAACTACTTCACTTTATGATAACAAATATAAAAACTTTCACTTAACCTCATCCTATATGGCCAATATGTACATACCTTTTGAGCTATTATGATCCTTTGTTAAGAGAATCCTAGATGTATACTAATAGTTACAAATGAGAAAACCATGGAGACTATGTTTTTTTGGGTATGGCTTCACTTAATATGATTTTTTTTAAGTCTTTCCATTTCCTTTCAAATGGGGCAATGTCATTCTTTCTGATGGCAGCATACAATTCCATGGTGTATAAATACCACATCTTCATGATCATTTATGTGCAGAGGGGCATCTTGGTTAGTTCCATCCTGTGAGGCTCTTATCTCCAATAAACTACTCAAAAATGTGGGAAGTGGCACCGTGGCTTAAGTAGTAGTAGAGCACAAAGAGGATCAAGGACAGCACCCTGAGTTCAAACCCTCAGGTTCATCAAACAAACACAAAAACTTGAAAGTACCTAAGCACTTGATTAAAATGTCACGAAAGCATTGAGGATATAATAGGGAAAAATATGCTGAGAGCTTTGCAATCAGTCTTGCAACCTTCAAATCGTAGTCTAAATAAACTTGTAGAACTGACTGGTGGAAGTGGGGCTGTGGCTCAAGGTGGTAGAGCTCTAGCCTTGAGCAAAAAGGGCTCAGGGACAGTCCCAGGTCCTGAGTTCAAACCATACTACTGACCAAAACCAACCAACCAACCAAAGAATCCTAGTCTTTAGAAGTGATGTTATGGCTCAAGTGCCAGGGCACCAATCTTAAACACAGAGATGCACAGGGACAGCACCCAGGCCCTGAGTTCAAGCGTCAGGACCAGCAAACAAACAAACAAACAAACAAAAAACCACCAAAACAAAAACAAAAAGAAAGTGACACAGCTCCTAAAACCCTTCCTATCTCTTAAGTGCTAAGTGTGTTTGTTTATGGGCTGAGATGAATGGTGGCTGGGCTCCTGGAAGGCCTTCAGGTCGGAGCTGGTGTTCTGAGTAGGAAGTCCAACTTTTAGGAGGGGAGGAACCAAAGGTAGAGCTGATGATTTATGGCCAATGATTTAATCAACCATACCTGCCTAATGAAGCCTCCATTAAAAACAAAAAAGAAGGACTACAATGCTAGCTACTCCAGAGGCTGAGCTCTGCAGGTCAGTCTGGGTAGATAAAGCTAAGGGATATATCTTGTTAAGCAGGAAAACACTGGAACTGGGCATATGGTTTAGGTGGTAAAACACCAGCGATGAGCCAAAAAAACAAACAAAAAAAATGAATGGGAACATGACAAACAAATAAAGCCCCCACACAAAATGACTGGATCCCAGAGCTTTGGCCAGCTAACCATGTAGATGGTTGTGCTCTGAGAGAACTTGAAATCTCCATGCTTCCTTCCCTAGAGATCCAGTCCTCTGTATCTTTCCCTGGGTTTGGTGAATGATTCTAGCAAATTTATTGAGTCTGAAAAGGGTTATGAGAGCCCTGTCAGTGAGGACCAGAGAGCACAGCCTGAGGTTTGTGGGCATCTCAAGTGCGGGGCAGCCTGTGGGAACGAGTCCTGCCCTCCTCTGTGTGATCAGACACAACTCACTTAGTGTCAGAATTAGAGTTAATGTCAGAACTGTGTTAAATTCCAGGGCTCCCCATTGGTGTCTGGCGGGAATTGATTGCTTGGTGTGTGAAGAAAAATCCTTACACATTTCATGTTGAAAATGTTGTGTTGAGGATGTGAGAGAGCAAATAAAATAACTTTGGTTTTTTCTTTTTTTCCCTAGGACTTAGGAATCACAGTACCTACTGCACGAGAACAAGCCACTCGTGTTAGTTACTATGATGACTACCTTTGGTTCATAGAAATGTTTTCACTTAAAGCTTTGTCTTTAAATAGGCATATATTCTGAGAAGTTGGGCACTATTGTCTCTACTGATCAACAGTGGAGACTGAGCCTGGTAGACCTGCCTCTTTTGGGACTTGAACTGGGCCTGGGCACCGTCCCTGAGCTCTTCAGCTCAAGGCTACCACCCTACCCTTGAGCCAAGCCCCACTTCTTGTTTTCTAGAGGTCAGCTGGAGATAAGAGTCTCAGGTCCTTTTGTACCCAGGATGGCTTTGAACCTTGATCCTCAGATAGATCTCAGCCTCCTGAGTAGCTAGGATTACAGGCAGGAGCCACCACACCTGGCTCTCTCTCTCTCTTTTTTTTTTTGCTAGTCCTGGGCTTGAGCTCAGGGCCTGAGCACTGTCCTTGGACTTTCTCAAGGCTAGAGCTCTACCACTTGAGCCTCAGCACCACTTCCGGCTTTTTTTCTATGTATGTGGTACCGAGGAATCGAACCCGGGTCTTCATGCATGCTAGGCAAGCACTTCAACCACTAGGCCAAACTCCCGGTCCTCTCTTTTTTTTTTTTGAAGCATGAAAATTTTATTTCATTAACAGTTTACATGACATGGGCTGGGAGTTTGGCCTAGTGGTAGAGTGCTTGCCTAGCATGCACTAAGACCTGGTTTCGATTCCTCGGTACCACATACATAGAAAAAAGCTGGAAGTGGTGCTGAGGCTCAAGTGGTAGAGCTCTAGCCTTGAGGAAGTGCTCAGGCCCTGAGCTCAGGATTGGCAAAAAAAAAAAAAAAAAAAAAAAAAAAACTTTACACAACAGCCTGGGATTTTTAAAATTGTTTTACATAACAGGTACATGGAAGCTGAGAAGTTTTTGGAAAGTAGTATAGGACATCAGATAGACCACTATCAAGAGACATATTATGTAGACTCAGTTTCAAGAGGATCTAGTAACGCATTCATCTACAACTTGGCTTCATGACTTAATCACCTCGTACAGTGCCCTCCAAATATCACCAATGAATGACTTCGGGGATGAAGCTGCTAACAAGATGAGTTCTGGGGGACACATATTCAAACTATAACAGCAACATGATCCCAGCCTTTCTGAATTGTCAAGACCAAAGCTCCCAGCTGCACGCTGCTGACTTCAAGCCAGTTCATTTTAACGAGAATTGGATTATTTTCTATATTCATCTCAAGTTTATATTTCTAATGGTATTTATTTATTTTTTGCTTAAACTCAACCTGGGCATTGTTCCTGAGCTGCTTTTTGCTCAAGGCTAGTGCTTTACCATTTGAGTCACTGCACCACTTCTGGCTTTTTCTGAATAGTTTGTTGCAGATAAAGTCTCCTGGACTTTCCTGCCAGGGCTGGTATCGAACTATAATTCTCCATTCTCAGCCTCCTGAGTAGCTAGGATTACATGCATGAGCCATTGGCACCTGGCTTCTTATGGTATTTCTGATAATTTTACTGGCAAACCTATGTTGGGATTATATCCTTTTCCTTTGATAAGAACATATAGAAAATATAAAATGAGCTATAAGAAAAGCCTGGTCTGCGAATGATCTCTTTTGATGGCGATTCACTGGCATATACTTACTAGTGGGTTCTAGTCCCAGTCGTGGGGTCGGGAGAAGAGGGGGGTGGAGGAAGGCAATGTAGCCCAGGCTGGCCACATTTGAAATTCTCTTGCCTCAGCTTCCCGAGTTATGCCTGGTTCCTTACATTGTTTTGATATTCAGCATTGACATTATTGGACATGGATGTCTGTCTGTTACAATACTTAGAACAAGGTGAACTGAAGGCAGCAGGGATACTCACTAGACATGATGTTGCAAATGAGTTATACAACTTGTGAGTGGGGAAGAAGAGGGAAAAGCTAGGAGAGTGAGGGAAGGTGCGACATTGTCTAAAAAACTGTACTTATTACCTGATTTATGTAACTATAACTCCTTTATACATCACCAGTATAACAACAAAATCAAAGCCCCCATCCCCGCCCCTCAAATCACAGAATCAGCAAATAAAGCTGAGTTGGCTAAATGAACAGCAACAGTGTCTGATAGCTCATAAATAAGCAGTCTGGAAAGGTCTGTGTGAGGTATAGTGGGGAGGAGGACGTTGTTGAAGATCAGAACAGCAGGATATGGGCCCTCATGGGACCTGGTAGGAGAGGGACAGGAAGGAAGGGGATAAGGGACCCTCCAGGGAACAAGGAGGCTTAGGAGCGGAGAGAACAGAAACCTTGTAGACAGCAAGGACAGCTTACTCTCTAATGCTTACTTGAAAGGTTAGGGAGCACTTTCTCTGGGTCATCTAATCAGTACTGAAACCCACATTTTTCTTTTTTCTTTTGGCCTTGCCAGGTAGCCCAAGCTGGCTTTAAGCTCCCTATGTAGCCCGGGCTAGTTTCGAATTTAAGATTCTCCTGTCCTTACTTTTCAAAGGTTGGTATCATACCATGTCCTACCATACCTAGCTTGAAATCCACACTTGAAATCATTCCCTTCAGAAAAGGAGTACAGAAGGCCAGGTTGGCAGGGGACAAGATCTGGAATTTAGAGCACTAGGGAAGTCAGGGTCTCAGGATACAAAGAAAAAAACCCCCAGCATTGGTCACAATTTAAGTTTTCCTGGACCCTAGGCAGTTCTCAACTGCACAGGCCTTGATAATTTAGAGCTGACATTTGGGATTGCAGTACTGTGGAGAATGAGCTCTCACTCCGCAGGTAGCTCTTTCCTTGGAAAATGAAAACAGAATGAGTCCACTGTGGTTTTTCTCAAGGACAGGGCTGAAGCACTTACTAACGGGAAATGTCTCCCGCTAAAGGGAGGCAGGGAAGGTAAAAGGCAAGGCTGAGAGCTGTTTCAGAGAAGGCAGAAATAATAACAGAATAACAGGAGAGGAAAAGGAGGTGGGCATGAATGAAAGCCTAGGGAATCTGGTGATTGTTCCAATCGAAGGAGAGCAGATGCTGGAGAGAAACATTTCCAACTAAGAAAAGATCTGAAATGACTGAGGGGTTAACAATAGCTGAGAGGCAGCCTTCTTTAAAAAAGACAGAAAACATGGCTGCTAAAAGGAATTCCTCCTTTCCATTTGTACGGCACTTTATAATTTGCCAAGTGCTTTTCCATCTATTATTTATTCTGACATCCGTGCTGTGCAGTCTGGCATTGTTGAACCTGTTTGTCAGATAAGGAAGGAAATTTCAGGAAGGAAATTTCAGAAAGGAAAGGTCTTATCAGGGTCTCCATGGCTGGTGAGACAGAGCTGGGACTCGAACTCAAGTCTTTTCTTCAGGGCTTTGCTCTCAACAAAATGCCAACAGAGGTGAGGGATGCATGTGGGGTCATGCTAATCACTTCAACTTTGGGAAAGAAGTTACTAGTCTGCTTTGGAAAAGCAGACCTGTGGAATCTATTAATGTATAATGACTTTGGAAAGTTTTATTTGAAAAGCAAAAAAGGCATAATTATTCCATTTTCTGTTTCGATAAGGAAATTATTATTATTATTATTATTATTATTATTATTGTTATTATTATTATTATTGTGTGTGTGGATCATGGGGCTTGAACTTGGCCTGGGCACTGTCCCTGAGCTCTTCAGCTTAAGGATACCACCTTACCCCTGGGCCCAGGTGTTGTTCCTGAGCTCTTCAGTACAATGGCTACTGCCTTCCCCTTGAGCCAAGCCCCATTTCCCATTTTCTAGAGGATAATTGGAGATAAGAGTCTTAGGTCCTTTTGTTCTAGGGCTGGATTTGAACCTTGATCCTCAGATGTCAACCTCCTGAGTAGCTAGGCTTACAGGCGTGAGCCACCGCGGCCCGGCTATTATTATTATTATTATTATTATTATCATTATTTTCCTCTCTTCTCAATAATGACACTTTGAGCTGGTCACTAATGGCTCATGACTGTAAGCCTAACTACTCAAGAGGCTCAGATCTGAGGATTGCAGTTCAAATCCAGCTAGGGCAAGAAAGTCCCTGAGACTCATCTCCAATTAACTACCAAAAAAGCTGCAAGTGGAGCTTAACTGTAGAGCATAAAAGCTCAAGGACAGTGCCTAGCCTCTGAGTTCAAGTCTCAGGACCAATGCCAAGAAAAAAAAATAATAATGGCATTTTTAATTTTTTTTAATGTTCCTGTGTTTCTACTAGTAATGATTTCAGCAGTAGTTTGCTTACTTCATGCTATTTATTTCATTCTTTTTGGCTGTCCTGGGGTTTGAACTTGTAGTTGCTTGGCTTGATATTCTACCACTTGGACCATTCTTCTAGCTCTGCATTTATATATATATATATATATATATATATATATATATATATAGTTTTGCCAGTCCTGGGCCTGAACTCAGGGCCTGGGCACTGTGCCTGAGCTTCTTTTGTTCAAGGCTAATACTCTACCACTTATGCCACAGCACCACTTTTGGCTTTTTCTGTTTCTATGCTACTGAGGAGTAGAATCCAGGGCTTCATGCATGCTAGGCAAGCACTCTACCACTAAGCCACATTTCCAGCCCCTTTGCTGGTTATTTTCAAGATGGAGTGTAATATTCCTTTCTGCCCAGGATAATCTGGAACAGTTCTCCAATCTCAGCCTCTTGAGGAGGTAAAGAAACAGTCGTGAACTACAGGTGCCTGGCTTGATCATCAGTTTTTGCATATTTTTCTACTTTATTATAGCCCATAACATATCAATTAGAGTTGTTTTAAATTCATAGCTTGATAAATCCTACATTACTGTCACATCTGAGCTAGTATTGTCACTTGCTGTACTTCTTTAGATTGCTTTTTGTGTGACTTGTTTTTGTGAAAACTCGACATTTGATATTTTGGCTTTATTTGTGATACTAGAATCAGGCAACATTCTACTTCATAACATAGGGTGTGTTCCAATGAGGTGAGCAGGGGAGGGTGGCTTTATAGAAAGAAAAGGTATCCACTGCGTGCAGTGGCTATAATCCTATAATCCTAGGCTGAGATCTGAGGATCACGGTTCAAAGCCAGGTTCAAAGCCAGCCCAGACACTAAAGACTGTGAAACTCTAAATTAATCACTAAATAGGAGGAAGTGGGGCTGTGGTTCAAGGGGTAGGGCAGTAGCCTAGAGCTGAAGAGATCAAGGATAACACCCAAGCTCAGGGGTAGGGTGGTAGTCTTGAGCTAAAAGAGCTCCAGGATAGTGCCCAGGGCCAGAGCTCAAGCCCCATGACTTATAAGAAAAAAAGAAAAAGAAAGAAGAAAAGGTCTCAATTCAGCAGAAAAAGACAATGAAAGGAACTTGATGATTTCAGTTACTTGGCTTGAAAGGCAGAGGAGGGAAGAAAGAATAATAAGGAAATGATTAGTTGTTGACTATGTTATTTAAGGTTACCTTTCTGGAATTATTAAATCAGAGGATCTTTACTTATGTCAACTGAAACTGGCCCATGTAGGAAGTTTGGTTACTTCTCTTTACTCATTTACAGGAAGATCTGACACCTTGTATTTGGTTTGGTGATATGGAACTTTAGCATGGTGATTTCATTTTGATTTTTAGTCTGGCCTATTGGAGCCTAGTATAGGAGCTCAGTGCAAAAACAATGCCTCACATAAGTTTTATTTAATGTGGGTAAAAAGAAGTCTAGTGAGGAGAACTTTAGTGGTACAGTGGTAAGGCATAGGAGAAGTTTTTGAGATCCTATCACAACCAATAAAAAGCTGGGTGTGTGTTGGGCTCACACCTGTAATTCTAGCTACTCAGGAAGAAGACATCTGGTGACTGATGATTAAAACCAACCCAGAGAAGAAAATCTATTGGACTCTTAATCTCCACTTAACCACCAAAAAGCTGGTAGCAACTGTGGCTCAAGTGGTAGAGCTCCATCATTGAACAGAAAAGATCAGGGACAGTGACAAGCTCTGAGTTCAAGCCCCAGGACTGACACCAACATTCCCCCCCCCCAAAAAAAAGAACCCAAACTGAGCATGGTAGCATGTGCCTGTCATCTCAGCTACACATAGCAGAGTAATAGTCCAGGCTGATCTGTGTATAAATGCAAGACCCTTTTAGAAAAACAAATGCTAAAAAAGAGCTGGAGGCACAGTTCAAGTGGTAGGGTGCCTGCTTTGCAAGCACAGGCCTAAAATTCACCTTCCTCCCATTCCCCCCCGCCCCAGTATCTTAACAAAAACAAATGACAAAAGCTTCTAGAGGTAAACTTCACAAATAGTGTGGTCACCTTATAGGTGTATCCCCCTGAAGTTTTTTTTTTTTAACACTTAAGCTTGTCCACCCTGGGCCTTCAGTAACCCAGCAATTTTCTCACTCCTTTCCCAGCTCCTTTAGAGGTTTCTTCTGTTTAAGTTGGGCTTCTCTATCTGCCTGCTTCATAACCAGTTTTGGGGGTAGAAGTTTGGAAACTGACAGATCTTCTGATTTTTAAAAAAATTTTGTTCAGCTTCTTCCTTGTTATGACAAGTGTAAGCTGCTAAGATTACCACAAGCTAAGGGTTTTGTGACATCATCACCACCACCACCATCATTCTTATCGCATCTTCCCTGGCCTGATTTCTTTTTTTTTTTTGCCCTGCCAGTCCTGGGCTTGAACTCAGGGCCTGAGCACTGTCCTTGAACTTTCTCAAAGCTAGGGCCGCAGCACCACTTCTGGCTTTTTTCTAAGTATGTGATATGAAGGAATCTGGATCTTCGTGCATGCAAGAACTCTACCACTAGGCCAAACTCCCCCCCCTCCCCCCCCACCCCTGATTTCTACTCATATTTGTTGAGCAGTTACTGAGGGCCTTGAAGCTACTGTTGTAAATGCTCCCTCAGTATTAACAACCCTGTGAGAGGGGTACAGTCTTTTTTTTCTTTTTTTTTGAAGTGCAGTACTACATTTTTATTTTTTTGCCAGTCCTGGGCTTGAACTCAGGGCCTGAGCCCTGTCCTTGGCTCTACCACTTGAGCCTCAGCACCAGTTCTGGCTTTTTTCTATGTATATGGTACTAAGGAATTGAACCTGGGTCTTTGGGCATGCTAAGCGAGCACTCTACCACTAAGCCAAACTCCTGTCCCCAGAGGGGTACAGTCTTTTGCCCGCATCTGCCTGGGACTTTAGGAATAGGGTCTATGGGCTGGGAATATGAGTTACACCATGCTCCACTGTTGAGGAACTGAAAGGACCATGATGTTATAACTCATCTTTTTGTTTTACAGATGAGGAAATTGAGGCACCGGGAAGTTGAGTAACTTACCCAAGGTCACATCATGGGTAGCAGAATTAGGTTTGGACTCTGGGCATTCTGGCTCTGCCCTTATACTTTTTATTTTGTGCCTGTCCTGGGATTGAACTCTGGGCCTGGAGATTTTTTGTTTTCTTTCTCAGGCTAGTGGTCTACCACTTGAGCGACAGCTTCCTTGCTGGCTTTTTGGTGGGTAATTTGACATTAGATTCTCATGGAGTTTCTGCCTGGGCTAGCATTGACCCATATTCCCCGGAACTCAGCCTACTAAGTAGCTAGAATTTCGTATGTGAACCACCAGTGCCTGACTGTATATGTATTTTGTTGTTTTCTAGGTCCAGATCCTGTTTTGTCTTCTAGTGAAGTCTTTCTGTTAGGTCCATAGGGAGCTGTTTCACTGACCATATTGTATGTGATTTTTTTAAAAAAGTGATAATCTGACTTATCACTTGAGAAGGGTAGAATAGCTGCCAGTATTCTAAGAGTCATATGATTGAGACGGGAAAAGTTACATACCAATAGGGGACTGACTGCCCTAGCTTTCACTCAGACATATTTTAAATTATTGGCTGGTTCTCTCAAGTGAATGAATTTACTGTTTTGTAATAGCAAAGACAATCACAACACCCTGGCCACTGAATTTGTACATGCAGAAGAGTTAAGCATTTAATGAGAACTTACCCATGGAGGGAATCCAGGTTGCTTTGGAGGAGAATCAGACAGACAATCATCATCTTTATTTATATTCTGGAAGAAAAGGAATTTATAAGTTTATGAAGAGGTTATTCATTTCAGCAGAAAATGAGGCAGGAGAAGCTGGGGAAATATTTATTTCATCTGGGAACAATAATTTGAAATGGAGTCTTTTAAAGAATGGGCTTTTTGGACTTTGTTTCTGGAAGGTTTGGGGAATATAAGAAGAATGTAAAAAATTCAGGTTTGCTCCGAAACACTGGCACACCCTAGGTGACTAAAATGTGGTCTACACTTGCTGCCTCTGTTTCTTATTCCTCAATTCCTATTAAATCTTCTTATATCTGATTTTTCTTCTTCTCTCCTCTTCCACTCCTCCCTCTCTTCTTTTTTCTCTGTTTTTTTTCTTTTTTTGACAAAGACTTACTTTGAACTCTCCCTTCCTCCCTCCTTTACTCCCCTCTTTCCTTTCCTTTCTCTCATACTGGTATTGGAACTTCAACTCAAGGTCTCTTGCTTGGCTTATTTTGTTCATAGCTGGTGTTCTAACACTTGAGCCATGCCTTCAGTTCTGACTTTTTTTTTCCTACCTTGGCTGGCTTCCAAGTTCAATTCTCAGATTTCAGCTTGCTGAATTATAGGACAAAATGTTTCACATCTTGGTTTTGAACTCTTAAAGCCTCAGACTTCCTCTCCTCTTCCTCCTCCTCTTCTCCCTCCCCTCCTTTTTCCTCTTCTTCTGCCCATCCTGGGTCTTGAACTCAAGGACCTGGGCACTGTCCTTGGGCTTTCTCAAGCTAACACTCTACCACTTGAGCCACAGCACCACTTCTGGCATTTTCTGCGTATGTGGTACAGAGGAATTGAACCCAGGGCTTTATGCATGCTAGGCAAGCACTCTATCACTAGGCCACACTCCTGGTTACACAGACTTCTGTGTGTTATGATTATAGGCATGTATAATCATATCTTGCTTACATAGTTCCTTTTTTTTTTTTGTGGGTCATGGGGCTTGAAGTTTGGGCCTGGGCACTGTTCCTGAGCTCCTCAGCTACCACCCTACTCCTTAACCCACAGCTCCACTTCCTGTTTTCTAGTGGTTAATTGGAGATGAGAGTCTCATCGACTTTAGTGCACAGGCTGGCTTGGAACTATGATCCTCAGATCACAGACTCCTGAGTAGTTAGGATTACAGGCATGAGCCACCACGCTCAGCCTCAACTTGTTGTACATAAATACTGGATCTGGGGCTGGGAGTGTGGCCTAGTGGTAGAGTGCTTGCCTAACATGCATGAAGCCCTGGGTTCAATTCCTCAGTATCAAATACATAGAAAAAGCCAGAAGTGGTGCTGTGGTTCAAGCAGTAGAGCACTAGCCTTGAAAAAGTCCAAGGACGGTGTCCAGGCCCTGAGTTCAAGCCCCCAATACTGTTAAAAAGAAAGTGCTAGATTCATTTCTCAGTGGTTGCATTCTTGACCAGCCTTGGTATAGAGACTTTTGGTAGAAATTGTTGATAGAGGCTTCTCATCGATTGTGAGATCAGGAGCAAGCCCTCACTTGTTATGGGCTTCACTGCCTCTAGCTTTTGGAACCATAAAAAATGTCAGTTACTGGGATAGCCTTTGCAGTTAACAGTTCTAGATGAATAGAAGTTTTAATTTTTTCCCCTTCCTCCTTCTTTTTCTTTGTGAGATAGGTTCTTACTATGTCACTCAGGTTGGCTTCATCTGTGTCCGTCCAGATTGACCTTATCCACTTGAGTGCTACAAGTACAGGCATGTGCTGCCATGCTCAGCTTGCTTTTACCTCTTTTTTTTATTTTTTGCCAGTCCTGGGCTTGAGCTCAGGGCCTGAGCACTGTCCTTGGACTTTCTCAAGGCTAGAGCTCTACCACTTGAACCTCAGCACCACTTCCGGCTTTTTTCTATGTATGTGGTACCGAGGAATTGAACTCGGGTCTTCATGCATGCTAGGCAAGCACTTTAACCACTAGGCCAAACTCCTGGCCCTTGCTTTTACCTCTTTAAAGTAAAAATTTCAGTTTATAAGTACACTTTTCTCACATTTCTTATTTTCCCAAGATAGGATAATCATAGCTGCGAGATAACTGTGGCTGGGTACCAGTGACTCATGTCTGTAATTCTAACTACTCAGGCACAGTTCAAAGCCAGCCCCAGCAAGGAAGTCCATGAGACTCTTATCTCCAATGAACTATCAAGAAAGAAAAGTTAGAAGTGGAGCTATGGCTCAATGACTTAAGTGGTAGAGCTCTAACATTGAGCAAAAAGCTCAAGGACAGTGCCTTGGCCCTAAATTCAAGCCCCAGGACTGGTGCTCTCTCTCTCTCTCTCTCTCTCTCTCTCTCAGTCTCACACACACACACACACACACACACACACACACACACACACACACACGTTAATTGTAATTATATACAATTATATAATATAGTTACACAATAATATAGCCAACATGTAATAATGTGTATTAATTATATAATTTTTTTTTGCCAGTCCTGGGGCTTGATCTTGAGGCCTACACACTGTCCCTGAGCTGCTTTTTTTTTTTTTTTTAAAATCAGTCGTGGGGCTTGAACTCTGGGCTCGGCCACTGTTCCTGACCGCTTCAGCTCAAGGCTAGCACTCTACCACTTGAGCCACATTATCACATTATCTCCTCTTGGGTCATGTGAACACACATGGGTTTATTGAGATAGGTTGAATTTTAGAAGCAGGCTTTTGGCTCTTTCCACCATCACCACCCCAACCCACATCCTTTATTCTTCCATGGTGTGATTACAGTCCATTCTTCTCTTTACTAATCAGTTTTTTTTCTAATTGATCCTATTTTCAGACTTTCTGGTGCATGAACTTTGTCATGTCCACAGTTCCCTATGTAAGAAAGCTACTGGTAATGTTCCAGTCCAGATCAATTGCCTTGTCTTGAAAATGGACTACCACTGATTTTATTTCTAACCATCTATTTCATTTAACAACATGGAAATCATTGCTAAAGCTTTCAAGATGGAAATAGAAAGATTACAGAGAAAACCAAGGTGAGGAAATATAGACAGTCCTTTCATGATACTTGGGAAGAAAATAAGAGAATCAGTGAGAAGGGAAATAGCTATTTTAGGCACTGGGTCACTAGCAGATGTGGGGGTCTGCCATTGTTTTCTAATTAAAAAAATAAAAATAAGAAACAGCTTTGGCACTGGTGACTTGCTTCTGTAATACTAGCTACTCAGGAGGTTAAGATCTTAGGTTGGTGGTTCAAAGTCAGCCCTGGTAGGAAACTCCATGAGATTCTCATTTCTAATTAACCATCAGATAATTAGAAGTGGAGTTATGCCTTAAAATGGTAGAATACTAGCCTTGAGCAAAAAGAGGTCAGGGATAGAACCCAGCTCCCCGCTCCACCTACCCCCGTTCAAGCCCTATGACCAACAAACAGCTCTGCAGATCTGACCAGTGATTTGTGCATGTGGTAACCTTCAGGGCAGTACCAGCCTAGTCAATACTACTGCCTTACTGAATGTTATTTGTTCCGATTGTGCCAGTTGCTCTATTGCCTCTGTAGCCTTCCTACTTTCTGCCCCCCCCCTTTTTTTAAGGTACTTTACAGTTCCAGCACCAGTACTTCTCTCTCTGTGGTCACACGTTGAAATCCGACAAGGATTTATGGAGTGTAGCAGTGCCGGGGCCAACTGCAGCAAACCAGGGTTCGCAGATTGGGGTTCCTGAATTCGGGGGCAAGGACTAGCAAGAAATAGAAGAGAGACAGACACACCAGGTCCGGGATGTCCGCAGTCCAGGCAAAGACTGCCGAGACTGCCGCGTTTATTTTCCACTCCCCCTTCTTCCCTCCTCCTGACCCAGGGAACCTCCAGGTGTTACATTCATATGGTAATTCTCAGGTCATTTACATAGAATAGGGCCAGAAAACAATAAGACAATAAAGCCATCGTCTGATGCAAGTCAAGGTACAGTTTGATTCCACTCTGGCTCCCAACATATCCCCCGTTTTTTATTTTAAAAGAAACACAAGTGCAATTTTTACTCTTTTCTATACCCCTAATTTATCCTGTCACATTTTCCAAAAATGACTTTGGTCCCTTGGTCCAACGGGGATTGATGGGCGGAGATTCAACTTCCGTGACTTCTTCAAGCTGACTCAGGGGTGTTGTCTCTGTACTTGACCAGGGACCTTAAGAAGCCTAGCCTGTTTTATCAAGGGGTTGCAAGGATTAGATATTAGGAACAATAATTTACTCCAAACTAGAGATCATATTTGACATTTAACAACTGCACAAACCATCTTTGGCTACAATAGTGTAGCTTACATAGCACCCATTTGCAAAGGCTTTTTCTTGATTGTCTGGGGAACTAAATTTCTGCAACCTTAACAATGCTTCAGTTGTCAGATCTAAACAGATTAATAGAGACACAAGCCTCAGATCCACAAACTTTTCCTGAACTTGTGGCTGGTGTCAAAAATAAAAATAAAAATTTCGCTCAATTAGGACTTTAAACTACCCACTATCACAGAAGATTGTCAAGTTCCTGCCCAGTTATGAAAGGCACGGGCATTAGTAAGGCATGCTTACAAACTATTCTATGACCTCCCGGCTCTGATTAATTTGATTGGCCAAGCACAAGTGACTAAGATCTGACACCATCTCTGCCATCCAAGCAGAGGCTTTCGTGTCCCAGTAGTGTCTCTCCACACAGGGATAAACATGCCATTGGCATTTCACTTTGTTGGTTGCTGTACTTGAACTCGGGCCTGGGCACTGTCTCTCAGCTCTCCAGCTCAAGGCTAGCACCCTACCACTATGAGTCCCGAGCTTGGTGCTTGAGTGCTCCCCCCCAGCTTTTCAGCTCAGAGCTAGCACTCTGCCACTTCAAGCTCCAAAGCAACTCTGTCCCAGCATCCTGCTGGCAGATTAGACACCACAGTCTCACAGGGACTTTGCTTTGCCCGGGCAGGCTCAAAGCTGAGGCTTTCAGATCAATGAGTCCTACAAAAGGACACGTTACTCCAATTAAAGCAACAAGGTGGTCAACACAGAAATAGTCTCTAAGCATGAGCTTACCTAGAACCTGGTAAAAGCCAAAGTTACATCTGAATAAGGATTGCTGTCCTTCTCCATGGGCTAGCTGGAAGTTGCTAGAAGGTAACTTACAAGAGCAAGCTGAAATAGCAATTAAGCAATTACTTTGGTAGTCCTAATTTTCCTTTTTTCTCTTTCTTTAAACATTTAAGACAACTTCACTTTCAAATATTGTTTAGAAACCCATTTCCAATGTTCTTAATAACTTTTACTGATACTGGCTTAAACAATTAACACTTTAGCCTTTATTTGCAATTGAAAAACCTTTAAGGGCACAAAGAACTCCTTCTGCCTTCAGGCCCCCTAAGGCCCAAGGCACTCCTCTTGCCTTTTAGAAAAAAGGGCTCTTTTGCAGTTTAGATTACTGTCTAGAACTCCAACAACAGTTTAAACTCAAATAACAGTTTTTCCCTAATTCAAGAACTATAGACATCAGTGCACCAAAAGTCTAAGTCTGGACTTAGTTTCCTCTCCTTTTTAAAATACACCCAATAGCATGGAGATAAACCTTTAAACATTCCTTTAAAATACTAATCACATTATCCACATTTTACCATCAGATTTCTAGTGTCAGTTTGCAAGAAAGGACAGGCAAAGTTTCTGACATTAATGAACAATTTTACATTTAAATCTCTAATACATGTTTCCAAACTTTAACTTAAAGTAATAAATCCCAAATTCCCTAACACCTCTGTGCTGAACAGGATACAATGTTTACAATGTAAACAGCTGTATGTCCTGCAATAAAATGCAGATTTCAGGATCTAGAAAAATATTTACCAGTTTTTCTTTAAGACAACACAATAATTCTTTGAGACATTGTAAAACATTCAAACCTAATATTTTTGTTGAAGTTTTAAGCTTAGATTTACCCAATTGTCTTTGTGTTTAAGTATAAATTTATCCATTGTTTTATACAGCATGCTGACAATTTAACCTTGAACATGTTCACTCACTCATTCACACACATTCATACTCAAAGATCATAAAGCGCGCAAAATTAATATCGGCCGTTCAATTTCCGGAAGTTTGTGTCAAGAGAGTTTTGCCAATTTTACTCTTACAGGTGAGAACCAGGTTCAAAACAAAACTTTTTGCAAGGCAACTTGGCTGGAATTTATTTTTCCAGGGCTTGTTACAACTGCAGACATGGGGGAGTGGCCATGCTAGGCCCAGAAATGTTCAAATAAATAACAAGGATGTGTGCTTGAGTACGCACAGAAAAACCATAAGGATCCATACTTAGAAATGGTACCAATTTTAAAGACAAAACTGGACAAGGAAAAATATGTAACACGAACAGGACAGAGAAACGGAGACTTTTAAATAATCAGACATTGACATATAACAAGAAAATTGGACTCAATCAGATACACTTAACACAAAAAACATGAGCTCAAATGAATGTTTTCACCAAACAGTTATTTTTAGATTTAGACATGTCTTGCTGGTGGGACTCTCAGGTATGCCTTGTTATCGACAAGAAACTCAGAAGGGGAGGGGGGGGTCAAGGCGTCCCTTGACCACCCAGGCCTCTGTTTTAGGCCCACAGTGCACCTTTTCAAACAAACAAACAAAAATAAAATAAAATAAAATAAAATAAAACGCAGACATACAAGGGGGTCGGCCGACTTCTACTTACCTCTGGAGGCCTTTGCTTTTCACCTAGGCATCTTTTACAAAAAAGGTTATTAAGAAGAGGGCTGGTAAAGACAAAATAATGTCACATATTAAATTGTGTAGAGTCAATGAATATGTTAAAAGGTCCCTACATAATAGTAAAAGGAGGAGAAACACAGCTCATATGAATGTGTGGAACAAGTGGATCAGTAGCAGTCCCAATTGACATGCACAAATAACTCAGGTCCTTCCCACGTCGCAGGATGCACCACTGGAGGGTTGGGGGTGTAGGCCCAGTGAGTCGCTGCGTGGATGGCCACTGTCACTCTCCACGATCCGAACGCAGCGTTCAGGCAGCCAGCGGCGTCATTTTCTCCTTGTGAAAAAACACATACATGCCCTCGACCCCAGATTAGAAGAGGATCGGGTCCATGCCAAGCACCAGTTAGGGGATCCTTCCACTTTACTAAGGCAAAAGCACGCTGCTCTCTTTTTTCCCAGAATCGCTGAGCAGCAGATAAATTATTTGAATCCAAATTCAAAAAATTTAAAACAAATAAGGCATGATTAAGTATATTCACAGGGGTAGCGGGATATGACTTTCCTTTCTGTATTTTAGCAATTTGATGTTTTAATAATCCATTAGCTCTCTCCACGATGCCTTGACCTTGAGGATTGTAAGGAATGCCTGTAATATGAGTGATATTATAGGAATGGCAGAAGGATTGAAATGCTCGGCTTGCATAGCCAGGGCCATTATCTGTTTTTATTTGCGAGGGAATTCCCATCTCAGCAAAGCATCGAATGCAGTGAGAAATACAATGTTTAGTGGCTTCCCCAGCAAGGGGGGTGGCCAAGATAAAATTAGAATAAGTATCTACAGTAACATGAACATATTTTAATCAGCCAAATGATGGAACATGTGTGACATCCATCTGCCAAATGTGATTAGAAAGCAGTCCTCGTGGATTTATACCTAAATGGGGGGCTGGTGAAAAAGGGACACAGTTGGAGCAAGTCTTAACTATTTGTCGTGCTGCTTCTCTAGATAATTTAAACTGTTGGCGCAAGGCTCGACTGTTTTGATGGTGGATGGCATGTGACTGCTTAGCAAGTTCAACCTGAGTTAAGTAAACTCTGGTGGCGGAGTCAGTAACCGCATTGCCCTCACTTAAAGGGCCAGGAAGATTAGTGTGAGCTCGAACAAAGCCAAAAAAACAGGGGTGGTTGCGAGAACAAAGCAAAGTTTGTACTTGGCGAAATTGAGTCTGGATATTGGAGTTAGTAGTTCCAATAAAGGGAACAGTTTCTATGACTTGAAGAGCACGAATTACATATTGACTGTCTGAGTATAAGTTAAAGGGCTCGTCTTGTAACAGGACGAGGGCTTGTAAAACAGCCTCTAATTCCACCTCTTGGGCGGAGGAAAAACCCGTAACCCAAGATTGAGTTTTCCCATTGATGGTCAAAGCAGCCGTTCCATTAGAGGATCCATCTGTAAATACCAAAGCGGCAGAAGATAAAGGCGAGGCCTGTACTATGGAGGGAAATAGAAACGTATGACACGCAGCAAATTGGAGAAGTTTGTTAGACGGGTAGTGATGCAAAATTTTTCCCGTATAATTGGCCCAAGCAATGGCCCAAGGATCGCAATGGACGAATAGCCAATCTTGTTGTTGTAGATTATATGGGACACATATAAAATGAGGTTCCTGACCTAAATATTTACGGGAATCCACTCGGCACATATGTATCAGATTAGCTACCAATTCGTAGTAGGGGGTCAGCACTTTGCCGGGTGTTGATGGTAGATAAAGCCATAAAAGTGGGCCATCCTGCCACAATACAGCAGTTGGGGAGTGTGAAGTAGCTAAAATGTAAACTCCCCATGGTTTAGAATAGTCACAATAGGTCACTTGTTGCTGGGAAATTGCCTTTTCTACAATTTGGATGGCCCTCCTGGCGTCAGGATTTAATTGGAGCAAGGATGTAGGGTTGGTATCTCCTTTTAAGAGATCAAAGAGGGGTTTTAACTCTCCTGTGGAGAGCTTTAGATAAGGCCGAAGCCAATTTATATGTCCTAAGAATTGCTGAAAATCATGAAGAGTTCTTAAGTGTGAAGTTTTTAATTGTATTTTTTGGCTTTTAAAATAGTGTGGGCCTAATATATGGCCTAGATATGTAAAAGGGGGGTGTTCCTGAACCTTTTCAGCTGCTATTATAAGGCCAAAGAGGCTCAGATCTTGCTTTAGTTGTCCAAAGGCTTGTCGTACGACGATAGGGTCAGAACAAGCCAACAAGATGTCATCCATATAATGAACAATATAAACAGAAGAAAATTTTTCACGAGTGGGAGAAATGGCTCTAGCTACAAAACTTAGACATAAAGTTGGGCTATTTGCCATGCCCTGTGGAAGCACAAGCCAGTGATATCGCTTCATGGGTTCTTTAAAATTAACAGAGGGGACGCTGAAGGCAAAGCGCTTACAGTCTTGAGGCGCCAGGGGTATAGTATAGAAACAATCCTTCAAATCTATAATAATCTTATAAGTATCCTTTGGGATTGCCATGGGTGAAGGCAAGCCAGGCTGTAGGGCCCCCATCAGTTCCATTGTTGCGTTCACCTTTCTCAAATCCTGTAACAGCCTCCATTTACCTGACTTTTTCTTTATAACAAAAATTGGAGAATTCCATGGAGAGTTAGAAGGGGCCACACAAAGAACTCCTTCTGCCTTCAGGCCCCCTAAGGCCCAAGGCACTCCTCTTGCCTTTTAGAAAAAAGGGCTCTTTTGCAGTTTAGATTACTGTCTAGAACTCCAACAACAGTTTAAACTCAAATAACAGTTTTTCCCTAATTCAAGAACTATAGACATCAGTGCACCAAAAGTCTAAGTCTGGACTTAGTTTCCTCTCCTTTTTAAAATACACCCAATAGCATGGAGATAAACCTTTAAACATTCCTTTAAAATACTAATCACATTATCCACATTTTACCATCAGATTTCTAGTGTCAGTTTGCAAGAAAGGACAGGCAAAGTTTCTGACATTAATGAACAATTTTACATTTAAATCTCTAATACATGTTTCCAAACTTTAACTTAAAGTAATAAATCCCAAATTCCCTAACACCTCTGTGCTGAACAGGATACAATGTTTACAATGTAAACAGCTGTATGTCCTGCAATAAAATGCAGATTTCAGGATCTAGAAAAATATTTACCAGTTTTTCTTTAAGACAACACAATAATTCTTTGAGACATTGTAAAACATTCAAACCTAATATTTTTGTTGAAGTTTTAAGCTTAGATTTACCCAATTGTCTTTGTGTTTAAGTATAAATTTATCCATTGTTTTATACAGCATGCTGACAATTTAACCTTGAACATGTTCACTCACTCATTCACACACATTCATACTCAAAGATCATAAAGCGCGCAAAATTAATATCGGCCGTTCAATTTCCGGAAGTTTGTGTCAAGAGAGTTTTGCCAATTTTACTCTTACAGGTGAGAACCAGGTTCAAAACAAAACTTTTTGCAAGGCAACTTGGCTGGAATTTATTTTTCCAGGGCTTGTTACAACTGCAGACATGGGGGAGTGGCCATGCTAGGCCCAGAAATGTTCAAATAAATAACAAGGATGTGTGCTTGAGTACGCACAGAAAAACCATAAGGATCCATACTTAGAAATGGTACCAATTTTAAAGACAAAACTGGACAAGGAAAAATATGTAACACGAACAGGACAGAGAAACGGAGACTTTTAAATAATCAGACATTGACATATAACAAGAAAATTGGACTCAATCAGATACACTTAACACAAAAAACATGAGCTCAAATGAATGTTTTCACCAAACAGTTATTTTTAGATTTAGACATGTCTTGCTGGTGGGACTCTCAGGTATGCCTTGTTATCGACAAGAAACTCAGAAGGGGAGGGGGGGGTCAAGGCGTCCCTTGACCACCCAGGCCTCTGTTTTAGGCCCACAGTGCACCTTTTCAAACAAACAAACAAAAATAAAATAAAATAAAATAAAATAAAACGCAGACATACAAGGGGGTCGGCCGACTTCTACTTACCTCTGGAGGCCTTTGCTTTTCACCTAGGCATCTTTTACAAAAAAGGTTATTAAGAAGAGGGCTGGTAAAGACAAAATAATGTCACATATTAAATTGTGTAGAGTCAATGAATATGTTAAAAGGTCCCTACATAATAGTAAAAGGAGGAGAAACACAGCTCATATGAATGTGTGGAACAAGTGGATCAGTAGCAGTCCCAATTGACATGCACAAATAACTCAGGTCCTTCCCACGTCGCAGGATGCACCACTGGAGGGTTGGGGGTGTAGGCCCAGTGAGTCGCTGCGTGGATGGCCACTGTCACTCTCCACGATCCGAACGCAGCGTTCAGGCAGCCAGCGGCGTCATTTTCTCCTTGTGAAAAAACACATACATGCCCTCGACCCCAGATTAGAAGAGGATCGGGTCCATGCCAAGCACCAGTTAGGGGATCCTTCCACTTTACTAAGGCAAAAGCACGCTGCTCTCTTTTTTCCCAGAATCGCTGAGCAGCAGATAAATTATTTGAATCCAAATTCAAAAAATTTAAAACAAATAAGGCATGATTAAGTATATTCACAGGGGTAGCGGGATATGACTTTCCTTTCTGTATTTTAGCAATTTGATGTTTTAATAATCCATTAGCTCTCTCCACGATGCCTTGACCTTGAGGATTGTAAGGAATGCCTGTAATATGAGTGATATTATAGGAATGGCAGAAGGATTGAAATGCTCGGCTTGCATAGCCAGGGCCATTATCTGTTTTTATTTGCGAGGGAATTCCCATCTCAGCAAAGCATCGAATGCAGTGAGAAATACAATGTTTAGTGGCTTCCCCAGCAAGGGGGGTGGCCAAGATAAAATTAGAATAAGTATCTACAGTAACATGAACATATTTTAATCAGCCAAATGATGGAACATGTGTGACATCCATCTGCCAAATGTGATTAGAAAGCAGTCCTCGTGGATTTATACCTAAATGGGGGGCTGGTGAAAAAGGGACACAGTTGGAGCAAGTCTTAACTATTTGTCGTGCTGCTTCTCTAGATAATTTAAACTGTTGGCGCAAGGCTCGACTGTTTTGATGGTGGATGGCATGTGACTGCTTAGCAAGTTCAACCTGAGTTAAGTAAACTCTGGTGGCGGAGTCAGTAACCGCATTGCCCTCACTTAAAGGGCCAGGAAGATTAGTGTGAGCTCGAACAAAGCCAAAAAAACAGGGGTGGTTGCGAGAACAAAGCAAAGTTTGTACTTGGCGAAATTGAGTCTGGATATTGGAGTTAGTAGTTCCAATAAAGGGAACAGTTTCTATGACTTGAAGAGCACGAATTACATATTGACTGTCTGAGTATAAGTTAAAGGGCTCGTCTTGTAACAGGACGAGGGCTTGTAAAACAGCCTCTAATTCCACCTCTTGGGCGGAGGAAAAACCCGTAACCCAAGATTGAGTTTTCCCATTGATGGTCAAAGCAGCCGTTCCATTAGAGGATCCATCTGTAAATACCAAAGCGGCAGAAGATAAAGGCGAGGCCTGTACTATGGAGGGAAATAGAAACGTATGACACGCAGCAAATTGGAGAAGTTTGTTAGACGGGTAGTGATGCAAAATTTTTCCCGTATAATTGGCCCAAGCAATGGCCCAAGGATCGCAATGGACGAATAGCCAATCTTGTTGTTGTAGATTATATGGGACACATATAAAATGAGGTTCCTGACCTAAATATTTACGGGAATCCACTCGGCACATATGTATCAGATTAGCTACCAATTCGTAGTAGGGGGTCAGCACTTTGCCGGGTGTTGATGGTAGATAAAGCCATAAAAGTGGGCCATCCTGCCACAATACAGCAGTTGGGGAGTGTGAAGTAGCTAAAATGTAAACTCCCCATGGTTTAGAATAGTCACAATAGGTCACTTGTTGCTGGGAAATTGCCTTTTCTACAATTTGGATGGCCCTCCTGGCGTCAGGATTTAATTGGAGCAAGGATGTAGGGTTGGTATCTCCTTTTAAGAGATCAAAGAGGGGTTTTAACTCTCCTGTGGAGAGCTTTAGATAAGGCCGAAGCCAATTTATATGTCCTAAGAATTGCTGAAAATCATGAAGAGTTCTTAAGTGTGAAGTTTTTAATTGTATTTTTTGGCTTTTAAAATAGTGTGGGCCTAATATATGGCCTAGATATGTAAAAGGGGGGTGTTCCTGAACCTTTTCAGCTGCTATTATAAGGCCAAAGAGGCTCAGATCTTGCTTTAGTTGTCCAAAGGCTTGTCGTACGACGATAGGGTCAGAACAAGCCAACAAGATGTCATCCATATAATGAACAATATAAACAGAAGAAAATTTTTCACGAGTGGGAGAAATGGCTCTAGCTACAAAACTTAGACATAAAGTTGGGCTATTTGCCATGCCCTGTGGAAGCACAAGCCAGTGATATCGCTTCATGGGTTCTTTAAAATTAACAGAGGGGACGCTGAAGGCAAAGCGCTTACAGTCTTGAGGCGCCAGGGGTATAGTATAGAAACAATCCTTCAAATCTATAATAATCTTATAAGTATCCTTTGGGATTGCCATGGGTGAAGGCAAGCCAGGCTGTAGGGCCCCCATCAGTTCCATTGTTGCGTTCACCTTTCTCAAATCCTGTAACAGCCTCCATTTACCTGACTTTTTCTTTATAACAAAAATTGGAGAATTCCATGGAGAGTTAGAAGGGGCCACATGTCCCAAGTCCAGCTGTTCCTGTACCAGCTGCTGAACTGCAATGATCTTTTCTAGAGAAAGAGGCCACTGTTCGACCCATACCGGTTCTTCAGAGAGCCAATTTATGGGATCAGCATGAGGGGCAGGACAAACTACAGCCCCTGTTAAAGAATACCCTAATCCTTGTCTCGTAGGGTGAGACTGGGGTTGGAGTGGCTCTAGCTCCCCCTGTGCTGCTCGGCCTAGTCCCCTAAAGGGGAGGAGGCCTTGATCAAGTAACTGCTTAGTGACCGCAGCACTAGGACTAAACATATACACTCCCATTTTTTCCATGATATCACGACCCCATAAATTAATTGGCAGATGATCCAAGACAAATGGCTGAAAATGACCAGAGTGCCCTTCCTCATCTCTCCAAACAAGGATCGCACTGCTCTGCTGTGGGTCAGTTGCTTGCCCAACCCCCTGTAGGGAAGTCATAGAGGTTGTCAGGGGCCATTGGGCTGGCCAATGTTTTTTAGATATCACAGACACATCTGCTCCAGTGTCTAATATTCCTTTAAAGGGCTTTTCTTGTATAAATATAGTCATCTCAGGCCTCTCTTGTTTTATGCTTTGTACCCAATAGATATCAGAAGATCTAAATCCTCTCTGTCCACATGGGGAATTAGCAGTCTCCCCGGGAGCTAAAGGCACAAGTATTAGTTGTGCTAATTTTTGACTGGCTGGGATCGATACCACGTGTTTCGGGGCAGAGGCCATAACTTTGATTTCTCCAGTAAAATCCTGGTCAATTTTGCCAGGTGTAATCTGTATCCCTTTAAGGGCTGAGCTACTTCGCCCTAACAGCAATCCAGCCACTCCCGGGGGAAGGGGGCCGAAGACCCCCGTGGGGAGAGCTTGTGTCCCCATCTCTGGGGTCAATACTGAGCAGGTGGAGGAACAGAGGTCCAATCCTGCACTGCCTGGGGTGGCACGGAGGAGGCTGGAGACTGATCTTGGGGGGTTGTTAGAAGATGCACTTGTGGCCGAGAAGAGGGAGGGACTGCCCCATGGTTTTGCGGGGTCAGGGGCTGGCCCCTTCTCCAGTTTCCCAAAAACGGGTGGCCATTGCGATTTGTTGCTGACTTGCAATCTTTAGCCCAGTGCTTCCCTTTACCACAGCGTGGACATGTGCCAGGTGATTTTTCTCTCTTTAACCTGGCCTGGCGTGGGCATTGCGTCATCCAATGTCCTGTTTGTCCACAAGAAAAGCAACGCCCTGGGGGTCTAGCATCCTGAGAATGCCGCTGACCTCTATATTTTAGAAACTCAGTAACAGTCTTTCCTTGAGGAGCGGCGGCTAAAGTAAGGCCTTGTACATGGGAGGGTCCAATATCAGCACACAGTGAAATAAAGTCCGTGATTCCTCCCTTATTCCTATGGGGTCTGATAGCCGCCTGACAGGCGGCGTTGGCATTTTCATAGGCTATGTGTCTAACTATACTCTTCCTTGCATTCTCATCTTGTACTAGGCAGTCTGCAGTCTCCATTAATCGAGACAAAAATTCTAGATAAGGTTCATTCGGTCCCTGTTTAACTTCTACTAGATTTTTTGTATGATTGGAATTGCGTAACCTTTTCCAAGCCTTTCTCGCCTCCTTTGTATAACCCAATTGATCTTCGGTGTTTTTATAGGTTCCCTCTCCTAACAACTGATCAACAGTGTAAGGCAGGTTCTTAGACCTATTTGTTTCAATTTTAGCCCGACACTGTGCAGTGAACTCTGTCTCCCATAATAAGTACTCTCCCGCACTAAGGCATGCTCTGGCAAGCCGCTTCCAGTCATTTGGGCATACAATACCAGCACACGTGGCCTCCAATATTACTTGAGTAAAAGGGGCAGTTGGCCCATATTGGGAGCAGGCACTCTTTAAATCCTGTAATAGTTTAACAGGAACAGGTTGATGGTATACTTGTTCATCATGATCAACTAAACTAGGGAAGCATCGAGGCCCTGAAATATCTTCCCTCTCTCTAGCAGCCTGAGTCAGGTTTAATTGCGATGCACTGTGCCTGGTTGTAGTGCCTGTTAAAAGGGACTTGTTGTTAGGGCCTTTAGGCTTTCCTAAAGGTTGAAAAAGGGATTGAGGCCGTAAGGCTGCAGCCGGAGGCGGTGAGTGTGAGGGGTAAGGTTTAGAATCAGACACCATAGTGGCCTGAGGGTCATATTTCTTTCCTACTTCTGGGGGGGCTCTCTGCTCCATCCCCATTTTCGATAGAAAATGTAGCATTTCTTCTAACTTCTTTATCGTAGCCACCCGGCCCTCCATTGACTCATCATAACTTTCCTCCTTGATATTCAAACCTGAAATCTGATACTCAATATCTACTGGTTGTTGTTCCCTTTTCAAGATCTCACTTAGACTCTCTTGGGCTGCGGCATATGGCTCAGCCTCAGGTTTTTCAGAAGGGTCCTTTAACTCATAAAGTTCCCTTAATTCAAGATTAAGTTCAGCATTCTCATGTTGAGGATCTATGCCTTCACTTACTATATTCCATACATCAATAGCCTCTACTGGGGTCTTTTCGGGGCCATATACATTATAATATTCTTGAATTCTTTTTCCCATCCGCTGCCAGGTTTTTTGGAATTCCTCCTCTATAAACCTCGGGCATGCCTCCTCGACAAATTGTAGGAAGCTCTGAAGCACCCCTTTTTCCACCCACGTTCCATGGGCTTCAAGTAGGCCTGTTAAGATCGGTACGTATGACCTATGGCTATTAACTTGACCCATAATTTTTACTCCTGACTATACTCTCTTAATAGTCCTACGATGTGTTACTCACCACAGGGAGGGGTCCTTCACCTTCGTCCCAGATTTTCAGGGTCCCTGTTCGGGCGCCAGATGCCGGGGCCCACCGCAGCAAACCAGGGTTCGCAGATTGGGGTTCCTGAAATCGGGGGCAAGGAATAGCAAGAAATAGAAGAGAGACAGACACACCGGGTCCGGGATGTCCGTAGTCCAGGTAAAGACTGCCGAGACTGCCGCGTTTATTTTCCACTCCCCCTTCTTCCCTCCTCCTGACCCAGGGAACCTCCAGGTGTTACATTCATATGGTAATTCTCAGGTCATTTACATAGAATAGGGCCAGAAAGCAATAAGACAATATAGCCATCGTCTGATGCAAGTCAAGGTACAGTTTGATTCCACTCTGGCTCCCAACATAGCAGGTTTTGCTTTTAGATTCGAAGTGTTTCCAGAGGCTGTGCCTTAAGTGGATCAGTTGTAAAAACCCAAGGGTGTCTGTGCTGGTGCCTTTATTTGAGCTGATGTGTTTTGGCATTGTGGTTGGAAGTCATCAAATGAGTAGGATAACATAACAATAGGATTTTTTTTTTTGTCAGTCCTGGGCTTGAGCTCAGGGCCTGAGCACCGTCCTTGGACTTTCTCAAGGCTAGAGCTCTACCACTTGAGCCTCAGCACCACTTCTGGCTTTTTTCTATGTATGTGGTACGGAGGAATCGAACCCGGGTCTTCGTGCATGCTAGGCAAGCACTCTACCACTAGGCCAAACTCCCGGCCCCACAAGATAGGATTTTTATTCCTAAAAGACACCTTAAAGATCATCTGGTCATATCCTTGGTGTAAAGATTAAAGCTACAAAGCCAGTGGCTCATGCCTATAATCCTAGCTACTCTAGGAAACTGGAAAGTGAGGGTGGGCTCTAGGGTAGGGTGGTAGCCTTGAGCTGAAGAGCTCAGGGACAGTGCCCAGGCCAAGTTCAAGCCCCATAACCCACAAAAGAAAAAAAAAAGGGAGTCTTATGGACTTTCATGCCCAGACTGGCTTTGAGCCTTGGTCCTCAGATCTCAGCCTCCTGGATTACAGGCATGAACCACCGTGCCTGGCTTGCTACCATCTTTTCAATCTAGGCCTACCATGTAGTTTGTGATAATAGGCATGAACCGTGTACCCAGCTGTAGGTTGAGAAGGCAGTCTCCCCAGCTCTTCTGCCTGACCTGACCTTGAACTTTGGTTCTTCTGGTCTCAACATTCCAAGTCACTAGAAGTACAGGCATGAGCCACTGAGGTCCAGTGGCCTTGTGCTTGCTGGCAGATGTTCTACCACTTAACTATACCCCTACCTTTTTTTTTGGCCAGTACTAGGGCTTGAACTTAGGGCCTGGGCACTGTCCTTGGACACCATTTCTGGCTTTTTCTGTGTAGTGGTACAGAGGAATCAAACCCTGGGCTTCATTCACACTAGGCAAGCACTCTACCACTAGGCTACACTCCCTGCCCCAACCTCCACCCTTTTTTGTTTTAGTTATTTCAGACAAGGGCAGGAATATCCACAGACTCAACTCCAGCCTCCAAGAAGCCAGAAGTAGGGATCTGGCTCAAGTGGTAGAGTGTTAGCCTTGAGCAAAAACAACAACAACAACAACAAAACAACAACAAAAAACTCGAAGACAGTGCTCAGGCCAAATTTAAGCCCTATGATCAGCACAAAAATAAAAAGTAAAAAAGAAAAAAAATAAGGTTGAAGCCAGGTACCAGTGGCTCATGCTTGCAATCCTCAACTACTCAGAAGGCTGAGATCTGAGGATTGAGATTTGAAGGCTACTGGGGCAGGAAAGTTTGAACCTTGAGGTCAAGACACAGGAGAGCTGGAGAGTCAATGATTCAGTAGCTGAGCGAGGGTATTGGCGATGGTGGCAATTGGTGGCAGTATCCCAGGTAGTGTGGTTACCATACGTGGGACTGTCGTGTACCCTGCCCATTTTTTGTTGGTTCCTCCATCTTCCTCTCCACTTTGTTAACTAGTTGAGGCCTTGAGTTGCAATCCTTTTCTTGCTAATACAGCTAGAATTTTGTTTTTGTGAATCAAGAGAACAGGAGCATGTGATTATGCATTAATACAAAAGGACTTGCTAGGGTCCTGGAGATACTGGAAAGAGAAAAGGCCACCACTGAGCACAGTATTCCAGTCGCTCTCCCCAATCCACCAAATACACAATCCTCTAACTCCCTCAGATGCACCTTTTCCCAAGAAAGGTCCACAGTGTGTCAGTCCCCAGCTCCCTCCATGAAGAGGGAAACATTCAGACCAGGAACACATGTCCTCTCCTCCTAAGAATCCAATAGCCAAACACACAAAGGTAAAATTCCTATGTGACCATCCATCTGGGAGAATGTATGGTAATGCATAAAATCCTTTATTGATGATCATCTAAGTTCCTTACTTTTAATCTTACACAATTGCAAGAATGAACTGGATCTAGGAACACACTTGCCAGTGAATTAGTGATAGATAAATTCCCAGGAGCACAGTCTAGTCACTACCTTAAAGGCAATGTATTCTTCCAATTCTTTTTTTTTCTCTCTGGGTCATAGGGCTTGAACTCTGGGTCTGGGCATTGTCCCTGAGCTCTTCAGCTCCAGGTTACTGCTCTACCCCTTGAGCCACAGCGCCACTTATCATTTTCTAGAGGTTAATTGGAGATAAGAGTCTCACTTTCTTTAGTTCCGGGGCTGGCTTTGAACCGAGATCTTCAGATCTCAGCCCATTGAGTAGCTAGGATTACAGGCATGAGCTACCTTGCCTGGCCTACTCTCTACTCTCCCAATTTTGATAGCTAGAGTCTAGCTGCTCTCCAAGAGAGGGACACTAACTTATATTCCCATCAGCAGTGTCTGAAAGGAATTATAGGCTAAAACAGTGATGATAAAGTTCTGGTTTAAACTTAATTTATACAAAATCATATAAATTATATGGTTGGTAAATTTGCAGTGTTTTCGAAACATTTGAACTCTCAGTTCATATAATGGAATTCCTAGGGGGAGGTAAACAAGGTTACAGGCCCAGGTCACTGAGTTCAGAATGGTGGATACAGTTTGGACCCTGGCTCCCACCATCCTACTCAGAACTTTGAACCCTGAGGTTCTACCTGGTACATGGATGAGAAGAAGGAAAGACTCATAAACCAGCCAAAATTAAAAAAAAAGATGAATTCTCTTAAGAAAAGTTGATGCTTTCATGCAAATCTCTCCATAATAGTCTGAAAGAATCATGCACAATGTGTAGTGCACATAAGAAGAAGTGCTAAATAAAATGTTTTCCGAAGATTTGCATGAAACGTCAGCTGGGTTTTGATGCTCACTGGTTGTTCACCATGTTTATTCATGTTGTACAATGTTTATTTATTGAAAGTACCATCTACTTAAATCAAATTATCTCCATAACTGAATATTTATAGCAATGCTTTATTGAATATTCCTAAACATTTGCCCAAACCACAAACGATTTATTCACAGTTATAAATGTTCACTTGTTTAGAGTAAGAAAAAAATGGCATTAAAGGAACTTAAAAACAAATTGACAATTTTGTAGTTGGTGAACATCTGTAATGTGTTTTGCACACTAGCTGTTAGATATTTCTGCCTTAGAAAATGGCCAGATATTCTAATTATGTATGTTCAGTAAAATATTGGAAATTTACTCACCATATCTTTTATTGCGTCATATAACAGCAGCAGTTCTTGGCTCTGGGACAAGTCAGTAGACGGATTTTGAGATTTTTTTCATGCACCTCAGGTCTGCACCAGTGTTTAATTAGCTGAAACCCCATTTATTTCACTGTGCACTCCAGCGCCATGAACATTAGGCCTTAAATAACCCTGGGCTGAACAGATGCCAGTATGCACTGTGAGGAAAGACAATAAACAGGGATGTCGTGCTTTCCAGCTTTACACGCTATACGAATGGCTTCAAGGAACTGAATTTGGAAACTTTACTGATATCAATGAAGGATCATTGACTCCGATAGACGACACAACGGTGCCACGACCTTGGAGGTGCAGATGGTCTAGAAGTTTGGAAGCTAAGGTGGGAAGCCTTGGAGCACTCATCTATAGGACTGGCTGTATTCATTGTCCTTTGTGGTGACCTCTAGGCTCCCTTCAGCCCTTTCACCTGCCACTCCATGATGGGAGTGATGGAATCCCAAGGTTGAGCAGGACTTGCGTATTTCCTGTCTTGACTTTGTTTGTCTCAATGACCATTTGTTATCCATTTGTTATCTTTAAGTCATTGTATAAGGGGGTTTCTATTCAACGTGTCATTTTATGAATTCAGTGCATCCTGATCACTGTCACCTTACTGAGAATGAGCCAATTGGGAACAAAAAGAGGTGCACTTCCCTGGAAAGTGATGGGGAAACCTCACTCTCCCTATTCTTTTTTTTTTTCCAGTCCTGGACTTGAGCTCAGGGCCTGAGCACTGTCCTTGGACTTTCTCAAGGCTAGAGCTCTACCACTTGAGCCTCAGCACCACTTCTGCCTTTTTTATTTTTTTCTATGTATGTGGTACCGAGGAATTGAACCTGGGTCTTGGTGCATGCTAGGCAAGCACTCTATCCCTAGGCCAAACTCCCGGCCCCTCACTCTCCCTATTCTTAGTAGCTGTCTTCTACGCCACTCCATTCTATGGGACTCATGTTTGTGGAGTCAGGGGAAGGAGTCAGGGTTAGGTCTGTGGAGAATATAAATCAGAAAACAGGAAAGGGCTCCCCTCCCTCCTAGAAATCTTATGATTCTTCTCTCCAGGTCCTCTCTCTGGTCTTCAATACATTTTTCAGCAAGCAAGAACATCGTGAGTAGAAAAAAAATGAGGGAAGAATCAGAAGAATGTGTGAAAGCCTAAGAGGAAGCAGACATTAGTTAGACAGTCTGGCTTATAGCCAGTGAGGAATGCCAGGGGCCTGGGTGAGTGAGAGTGGACACAAGTGGGGCGCTTCCTTTCTCCCCACCACTCAGTCACCACACAAGGGGCGGAAACACAAGGAACAAAGTAGAAGAGAAGTACAGGTTTTTGTTTTTGTTTTTTAATTATCAGATTTCCCCTTCCTCCACAATGGCTCATTACGCCTTTCTGCCAAGGTGTAACTATGAAGCTCTATGAGGAAAGTCATCATCCCGTGTCCCTTTGTTCCCCGGAGGCAGTGGATGGTCAGGGTTACGAGTATGTGTGGATGGAGTGTGGGTGTGCCATGCTTGTTCTCATTCAGCACAGCTCTTGTTTGTTCCTTGCTGCAGACAGGAGCTCTGGACTCTGAGCTCTCATCTGGTCCTGCTTGCTGCAAGTATTGTATCTGGAGGCTGCAGGAGCTGGGACAGAGCCCCAGAAGAGAGCGCAGGATACTCCAGCTGAGATCACTGCTTTTCTGTGTAGGTTACTGAGGGAGGCTGGCTTGACTCTGAAGTCTTCCTTGCCATCTGTTATGTCTTGTTGAAAGCCTCTGGGAATATGTTTTCTGACTTTATCGCTGGCATTCACCAATGCTCTTTGCTATTGTTAAGGTTTGGGGAAAATGGTATAATTTGATCAGGTCCTTTGTTCATTTTTCTGTGGACACCTAGCAAGGCAGGGCTTGACCTTCAGAACAAGGGTTAGCACTGTTAGACTCAAGTTTTGGGTGATCAAGGACCTAGGAGGTAATGTTTCTATATCCCATTAGCATTTAAATTTGAACAAATCAATTTGGCTCTTGGTATGGAGAGCTCCTCCTCTCCAAACAGAAACCACAGTGGCATCAAGAGTTATCAATCTTTATTGTTACTAAGTATATATATATATATATATATATATATATATATATATATATATATATAAAGTATAGTTACTAAAATACCTCCCTTCTTCTTGTCCTGTGTTCTTACTCTGTTCATTTTTCTGGCCCATCTGGGTTCTCTGCTTACTATCTCAGGAAATTCACACAAGCTCCTGGTCTAGACTCTGCTCATGGTGTAGCAAATACTTGGGGATTTGAGACACTGATGCATTGTTTAAGACATTTGCTGCATTGTTTGAGGATGTCTGTATCTACCCAGGTGGATCCCTTTTGGGTTCATGATGGTTGGTCATTGTCTTACTGCATTCTAGACATGATTTCTTTTCTTTTCTTTCTTTCTTTCTTTTTTTTTTTGTCAGTCTTGGGACTTGGTGTTGGGCCTGGGTGTTGTCCCTGAGCTCTTCAGCTCAAGGCTACCACCCTACCCATTGAGCCACAATACCACTTCTGGTTTTCTAGTGGTTAATTGGAAATAAGAGTCTTACTTTAGTGCCTGGGCTGGCTTTGAACTGTGATCCTCAGATCCCAACCTCCTGAGTAACTAGGATTACAGGCTTGGGCCACTGCGCCCAGGTTAGACATGATTTCTATGTGAGCAACGTAAGAAGTGAAGCTACGGGGACTGGTGATAAACAGACATCAGCTACAGCCCTGTGAGACACTGCTGCTTCTGCTCTGACACAAGGCAATGGACACAATAAACAAGAGAATGGATGGGATCATCTCTGTTTTAAGTTCTTTCCATACAGTTATGAAATCATTGACACCTCCTATTGCCAGGAAACTAGCGCACAGCAAATGACAGACCCAGGAGCAGGGGAAGGTTGACAGAAGTGTAATATCCCAGCCATTTTGGACCCCCCCCCCCATCAAGAGAGTCACCAGCACTCAGTGAACGGAGCTAGCAGTCATTTTAACAGCAGTGCAGTGCCTCCTCTCCACCTTTGGGCTGATAGAGAACAGTCCGACCTTCAGCGGGGCTGAGCTTTGAAGGTAAACACCACACGCAGGTGGTAGTAGCCATATGAGGTCACCTTCCAATGTCCATAGTCAATAACCACAGGGATGAATCCACACGCAGGTGTTTGTAACCACTTGCAGGGGGTCGAGCAGGTTAAGTATTTTTACAAAAACAAAAACAATTTGGCAGCTAAGCCTGCCAGGTTATTACAAGAAGATTCCAGGTGAGGCTGCCCATTTGGCTGGAAGTTGGTCCTTGGTTTTCCAGCAGACGCTTCTAGAAGTCAGAGCTGTAATGTGCAATTACAAACACTGGTTATGCATGATGTGATAATTTATTTGTTGATAAAATTATTCCTACATTTTGTGATGGAATAAATACATCTCATAGCATCTTAAAATAATAGAAGTAAAAGAATTTTATTTTGTCAGATTATGGATGCTTTTGTATTTTTTCTTTGTTAAAAATTATTTTTTATTGTATTTTATTGTAGGGCAATGTACCGAGGGGTTACAATTACATTCATCAGGTAGTGGGTACATTACTTCTTGAACATTGATACCTTTTAAAAAAATTTCCTTTTTTTTGGCCCGGAATTTGGCCTAGTGGTTAAAGTGCTTGCCTAGCATGCACGAAGACCTGGGTTCGATTCCTTGGTACCACATATATATAGAAAAAGCCGGAAGTGATGCTGAGGCTCAAGTGGTAGAGTGCTAGCCTTGAGAAAGTCCAAGGACAGTGCTCAAGCCCTGAGCTCAAGCCCAGGACTGGCAAAAAAAAATTTCCTTTTTTATTGTAATTAATAGAGGGGTTACAGTTATATTCGCCAGATAGAAGGTGCATTACTTCACACACACTAATACCCCTTCTCATGTTTTTGTCCCCATTTCCCTCCCTCCCTTCCCTCATCTTGTTTTTTCCCCTTTCCTTTCCTATTTCAAATAAACAAGCAAACGTATATACAATATACCAGTTAACAAAGTCAGATGCTGGAACAATATGAGATTAACCAAGGGTCAACAAAAGAGATTTTTCTCCCACTTTCTTTCCCCCACTCCCTCCAACTCATCTTGTTCTTCCCTTCCCTATTTCAAATAAGCAAAATAAGGTGTATACAATATTCTAGATACCAAATCAGATATAGTAACAACATGAGATAAGGTGAAAAAAAAGAAAAGAAATAACTTCACAACAACCACAATCATAAAGCTTTTGTTTCCATATCCTAGAGATCCTTTTGCTTAGTCTCATTCTATATGACCTTAGGTTTTGCACTATTGTGATCTTCTGTTAGGAGAGTCCTAGATCTGTACTAATCATTATAAATGAGAGAAGCCATGGAGCCTATATTTCTTTGGGTCTGGTTTACTTTACTTAACAAGATTTTTACAAAGTCTTTCCATTTCCTTACAAATGGGGTGATGTCATTCTTTCTGATGGCAGCATAGAATTCTATTGTGGCCAGGATTTTGGCCTAGTGGTGAGAGTGCTTGCCTATCATGTATGAAGACCTGTGTTTGATTACTTGGTATCACATATATAGAAAAAGCTGGAAGTGGTGCTGTGGCTCAAGTGGTAGAGCTCTAGCCTTGAGAAAGGCCAAGGACAGTGCTCAGGCCCTGAGTTGAAGCTCCAGGACTAGAAAAAAAAGAATTCTATTGTGTATAAATACCACATTTTCACGATCCATTAATCTACTGAGGGACATCTGGGTTGGTTCCATATCTTTGCTATGGTAAATAGTGCTGCAATGAATATCATTGTGCTAGTGTCTTTAGTATGTCCTTGTTTCTGGACCATTGGGTAAATGCCAAGGAGTGGGATTGCTGGGTCATAGAGGAGCTCTATGTTTAGTCTTTTGAGGAATCTCCATACTGCTTTCCTTAGTGTTTGAAGGAGTTTACATTCTCACCAACAGTGTAGTAGTGATCCCTTCTGGCCACATCCCCTCCAGCATCTGTTGTTATTAGATTTCTTGATCCTGGCCATTCTAACTGGAGTGAAGTAGAATTTCAAAGTTATTTTGATTTGCATTTCTTTAACGGCCAGGGATGTTGAGCATTTCTTCATGTATTTATAGGCCATTCTTATTTCTTCTTCAGAGAAGACTCTCTTTAAGTTATTAGCCCATCTTTTAATGGGATGGTTGTTTCTTTGAAGATTTGTTTTGGAGAGACTCAATTTTTTTAGCTGTAGATATACTTTAGATATGAGGCCTTTGTCCATTGTATGGTTAGTGAAGATCTTCTCCCACTCTGTGGGCTTTCCATTTATCTTGCTAGCTATGTCTTTTGCCATACAGAAGCTCTGCAGTTTAATGTAGTCCCATTTGTCCAAACTTTAATTTGTTGTGTTTCTGGGCCTTTTTTTTTTTACAGTTAATACAGCACTTTATTTTATTTTATTTATTTTTTCATATATTTTTATTATAATTAATAAAAGGGTTACATGATATTTGCCAGATAGATGGTGCATTAATTCCCATACATTGATACCCTTTCACATGTCTTGGTCCCCAATTCTCCCCCCCCCACCCCGACCCCTCATCTTGTTTCCAAAAGGCCATATAGTAGGACGCTAAATGAAAGGATCTCTAGGATATAGAAACATAAGCCATATAATGAATGATTGTTGTTCTTAAGGTATTATGTTATCTCTCATCTCTTTTGCTGTCCCTTGGTTATCTCATATTGTTACAGTATTTCACTTTGTTACCTGATATATCGGATATATTTGTATTTGGTTTCTGGGCCTTTATTAAGAGTTTTGACCTGTACCAAGGATTCTTAGTGTATCTCATTCCTTCCTGTAAAGTTTTCAGGGTCTCTGCTTTTATCTCAAGGTCTTTGATCCAGTTGGAATTAATTCTGGTGCAGGGTGACATATAAGGATCCAATTTTAGTTTTCTGTAGTAGCTTAACAAATTCTGGCAGCACCATTTGTTGAAGAGGCTGTCTTTCTTTTATCCTCTTTTTCTTTGGCTCCCTTATTGAAGATTAGGTGGCCATAGGTCTGTGGGTTAATTTCTGGATCTTCAGTTCTATTCCATTTGTCCTCAGGCCTAGTCTTGTGCCAGTACCAAGCTGTTTTTATTACTGCAGCTCAGTAATAGAATCTGAAGTCTGTTCTTTCTGCTAAGGATTGTTTTTGTCACACAGATTTTTTTATTATCTCATATGAATTTTTGGGTTGAATGGGAGAGGAGTTGAGTAGAAAAACTCAGCTGCAGAAATTGCAAGTTATCCTAGGAGTTTGAACAGAAACTACCATTGGGGGTGGTTCTTATCTCCTTGCCCGTGGCTTGTGGATATTATAACTATGGAGCAGTAGTACTTCAGCATTTTTGGAGGCTTTTTCTTCAGTATTGGCTAGTTGAAATTCATGAGTGGGAGAAAAAGATTAAAAAGAAAAAAAACCAGAACAGAATAAAACAAAACAAGACAGGGCAGAGAATGCATTGGTGTTTGATTGCCTTGTTCTGAACATGGTCTACAAAAGGCGCAAGTGTGTTCCCACTATGGCTTCACTTAGCCTCAAGGGAAGCTATTTGGAGAGAGCTCTAAAGAAACCAGTGAGAGCCAATTGTTAGGATCTAATTATTTGGCAATCTTTGACATACTCAAACCTCTTAAGAGCAGAGACAGTAATTCAACCCAGTCGGCATGATAGGAACCTTAATAACAATGTTTATTAAATATCTCTTTTGTGCTGGACAATGTTTATCTTTATATCTTGAAGATGACTTACATCTATCAAGTGAAATGCTCCATTTTTGGAATTCTAAGCAAATTTTCTATTCAGGAGTAGAACGGCTTCAAAATGGCTGTGAATGGTTGTGTTTGCCTCAAGGTGGCGCTCATGCTGCTCATGACCCTTGTTTCAATTTTCTGTCTACATAAAAATTTATATTTTTTTTCTATAAGTTATTTCATAGTTTATGGGCTTATTTTCTTTCCATATGTATGAGAATGCTATAGTATGTGTTACGAATCCTAAAGTTATGTTTCCCTTCTGGGCTTCAGAGGACATTACTTTTCAGTGCACTGGGGGTACAAGTTGGGGTCCTTTCATTCCTTTTTTCTATAACCTGTTTCCCTGATGTGATGCATCTGCTGGAAATTATCCACCAAAGTCATTGTTATCTTCTAAAGAGACCCCCATGGGATGGATGATACACATTTATTCTGCTGTTGTTGTTGCCCAAAGTATAATGGGAATTCTCAGTCTGCCCTTGGAGCTAGTAGCATGAGCTACACATATTTAAAAATTCAGTCCCATTGCTTTATGATCATTTTGGATGAAAGATAGTTCTAACAAGCTTTCTTGTTCACATTATTTACCCTTGTTCTTATTATTTAACTGTGAATTCTATTGAACTATTCTCAGTCACAATATTCTCTTATTTTCTATATTTTTTATTAGTATACATTAGTAGATAAGAATTTTTAAAAGAAAAAATAACACTCCCACTATTTAGGATAGACAAAAGGACAGAGAACAAGAACCATTGTTTGAATATGTACATAGGTACATCAAGGGAGCTATTTTGAAGATCAGGTGCTTGTTAAAAAATATATAAATGGAAGGAGGCCCAAGTGCCTAACATGAATCAGAGGCATTGGGGGCACAGCATGCACAGTGTCAAGGCCAGGAAGCAAGAACAAGGGGTGCAATTACTGTCTTTGTTATAGTACATTGGACTTTGTAGGAGGAGGACACAGAAGGAGGGATGGGGGAGAGAAAGTTACTTTTTAGTACTAAAACCATCTGTATACAGATATGGTGATTTGCATTTGAATGCTGTAGAACTATTTAAACAGTATTATTGCTTGAAGAATCTGATCAAAACGGATTATTTTGTCCAACAGGAAAGTTGATTGGAAGAATCACTTCAGTACATATGATTTGTTTTTTATTTCTAGATCTTTAAAAGAAATGAATATCAGGCATAAACTCAGAATTGATAACAGTAAATGTAGCTCAGTTTCTCAGGATACATTATTTCTTACACAGATCCTTGTATATAGATATGTAGTTTGCAAAGAATTCTGGCCACTTCCAGTAGCACGGAGTTTTTAAGCCTCAGAATATTTTTTAATCGGTCGTAAGACTTGAACTCTGGGCCTGGCCATTGCCCCTGAGCATTTCAGCTCAAGGCTATCACCATACCCCTTGAACCACAGTGCCACTTCTGGTTTTCTGGTGGTTAATTGGAGATGAGTCTCATGAACTTTTTAGTGCCCAGGTTGGATTTGAACCATGATCTTCAGATCTCAGCCTCCTGAGTAGCTAGGATTACAGGAGGGAGCCACCACACCTGGTGGAAAATCTGCACTTTGAAGAAATAGTTCTGATTAATGAGACAACAGATTATTATAAAACAAGCCAGGTGTCATTGGCTCATTTCTGTAATCTTAGCGACTCAGGAGACTGAGATCCAGACAGGAAAGCCATGAAACTCATCTCCAGTTAACTACCAGAAGAAGACCAGGAGTGGAGCTGTGGTTCTAGTGGTAGAATGTCAGCCTTCAGCAAAAATGCTCAAAGACCATAAGTTCAAGCCCCAGGACCAGCACAAATAAACGAATTAAAATTATAAAACAAAACCAGTCTCCTTGCTAGGCCTAATGGTCTGTACCTGTAAGTCCATCTTGTGGGAGACTGTGACACAGGGATCATGGGTTTGAGCCCTTGAATTGCAAGTGTGAGCTACCAGCTTTCGTCTAGACTTGCTGAATTTCAAGTGTGAGCTTTGTAATGTCTCAAAGGTCATTTCAATGTGAACACACATTTAAAAACTAATATAACTCAACAGTAGTCTAATTTTATTAGAAAAATATATGTCTACATGTGGAGGCATTTCATAGTCCCCTCTGTGTCACAACCCTAGTTTGTGTCCTGAATTCACTGACAGATTCTGCACATGAAGTTCCACATACAGGCACCAGGCGGCACTCTTGTAAGGCAAACTCAGGCTTTCCTACTAAAAACCATTGCTTTTGGGTTTTGTTGGTAAAGCACAGTCACTAAGTTGATCCACTCATTTCAGAGAAAAATGTTTAACATGCTGAGCATGAGAAATAGCAAAGAAACTCTAAGAGAGATAGTTTTAGGAGCAATCCTGAAACCCTAAGAAAGGCAGGACTGAATGGGGCAGCACATCTTGTATCACAAGGTATCAGACGCTTTGGTGGGAGCGGGGGAGTACAGCCCTATCTTACTCATTTTAATCTCAGCACTTGAGATGCGTGTTGAAGATAATTTTTTGCCCCTAGCTTTGTGCTTCCACAACCTATTGATACTGTCTGGTTGGAAAAGGTGCATGGAACAGTAGGAGGGACTGGAATAGGATCTGCTCACATGCAATGATTACCACATTCCAATGTATGGTATAGTTTAGGGCTGTCTATTTCAGAGTACCGCACAGGCTCAGGGCATCAGACCCCTTGCCCAGTTCTGCTGAGTTGTATATATCTTGGAGTCAATGACTTTCTGGGTAGATGAAAGAGGTGATTACTTCTCTTTTCCTTCCCTCTCTGGTCATTATGGCACTGTGGCTACATTTCCCTCTCTGCTGTCTGCCTCAGGCATTACCTTGTGTGGTCAAAGAGAATGGATGGTGTTGGAACTGGACATCATCCTGTTATGTGAAATAAGACAATGAGAAAGACATGTTATGGGTCAAATGTGGAATCTAAACTTAAAACAGAATGACCTGAACTTGGAGCTAGTGGCTCCTGCCCGTAATCCTAGCAACTCAAAAGGCTGAGATTTGAGGATTACAGTTGAAAGGCAGCCAGGGCAAAAAAAGCCATGGGACACTTGCCTCCAAATTAACTGCCACTGCCCCCCATGACGAAAATAGAAGCTGTGGTTCAAGTGGTAGAGTACCAGCCTTGAGGGAAAAAGCTGAGGGACCGTGCTCAGGCCCTGAGTTCAAGCACATACCACATGCACACATCTACACAGAATGACATGAAGTATAAAATGGAGCTGTATATGAGGGAGGGGGCCGTGTGTGTGTGTGTGTGTGTGTGTGTGTGTGTGTGTGTGTGTGTAGAGAACCGCAGGACGTGGTCAAGCAGATATGTGTATAAATACAGTTGGGGCCAGGTGCTGGTGGGTCATGCCTGTAAGCGTAGCTTCTCAGGAGGCTGAGCTGTGAGGACTGCAGTTGGTATGCATACCCGTCTCAATTGCTCAAGTCTGGACTGCTGGTATGGAAACTCTCAGTGCACTGCTGGCTGGCACAGGCTTCTGTGTTTCCATCATGGGCCATATCTCCACATAGCATTCACACTTCATCGGGCCTCTCCCCAGAATTCCAGCAGTATGGGTCACATTCATGAGCCCTTCTCGTGGCTTCTGTGTCCTCTGTCTCAGGATTTAGATTAGGTGACAGCACCAGGCTGGAGATGTTACAGCTGTACGCCTCTGTGTGTGTGTGTGTGTGTGTGTGTGTGTGTGTGTGTGTGTGTGCCACTGAGCCCCCAAGCCTCCAGTGCCCGTGGGTGCAGCACAGAGGTTTAAATTAGACTCCCTGCACGGCAGTTCAACAATCCCAGCACCTCTAAGTGAGATGATTTTTTTTTCCTTCTGCATTTCTCTCTTACACAGCTTCATGATTCATTTGGGCCTGGGGCTTTTGGCTGGGCAAGACCTCTCCTGGGAGGTGAGGAAAGGTTTAATTGGAAAAAGATCTCTTGCCTCTGGTGGCGATTATCATACTTTATCAAGGGGCAGGGGCTTGACCCTGGCTGGCTCCCCATTTTCTGGGTTCTGTGGCAGAGCCAGTCATGAAATCCCCAGTGGCAGCCAAGGCTGGTCTAACTGCTGCCCCAGCCCTGCAGCTATATGCCATGGTTCTGAGAGGCTTTAGAACTGCTAAGCAGTGCATCCTTCAGTCTGGGCCAGCAGGGGATGCATAGTGAGAATCTTATTAACTCCCCCAAAATGGGGAGGTTTTCATTGCATGTATTGGGAAATAAGACCCTGGAAACACAGCCTGTCTGGGTGCCTCTGAATTCACGGCTCTAGAAGAACATGGATTCTGGTCACACAATCCTTCTGATTCAATGTAATTAGCTGAAAAGTACATTCTTTTTCTTTCTTCTTTTTTTTTTTTGGTGCTGGAACTGCGGCTTGAAATCAGGGTCTGGAGCTATTGCTTGCATTTTTGCTCACGGCTGGCATTCTACCAGTTGCATCACACCTTCATGTGTGGCTTTTGCTGGTATCATGCTCACTTTCTTCTGACCCCTGCCCCCAAACTGCACATCCATCCCTGTAACAAATACCCATGCCCATAGTGTCATAAGCCCATCCAGACCTGTGTTATGTACACATAGTGCTTTTTAAAAAGTGAGGAAAAGCTGGGCTAGGTGGCTCATGCCTGTAATTCTAGCTACTCAGGAGGTTGAGATCTGATTATTACGGTTCAAAGCCAGCCTGGGCACTGAAGTCCGTGAGCTTCTTATCTCCACTTAACTACCAGAAAACCAGAAGTGGCACTGTGGCTCATGGGGCAAGGCAGGAGCCTTGAGCTGAAGAGCTCAGGGACAGTGCCTACGCTCAGAGTTCAAGCCCCATGATTGACCCCCCCCCAAAACAAAAGTGAGGAAAAAAAGGACTGGGCAAGGGCTCAAGTGGTGCAGGGCTTGCCTAGGTCCTGACTTCAAATCCCAGTGTTCCCTCCCAAAAAGTGAGGTATGGATAGGGATGAATATGCAGGATGCAATTTATCCCAAAGCTCCTCATGTTTTAGATATTTGGATATCAGAATAAAACCTTCCCTCTGAAACAATTCAAAAGTGCCCTCATTACCTGCTGCAGTTAGGATGTGATTTTTCAAGGTAAAGAATCTGCAGCTGTCAAGGTATGTGTTGGCAGAAGGGGGATTTTAGACTAAATATTGAAAAGATCTGATTAGCCTCCTTCTTCTTATGGGAACTTTCATTAGGATTAAGACATTGCTCATTCCAGAGTCCCTTTTCAAAATTCTTAAGGCTTTGTGAAGCCATGCAACTATTGGTATTCATGAACATGTTAGTTTGAATTCGTTTGGCTAATAACTTTCTAACAGTAGCTAGCTGTGGGCTCACAGAGGGAAGAGAGCATGGTAGATTAGTGTGTGTGGGGGTGTGTGTGGGGTGGCAGTGAATGAGTAGTGTCTTGGCCTCTGTGTCTGAAGATGATTTTTGGACTTCTTTTTTTTTCCCTCTCAGAGCATCCCCCAGGGTCACAAGCCACCGCCATCTCCCTGCTCACAATGCCAATGCAATTATTGAGCAATGTAGCCAAGTAATTAGATGAGACCCAGTGGAAACCAGCTCACTGTGTCTACTCTTTCTTTGTGATTTAGAATGACATCTATTCTTTGTGGGTTAGAATGATCTTAGCCATGGTGCATGACTGACATTTTAGCTACTTAGGAGGCTCTCAGTCCAAGGCCTTCCTGGATAAAAGTGAGACCCTCTCTGAATAACAAACTAAAGTAAAAAGAAATAGAGTTGCGATTCAAGTGGTAGAGTACTCGCCTAGTTAAGCCCAAGGCTTTGAGTTCAAACCCCAGCCAGTACTGCTAGCTGAAAACAACACAAAGACCTTAAAGGTTACTACTTGTACTGTCTTCTCATAGCTTTCAGTGTTTTTTCTTTTTCTTTTTTTTTTGCTTTTGATAATTATTTATTTTTATACATTTTTTAAAAAATCACACTTTTCAGAATATACAAGAAAATTTAAGAAAAATATTTATCTTATACTGAAGCAAACATCTCTTTGGTATAGAAATTATATCATATATGGCTTTTAGCCCAAAACAAAACAAACAAACAAAACAGTGTTTTTTCTTTTTTAGTTGTAAATGACTTAACCATTTTCTGTTTACAGCCATTTTGGGAAAAAGGTAGAAAGAATACCTTCTATTTATGAAAGACTTGATTTTTATTTTTATTTTTGCCAGTCCTAGGCTTGAGCTCAGGACCTGAGCTTGAGACTTGACTGTTCTTGAGTTTTTTCTCAAGACTAGAACCCTACCACTTGAGCCACAGCACACTTCTGGTTTTTCCTATGTATGTGGTACCCCACCCCAAGGCTTGATTTCTTTTTTAAGTCTCTTTCTTGGGAGGATACAAGATGACTGCCAGGCCGAGGACTGACAAAACAAAACAAAACAATCACAAAAAGCCAGTGATGAACTTTGTTGGGGGGGTGCACGGATCCTGGAGCTTTGTATCAGGGACTGGGCGCTGTCTCTGAGTTTCTTTTGCTCAAAGCGAACACTCTATCACTTCAGCCACAACTCCACTTGTGGCTTTTTCTGAGTAGTTTATTGGAGATGAGAGTCTCACTGACTTTCCTGCTTGGGCTGGCTTTAAACTGTGATCCTCAGATCTTAGCCTCCTGAGTAGCTAGGATTACAGGTGTGAGCCACCAGCACCTGGCTTGATGAAGTTTTTTATACAGACTGCTGTTAGCTGCTGCTGCTCTGAAGCTCCTGACTGCCCAGCAGCCTCTTCCCAGGACACCCTGCCTCTCCACAGCTTAGTAATGAAAGAGCTCTCCTTGGGCAGCAGGTGGTTTCTGGGAGTGATGTGACTTACCTTTCGTTACCAACCAGTATTGTGTTGTTGCCTTTTATTTTATTGTATTTTTTATACCAAGGCCTCTTGGTCTTCTTTGGCTTTTTTTGCTCAAGGCTGGTGCTCTACTACTTGAGCCCTACCTCCACTTCTTGCTTTTTGGCTGGTTAAGTGCAGAAAAGTGTCTCCTGAATACTTTCTGTCTGGACTGGCTTTGAGCTGGAATTCTCAGCCTCCTGCATAGCTAGATTACAGAGGTGAGCCAATGGCGGTCACGCTAGCACCGTATTGTTTTTAAATGCCATCTACATCATAGCTCAGAGATCTTCAGACAGATCTAGGTCTTTCTCTATTTAAAAAATTATTTTTGTTTATTTTGGTTGATCATGGGACTTGAAGTCTGGGCTTGGGTGTTGTCCCTAGGCTCTTCAGCTCAAGTCTTCTTCCCTACTCCTTGAGCCACAGTGCCACTTCTGGTTTTCTAGTGGTTAATTAGAGAGAAGAATCCCAAGGTCTTTAGTGCCTGCACTGTATTTGAACCATGATCCTTAGATCTCAGCCTTCTGAGTAGCTAGGATTACAGGCGTCAGCCACCAGTACCCAGATCTTCTGTATTTTTATAAAGAAAAGTTAGATATGGCCAGAGTGTGGCCTGGTGGTAGAGTGCTTGCCTAGCATGCACAAAGACCTAGGTTCGATTCCTTGGTACCATATATATAGAAAAAGCCAGAGGTGGTGCTGTGGCTCAAGTGGTAGAGCCTTGAGAAAGCCTAAGGACAGTGCTCAGACCCTGAGTTCAAGCCCCAAGACTGGCAAAAAAAAAAGTTAGATCTGAACATGTTAGACAGCCACACTCACATAGTGCTAAAATGTTTTGTCTGAATACCTTCCTACCCCCTAAACTTAAAACATTTATTATGTGGCCCAATTTCAGAACAAGTTCACTGGCCTCTGCGAACCACCCCTCAGATAAGCATAAGGTCAGAGGCAGATGCTGCCTGACCAGTCTGTTACGTAGAGCCTATGACCTGGCCAAAGAACCTCTCATTTTCCAGACTGGTTTCTCCTTAGCCCCTCCTAACCATGATTCTGGCATCGCCCTACTGCTGGTAATAAATAACACAGGCAATGAAGAAAGGGGAGCTGGTGATTGTTTTTTTTTTTTTTTTTTTTTTTTTTTTTTTTTTTAACAAATGTCAAATAACTCCCTATGAGTATTTCTGACATTTCAAAAAAAAATGTTGGTACTTCCTTATTTGCATGGAGTTTTATGTGGTTCAGAAAGCCCATCTGTAATCCATTTGAGTTAAAGTCCCATTTGTCACTGCTGTCAGGATGGTAAAATATATTTGAAACCTTTTTGCTTTAAGGAAAATAGAAGGCTCCAGTGCACTTGACATTGAGCTGAGACTTTGCACTCTCAGAGAAATGTCAACTCTTTGAGAAAAGACTTGTGTAAAATGAGAGTTGGACAAAATAATTATCCTTGAGAAAAGGGTTTTGCTTTTTGCTTAAACAGGACCCATTTTCCTAAAAGCTCATAGGTTTCTAAAAGAATGAGACGGTGTGAGAGAATTGATGTTTGGTTGCTTTTACAAGCTGATGGAACTTTGTTTACCAGCATAATGGAGGGAATAGTGACATGGAAAATGGAAGACAGCAGACAGCTAACCCTGCTTATAGTCAGTGTGGCGATGTATTTTGTAATCACTTTTATTTTTTAAATTTATTTTCTGTTGTTATCCACCCAATCCCTTCCTCCTTGAACTCTGGGCCTCAGCATTGTCCTTGAGCTCTTCAGCTCAATGCAAGACCTCTACCACCTGAGCCACAGTGCCACTTCCAGTTTTCTGGTGGTTAATTGGAGGTAAGAGTCTCATGGACTTTAGTGCCCAGGCTGGTTTGGAATCAAGATTCTCAGATCTCAGTCTCCTGAGTAGCTACCTACCTGTCATTACTTTTTTTGTAATCACTTTTAGAATAAATACTGTTTTTAAAATGGTAGTACAAAGGAGAATTTGAGGAATACATTGCTGAAATAAATTTTTCTAGATTAGGGAAAAAAACTGGTTAATGCCCAACAAGATGGTAAAACTATCATCTTCTGCATTGTTTTCTCACACAGATTAAATAATTGCTAATTGGACCAGACAAAGATAAATAGGTTAACTTGTAACCAGGGATTTAATCAACAGTAAATTAGACAGAGACATATTTTCCTAGAGTATTCAATAATTTGTGTGTGTGTGTGTATGTGTGATATTAGGTAGGGCTCCAATGTAACATTATAGGGACATGAAGCCATATATATATATATAATATAAATATATTTAAACATAACGCATATAAACATTATAAATACATGTTTCTGGAATTGGGGCTTGAACTCAGGGCCAGGCACTTTTACTTGGCTTACTTGCAGCTGGTACTCTGTACTTGAGCCATGCCTCTTTTTGCCTTCCCTCCAGGTAAGGGAATTGGTGTTATGTCTATTAACTGAACTGTATGTGCTGCAGGAATCCATTGCAGCTGACAAATCGAAGAACAAAATTTGCTTGTGTGATTGTATGGTTAATTTGGGGTCATTCAAAGTTTTTGCTGAGTTAAGACAGGTATCCCGAGTACTGAAAATCCACAGATGTATGTCTCACTTATGGAACGCTTAGGACCCAAATCTGAACTTAAGACCATTAAATTGAAGGATATAGATTTTCATTAGAAATAAACCCTTTTCCTCACATGAGTGCTTTACCTATTAATACCCATGTATCTGAATTTATCTAAGGTATTTTATTTAAATCATTTTTGATAAATCACTGTCATGAAGTAGAGTATGTCGGAATTTTGTCATCATCTACAGTCTTCATTTTTTTCTGTTGTAATTACAGAGAGCTTTCTTTAAATTATATTTCTAAGGCATCCTTGAAACTTCCCACCCTAAAGACCTTATCAGCAGAAATTCTCAGTGAAAGACAAAGAAGAAAAAAGACTTTGTATTCATCAGATATGTGTTGGATATTTTCTGTTGTTAAAATTCAATCAGAATTGAAAGGTCTATTTATATCTAAAGGAATAAAATTGATTTGTGCCCTTTTTTTTGCAGCCCTTAGGGCTTGAAGTCATGTCCTGGACACTGGCTGCTGGACTTCAGCTTTTTTTTTTCTTTTTTGCCAGTCCTGGGCTTGAGCTCAGGACCTGAGCCCTGTCCTTGGGTTTTCTCAAGGCTAGAACTCCACCACTTGATGCCACAGCACCACTTCTGGCTTTTTTCTATGTATGTGGTACCAAGGAATTAAACTTGGGTCTTCATGCCTGCTAAGCAAGCACTCTACCACTAGGCCAAATTCCTGGCCTCCTTTAGCTTTTTTGCTCCAGGCTAGCACTCTACAACTTGAGCCACACCTCCAGTTCTGACTTTTTGGCAGTTAATTGGAGATAAGAGTCTCATAGACTTCCCTGCCCAGGCAGTTTTTGAATTGGATCCTCATATCTCAGCCTCCTCAGCAGCTGGAATGATGGGTGTGATCTACTGGAACCTGGTTTGATTTATGGTTCTTAATAAGCATGATTAAGGGATCATGACTATATAATTTCAAAGTCATGAAAGCATTGATCATAATTAAATCTTCCTCTAAGCAGTTCTGAAAACAGAGGTCAGATAGGAGGCTAACCGAGCACACAGCTATAGGATCGTCAGCCTGACGAAGGCAGGCTAGGAGAGTTTACACTTTGGGTCTAAAGATTTAAGCAGGGAATTGGAACAGAAACAGTAATGAGGAATAATAGAAATCAGCTAGAAGGGCAATGAATGTGTCCCTACTGATTATATGGAATGTGATTAATAGAAACAGAGCAAAAGGGAAAGAGACATCGGCAGAAGTTACATCTTGTAGAGGTCAGTTCAGTCAGAAATAAAATGTCCATCTTGGAGAAGAGTTGCTTTAAGATAGAAATGTGCACAGCTTAATGGACTGAACAATGTTTCTGAAACATTTTTCAAAGTACTTTTTGCTGCTAAAATAAATTCTATCATTAATGAATTATCTATCATGGATAAATTAGTAGGCTGGGCATTGGGTATGAAAAAGTGAATGGTATACGGCTTCTGCATTTAAAGATCTAAAAATGTCATGGGGATGGCACTTTATACTCATGATCATGTGTTGGTATTCTTTTTTTTTTTTGCCAGTCCTGGGGCTTGAACTCAGACTTAGGACCAGAAGTTAGACAGCATCACTTTTGTGGCCTTTGATTAGTTAGATCAAACACGCTATAAGATTAGCCCAGATATATGCGGAAATAGAGAAGTAGATTTTACTTCTTGATGGAAGGATTTAAAAATTCACATCACCAAGGGGTGATCTTTTAGTGATAGAGTCTAATACTTTTGAAAATAGCAAAGAAAGATACTAATGGCTTTCCTTGTTTAGAAATGCAGGATGAGATAGACAAGCTAGGGGAAAGTAAATCACAAAGTTAGATTTTCAACTTATGGAGAATAGAATTAGAACATGATCAGCAAAATGAATGGCTTACTAAGATGGAAGGGTTCAATTGAGAATGCAAACCTTGTATTAACTGGAAACTATGCTTTGTAAAGTCATTACAAGTGTGGTGAGTTCCTCCTTGGTAGGTTGTGCGGAACCCAAAGGATTGCTTGCATTACCATAACTGTAAATGATTTTTCTCATGACACACATAGAGAAGGCTGACAAAAGTTAGAGTTGTGTCTTGTTGCATTATTTATGAGGAATGTACAAGGACTTGATGGGCGATTTTGAATGGATTCAAGTCATTTTATTTTCAACTATTACAGAAATAATTTGTACTTATTTATGCATTTGGTAAATAGTTAGTGGTTATAACTCAGGGGTAAGTACTATTGCTTTTGTCAGTGGTAGACCTTGAACTCAGGGCCCAGGTGCTATACCTGAGGCACTTTTTCCTCCAGGGTAGTGTTCTACCACTTAGAGCCACAGCTCCACTTCTGATTTTCTGGTGGTTAATTAGAAATAAGAGTCTCATGGACTTGCCTGCCTGGGCTGACTTTGAACCATGATCCTCAGATCTCAGCTTCCTGAGTTGCTAGGATTATAGGCGTGAGCTACCTCTACCCAGAGTATGAAGTGCTAGTCTAAGTGCAGAAAAGATAGGTTTTACAGGAAGAGTCGTTGGTTAACATGGTCAACTAGAAAAACGAAACAGGTTCATGAGAACTGATAAAGGGAAAACATGAAGGAATGGAGATATGAAAAATTTGTGTTATTACAATTTTACCTGAGATGTTCAGAGATAGTCCTCACGTGGCATTTCAGTGGGGGTTAGGAAGAATCTGTGGACAGCAGTGGTGCAGGTGGGGACTACTGGTCTCGTGGACTTGGTGTTTTTTCCAAGTGAGTTACGAAGTCATTGGAGCAGAGTGAAGTAATGTGATAAAACATCTCAAAAGTACCAACACAGAGCTTTCTTGAAAACAGATTTGCAATGTGGATTAAGAGCACAACAGGAAAGGCCAATCAGGTTGTCATTGCAGATGTGTCCGAGATGGGGTGGGAAGGCTGGTGGCAGCAGTGAAACTGGTGAGAAGTGCTCAGATTTTGATCCCAAAGCCTGAAGTTCCCAACTTCTCTGGTGTTGAGATTGAACCTAGGATCTGGTACATGCTAGGCAAGCACTCTACCACTGTGCTAAAATCCAGCCCTCTTGATGAGCTTTTAATGCTTTGATCACATCTATTTTCAGGGCTCGTCTAAAAAAAATATTATAATCATACTGATTTCTGGCACCAGCCACCATTAAGTAAGTCCACTTTATTCTGTCTTTCTCCTACTTGTAACAACTAAAGTTTATTGAGGATGAGGAGAAAGCAATAGGTGAGGTTAATCTGACTAAATTATAATATATGCACATGTGAAATAACAAGGCAAAACAAGGTAAAAATTAATTGATTTTTTATTAAAGAATTTATTAACCTTGATGTTTGCATCATATTTCAAATGACATACTTAACAAACAAGTATTCAAGAAATGAATCTCTATATACAATCACTGACACTTAGATTTTTAGAACATAATTAAAATTAGGCCGAGGGTTTAGATGTCATAGATACATATTAATCTCTGTAATAAAACATTATGTCTATAGAGTCATAAATTTTTATGTCTATATAGTTGTGTTTATATTTCCAATACCATGTCCATAGCATTGGGTATGCAAATATTGAGTCCTCGCTCTTGTACTGTTTGGATCTAATAGTCACATATTAAGGATGTGCCTTTTGTTCCTTTGGTCTTGACTTGTCTCACTCAACATGATTCAGTCTAGATTCATCCACTTCCCTGCAAATGCCATTATTTTAACTTGTCTGTTGGCTATGTAGAATTCCATTGTGTGTATATATATATATATATATATATATATATATATATACACACACACACACACACACACACACACACACACACACACACATATATACATACCACATTTTTTGGTATCCATTCATCTGCAGTAGGGCATCTGGAATGTTTCCATTACCTGGCTATTGTGAATAGAGCAGAGATGAACATAGCTGAGCAGGTGTCCTTATCATATCCTGATTTATGATGTTCAGGATAAATGCCTGGCTGAATTTTTTTTTAAATAAAGAATAAAGCTGTTGTTTCCATCTCCTGGAGTTCATAAAAATCTATGTGCCAGTGATTGTATATAGAGATTCCATTCTTGAATACTTGTTTGTTAAACATGACATTTGAAATATGATGTAAAAATCAATGTTAATAAATTCTTTAATAAAAAGATAAATATTATTTTAAATGATCATTTACATATAGGTGCTAATATATTATTTAGAAAACATTCCAGGCTTAAAGAACAGGATTTACAAAGTTTGTGAGATGAGAAAGAGATTTAGTCAGAGCGTCTCTAGTGAAGGATGCTGGGAAATGGTGAAAGAGGAAGGCCCCATCAGACAGACAGAATTTCATAAACCACAGGACTCCACAGTCTAAGCCTGTTATCCAGTTTCTGTCGTCCTTTGGGCTGTTTGATTTCTGTGGGAGCTGTTTGGATTTTCCTACTTTCCATCACTAGCTCTGTAGAAGAGAATGAACATGAAGAGTGTCCTCTCAGCCACTGTCGATTTATTTCTTATCTTAACCCCCATGCTCTTAACTCACCTACTTTAGTGTTTGCTTCTATTATTTATTTTCTGGGAGCATGTAAAAATATCACAGAAACAAAGGTCTTGCCATGGCAGCTTACAACTTGTAGCAGATAACATGAAAACAAGACACATTTATACATGTTGTTCTCTGTCTGGTCCTTTATCTCTGTCGTTTGGGTCTTATGTGATGGGCATCACCCTCCCGTGATGAATGGGGGAGGATTTACACTTCACGTTGGCCCTGGAAACATGTAGAATGTGATTAGAAAGACTCAACAAAGCAGCAGGCATGCCAGAAGGAGAAAATACAGACCTGTCCTGGAAAATCTGCTTCAAGAGAATACTTTAGGGAGAGAAGACATGGGGGAGAATGAAGAAAAGGTAACAATGACCAAAAAACATTTTACTCATAACCTGGAGATGGAATTGTAACCCCTTTATACAACTAATTTCCTAATAAAAACAACCAAAAAAGACAACTGCAGCAACTACCACAACTACAACAACACATTCTCTGACCCTCTCCTCAGAAATTCTCTTGCTGCCCTGCAGTGAGAATAAATGTTTTGTAGCTGGAAGCAATTTTGGAGATGATCTGCATTGTTTCTCATCTCATAACACTGTCTACTAATCAACAGCCTCTAGTAGGTTAAAGAAGTTGCCTGTGTACACCTCTCTAGCCCTCAGCGGAAGCCTCCAGATGGGCCCATAGACCCGATTTGGATTTATGAGTCCATTCCTTTCATTTGTCAACACAAAAGCCAAAAACCAAATTATTAAAACAGCATTCTCTGTAGTGGGAGGAGCATCTGGCTAAGGGCTAAATAAGATCCTGTAAAATTATTTGGTTTCACCAGGATAAGGTAACAGAAGGAGGGACTCAAAATTCAATAAACTTAGAATTTTTTCCAGTGATATGTAATACTTTTAGGCCCATGACTGTATTACAATCATGCAAATGGCCCATGGTAAGAAAAAGGTTCCCATCCCTGTCTCTAATGAAAACTCTAATGAGTATTCATGATATACATCTGTTTGTTAGATATTAACTTATATCCCCCTTTTTTGGTGATACTGGGGCTCAAACTCAGAGCCTTGTATTGCTAGGCAAGCATTCTACCATATGAGCAGTGCCCCTCCTGACCCTTTCTGCACTGGTTATTTTCAACATAGGGTCCTACATTATGCCCTGGCTGGCCCGTGTTGTGATTCTCTTACTTGCGCTTCCTGACATCACCAAGGAGAACATATGGATGCCACTGTACCCAACCCCCCACTCTAGTAAATGGGGTTAGCTGGTGTATCACCACGCCAGCCATTGAATAAGATGAAGTCTCTTGGCCTGAAGCCATAATCCCCTGATGTCGTCCTTCCAAATTGCTTGGAATACAGACCAATCACTTTGTCCAGCGGTTATGTGCCTTTGTGAAATTGATCCCTAGACATTTATGCAAGGTATAAAAGAGGTCGTCAAATGGTATAAATCCTGACATTTATATAGGGATATTGGAAAGTAAGTTTTCATTGAGCAAGATATTTTGCAATAGGCATTTCTATAGGTTGCTAGGAAAACATACATACACATTTGCTCTATGTGTATTTCAAATATTAGAAATATTAGAATATATATTCTGTATTTAATTATGGATATCAATGCCTCCATCCATTCATCAGACAACTATGTAGATGCGTGTGCCAATTTCACTTTCATTGTGAAGCCTGTTCACAGACCAGGATTTTATAATTCATGATAACTGGCTGGAACTATAAAGGGCCCAGTGAGAGCTTTGGATTTTCATGCTGAACTCTGCGGCAATTTATGGCAGGTCAATTATGATTTATCCCATAGAGTTCCCACTGAGTGTATGACAGAGCCAGCAAACATGGGGCCTGGAGAGGCATAAGAAACAGGAGGCACATCTGTGTTGTGGAGGGTGAGAATAGATAGCACTTAGCCATCATTATTGCACTCTGGCGAGCTTTTCTTATGAAAGGTTGCTTTGAATCTTTAGGCCAGGACCTATTCTGTGATCATGACAGCTTTTCCAGTTCTGGTATCTATTTATCTCTTCAGTAGGCTTCTATATGGTTTAGAATTTTAACTCTTTATGATGCTGAGATAAGTACGCAAGAGAAGCTACCATAACTACTTCTTCACAGAGAGGCAAAAAGATCTATTCAGTCAATTTAGACAATCTGGGACCATGTTAATAGATATGGAGAATCCTGATGTTCAAATAGCATTAAGTTCATTTAAAATTGAGCACTTATTAAATATGTCCAGTGAAGCTTCAAGCCTTATTGAAACTAAGTGCTGTTCACAAAATAGATTTTAGTATTGTTTACCATCAAAGACACACAGATATCCTATAATTAGAATAAACAGTGAACCTCAGAGGGAGCTACTTACTGAAGATTAGATTAAAGTGATAAAATCATACTCAATCTTTCTGATACTCAGTAGTGAAGTAGCCAAATATCTGCCCTGTAAGATTAATGAGTTGAATTAATCAATAGCATGAACTCTGTTTGTTAGGAAGATTAGGGGGTGGTATAGTAACAAAGAATCCTTAAATTTCTGTGGCTAAGCTGGAGAAAGTTTATTTATTTATTCTTTGCCCCAATACATGGCCAATAAGAATTGGCAAAAGGCTTTCCTAGCTGCTTATAATGTCTCAGAAACTCCCATTGGTTCTAACTCAACATGAGCTTCCAACCCTAAGGAAGTGGGATGGAGTTGGAAAGTCTTGCTTTCATAGCTACATATTTCAGCTCAGCAGCAACACAGCTCTCTTAAGCTTACTTTTCCTTGGTCAAAGCTAGTCAAAAGTTCATACCTTGTCAAGGAATTGGAGAAATACAGCTCCATCAAATGTCAGGGGAGAAGAAAACTACAAATGAGAGAGGACACACTGAACCTCTAAGATAGCATCTGTAATAGTTTGTGTATTCTAGAAGTGAAATAAAAGAACAATATTCTCCAGTGATGAGATTGATTTTTATTTGAAAGGCCAAATAAGTTCTTTTAAAGCATGTTCATTCATTGCTTCTGTCTAATTAAAATGTATGCTTTTTGAGCTCAAAACCATTTCATCTGTTTATGTCGTGTCCAGAAAACTTTCTAAAATATTGAATTGAATTATTGGTTTTATGATGCTTACGATTACTCTTTGTACATTAGGCTTCTTCTAGACAGTTTTTAGGTTCAATACTTGTGAACTTTTCCCAGAAAAAATCCATATCCAACAAAATAATTAGAACCTTAAGTCATAAAGGCTATAGCTTATTGAACACTATAAGAGAAGCATGTTTCTAGGTTCTTCATAGACTATCTCATTTAATTTCCCCAATAATTCTATGTGCTAAACCTCATGATTTCTCTTTCTTACTTTTTAAATAAATTCTATTGTTGGGGTGATATACAGAGGGGTTACATTACTTCTTGAACATTATTATCCTTGCCCATGTTTTTCTCTCACTTTTCCTCCCCCCACCCCCTCACTTGTTTTTTTCCTTACCTTCCCAATTTCCTTCTCTTTCTTTCTTTCTTTCTTTCTTTCTTTCTTTCTTTCTTTCTTTCTTTCTTTCTTTCTTTCTTTCTTTCTTTCTTTCTTTCTTTCTTTCTTTCTTTCTTTCGTCATGGGGCTTGAACTCTGGGCCTGGGCATTGTCCCTGAGCTCTTCAGCTCAAGGCTACCACCCTACCGCTTGAGTCACAGTGCCATTTTTGGTTTTCTAGTGGTTAATTGGAGATAAGAGTCTCAGGGACTTTAGTGCCTGGGCTGGCTTTGAACCTCAATCCTTAGAAGCTAGGATTACAGGCGTGAGTTATGGTACCCCAGCTCCCATTTTCAAATACACAAATAAATGTATATATACTGTACCAAGTACTAAAGTAAAATTTGAGACTGGGTAATATTTATGGAGGATCATGTTTTGCCTGTCTGTTCATGCATCGTGGAGACTTAGGTTGTTTATACCCTTTGCTTCTGTATATAAGGTTGTTATGAGCATAGATACACATATCTTTTGGAGCTCTTTTCCTTTCTTTCTTTCTTTCTTTCTTTCTTTCTTTCTTTCTTTCTTTCTTTCTTTCTTTCTTTCTTTTCTTCTAAGGGATTGAATTTAGTGCATTGCATATCATATGCAATTATTATTATTATTTTATTTATGTCCAAATTACATATGCATATAAATGATAAATGTCCTGCACTGAAAGAATGAAGCCACCCTATCCAACTCCTTAAAGTAGTTATATCACAAATTTTGGTCAGATAATCAGTACTTACATCTTTATGACTGTCATAAATGTTTGGCTTCGTTAGGTCAATTTGTGCCAAAATGTACGATAGGTTTCTTTTGTTACATTGATTTTTCTTTTTAGATTGACTTTAACAGGATAATCAATGACATTAAGGTCAATCATTAAATTATAGAGCCTTGGCTGGAAGTGTGACTCTAATAGTAGAGTGCCAGCTGGGTAAGTAAGCCAAGAAGGCAAGAGATTCTAGGTTCAAACTCTGGTACTAGCAACATAATTAAGTAAATAAATGATGGAGTCTTCAAGAATATTTTTTGTTGGTCATGGGGCTTGAACTTTGGGCCTGGGTACTGCCCCTGAGCTCTTCAGTTCAAGGCTACTGCCTTACCCCCTGAGCAACTTCCCATTTTCTGGTGATTAATTGAAGAAAAAAGTCTCACTTTCTTTAGTGCCTGGGCTCAGCCTCCTGAGTAGCTAGGCTGACAGGTGTGAGCCATTGTGCCCAGCTCGTAACATCTCATTTTAAATCTACCCAAAGTAACGATAGACCTATTTCTTTTCCAGTGCTTCAGCAGGGCTGTTGAGTGACATGACTAATTTAATTAGAATGCACATTGCCAGTTTTTTCCAGTTCTGATGCAAGTCCTTTATTTCTTCAGTTTTGCTGTTTCCCTTGCATTTTTCCTTTTAAAAAATGTCATGTATAGAGGGGTTACAGTTAGATTCACCAGATAGAAGGTGCTTACTTCTCACATATTGATACCCCTTCTCATGTTTTTGTCCCCATTTCCCTCTCCCCGCCCCCTCCCCTCCTCTTGTTTTCCCTCCTTCCCTTTCTTATTTCAAATAAACAAATAAACCTATATACAATATACCAGTTAAAAAAGTCAGATACAGTAACAATATGTGATTAACCAAAAGACAATAAAAGAGAAGAGAAATAGCATAGTACATTAAGAGCAACAATCACAATATAAAGGTCTTGTTTCCATATACCTTGCACTTTTCTACTTTCTTGCTTACTGTGGCCTGGCTAGGTTTGAGGCTTGAAGCTTAGTGGATGTCGTGGGACTTCTCTTTGCCCATTCTTATGCTTTGAATGTGAAATGTTAGCATTAATTCATGCTCCGAACACTTGACCCCTAGAAGGTGGCACTGTTTTGGGAGATTGTACAAACTTTGGGGGGTGGGCCTTGATGTGGGAGGTGGGTTACTGCAGGTATGTCCTGGACATTTATGCTAGGTCTCCAGTTGGCCTCCTCTGCTTCTTGTCCACAGTGAGGTGTAGAGTTCCTGCTGCCGTGCTGTTCTGCCTTACTAGAAATAGGGGAATGGAGGACCATGGAATCCAAAACTCATCTCCCCTCCCCTTAAGTTTTTTCTGTCAGTTATTTGGTCACAGTGATAAAAAAGTAACTGAGAAGTCTATCTTTTTTTTCTTTTTTATTGTAATTAATAAAATGGTTACATGATATTTGCCAGATAGAAGGTGCATTAATTCACATATATTGATACCCGTTCACATGTCTTGGTCCCCATTACCCTCCCCTCCACCCCCACCCTGTCTTGGTTTCCCCCCCTTCCCTATCCAATTTCAAATAACCAAATACAAATAAATCCAATATATCAGATAACAAAGTGAGATACTGTAACAAGAAGTTTATCTTGTGTAACACATTTCATGTTGTCCAGTTTTCCTGTTAAAGTCAGGAAAAAGTATTCCCTACTCATCCCTGCTTTTTTTTTTCAAATTGAAACTTTTTACTAAGACTGAATTTTAACATATTTCAAATGTCATGTTCTACAAACAACTAACTATTCAAGAAAAAAATCTCTATATGCAATACTGGCACATAAATTTAAGAACATAATTAAAACTAAGATGAATCTTTATATGTCATTGATACATATCAATCTACAAAATGTAGCAATATATGTCTAGATCTATATGTCTGTATACATATAGTTAGATCTCCAAATTCATGTCAACGACCTGGAATACCTGAGTATTGAGTCATTGCTTGTATTATTTAGATTTAATACCCACATATCAGGGGGATCATGTGCCTTTTGTTCCTCTGGCCTTGTCTTATCTCACTCAACATGATTTGCTCTAGCTCTAGCCACTTCCCAGAGAATGCCATTATTTTATCGTGTCTGGTGGCTATGTAGCATTCCATTGTGTATATGTACCACATTTTGTATATCATTCATCTGTAGTGGGGCATCAGAGTTGCTTCCATCTCTTGGCTATCATGAAGAGTGTGGTGGTGAGCATGCCTGTGCAGGTGTCTTGATCGTATCCTGGGTCATGTTGCACAGGGTAGATGCCTCGTAGTGGTTATGGCTGGGTTGTAGAGAAGGTCTATGTTTAGTCTTTTGAGGAACCTCCAAATTGCCTTCCAGAGTGACTGTACTAGTTTACATTCCCACCAGCAGTACAGTAGGGTTTCTCTTTTCCACATCCCCGCCAGCATTTGTCATTGTCTGAATTCAGAGTATTGGCCATTCTAATTGGGGTAAGGTGGCATCTTAGGGTTGTTTTTATTTGCATTTCCTTTATGACCATGGATGATGAGCATTTTCTCATATGTTTTTCTGCCATTTTAACCTCTTCTTTTGATAAGTCTCTAATTCCCTTGCCCATTTAGTGATTGGTTTGTTGAGGTTGGGGGAGGATTATTTTCTTAAGTTCCCTGTAGATATTGGATAGATATTGGATAGATAGTAAGCCTTTGTCTGATGTATTGTTGATAAATTTATTTTCCCATTTAGTTGGCTGTCTTTCTAGTTTGGAAGCTATGGCTTTGTCTATGCAGAAACTTTATTTTTAGGAAGTCCCATCTGTTGAGTCTGTCTCCAATCTGTTGTGACCCTGGGACTCTGTTCAGGAAGTTTTTGCCTGTGCCTATGAGTTCCTGTGTCTGTCCTACTCTGTTATGTAGCAGCTTCAGAGTTTCAAGTCTGATATTGAGGTCTTTGATCCATTTTGAGTCAATGTTCATGCATGGTAACAAGCTGGGACCGACTTTCAGTTTTTTGCATGTGGCTGCCCAGTTTTCCTAGCACCAATAATTGAAGAGACTTTGTTTGTTCCACTGTATATCTCTAGCTCCTTTGTCCAATATAAGCTGACTATAAGTATGTGGCTTTATTTCTGGGTCTTCTATTCTGTTCCATTGATCTTCTGGTCTATTTTTGTGCCAATACCATGCTGGTTTTGTTATTGTGTCAGCCCTGCTTTTAAAAAAATTCCTGTAAACTTCCATAACTTTAATTCCTCCTGAGTCATCTTCACTCACTGTTCTTTAGGCATGGTGTGTCCCTTCACTTTGAGTGCTTAAGCCACTAAGGCTAGAAACTTCAGCTGTTTTGTTGGCCCTTCTTCCCCTTCCCTCCCTTTCTTCCCTTTCCTTCTTTTCCTCCCTTTCTTCCCTGTTGGGGACCGACTGTGGGGTCAATGACCTTTAGGTAGTTCCATGGTTTTTATAATTTGTTCTGTTACATCTGATGCACTAAGTCCTTGTAGCCTCTTCTCCCAGAAAAGCTCCCTCTGTGCTGCTCGGCCTAGTCCCCTAAAGGGGAGGAGGCCTTGATCAAGTAACTGCTTAGTGACCGCAGCACTAGGACTAAACATATACACTCCCATTTTTTCCATGATATCACGACCCCATAAATTAATTGGCAGATGATTCAGGACAAATGGCTGAAAATGACCAGAGTGCCCTTCCTTATCTCTCCAAACAAGGATCTCACTGCTCTGCTGTGGGTCAATTGCTTGCCCAATCCCCTGTAGGGAAGTCATAGAGGTTGTCAGGGGCCATTGGGCTGGCCAATGTTTTTTAGATATCACAGACACATCCGCTCCTGTGTCTAATATTCCTTTAAAGGGTTTTTCTTGTATAAATATAGTCATCTCAGGCCTCTCTTGTTTTATGCTTTGTACCCAATAGATATCAGAGGATCCAAATCCCCTCTGTCCACATGGGGCAGAAGAATTAGCAGTCTCCCCGGGAGGTAAAGGCACAAGTATTAGTTGTGCTAATTTTTGACCGGCTGGGATCGATACCACGTGTTTCGGGGCAGAGGCCATAACTTTGATTTCTCCAGTAAAATCCTGGTCAATTTTGCCAGGTGTAATCTGTATCCCTTTAAGGGCTGAGCTACTTCGCCCTAACAGCAATCCAGCCACTCCCGGGGGAAGGGGGCCGAAGACCCCCGTGGGGAGAGCTTGTGTCCCCATCTCTGGGGTCAATACTGAGCAGGTGGAGGAACAGAGGTCCAATCCTGCACTGCCTGGGGTGGCACGGAGGAGGCTGGAGACTGATCTTGGGGGGTTGTTAGAAGATGCACTTGTGGCCGAGAAGAGGGAGGGACTGCCCCATGGTTTTGCAGGGCCAGGGGGTGGCCCTTTCTCCAGTTTCCCGAAAACGGGCGGCCATTGCGATTTGTTGCTGACTTGCAATCTTTAGCCCAGTGCTTCCCTTTACCACAGCGTGGACATGTGCCAGGTGATTTTTCTCTCTTTAACCTGGCCTGGCGTGGGCATTGCGTCATCCAATGTCCTATTTGTCCACAAGAAAAGCAACGCCCTGGGGGTCTAGCATCCCCAGAATGCCGCTGACCTCTATATTTTAGAAACTCAGTAACAGTCTTTCCTTGAGGAGCGGCGGCTAAGGTAAGGCCTTGTACATGGGAGGGTCCAATATCAGCACATAGTGAAATAAAGTCCGTGATTCCTCCCTTATTCCTATGGGGTCTGATAGCCGCCTGACAGGCGGCCTTGGCATTTTCATAGGCTATGTGTCTAACTATAATCTTCCTTGCGTTCTCATCTTGTACTAGGCGGTCTGCAGTCTCCATTAATCGAGACAAAAATTCTAGATAAGGTTCATTCGGTCCCTGTTTAACTTCTATTAAATTTTTTGTACGATCGGAATTACATAACCTTTTCCAAGCCTCTTTCGCCGCAGCATTTATTTGTGAATAGGCTTCCTTTGCATAACCCAATTGATCTTCGGTGTTTTTATAGGTTCCCTCTCCTAACAACTGATCAAAAGTGTAAGGCAGGTTCTTAGACCCATTTGTTTCAATTTTAGCCCAACACTGTGCAGTGAACTCTGTCTCCCATAATAAGTACTCTCCCGCACTAAGGCATGCTCTGGCAAGCCGCTTCCAGTCATTTGGGCATACAATACCAGCACACGCGGCCTCCAATATTACTTGAGTAAAAGGGGCAGTTGGCCCATATTGGGAGCAGGCACTCTTTAAATCCTGTAATAGTTTAACAGGAACAGGTTGATGGTATACTTGTTCATCATGATCAACTAAACTAGGGAAGCATCGAGGCCCTGAAATACCTTCCCTCTCTCTAGCAGCCTGAGCCAGGTTTAATTGCAATGCACTGTGCCTGGTTGTAATGCCTGTTAAAAGGGATTTGTTTCTAGGGCCTTTAGGCTTGCCTAAAGGTTGAAAAAGGGATTGGGGCCGTAAGGCTGCAGCCGGAGGCGGTGGGTGTGAGGGGTAAGGTTTAGAATCAGACACCATAGTGGCCTGAGGGTCATATTTCTTTCCTACTTCTGGGGGGGCTCTCTGCTCTATTCCCATTTTAGTTAGTAGATGTAGGATTTCTTCTAACCTCTTTTCTATCGTAGCTATCCAGTCCTCCATCGGCTCATCATAACTTTCCTCCTTGATATTCAAATTTGAATTCTGATACTCAATATCGACTGGTTGTTGTTCCCTTTTCAAGATCTCACTTAGACTCTCTTGGGCTGCGGCATATGGCTCAGCCTCAGGTTTTTCAGAAGGGTCCTTTAATTCATAAATTTCCCTTAATTCAAGATTAAGTTCAGCATTCTCATGTTGAGGATCTATGCATTCACTTACTAAATTCCATACAGTAATAGCCTCTACTGAGGTCTGTTCGGGCCATATACATTATAATATTCTTGAATTCCTTTTCCTATCCGCGGCCAGGTTTTTAGGAATTCCTCCTCTATAGACCTCGGGCATGCCTCCTCGACAAACTGTAGGAAGCTCTGAAGCACCCCTTTTTCCACCCACGTTCCGTGAGCTTCAAGTAGGCCTGACAAGATCGGTACATATAAAATATGGCTATGAGTTTGACCCATAATTTTTACTCCTGACCATACACTCTCTTAATAGTCCTACGATGTGTTACTCACCACAGGGGGGGGGGGTCCTTCACCTTCGTCCCAGATTTTCAGGTCTCTGTTTGGGCGCCAGTTGCCGGGGCCAGCCGGCAGCAAACCAGGGTTCGCAGATTGGGATTCCTGAAATAGGGGCAAGGACTAGGAAAAATTAAAAGAGAGACAAACAGATGGAGTTCGGGAGGACTCCAGCCCAAGTCAGCAGTCCAAGAAGGCTGTGAGCTCCAGACTGCCTCCTAAGACTGTCCTGTTTATTTTAAGTTCCGACCTTAAATACTCTTCTTAAAACTAGGGAACTGCCAGAGGCTACATTCATACAAAATAGTAAACAAGTCACATATAGGATAAATGAGAAAGGATTAACATTGCTTAAAGTCATCCAGATAAGAACTGATTAACATTGCTTAAAGTTATCCCGATAAGAACTGATTGACATTGCTTAAAGTTATCCTGATAAGAGTTACTTCCTTGTGTATACAGTTGTGTAGGTCCAAGGTCAGGTCCAAGGTCATTGACCCCACAGTCGGTCCCCAACACTTCCCTTCTCTTCCTTTTCTCCCTTTGTCCTTTTTCTTCATCCTCTGGATTCATATTCTCTCTCTCTCTCTCTCTCTCTCTCTCTCTCTCTCTCTCTCTCTCTCTCTCTCTCTCTCTCTCTTCTCTCTCTCCCCCCCTCTCTCTCCCCTCTCTCTCTCCCTGTGTTTCCTCCCTCTCTCCTTCCCTACTTCCCTCAAAAAAGCAAACAAGATTAACTTTATTACTTTTTAACTTCAATACTTTTAAATTTTACTTAAATTAAGTAATTCATTTTGGTGCCAATAGTAGAGCTTGAATACAGAGCCTAGGAACTGTCCCTTTAGTTTTCTCACTTAGGGGTGGTTGCTCTACCACTGGAGTGGTACTACTTCTGACTTTTTGGTGGTTAATTGGAGTTAAGAGTCTCAGAACTTTCCTCCCTGGGCTGGCTTCAAACTTCAATCCTCAGCTCCTGAGTTGATAGGGATACAGGCATGAGTTACCAGCGCCCAACGTATTTTCTTTTTCTTTCGTTTTCTTTTTTTGCTAGTCCTTGGGCTTGAACTCAGGGCCTGAGCACTATCCATGAGTTTTCTCAAGTATAGTGCTCTACCACTTGAGCCACCACATCACTTCTGGCTTTTTATATGTGTATGTGGTACCAAGAAATCAAACTCAGGGCTTTGTGCATGTTAGGAGAGCACTCTACTACTAGGCCATGCTCCTGGCTCTATAATTTCATTTTTTTTGCTAGTCCTGGGCTTGAGCTCAGGGCCTGAGCACTGTCCTTGGACTTTCTCAAGGCTAGAGCTCTACCACTTGAGCCTCAGCACCACTTCTGGCTTTTTTCTATGTATGTGGTACCGAGGAATTGAACCCGGGTCTTCATGCATGCTAGACAAGCACTGTACCACTAGGCCAAACTCCCGGCCCCCTATAATTTCATTTTTAAGTGATATATTTGTATATGTTTTTGGGATATATTTGATACATGTATGCAGTATCTAAAACAATCTGTTTTGTCTTAATGTGACTCAGAGTATTTCAATGCTACAGCTCTAGGACTAATTATAATTTTCTTATTCTCCTATTTTCTACTTTGACTTAAAAGTATTTGTATTTTATTTTATTGTAAGGGTGGTGTCGGAGGGGTTACAGCACACAAGTAATGAGTGCATTTCTTTCTTTATTGTATTCATTGTTAGGATGCTGTCTAGAGGGTTAGGGTTACATTCATCAGGTAGTGGGTACATTACTTCTTGAGCGTGTTTTTCTCCCATGTTCCCTCCCCCAGACTCTTGTTTAACTTTTTGTTCTACTTTGGGAGATTCTTTTGGCTGAAATCACCTTTACCAACCATTCCAACCTTCATAGGTCTTTATTCTTTGTTTTCAGATGTGTCTAAAAAAATTCCAATAACCCATTCTTAACCCTCATGGCTATTTTTGAAACAACAGTTCTCATTTCTTTTTGCTCTCTGAGGACATTTAATATGGATTAAAAAAAAAACTTTCCTTTTTTCCTTTGCAGTTTGTTCATTTCCTCCAAGTTTCCCGTGTGTGTGTGTGTGTGTGTGTGTGTGTGTGTGTGTGTGTGTGTGTGTGTGTGTGTGTGTGTGTTTAATAATCTCACCCTTCACCCTTTCATGCTGAAGTTATCAGTCAGAGTCCCAGTCCTCCTTGTTGTCTGTTCCCATTTAGATGTGAGGCACAAGAACAATAAGGGAAGCTCAGTGAACACAAGATGGACTTCCCGGTAGGCAATCAGATTATTAGCAGACTTTCTTCTCTGGGAGGTCTTAGGTTCAGTATCTCTGGGTCTCCAAGCCATCCTTTTCTCTCCAGTAGATTTCACCCAGCCCCTGCCCAAGCAGGGTGCTGGAAGTGCTTTGGATCCAGGCTGGAGAATCACTCTTTGATAAGCTGGCTTCCTTTTATTTAATGCCCAATTTTAGTTTGGCATTTCACCCCTGCCCTCTTTGCTTAGTACCTCTGAGTTAGTGATTCTAATACTGATTAAATTGTCTTTATTTGTGATAGTTGAGGGGCAGAGGAATTCTGAAAAGTAAAACAAAAGGAAAGCAAACCCCAAACATGAAACATTTTGGAGGACAGAAAATGCTTTAGAAAGTTACATGCAAAGGAAGAAACTAATTATAGAGAAAAGAGGAGGAAATGTTTTATCAAGACAGCTGTTTTTAGGAGATTTAGTTTTTGGTCTGATAAATGTAGTTGATGAAATAAGGAACAAATTACTAGATGACTGTCACCTGTAATTTTTTTTTTTAATAAGGGGGAAGGAGGATGATTGGGGATTTAATTCAGTGGTAGAGTACCTGTCCAACACATGCAAGGCCCTAGGCTCAATTCCCAGTACCACACACACACACACACACACACACACAGTACCAAGAACTAAAATGTGCCTGGTATTGGTGGCTCACACCTGCAATCCTGGCTACTCAAAGGCTGAGATCTGAGGATCCAGTTTTGAAGCCAGTGCAAGCAGGGAGGTCTGTGAAACCCACCTCAAGTAACCCCCAGAAAACTGGAAGTGGCGGTGTGTGGCTCAAAGTGGTAGAGTGCTAGCCCTGAGTTCAAGCCTCACAATGGACAAATGTACACACACACACACACACACACACACACACACACATATACATAGTAAATGTATGCATGTGTGTACATATATATATCTCTATATATATGTATGTATGTATTGTCACCTATATTCTTTCAGTGATCTGGGACATATGGGTAGCTATGATGAAGACAGAATTTGTTTATATAAGATGAAGTTTACAATACCTATAAATGCAGATCCCGAAACCTCAAAACCAGGAAGGACTGCAAAAGTATGCATCAATCTGTTCTAAGACCAGAGAGAAATTCAAAGGAGGAAGCCTTGTATGGTGGCACACACCTGTAATTTCTGTGCTTAGGAGGTGAAGGCAGAAGAATTACTTCCTTGAATCTAATCTACACTACATAGGAAGAACTTGTCTCAAAAACGAAACACAGGGATGGGAGTATAGCCTAGTGGTAAGTGCTTGCCTAGCATGCGAGAAGCCCTGGGGTTTGATCCTTAGTGCCACATACATTGAAAAAGCCGGAAGTGGCATTGTGGTGCAAGTGGCAGAGCTCTAGCCTTGAGCAAAAAGTGTCCAAGGGGAGCTGGGACTTTGGCCTAGTGGTAGAGTGCTTGCCTAGCATGCATCAAGACCTGGGTTCGATTCCTTGGTACCACATATAGAAAAAAGCTGGAAATGGTGCTGCGGTTCAAGTAGTATAGCTCTAGCCTTGAGAAAGCTCAAGGACAGTTCTCAGGCGCTGAGTTCAAGCTCCAGGACTGGCAAAAAAATAGTGTCCAACAATAGTGCCCAGGCCCTGAATTCAAGCCCCAGGACTTGCAAAAACAAAACAAACAAAAACCAAAACTGAAACACAGCACAACAACAACAAAAATTAAGAGGAAGACACAAGAAATAGAGTATGATATGGCCAACATGGATGTAGGTGGCTTAGATGCTAAGGCCAAGAGATGCCAGGTAATTAATGGCATCGGTCCTTGGCCATGAACCATCTGCTTGCTGAAAGAACACCGGGACCGCCTTGTTCCACTCCCCCATCCCTTACATTGCTAAACTGCCATTGTGTGATACAATTGAAGGAAGGTTTTGGGTTCCCTTGGATTGGTCATGTGACTGAGGCTCAGTTCTTCCTATGCCCAATGGTGGAAAGACCTTTCCTTCTTTGCCACCAAGAGAAGTCATACACACCTCTTCCTCATGTTGGCTCTTCTGACAAGCTGGCTGTTTATCCTGTAGACTTGACAGTAGCTAGTAATTCTCCATAAAATTTTCTTCTTTTCCCCCACCGCTACTTTTGCCACAAGTTAGCCTCATTCCTTTCATTCGTCAGTCCTTGTGATTGTTGTTTTTCAAAGTTTTCCTTTTTCCAGCCCACTCCTTAGATGCTGCAGGGTCTGAGCTAGTCCAGAAGAGGCTGTTTTTTACCTTCCTGGGGCACAGTGATTCTCCACAGCGGGTACTTGATGTCTCCCTGCTGCAGGGAGCACTGTGGCTGCCTACTGGTGGACAATCTGCTGATGGATGGAGGATTGCCTTCAAGGACAGAATTCTTTAGTCTAAATATATAAATCGTGTGAACTAAAGGCCTCATATGTGGTAGGCCAGCACTGTACTACTGAGCTACCCTAGACATAAACTCTATCTACCTATCTTTATTTTGGAGAGAGGGTCTATCTGTGTTGTCCAGGCTGGTCTTGAACTTGTGCTGTTTCCATCTTCACCTCCTATGTAGCTGAGATTATAGGCTTGCGCCACCATGCCTGGCTTCAGTTAAGTTTTTCTGGAAAAAATGTCATACAATTAAAAATGATCACTTTTTTTTTTTTGCCGGTTGTGGGGCTTGAACTCAGCCCCTGAGCACCATCTTTGGGCTTTCTCAAGGCTAGAGCCTTTTCACTTGGCCACAGCACCACTTCCAGCTTTTTTCTATGTATGTGGTACCAAGGAATTGAACTTAGGTCTTTGTGCATGCTAAGCAAGCACTTTACTACTAGGTCAAACTCCCGGCCCACATGTTATCTTTTGCTTGGTCTGATATTTAGATATTAGAATGGAATCACAATTAAATAAACAGTATTTATATTTTATACTTTAATCCTAGGTACATTTGATGCTCAAGCTTTTTTTTTTTTTCTTTTTTGCTAGTGTCCCTGGGCTTTCTCAAGGCTAGAGCTTTACCACTTGAGCCACAGCACTACTTGTGCCTTTATATGTGTATATGGTAGCCAGGAATCAAACCCAGGGCTTTGTGCGTGCTAGGGAAGCATTCTACCACTAGGTCACACTCAAGCTTTATACTATAAGTGTGAACCCTGTGGATCTCTTTTAAGGATGATGTAGAAACTATCGGATAGTTTGAGAAATTAAGAGGAAAGGACGTTGAAATTTCACAGTAGTAAATGGGGTCATATTCCTGGTTCTCCACTCAAGGGCCATGTACCCAAAGGTCAACTATCTAGTCTCCAGGGACCTCTGTTTACTGTCATATATATATATATATACATATATATACATATATATATACATATATATATATATATATGCACACAAACATCCTGAACTAAAATTCAGGCCCTCAATCTTGTTACATAGGCATTGTATCACTTGAACTACACTTCAGCCCTCTTTTGCCTTAGTTATTTTTCACATAGGTTTTGGGTTTTTGCCTGAGACATCTCGACTGGGATCTACCCAGTCTCTCCCTCCTAAAGTAGCAGAGTATAGGCATGCACTACTGAGCCCAGCCAGATCTTTTTTTCCTCTCTCTCATAGCACTTTTCTCTCCTGAGTTACCCAGAGTTTACTGCAACATTCCATTTCCCTCATATAAAATCATAGCCACCCTGTAACTTCCATGGACCTCCTTTTATTTGCAATATCTGTGGCCCTTCTTGTGAGATTAAAAATTACTGTAAACAGATGGGTGCTGGAAGTTCAAATCTGTCATCCTAGCTACTCCAAAGGCTGAGATCTGAAGATAGTTTAAACCAGGCTGGAAAGGAAAATGCATGAGACATTTATTTCCAATTAGCCATCAAAAAGCTGGAAGTAGAATTGTAGCTCAAGTGGTAGAGTGCCAGCCTTGAGTGAAAAAGCCTCAGTAATGGCATACACGCACACATGCATGGGCATGAGCACATATATACACACACACACACACACACACACACACACACACACACACAAAGGTTATTGCAAAGCTATTTTTTAAAATAGAGAACTATGTAATGGAAGGCTCATTTTATGCCCATTTGAATTCCAACTTGCCCTTTTATTTTAGCATATATATGTATTTGTATATGAATGTGTCATTAGATTTGTCAAATAATTTTCTTGGATTAAAATTTCTTATAGGCCTAATGCTCAAGAATTCAAAGCAACAAATTAAAAAGCAGAATTATTTGACTATTATCATTAGAAGAGAAATGTTAAAATGAACAATAGCCCTATATATTTTGAAGGCACATGTGTTTTGGTCTGTCGTACTGCCTTGGGTATTTTTTTAATGACAGAAGCTAATATCATGCCTAAAAATGATTGGGCTGGGATTTAGGGATTTATTTTTCTTTTTGTGTATATAGTCAATTTATTTTTCAGAGGGACAGATATTCTGAAGGAGAATAGTTACATTTTTTATGAGGTACTACTCCATCTTACAGAAAATAATTTCTAATTTATTCAGATTTGAATGCCAACTCCATGGCAAAGAAAGCTGGGGACACTGCAGTTTCAAGACTAGGCACTAAGGCCAAGACCCAAGACAGAGGGAAATTCTTTGGTGAAGCTCTCTGCACAAGGAAACACTTTATCTACAGAGACATTGGATCATTATTTTTTGTGTGTTCTTACTGTCCATCTGGTAGTGTAAGCAGGAATTGCACTTCTTTGAACTGCAGTTATTTGCTGAGTGTTTATTGATGCCTACTTGGACAGGCTTGCAGCAGCCTACTTCTCCAATCTCAGCCCTCTTATTCTTCCCAGGGCTTCCCAATCTCTTGCAGAATTGAGCAAAGTATTACTCCCTAAACAAAGCCATTATGTATTTTAGTATTCCTTCCATTCCTCACCTGGTTGAATCGCACTAACTCTTTACCATGAACTCTAGCACCATCCTCTTCAGAATGCTCTCCTGTGGCTTTGTGTCCAAAGAGTGTGGGACATACGCTACATCTATCACTCATATCTAATACCTCACTCATTACTTTTCCACATACATTGGGTTGATTGCCTGTTCTGCTCCAAGACTGGATACTTCAGCAGGGAGAAAGGACCATATTCACCGTTGTATCCTCAGTCTGGTCCAGGTTCCATTAATGTTTGCTCAAATGTGTAGTGTATGCTGTGCTTAATTAGTTAAATGTATTGTGTACTATCTGAAATATTTCATCTTTAGTCTGTCAAAAATAGTTAGATAGGCTGGGAGTGTGGCCTAGTGGTGGAGTGCTCGCCTAGTATTCATGAAACCCTGGGTTTGTTTCCTTGGTACCACATACACAGAAAAAGCCTGAAGTGGTACTGTGGCTCAAGTGGTAGAGCGCTAGCCCTGAGAAAGCTCAAGGTCAATGCCCTGTCTCTGAGTTCAAGCACCAGGACTGGCAATAAAAAGAACAAAAAGGAAAAATCAATTAGATGGACTGTATATGGCATGAGTTGGTGTGCATGCACTAGGAATCCATGTTCTGGTTACAGCCGTGCATCTGCCAGTGACTACCTGTGTGATTATTTTATGTCTATTTCTTCATTGATTTTTTGCCAGTCCTGGGATTGAGCTTAGGGCTTGAGCACTGTCCTTGGACTTTCTCAAGGCTAGAGCTCTACCACTTGAGCACCACTTCTGGCTTTTTTCTATGTATGTGCTACTGAGGAATTGAACCTGGGTTTTCGTGCATGCTAGGCAAACACTCTACCAATAGGCCAAACTCCCGGCCTATATATATATATGTATTTTTTTTACAATTTATTTATTTATTATCTTTAGTTGTACAAAAAAGTTGCTATTTAACAGTTCATGAATATAATGCATCTTTATAAATGTCACCCCTTTCAACATTTTCAGCCATTCCTCCCCTATTCATCTCTTCCTTCACTCTTCTAATTTTGAAGGCTATGCATTGAATTCTGTGTTTTTTTTTTTTTTTTTTTGGTTAGTCATGGGGCTTGAACTCTGGGCCTGGGTGTTGTCCCTGAGATCTTCAGCTCAAGGCTGCCACTCTACCACTTGAGCAATAGCGCCCCTTCCTGCATTGAATTCTTGATTACATTCTCCCCATTCTCTTCATTACTTGCTCCTTTCCCTTTGGGTGGGTAGGTACAGTCCTAATACTCAAATGTACACATGTGAAAGTGGAACCATATAACTTGGGAGGATGGATGGGGTTGGGAGAATTAAGGAGGAATGATCAATAGGGTGACATTGATTAAGATGCATTGTATTTTCAAACCGACATGGTGAACCGAAACTCCTTTGTATGATTTAGAGATCATAAAACAAAAGTAAAAAAAAAAAGCAAATCACACAAATCTTTTAACTCAAACTCAGCTCACATTTCAGTTGTCCTGATGCCCCCAAACCTTCCACTTTGCTACAGCACGATCATATTTTCAGTTGGGAGAAATGGGCTGGACCCCTCCATTCCACCTAATTTCTGCAGGTCACTGGAAGGTGTCTGCTCCCAGACATCTCTGCTGACTTTGCCATTTACTTCCTGTGCCAGATGCTCCTTTTTTTTTGACAGTCCTGGGGTTTGAACTCAGGGCCTGAGCTCTGTCCTTGGGCTTTCTCAAGGCTAGATCTGTACCACTTGAGCCATAGCATCATTTCCAGCTTTTTTCTAAGTATGTGGTACTGAAGAATCGAACCTGGGTCTTCATGCATGCTAAGCAGGTACTCTACCACTAGGCCAGACTCCCAGCCCATCTGGTCCTTTTCTACACAGCTGCTCTGTTGGACACCATCTCAATTTTATTATTGTACCAAATGTCCCATCTCAAGGCCTGTCTGCCAGGGAATGGCTACGTAGCAGGACAGCTCCACCAACCTTTTACAATAAAATGACACTTCCAGGTTTTGAAATGTTCTTTGTCTATTTCCACTCCTGAAAGGTTTCTTCATTAAGATTTTTTCCTTTTTGTCAATCATGAGGCTTGAACTCAGGACCTAGGAACTGTCCTCCCTCCCACCTTACAACTTGCATTGTTCATTTTCAACATCGTGTTCAATATCATTACTGTATTTCTCTACTCTTTATCCTGCATTTCTGTGCTCCTGCTTACCCTCCCTAAACAGATGAACTTACCAACAAGACCAAAGGTACAGAAAACAAAAACAGCAATGGAGAAAAAAATAAACCTCTTTTGTTTCCATTTCTTGGGAGTTCATTTTTTTTTTTTGCCAGTCCTGGGCTTAAGCTCAGGGCCTGAGCACTGTCCTTGAATTTTTCTCAAGGCTAGAGCTCTTCCACTTGAGCCTCAGCACCACTTACGGCTTTTTCTAAGTATGTGGTACCAAGGAATCGAACCCGGGTCTTCGTGCATGCTAGGCAAGTACTCTACCACTAGGCCAAACTCCTGGCCCAATTGGGAGTTCATTTTGATAAACCCCATTTTCTATGATCATATGCACATAACTTTTGAGCCTTTGTGATCCTCTGCTAAGAATATCCTCCTTTGCTCTGCCTGTGTGAATGACTAGAGCCATATATAATGTATCATGTCCGAGTTTATCTTTTGGTCTTTTACCATGTAGTGTGTTTACTTGTGGATTTATATTGTGTATATTTTGAGATATACAATGCTTAGTAAAATATTATTATAGTGAAACAAATGAATATATCCATCATCTCCCAGAACTCCCATTTTTTTCTCTTTTTGGAAAGAGCAGCTAAAAAAGTCTACTCATCTAAAAATCCTATCTGCAGTATAATTACCTTCTTCAGTTCAGCCTCTTCATTTCTAAAATGGGCACAATACTGCCCTCTGGAGTAGCGTGTATATAAGTACTAAAGGAATGAACGTATGCATTTAGTACTCAGACCAGTGTCTAGCATGTAATAATCACTTAAGAGCTATGATTAATATTATTCCATTTCTTTACTGTCATTTGAATAATAAGGAGCTATGGAAGAATAAAATGGCCCCTCATTTCATTGCCCCAGTGGTCTGAGAAATCTTTTTTTTTTTTTAGAAGAAGCTATTGCTCTGAAGTTCAATGAAGCTCTTACAGGAGAGACAAGGGAAAAGGTATAAAATGTTTTGAGCAGGGAGAATGGTGAAACTGTCCCATGTTGTATTTCCACAATAGGTGGAATTAGAAATGAACAGAAAGCTTCTCTTTTCTCAAGGGGCCATGGTGCCTGTCTGGAGCTTTCCAGTCTCCTTTGACTGGTTAGTGTGTGGATGAATATGTCTTGCTTTCCAGCAGGAAGACAGATTGAGTAATATCCTAGCGGAGCCATTGGCAAAAGATACGCCGAGATAGAAACAAAGCTGCACCCCAAATAATACTCAGTGCCTTTTCTGATAGCTCTTTTTATAATTCATTCCCATTAGAGGCACTTTGGACCATTTTAAGCGATTACATTGTAATTTCAGAGCTGACTATAAACTTAAAAGAACATACACAGTTCCTTAACAATTCGAAGAAAACCCCACCAAAATGGCAAGATTTTCCATTCAAATTCTGCAACCAATGAAGTGTTGAAACACTGTTCTACATTTCATCTGAACAGCAGAGACAACACATTTCAAACAAACTTCAAACTAACATTCTTGTGTGGATTATATAAGCACATTTATCAATGAGGCCAAAGAATCAAAGGAGGAAAGGAGCTTGTAAGAATCAAATGATCCTACCTGGGGTGAGGTGAAATCTCAGAGTTGTTTTGATTTGCGTTTCTTTTATGGCCAGAGATGTTTAGCATTTCTTCATGTGTCTATTGGCCATTTTTTTTTTGCCAGTCCTGGGCTTGAGCTCAGGGCCTGAGCACTGTCCTTGGACTTTCTCAAGGCTAGAGCCTCAGCATCACTTTTGGTACCAAGGAATCGAATCCGGGTCATCATGCATGCTAGGCAAGCATTCTACCACTAGGCCAAACTCCCGGCCCCTATTGGCCATTTTTATTTCCTCTTCAGAGAAGTCTCTCTTCAAGTATTTAGCTCCCCTTTTATGGGATAGTTGTTTCTTTGAGGGGTTGCTTTTGGAAGATTTAATTTCTTAGCTGTAGGCATATTTTGGATATAAGACCCTTGTCTGTTGTATGGCTAGTGAAGATGTTCTCCCACTCTGTGGGCTTCCTATTTATCTTGCTGGCTATGTCCTTTGCTATACAGAAGCTCTGTATTTTAATGCAGTCCCATTTGTCCAAACTTTCTTTGATTTGTTGTATTTCTGGACCTTTATTAAGAAAGTTTTGACCCATGTGAAGGAGCCCATGTGTGTCTCCTATTTAATCCTGTAAAATTTTCAGGGTATCTGCTTTTACCTCCAGGTCTTTGATCCATTTGGAGTTGATTCTGGTGTAGGGAGACAGATCAATATCCAACTTTAGTTTTCTACATGTGGTTAGCCAGTTCTGTAGCACTGTTGGTTGAAGAGGTTGTCTTTCTTCCAGCCAGTATTCTTGGCTTCCTTATTAAAGATTAGGTGGCCATAGGTCTGTGGGTTAATTTCTGTGCTTCAGCTCTATTCCACTGGTCCTTGGGCCTGTTCTTGTGCCAATACCAAACTGTTTTTATTACTATAGCTCTGTGGTAGAGTTTGAAGTTTGGTATTGATATTCCTCCAGCACCGTTCTTTCTGCTAAGGATTGTGTTTTGCTATATGGGGTCTTTTATTATTCCATATGAATTTTTGGATTGCTTCCTCTATTTCATTAAAGAATGACATTGGAATATTGATGGGTATTGCATTGAATTTGTAGATAGCCTTTGGCAGTATAACAACAGATGCTGGTGGAGATGTGGCCAGAAGGAATCACTGCTGCACCGATGGTGGGAGTATAAAGTTGTCCAACCACTCTGGAAAGCAGTGTGGAGGTTCCTCAAAAGACTAAACACAGAGCTCGCCTATGGCCCAGCAATAGTGCTTCTGAGCATTTACCCAAATATCCAGAAACAAGGCTATACTAAACCTATTAGAACAGCCATGTTCACTGCAGCATTATTCACCACAGCTAAGCTATGAAAACCCAGATGCCCCTCAGGAGATGAATGGATCATGAAGATGTGGTATATTTACACCATGGAATTCCATGCTGCCATCAGAAAGAATGACATTGCCCCATTCATAAGGAAATGGAAAGACGTGGATAAAATCATATTAAGTGAAGTAAGCCAGACCCAAAGAAACATAGGCTCCATGGTTTCCCTCATTTGTAACAATTAGTATATGCCTAAGATTCTCCTAACAGAGGATCATAATAGTTTAAAAGCTGTGTGCATTTGGTCATATAGGATGAGGCTAAGCGAAATGAACTCCAGAATATGGAAACAAGAGGTTTATCTTTATTTTATTTTTAACTCTTTTTTCATATATTTTTTATTGTAATTAGAAGGGTTACATTATATTCACCAGATAGAAGGTACATTACTTTACAAACATTGATACCCTTTCTCATGTCACGGTCCCCATTTCCCTCCCCCCCCACTCATCTTGATTTCCCCCCTTCCCTATGCTATTTCAGATACCCAATTAAGCATATATAAAATATATCAGATAACAAGGTGAAATATTGTAACAATATGAGATAACCAAGGGATAGCTAAAGAGATGAGAGATAACACAGTACATTAAGGACAACAATCACTCATTATATGGCTTTTGTTTCTATATCCTGGGGTCCTTATGTTTAAAGAGGTTTATCTTTGTGATTGTTGTTCTTAATGTATTACGTGAGGCTATTTCTTTTCTCTTTTTTTCCGCCTTATTGTTTATATCATGTTGTTACTGTGACCTGAAGTGGCACCTGGTATATTGTATATATGTTTATTTGTTTATTTTTGAAAATGAGAAGGTAAGGGAAAAACAAGATGAGGGGGAGGGGGTTGGAGGAGGGAAAGTGGGAGAAAAGCATGAGAAGAGACAACAATATTCAATAAGTAATGTATCCATTACTTGATGAATATAACTATAACTACTCTGTACATCACTCCAATGATACAATAAAAAATAATACAGAATTAAATGATCCTAAGACAGGTACTGGTGACTCATGCCTCTAATCCTAACTATTTAGGAGCTTGAGATCTGAGGATTGTGGTTTGTAGCTGGCCTGGCTAGCGAAGTCCATGAGAGTATCTTCAGTTAACCACCAGAAAGCTGGAAGTGGAGCTGTGGTTCAAATGGTAGAGCTGGCCATAAGCAAAAAAATCTCAGGGACAGTGCCCAGTCCCTGAGTTCAAGCTCCGGGACAGACACAAAATTGGGAAAAAAAGTACCAGATGAATTCAGTTTGACTCTTCAGTGAAGATGTATAAAATGGTTTTGAGTAGTTGCTTCCTTGTTTAGGTCATAGTTAAGTTCTATGACAAGGCAGTAGAAGAATAATGTGTCTAATTTAAAAGCTAGTGCCTAATATGCATATCAGTGACACTAATTCTTCTATATCCAGGACAAGGTTCAAGTTGTCAAATGGAAGCACTTGCCAAGAGTTTTAAGACAGAGATTTTAGTAGGCAATAAAGTCTATGCACCTATACAACATGGGTCATTTGTCAACAAGCTGTAGTTCAGGCACATTGAAGAATTTATTTTTCAGACTTCCTAATAGCTTGTATTTTTAATTGCAATACCTTTGACTTCTAGCAAGTTCTTTCTCTGCTAGTAAATACCTCAGGTAACTTTGGAATAGAAGGCAAAGAATTAGAAGGAATAGATAGAGCTATATTTTTTTGTTCTGTTGTCTAATGGTACCTCTATTCAACCCTAAAATATAGGAAAGGTCTTCCTGCTTGAATGAGGGGCCATTCTGGTCCACTCAGGACCATTTCTAGGTAAACACCATATTTCCTAACATATTCTATGGTCCCAGAGGTAGTACCTCAATCTTGGCTTAACAGGAGACAATGGCTAATGTTGCAAATGCCAAGAACTTGAATCATAAATGAGAAATGCTGGCAAGATTACTTCTTGTTCTACTATTCATTTTTCTAGTTAGAAGCCCAGAGAATTAAAACAACCTACTCATGTTACCTGTTATGTCTTGGCAGAGGAAGAGCCAGTATCTTTTACACCCTGTGGAGGTACATGTTCTGTGCTGTGTTCCTATATTCCTATACTGAAGAAGAGAGGCTACATTGCTTGCCTCATCATGACCTGCATGCAACCAGTATAACCAGTGGAACTCTTTGCATCTACTTAGGAATAGTTGAGTTTATTCACCAATATTTGTGCATGGGGATGGTAGTGAATCCAATTGTAGCCAGGGATGTGAGGAAGAAACTGGGGGAAAGCAAAGAAAGGGGTGATATTGTCCAAAAAAAGAAATATACTCGTGACCTGACTTATGAAATGGTAACCTCTTTGTTCAACATTTTAATAATAGCAATGAAAATATATAAAAAAACTAGCAAAAACCCCTCACCAGTCCCCCCCCAAAAACCCCCACAAACAAAACAAAACAAAACAAAGCAGAAAAATCCAAAACAAGCCTAGTAGCTTGGGCTAGTAGCTGGTAGCTGGTAGCCAGTGGCTCACACATGTAATCCTAGCTTCTCAGGAGGCTGAGATTTGAGGATCACAGTTTCCAGACAGGAAAGTCATTGAAACTCTTATCTGCAGTTAACCACCAAAAGCCAGAAGCAGAGCTGTGGCTCAACTGGTAGAACATCAGCCTTGAACAAAAGAGCTAAGGACAGTACCCAGGGTCAGCACAAAACAAAAAAGCAAACAAAAGAACGAAGTCATGCAATGACAGTTGCTGGCGGGGTTGTGGAGAAAAACGAACTCTACTCCACTGCTGGTGGGATTGTAAACTAGTTCAGCCACTCTGGAAAGCAGTGTGGAGGTTTCTTAAAGAACTGAAAATTGACCTTCCCTACGATCCCGCCATACCACTTCTGGGCATCTGTCCTGAACATCATAATCCAAGATATGATAAGTACACCTGCTCAGCTATGTTCATCTCTGCACTATTCACAATACCCAGGCGATGGAAACAATCCAGATGCCCTACTGCAGATGAATGGATACAGAAAATGTGGTATATATACATACAATGGAATTCTACATAGCTAACAGACAAGATGAAATAATGGCATTTGCAGGGAAGTGATGAATCTAGAGCAAATCATGTTGAGTGAGACAAGTCAAGACCAAAGGAACAGAAGGTGCATGGTATCCTTAATATGTGGCTATTAAATCCAAAGAATACAAGAGCGAGGACTCAATAACTGCATACCCAAAGCTATGGACATGGTAATGGAAATATAAACACAACTACATAGACATAAAAACCTATGACTCTATAGATATAATGTTTTATTTCATAAATTATTGTGTATCTATGATATACAAACCCTTAGCCTAATTTTGATTATGATTGTATATAGAGATTCCCTTCTTGAACACTTGTTTGTTAAACATGTCATTTGAAATATGGTGTAAAAATCAATGTTAATAAATTATTTAATAAAAAATAATGAAGGAAAAAAAAGAGATTATAACCAAAAGTGATGAGCACACACAGAATTTAAGATGCCATTTCACTGGCAAAAGATTCAAAAGGTATATTACTATTAAATAAATCAGACAGGGCACAGGATGAAGTCCCTAGGACTGGCAGAAAGAAATCTTTCTTTCTTTCTTTCTTTCTTTCTTTCTTTCTTTCTTTCTTTCTTTCTTTCTTTCTTTCTTGCTAGTCCTGGGACTTGAACTCAAAACATGAGCACTATCCTTGGGCTTTCTCAAGCCTAAAGCTCTACTACTTGAGCCACAGCACCACTTCTTACTTTTTCTATATATATGGTACCAAGGAATTGAACCAGGTCTTCATGCATGTTAGGCAACCACTCTACCACTAGGCCAAACTCCCTAAAGTGTGCATTTCTGACAATCATTTTTCTTTCTTTTCTTTCATTTTTTCTTTTATTTTTTTTCCGGTGGGTCATGGGGCTTGGCCTCTGGGCCTGGGCGCTGTCCCTGAGCTCTTCAGCTTAAGGCTACCACCCTACCCCTGGGCCTGGATGGTGTCCCAGAGCTCTTCAGCTCAATGCTAATGCCTAACCCTTGAGCCAAACCTCACTTCCCATTTTCTAGAGGTTAACTGGAGATAAGAGTCTCAAGTTCTTTTGTGCCCAGGCTGGCTTTGAACCTTGATCCTCAGATCTCAGCCTCCTGAGTAGCTAGGAGTACAGGCATGAGCCACCACCCTGCGCAAACTTCTCTGATTAACCATTTACATCCACAGTGGATAATTTCTTACATCTTGTCATTTTCTATGTATTTGTAACCATTTAAAATCCAGTAATTTCTCATGGCCCAAGGCAAATGCTACTTTGTTTATGACATCACTAAGTACTAAGTACTCTTCACACAGACTTGATCTCTACACAGAAATCAACTCATCCTGCCAACTGTCCTGTACACTTTGATCAGAACGCACATCCAAGTTATTTTTTAACCTTTCCCATAGAATGTACTTCATAACTCTTTGTAAATGTGAATGTACAGTCTCAATTGTTTTAGTATCTTTCTGAAATTTATAATTTTGTCTAGAATGGTTTGAAATTCAAGTTTTTATCAATGACAATGGAGAAGCCCATTGTCTTGCCTATTCACATTAAAATAAAAAACAATTTTAATAAAGATTTAAAATTTAAGTTACCTTTTTAAAAAAAAAGAACCAAGTCATCGATTCGCGTAATTGATTGGCTAATTTGAATATTGTATGGCTCATCTTTGATCTGAAAATTCAGTTTGAAAGGACTTCACAAACTTAAGAAGATAAATTGAGGTGGAATTTTGTGGCAGCATTTTCTTCATTGAAAAAATTGAGAAACTATGGCAAGAATACTGTTATGGGTATGTGAGGCTTATGAGTAAAGTTCTTTTAGATACAAGCATGTTAAACTGGGTGGAATATTTGGGAAATCGCAGAGTAGAAGGTTTGGTATGTGGAAGGTGGTGATATGCAGATTGTCACTCAATTTAGTTTGGGAAAAGTCAGAAAAACCGAGTGGAAATTTTCCTGACATTTGTGTCTTAATAAAAATTCTGTTGACAATACACAAATACCACTGAACTGCTGCTTTGTTCTAGATAAAAGGATGAAGTGTGCACTCAAATGGTACTGGTGCTGAAGCCGCCAGATGTGCAGATGGTCTGATTTCTCGGGTGCATGTTCTGATTATATTTAGTCAGAACTCTCCAGAAGGTGCCTTTCTCTTTTGCCTCAATTTAATGAGAATGCTTGGCAGCACTTGTTGAAGGAAGGCTAAGATTAGGCATTCATTAATTTACTTCCAGTGGCAATTAGGGAGATCTATTCCTACTGTCATCTTGGGCTCTGGCAGCTGTCAACTTGCCAAATAGCATGTGACTACTGTGCAGTCCTTAATAATGAAAAAAGTGGAATCCTTTTCATATTTGTAACAGGTTTTTTGTTTTGCCAGTTGTGGGGCTTGAACTCAGGGCCTGAGCACTGTCCTTGGACTTTTCTCAAGGCTAGAGCTCTACCACTTGAGTGACAGCAACACGTCCAGCTTTTTTCTGTGTATTTGGTACCAAGGAATTGAACCCGGTGTTTGTACATGCTAGGCAAGCACTCCACCACTAGGCCAAACTCCTGGCCCTGTAACAGTTTTTATCTGTGTATGGTCCCTGACTGGAGCCTGCTACATAAAATTCTGTGTGCTCAGTAGGCTTTTGTTGTTGTTGTTGATGATGTTGTTAAGGTCACATAACATACTCTTTCTTTTATTTTTTCATATATTTTTATTATAATTAATAGAAGGGTTACATTATATTCACCAGATAGAGGGTGTATTACTTCACATACATTGATACCCTTTCTCATGTCTTGGTCCCCATTTCCCTCCCCCAACCCAATCCCTCATCTTGTTTTTCCCCTTTCCCTAACCAATTTCAAATAACCAAATATGCATATATCCAATGTATCAGATAACAAAGTGAGATACTGTAACTATATGAGATAACCAAGGGACAGCAAAAGAGATGAGAGATAATATAGTACATTAAGGACAACAACACTAGATATGTAGCTTTTGTTTCTATATCCTGAGGTCCTTCCATTTAGCGTCATACTATATTTTTTTTGCCAGTCATGGGCCTTAAACTCAGGGCCTGGGCATGGTCCTTGGGCACTTCTCCTCAAGGTTAGTGCTCTGCCACTTGAGCCACAGCACCACTTCCAGCTTTTTCTGAGAAATTGAACCTAGGGCTTCGTGTATGCTAGGCAAACACTCTACCACTAAGCGATGTTCCTGGTCTACTCAGTTGGTTTTTGAGGAAAATGAACAAGACAGGGAATTTTCGTATTTCATTGCTAGTTATGCAGACATGCCACCAGACTTAAAAGCAAACTTATGTTTACGTCTCCACTATGCAAACATACAGTTCTGGGACTTAACAGTAGGTGCTTATAGCTTGATTAAGGAATGTTCTGGAAAGAAAGATCTATCACATTCTATTTACTTATGCATTAAAAAGAACAAATCTCAAGCTAATAACAAATTATACAGCAGTGAACCTGAGTTTGTACCCTTTTCGAGAACTAAATAGACCCAGTCTCTAGATGCCCTGGTTTATTGATGGTGACTAATTACCTTTGTAATTTGTTGTACTTTAGGATCCTCAACCTCTTAATCCTTCTCATCACATCTCAGTCTCTTATTCCCTCCATCCAGAGCTAGGGGAGATCTGAGATCAGTCAGTCACACACATTCCTTTTTTATATTTTCATTGTAATGCTGTCACAACCAGGCATTGATATATTAAGCCTTTTTTTTAACTAATGAGAAAATTCTCTGTCTTCAATTTCAATCAAATTTCTGACAAGGAATTGTGCTTAGGAATTGATTTTGTTCATTAATAAGAGCAAGCTTATTCTACCACAGTTGATGATGAAATTGTTGACGATGAAAGCAAAATAGTATCAGCCCATATATTACCTCTCTCTGGATCAAGGAATAGTGAGATGAGGTATTTTTAAGCTTATAGGATTAAATTAAGTCCATGCCAATATTTCAGGGTAAAGATCTTTTCATCTCATGGCCCAAAATGCTAGTCACCTTTTTCCCCATGTAAAATTAGAGAACTTTAGGGTAATTATTTTGCTTGCTAGAGCAGGGTGGGGAAAAACTATTCATTTCTTTTTTATTGTACTTTATTGCTGGGATGATGTATAGATGAGTTACAGTTACATTCCTTAGGTTGTGGGTACATTAGTTCTTGAGCAATGATACCCTGGCCCAGGAGTGGTGCCCTAGTGATAGAATGCTTACCCAGCATGCATAAAACCTTGGGTTTGATTCCTTGGTACCACATACATAGAAAAAGCTGGAAGTGGTGCTGTGGCTCAAGTGATAGAGTGCTAGCCTTGAGAAAGCCCAAGGGCAGTGCTCAGGTCCTGAGTTCAAGCCCCAGGACTGGCAAGCAAACAAACAAAAAAAACATGGTTCCATGTTTTTTTTCCCCCCTACTTTTCCTATGCCTTCAATTCTTTTTAAAAATATTTTAAGTTTGGAGTTATCTTTAAATAGTGATTATTCAATTCTTAGACACAATTTTCAAGAATATCCTAAATGAAAGTGTTATTTATGAAACTAGTCTCATTATTTGATAAATAAAAATAAAGTTACATTCTTTACTAATCTACTGGGAGAAATGTTAATAGTTTTATTCAATGTAGTATTTGGCTCCTACAGCGCAAAATGCTTTTCCATTACTGCAGCAGAAACATACTGAGAGACTAAAATATTAAAAACAAAAGACTCAGCAAATATAGAACAAAGCATGATCCACAGATATGCCAAATTCTAGGACAACAGAGACTAGAATAATACTTTATATTTTGCTTTGTAAAAGAAAAGAAATCTAGAGATCTTAACTCAGAACAGAGAATTTATGTGAACAAAGGAAAAAAAATCCATGTTTTGGACACACTTATGTATAATTGATCATTTTCTAAATATTTTACTTTCTGCATGAATCTCAGTCAAGATGGAAGGCACTGTAATTCTCCATTACTCTGAAACATGCAGTGTTCTAAGGAAAATGTCTAAAACAATACTATGGTTCCTAAGACATGGTTAAAGGGTTTCTAGTGAGAGACAAGAGTGATAGAATGTGAATAAGTGGGCAGGGGATGGAGTTGCAATGCAATATATAGCTGGGTATCAGGCCTAGCAGGTGGCTATCTCCTGTTTCAAATGTAGTTTCAGAAAATGTCTTTGTATGGGGTCAGGAGTTTGGCCTAGTGGTAGAGTGCTTGTCTAGCGAGCACAAAGGCCCAGGTTCTATTCCTCGGTACCATATACATAGAAAAACCCAGAAGTGGTGCTGTGACTCAAGTGAAAGAGCTCTAGCCTTGAGAAAGCTCAAGGACGGTGCTCAGGCCCTGCGTTCAAGCCCAAGGACTGGGAAAATAAAAAGAAAAAAAGAAAATGTCTTTGAACTTTCTTGGTTGCAGGAAAGGATAGAAGTGGAGCAAAAGTGGAAACAAAAGAAAAATTGAGGGCTGAAGATAGGTGAGGAGGAAGAAAAGAATAGGTTCTCCCTTCCTTCCTTCCTTCCTTCCTTCCTTCCTTCCTTCCTTCCTTCCTTCCTTCCTTCCTTCCTTCCTTCCTTCCTTGCTCTGGGGCTTGAACTCAGGCCTGGGTGTTGGCTCTTAGCTGTTTTGTTCAAGGTTGTCACTTGAACATGCTGTTTCTAGCTTTTTGGTGGTCAGTTGGACATGAGTCTCATAGACTTTCTTTACTTGGCAGAATTTGAATCATGATCATCAAATTTCACCTCTTGTGTAGCTAAGATTCCAGGTATGAGCCAGTGGTACTTAGCAAGGTTATTTTTTCATATTTTACTTATCTATTTTTTTTTGCAGTAATGAGGCTTGAACTCAGGACTTTAAATTTGCAAGAAAAGTGCCTTACTATTTGATGCCCTCCCCACCCCTCTCCAGCCCAAGAGTAGATTCTTGCAGAAACACTTACATGGGCATTTAGAGAAAGATAGAAAAGATGCCTTCTTGGATTCAGCAGTTAATGACAAGAATCACGTTGCATTCTGGAGTGACAGAGATATTAAGTATATAGTTTGGCTCATTGATTTTCCCATATTCAGTGAGGGATTAATTATTATGGCTCCAGCTTAAAAATAAACTTATTCTTTTATCTTTAAATAGTTACATAAAGGGTTTCAATTAACTATGACAGTTCATGTGATCCATGCATCTTGATCAGTATCCATCCAGCATTGTCCCCGCCCACCATACATCTCAACCGCACCCATCCCCTCATGTTTCGCAGCTGTTTTCACATATGTATGGTGAACATTATGACTGGATTTACCCAGCATTCATATCTGTATTCCTTTGCCTCCTTCTCCTTAAACTATACCTGTCTTCAGACAAAATGCGGTTCAACTTCCTGGTGTGATCCCAGTTTTAGAGAGAAAAAGAGAGGGAGGGAGGGAGGGCAGGAGAGAGAGAGAGATAGAGAGAGAGAAAGACAGAGAGAGAGAGAGAGAGAGAGAGAGAGAGAGAGAGAGAGAGAGAGAGAGAGAGAGAGAGAGAGAGAGAGAGGGAGAGGTGTTAAGAAATTTGCCAAGGTCAAAGGATAATTGGGGCTAGGATTTAAATTCTGTTTGGTGTACTTATTATCCCCCATCAGAATGGCTGGGATCAGGTGGGGGCGGTCTGCTGCTCAGATGATCTCCCAGTGGTGTTCTGAGGGAGAGCACTGTCCCAAAGTTGCCCTTTGCGGGCACTTTTGGGAATTTCTGTCCCCATCGTGGACTGTGGGTATGAGCCAGTGCTTGGTTGTCATGCACAAGCTTGGGGAGCTATAGGAGAGCCATTCCTTACCTGGTTTACCTAAGAGGCTCGCTAACACTGTTCTGTTTCCATCTGTGTAGTTTCCTGCACACCATAGGGGAGACAGGGCCTGAAGAAGCTGAGTCAGTGTGGCTCTGTTTCTTTTAGGCCAGGTCCTCCTAGCTAGATCTGCATCCCACTAACTATAATGGGCTGTCCTGAGAGAGGCTGAGGAAATCTGCTTCCTCCCAGGGCAATGAAGTACTTGCTGTTCTCCCAGTTATAACTGGGAGTTATAACTGAGTTCAAGGCTTAAAATGATGTCTGCTCACACAGAGGTAGCATCGTGCGTGGTACATATGTAAATGGTTGGCTAGCGTTTCATGTGGCAGAGTGCCTCCCTAGCAAGTGCAAGACATTGAGTTCAAACTTCAGCATTACAAAAACTGGAGTCTGTATATTAATAATCATATATATATGGGTTAATAATGGTTTTCTCCCAGCCACAATGGTATGGAACCTAACTGAGCCTGTTGGATTTTAAGTTTATTTGAGCCAAATAATGTTCACGCAGTTATTCAGTATATAGTCCATTTGCAATCCTTTGAGACACAACAGGATTGGTAGATATTAGGTGAATGGGAGATGAAACCACATACAAGAAGTAACAGACATGATGATGACAATTTTTAAGTCCTAGTTGGATGAATACATACATTTGAAGCTGATATGTTTTTTAAATGGGGGCAAATACCTGAAGAGCAGAGTATTTCAGAGTGGTAGCCCATAGCAAAGATTTGGAGGAATTTGGGTTAAATCCCAAAGAGCATTGGAATGAAATAGGGAATAAATTGAGAGTCAGAGCTCACTTGGCTGGGAAAACCGTGGCCCATAAAGTCATTTGGTTCCTGATGGGACAGACGACATGCAGCTTGTGTGCTGGTCAGCTGTTCTAGGCTGTCTGTATTGGTCATTTTTTATGCCCCTCAAGTGATATTATAAATACCCAAATAGCCTTTGACAGATAAAGGTTCCCAACCTTTAGGGACTTCAGGTGTCAGTATGTCACTTGGCCACAGAACAGTAGGGCCACCACAGAGGAATTTAGTGGCTGTTTCCAAGTTGGTTCAGACCTGATGTGGAAGAAAAAACAAGGAACCACCTGGCCACAAGTGAAGTAGCTGAGTATGCTATAGAATATAAAAATGGGTTGCCTCACAAATGACCTTGACAGACCAGCGGGAGTTTCTTTCTGATCATTGTTAGAAAATGTCGATTCAGGGGCCGGGAGTTTGGCCTAGTGGTTAAAGTGCTTGCCTAGCATGCATGAAGACCCGGGTTCGATTCCTAGGTACCACATATAGAAAAAAAAGCCGGAAGTGGTGCTGAGGCTCAAGTGGTAGAGCTCTAGCCTTGAGAAAGTCCAAGGACAGGGCTCAGGCCCTGAGCTCAAGCCCAGGACTGGCAAAAGAAAAAAAAGAAAATGTCGATTCAGCCCTGAGCATGGCCTAGTGGTAGAGTGCCTGCCTAGCACATACAAAGCCTGGGTTTGATTCCCCGGTACCACGTACACAGAAAAAGCTGGAAGTGGTGCTGTGGCTCAAGTGATAGAGTTCTAGCCTTGAGAAAGCCCAAAGACAGTGCTCAGTCCCTGAGTTCAAGCCCCAGGATTGGCAAAAAAAAAAAAGGAGCTTCATTAAGACATTTGGTGAACGGAATCTGGAAGTGACACATAAAATAAATCAGTTATGCAGGAGGCAGAGATAGAAGCATCCTGGTACAATGTAACTCTGGCAAAAGTATAAGACCCTTTCTAAAATGTAACTAAAGGAAAAAGGGCTTGAGGTGTGGTGACTGGTAGTGAGCTTGCCTCACAAGTGTGAGGTTCCCCGTAATCCAGTTCCCTGTCCCCCAAATACTAACTCAGATAGGACTGAAAAATCAGCTGGGAGTTAAAAAAAATCTATATTTGAACAATATGTAGCCATTTCCCAACTACTTCAGCTTTAAAGCTTCCTCTCCTTTCCCCACATTTAATCACAGAGGTAGTGGCTTCCTTTGCAGGCCCAAAGAGCTCCCACCTTACCCCACTGATTCTAGAAAGCTATGGATCTTCCCTTTCAAAGGCACTGCCCCTATCCCCCTGTCTGGCACACAAGGGTAGCAAGGGGACAAGAGGAAAACAATTGACTGTGCTCTCAGCATCCTGAGCCTCTCCTGGGCCCGCATGGCAGGTCAGGTGGGTGGCTTTCATGAGAAGTATTTGGCAGGCCTCTTGGGGCAAGCGGATGAGTATGCAGGCCTTGGGACTGTGTAGGCCCTGGCCAGAAGCCTGCGCATCTCCTGTGTGGCAGGGAAGCTTTTGTTTCTCCCAACAGCTCCAGCCCGCCCTGTGTTTACTTCCTCTGGTACCTCTCGGCCCAGATATTACAGATGCCCTGCGAGGAAGCCACTCTAAAGACCCATGTGGGGCCCATTAGAGCCTCAGCAGCAGCTCCTGGCGAGCGTGGAGCAGCAAGACATCATTTCAGCGACTCCACTCTGCATCCTCAGCGTGAGGGCCGTTTCATCTCGACTTTGCCTCCTCATGCTTCATTGTATTTAGAACCGGGTGTTTTTCTGCCATTATTTGGTGATTTTCTTGCAAGGAAGCCATTTTATGGAGGGGGGTGGAGGGGAGGGGGAAGCCTGATTATTGCTGCCAGAAAAAATATCCAACAATTTGCTTTAAATGACATAGTCTTAAAAGTGAGTGTTATTCAGACAAATGCAAATAATTTCAAAAATGACTCTGCATTTAATCACCAGAAAATCGGATCCGCTGCATGCCCCTTTCTCTCACTCAGTGTGCAGTAATGGAGTGTTTTAGCGAAGTAAACACGGAATGGTCTTACAAGGAAGGTATTTACCCTTTTCCATCATATCTCTGAGGAAGCCTGATTTGTTTCAGTGGAAACCAGTTGACTATTAGAGTGACCCTGGGTAAATATTTATGCTGCTAGGTCCCAACAGCTGATCAAGGGATAGCACGTTCCATCAAGTGGAATCAAGTGGCTGGGAAGATTAAAGCTGGGAATGTTATGGATCCCAGAGCAGCACAGAGCAGACTGCGTTAGGGGTAGGCCCCATTGGAAGGGAAGCTACTCTCTGAGCTGGTGAAAGCTTTGATCATCAATAAAACTGTGTGTGTGTGTGTGTGTGTGTGTGTGTGTGTGTGTGTGTGTACATGCACACCATTACTGGGCTTGAACTCAGGGCCTGAGTTGGCTTTTTTATTCAAGGCTGGCATGTTAATGCTCAAGCCATTTCCATTTCTGGATTTTTGATGGCTAACTGGGAATGAGAGTCTTCTGAACTTTTCTGCTCAGACTGGCTTTGAACCATAGTCCTCAGATCTCAGCTTCCTGAGTAGCTGGAATTATAGGTGTGGACCATCGGCACCCAAGGTATTTGTTTATTTATTTATTTTAGCTGGGGCCTTGTTACAGTGCCCAGACTCGATTTGAATTCCTGGACTCCTATAATCCTCTGGCTCCTTGTCTCCCTTGTAGCTGGGATTACAGGTGTATCTCTTCCACTAGAGCTAGGGGTCCTTTCTGATAAAAGCAGAGGAGTCATTATGCTTAGCTTACTCAGAGGCTGTTTGCTGCTGCAGAGAGTTCAAGTAGATGCTGTGCTCACTATTGGGCTTTAGCATCAAGTCTCAAAGGACCTCTGAAAGGACCAAATGGATGTTTCTGATCCACAGGGATCCTAAGAGTAAATTCAGTCCTTCTCAGGTCTCAGTGCCGGCTCTTGCCAATGTTTTGGGGCAGTGTAACCACAGCAAGGTTTGTGAAGGTCTAGGCTATATCTTCCTTTGTAAGTCCTCAGTACCCAGAATCTCTGTCAGAAGCTTAGCAAGATATTGCCATCAGACAACGACTCTCCAGAGAGCCTCTCCTACTCTCTTCATAAAGCACGAGTGAAATCTACTATAGGGGACTGTTCTTTTGCTCACATTGCCTTGGAGAAAATGACAATCGCTATATTAATTATAATCATGCCATTTCTGAATTGGTGAAAGGTGGTTTGATTTCTTCTGCTCTCTGGAGAGGAGATTTAGTTGGAGGCATTTATTGACTACCTGCTAAGGTGAGGTATGATGGCTTGCATGTTTAAAGGGCCATGCCTGGGTTTGTCTTGGTTAATGAGGACTGTATCTGACCTATTGCTTGCGCAATTCGGTGTTTTGGATAGTCTTGTAACATTCAGGGATCACCATGTATGTGTCTACCTGGTGCAGAGATTCCCGTATGCATACTGTCCTTTATGCAGTGAGTATAAAGTTCCCTGAGCAGCAAACCACGTAATTTGCTGACCTTCCTCCCACTACTTTCAGCAGAGTCCTCCCTGCCTCAAGTATGAGCTATACACCCCCTGCATTAGAATCACCTGCTGGTCAGCTATGCATCTATTGGTCCAGAAGCCCTGGGAGCAGGGCCTGGACAGCTGCACTCTGGGCAGAGAATGAGGTAAGTGATAGGTACTCTGCAGTTTGAGAATAAATGGCTTCAAGGTTAAAATACAAATGTCTTGGCCTAAGAAGTATCTTGTTTTTCAGTGTGGCCTCTGTCCATCTCTGAGAACCTCTCCTGAACATCTCACTCTTTTTCCACCACTGCCCTGGCTCCATGTATCCTATAATATTCTTCTCCAATGTCGGTGTCCTTGTGAGGCCTTCCTCGAGGTTGGTGGGATGATGTCTTTTTCTTCTATGGCTCTTTTGGGTCATGAGAACCTTGGTATTCGGACTGGATATTGACACACTGAGCTCCCACAGTGTCTATCAGGGTGACATCTACTATCAGTTCAAGTATTCTGGAAGTATTGGCATTATAATTATTGATTTATATTATACTAATTATAATCTTAGTTCAAATTAGTAATATATTTGTTATATTTTAGTAATGAAAGTGGAATTGTTGTTGGCCTGTTGCACCTGGAATGGAGGGAGAGCACTATGAAGCTTGAGTGCTTTATTTTTAAGCAGGACTCAGTGATGGATGAGTTCCACAGTGGGACAGTACATACACACGCACAGGGCCAGTCTCCTCCTATCCATTTGTCATAAGCATTTGTCAGAGTAACTGTTCTTGGGGCTGTTCAGTAAGGGCCCCAAGGAAAAGCATTAGAAAAATGCTAATTGAACAAATTAGAGCCACAAGGACAGAATGTAATTGCAGATGCAAAATCTTATTGCAAGTTAAAGAGCAAGAGGCAGGGCCATAGTCTCAGATGCTCTTACAAAACAGGTTGGTATCGTGTTTGTTCTGTGTCCCATCATACCTTACACAAGGAAGCTTGGGATTTAATGCTTCATGGGTGTTTAAAATGAATCTCCAGTATCAGTTTTTGACTTGTTTCATCCAGGATACATTTGAGGACTGTTCCTCAAAGCAACCTTTGTGCCTTCGACAGTACTTGAAAAGTTTGTTCAAAGCTTATGTGTCTGTTTTCTGAGGAACTGCCATTTGTTTCTGTCAGTTTTAAAAGGGTCTATAAGCCTGAAAATTGAGAAGAATTCCTTACTGCTGGAATCCCAGGATTTAGTAAGAAAAGGGGCTTTAGAGCCAGGCTAGGCTCAAATTCTGTCTTTGCTCCTTTGTTCACAGTGCAACCCTGAATATGTTACTTTTTTTTTTTTTTTTGCCAGTCCTGGGGCTTGACCTCAGAGCCTGGGCACTGATCCTGAGCTTCTTTTGGTCAAGGTTAGCATGCTACTACTTGAGCCATAGTGCCACTTCCATCTTTTTTCTGTTTATGTGGTACTGAGGAATCAAACCCAGGGCTTCATGCATGCTAGGCAAGTATTCTGACACTAAGCCACCTTCCCAGCCTGCAAGTTATCATCTCTGCACCTTAGTTTCAGTTGACCATATAAAAGTAGTAGCTGCCAGGGATTTCACAAATAATTGTGAGAATTAAATGAGTTTATGTGTGGCAGATACTCAGAACAATGCTTGTGACATTGTATTTAATAAATGTTAGCAGTAGTTGCTTTATTATTGCTGATTGTATTGCTTTATTGTCATCTAGTGGGTCTTAAGTCTCTGGAGATTTGTATATTCCTAATCATCTTGCACATTTCTTCTTCCTTTATCCCTCTGCTCACTGCCTTATTATTTGTCCTGGAAGTTTACAGATGGATAGGGTAACTCCTGTCTCTTGCATTGGCTTATATATGGTATCCTTATGTGAATAAGATTCTCTAGTTGACAGTAATATTCAGATCCATTTCTACTTTCTTTCTTATGCCTAATCAGTGGTGCTTTGGATTCTCCAGGGAGATGCTCTGTATAAATACTATTTTGCATAATTTTGCATTTTCTGCATAATTCTATTTTGCTGCATAACAACATGTCAGTTCATTTTCCCCTTTCTGTGCCTTGGAAAGAAAGAAAGTCATCTGAAATGGCTGGCAATCTCACAAGTGCTTGCTCGTTAACATTACATCTTGGAAAGATTCCCCAGAGGTATGCTAATAGGGAACAAGCAAAACAACAATAAAGAAAATCAAGGGAGGGGATGAAAAGTAGACACCCCTGCAAAACAGATTTGTAGCTTTCAGAGCGTACCAGTCACTCACTGTGCTGCTCAGCCTCTGAGCTGTTAATTGTGTGTAATTATGAAGTGCTGAACTATGAATGTTCCTGCTTGGAATAATAGAATACAGACCAGGCTGTGTTTAGATGATGCATTGATCTGGGGAGAGGGATAGACTGTTTATAATCTCAGTGACTTACTTAGCCCATAGCTTTATGATTCTTCAGATAATATTTTTAGCTGTGGCAAAACTTCAAGAAAAAACTGATGCAGAATGTCTTCCCCATCAGGAGTTTAGGGAATTGAATAAAAATAATATCTGTTTTCATTAGCTTATGCCTCAGGACAGAGGATTTTCATTTTGATAATTTGGATGTAAATCTTACTAGGAAGATTATGCACATTCTTAAAGCAAATGAAGAGAAGGCCTGGGAAGCTGTAAGAAGAACCAGGAAAGAACTAATAGCTCTATGTATATGAGTGAGAGGGTGTGAGACCCACAAGGAGGAGAGGGCACTGTGTCTTGTCTGTTAAACCTATCTTGACTCCCTTCCATAGTGTGGAGGTTTTGAAAACTGCTTCAAATTTACAGCAAGCCAAGATTCTAAAAAACATGACAGCTGCTCTTAGTCTCATTTAGCTGCTGCTTATTATTGAATTTTGTAACCTGGGAAAATGTATTCTTCAGATTGACCCAGAGTAGAAGCCAGTGTAAATTATAAATTGACTACAAGAGGTCTCAGAAAGACATACACTTATTTACTTGCTGGTTCTGCCCTAAGAGCTTCATGTTTGCTACCACTTGAGCCATATGTTCAGACTTTCTTTTCTTTATTTTTATTAAAGAATTTATTAACATCGATTTTTCCATATATTTTTATTGAATTAATAATTTATTATAGTTAATGCACCAGATAGAAGGTGCATTACTTTACATACATTGATACCCTTTCTCATGTCTTGGTGCTCTTATTTAGCATCATACTATATGGCAGTATGTATCTAGGTTTTGTTCTATTGTAAATCTCTGCTAGGAGAGCCCAAGGTTTCTACTGATTAACATTGATTTTTACATCATATTTCAAATGACGTATTTAACAAACAAGTATTCAAGAAGGGAATCTCTATATATGATCACTGGCACTTAGATTTTTTTCTACATATTTTTTATTGTAATTAATAGAAGGGTCACATTATATTCACCAGATAGAAGGTGCATTACTTCACAAACGTTGATACCCTTTCTCATGTCATGGTCCCCATTTCCCTCCCCCCACCCCTGCCTCTCATCTTGTTTTCCCCCCTTCCCTATCCTATTTCAAATAACCAAATAAGCCTATATACAATATATCAGATAACAAGGTGAAATACTGTAACAATATGAGATAACCAAGGGACAGCAAAAGAGATGAGATAACATTGTACATTAAGGACAACAATCACTCATTATATGGCTTTTGTTTTTATATCCTAGAGGTCCTTTCATTTAGTGTCACACTGTATGGCCTTATGTATCTAGGTTTTGTTCTATTGTAAATCTCTGCTAGGAGAGCCCAAGGTTTCTACTGATTATGACAAATGAGGGAAACCATTGAGCCTATGTTCCTTTGAGTCTGGCTTACTTCACTTAATATGATTTTTTCTAAGTCTTTCCATTTCCTTACAAATGGGGCGATGTCGTTCTTTCTGACAGCAGCATAGAATTCTATTATGTATAACTACTACGTCTTGTTGATCCACTCATCAACTGCGGGGCATCTGGGTTGGTTCCATATCTTTGCTATGGTAAATAGTACTGCAATAAACATCGTTGTGCTAGTGGCTTTAGTATGTCCTTGTTTCTGGACGAATGGGTAAATGCCAAGTAGTGGAATTGCTGGGTCATAGGGGAGTTCTATGTTTAGCCTTTTGAGCAACTGCCATACTGCTTTCCATAGTGGTTGGACGAGTTTGCACTCCCACCAACAGTGTGGTAGTGATCCCTCCAGCATCTGTTGTTATTAGTTTTCCTGATCCTGGCTGTTCTAACTGGAGTGAGGTAGAATCTTAGACTTGTTTTGATTTGCATTTCTTTTATGGCCAGAGATGTTGAGCATTTCTTCATATGTCTATAGGCCATTCTTTTTTTTTCTTCAGAGAAGACTCTAAGTGTTTGGCATCTTTTAATGGGATGGTTGTTTCTTTGGAGATTAGTTTTGGAGTGATTCAATTTTTTGAGCTGTTGATATATTTTAGATATGAGACCTTTGTCTGTTGTATGGTTAGTGGAGATCTTCTCCCACTCTGTAGACTTTCTAGTTAATTTGCTAGCTATGTCTTTTGCCACATAGAAGCTCTGCAGTCTAATGCAATCCCACTTATCCAGACTTTGATTTGTTGTGTTTCTTGGTTGGCCCTTCGATTTTAGAACATAATTAAAATTAGGTTGAGGGTTTGTATGTCATAGATACATATTAATCTATGTAATAAAACATTATATCTATAGTCATAGATTTTTTTTTTGCCAGTCCTGGGCTTGAGCTCAGGGCCTGAGCACTCTCCTTGGACTTTCTCAAGGCTAGAGCTCTACCACTTGAGCCTCAGCACCACTTCTGGCTTTTTTCTATGTATGTGGTACTGAGGAATCGAACCTGGGTCTTCATGCATGCTAGGCAAGCACTTTAACCACTAGGCCAAACTCCCGGCTCATAGATTTTTATATCTATGTAGTTGTGCTTATAATATATCTATGTAGCTGTGCTTATATTTCCAATACCATGTCCATAGCATTGGGTACACAAATATTCAATCATTTCTCTTGTACTTTTTGGATCTAGTAGCCACTTATTAAAGACACCATGTTCCTTTTGTCTTTACTTGTCTCACTCAACATGATTCGCTCTAGATTCATCACTTCCCTGCAAATGCCATTATTTCATCTTGTCTGTTGGCTATGTAGAAATCCATTGTATATATATATATATGTATATATACCACATTTTCTGTATCCATTCATCTACACTAGGGCATCTGGATTGTTTCCATTGCCTGGTCATTGTGAATAGTGCAGAGATGAACATAGCTGAGCAGGTGTACTTATCATATCTTGGGTTATGATGTTCAGGGTAGATGCCCAGGAGTTGTATGGTGGGATCGTAGGGAAGATCAATTTTCAGTTCCTTAAGAAACCTCCACACTGCTTTCCAGAGTGGCTGAACTAGTTTACAATCCCACCAGCAGTGCAGTAGGGTTCCTTTTTCTCCACAGCCCCGCCAGCAACTGTCATTGTCTGAGTTCAAAATCTTGGCCATTCTTGTTGGGGTAAGGTGGTATCTTAGGGTTGTTTTTGTTTGCATTTCCTTTATGACCATGGATGATGAGCATTTTCTCATATGCTTTTCTGTCATTTTAATCTCTTCCTCTGATAAGTCTCTCTTTAGTTCCCTTGTCCATTTAGTGATTGGTTTGTTGGATTTGGGGGGGGGGATTAGTTCCTTGAGTCCCCTGTAGATACTGGATATTAAGCATTTGTCAGATGTATTATTGGTAAATATCTTTTCCCAGTTGTTTGTCTGTCTTTCTACTTTAGTGGCTATGCTTTTATCTTTGCAGAAACTTTTTATTTTTGGGTAGTCCCATTTATCGAGTCTCTCTCCAATCTGTTGTGACCCTGGGATTCTGTTCAGGAATCTTTTGCCTGTGCCTATGAGTTCCAGTCTTTCTCCAATTCTATCGTGTAGCAGTTTCAAGGTTTCAGGTCTGACATCGAGGTCTTTGATCCATTTTGAGCTAATGTATGTGTATGGCAAAAGGCTAGGGTCAAGTTTTAGTTTTCTGCACGTGGCTGCCCAGTTTTGCCAGCACCAATAATTGAATAGACTGTGTTTGTTCCACTGTATATCTTTGGCTCCTTTGTCAAATACAAGTTGACTATAGGTATGTGGTTCTATTTCTGGATCTTCTATTCTGTTCCATTGATCTTCTGGTCTATTTTTGTGCCAATATCATGCTGTTTTTGTTATTATGGCTCTATTGTAGAATTTGAAGTCTGGTATTGTAATACCACCTGCTTTGCTGTTTTTGCCTAGAATTGTTTTGCTATTTTAGGTCTTTTCTTGTTCCATATGAACCTTTGGATTGTATCTTCTATTTCAGTAAAGAATGTCTTTGGGATTTTGATGGGGATTGCATTGAATTTGTATATCAATTTTGACAGTATGGCCATTTTCACTATATTGACTCTCCCTACTCCTGGGCATGGGATGTCTTTCCATTTCCTAGTGTCCTCTTTCATTTCTTTCATTAGGTTTTTATAGTTTTCATTAAATAATTCCTTTACATCTTTGGTTAAGTTAATTTCTAAGTTTTTTATTCTTTTGGGGGCTATTGCAAATGCGATCATTTTCTTGATTTGGCCTTCTGTTTGTGTATTGTTGGGGTACAAGAAGGCTACTGACTTTTGAAGGTTAATTTTGTATCCTGCCACTTTGCTACAGTGGTTTATTAATTCTAAGAGTTTGAGAGTGGAGCTTATTGGGTCATTCAAGTAGAGGATCATGTCATCTGCGAATAGGGATAGTTTAATTTCTTCTTTCCCTATGTGGATCCCTTTGCTCTGGCTAAGGGTTCCAGCACTATATTGAAGAGATGTGGAGAGAATGGGCATCTTTGTCTAGTTCCTGATTTTTAAGGTAAATGGTTCCAGTCTTTCTCCATTTAGAATAATACTGGCTGTAGGTTTTTCATATGTGGCTTTAATTATTTTAAGAAATGTACCTCTTATTCCTATTTTTTCTAGTGCTTTCAACATGAATGGATGTTGTATTTTGTCAAATGCCTTCTCCTCATCCAGAGAAATTATCATATGATTCTCATCCTTGGCTTTATTGATATGATGTATTACATTGATTGATTTGCGAATGTTAAACCAGCCTTGCATCTGTGGGATGAAGCCTGCTTGATCATAGTGTATAATTTTTTTATATTTTTATTATTAAAATATTTTATTAACATTGATTTTTTAACATCTTATTTCAAATGTCAAGTTTAACAAGTACTCAAGAATGGGATCTCTGGTGGGGGGTGTGTGGGGGGAGGGAAACGGGTACCAAGACATGTGAAAGGGTATCAATGTATGTGAATTAATGCACCTTCTATCTGACAAATATCATGTAACCCTTTTACTAATTACAATAAAAAAAAAGAATGGGATCTCTATATGCAATCATTGACACATAAATTTAAGAACAAAATAAAAGTTAAGCTATGTCATAGACACATATCCATCTATATAGTATATCACTATGTCTATAGAATATATATCCCATCATAGATTTATATGTCCATAGTTATATTTATATCTTCTAGATCATGTCGATGACCTTGAGTGTAGTGTATAATTTTTAAAATTTGTTTTTGGATTCTGTTGGCTAGTATTTTATTGAGGAGTTTTGGGTCTGTGTTCATTAGAGAGATAGGTCTGTAGTTTTCTTTTTTTGTTGGGTCTTTCCCTGGTTTGGGGATGAAAGTAATATTAGCTTCATAAAATGAGTTTGGTATTGCTCCTTCTGCTTCTATTTCTTGGAAGTGTTTCAAGAGTATAGGTATTACTTCATCTTTAAAAGTCTTGTAGAATTCTGCAGTGAAACTGTCTGCACCTTGGCTCTTTTTGGTTGGCATTTCCCTGATTGCTTCCACTATTTCATTGTATGAAATTGATTTGTTCAATTTGTTTATCTCATCATTGTTCAACGTGGGTAGCCTATATTTATTTAAGAATTCATCCATTTCTGCTAGATTTTCTTGCTTCTTTGAACATAGGCCCTGGTGGTACTTATTCATAAGGGACTGAATTTCTTGGATATCGGTTGTGATTGTTCCCGTGGGGTCTCTAATTTTGTTTATTTGAGTCTCCCCTTTCCTTTTCTTGATTAATCTTGCCAGGAGTCTGTCAATTTTGTTGACTCTTTCAAAGAACCAATTTTTTGATTTATTAATTTTATGTATAGTGGATCTTATTTCAATCTCTGATATTTCTGATTTTATTTGTGTTATTTCTGTCCTTCTAGTTGCTTTAGAATTAACTTTTTCTTGCTCCTCTAGGTGCTTCAATTTCTTGTTTAGGTTATATACATGCTCTTCTTTTGTCTTTTTGATAATTAATATTTTTTTGTAATGCTGGTTTAGTGTGCACGTATTCATATAGCTTCTCTTTGGAGTGAAATAGTCTTGTTTCTCCCTCAAATGTAAATGCTAGTTTTGCTGGATATATCAGTCTGGGTTGGCAGTTGTTGATCTTCAGGACATGAATGATGTTTTTCGAAGCTTATCTTGCGTTTAGGGTTTGTGTGGAGAGGTCTTGTTATTCTAATTTTTTTCCCATTGTAGTATAGCTCTTTCTTTGTTTTAGCAGCATTTAAGATCAATTCCTTGGTATTTGGGTCTAGTGTCTAGATGAGTTCCTTCTAGGATCTTGCCTGTTTGGAGTTCTGAAACCTTCAATAAATGTGAATATTTTCCCTTTTCAGGTTGGGAAAGTTCTCTGCTATGATTTTGGTGAATAAGGGTTGCATTCCTTTGTCCTGGAACTTGGCCCCCTCATTGATCCCCTATACGAAGATTAGATTTCTTGGCTGTGTCTACCAGGTCCTGGAGTTTTCTTAGGTGAATTCTGACTGATTTCTCCAGACTGATGGTTCTCTGTTCCAGCTGTTGCATTCTATCTTCCGTTCCTGATATCCTATTTTCCATTTCAGTCAAGCTGTTGCTTAATGCATCCGTTTTTGCTTGAATTGTGGACACTGAGCTGCTCATGTCTGCTGAGAGGGTATTAAACTTTGCTTCCACTTCTCTTTTGAATTCGAGTAGCTCTTTGGTAATTTCCTACTTATGTTCCTGGAATTGGTTTTGTAATTCTGCCTTAATTTCTTTAGTCATGTCCATAATCATCTTCTTGAATAGAGTCATATTTTGTGTCTCTTCAGGTGTCATTTCTTGGGGTGGTGACATCTCTCTCGCCCCCTCGCTCTTGTTTCCTTTTGGGCTTTGTGTGGGACTTTGATTATTTATATATGTCGTAATTCATCATTGCGCTTTGCGAGGCGAGGACTCTTGTTGTAGTGCGCTCTGTGGTCGGTAGGTGGCGGTCTTTACTTGGTTTGGGACTGGTGGTTCTGGGAATCTGTATACTTGTGGTTCTCAGCCAGATTGGTTCTGCTGCTGACTAGGTCAGAGTTTGTAGCTTTTGCAGGTGTTCGGCCTGTTCCCAAAGGCTGATGCACAGCTAGCTCTCAGCCCAACCAGTGGCCCCACAGTGGGCCATAGGAGATGCGTACTTCAGTCTCATCTAGTCCGATAGATGGCTAGATTTCCTGCCCCGTTCCCAGGGGCGGGGCACAGCAGAGGATGTGGCTCTGAGGGCAGAGCCTTACCTTTCTAGCTCTCAGGAGTCAAGCTCGGCCCCTGCTGGTCTGCCCTTCAGTTCCCTGCTGTCTGTCAGCCGCTTTGGCAGTCTGTCTGTGACTTCGTGGGGGCCCCTGGGTGCTGTCTTGCTGGAGACTCCCAGCAGGAGGTTTGGGTTAGTCAGATGCTGGCTCCCAGACTCCTGCACACCCCCACCCGCTGTTGGAAGGCAGGGACTCAGCGCCCCTCAGTCTCCAGTTTCAGTGGTCTGGGAGAGGAGGCTGTTGGGCAGGTGGGAGCAGGGACACCTCTGCCACCTTTGCTGGGGTGCTAGGTCTTATCACCTGTCCACCTGTCAGTCTCCAGTCAATGGCCTGGGGGAGGGGGCTGTGGAGGGAAGGGACAGGATTCTAAATTCCTTGTCCCCCTGCTCCTGCCAGTCTTTCTCGGGCGGGGTGGAGGGGTCTGAGTTAAGTTCTATAGCTCACCACCAGCTCTGCTTTCCAGATGGGTTTGGGGAACCCACGGGGCTACTTACTGATGGGGTTAGATGTGAGCTGCTCTGCGGTGTTGGTGGGTCGTTCCCTTCCCCTCTGGTCTCTGCCTCCATCTGTGCTGCCCTTGCCTGATCTGTGTGGATTCCTGCGTCTGGATTCTGCCACTTGCTGACATTGCTGGAGTTTGGGGCTTCCCGGGCCCTCTGCTGCAGCTTTCATGGTTTGGAGCCGGTGGTGAGGGGCAAGGGAGGGTCCTCACATTTCGGATTCTTTGAGAATGTTGGCTATAAGCTTTATCTAGATTTCTTTTCTGGTTTGTGTACTTCTCCATTGCTTCTTGAATTTGTAGTTGTGGGTTTCTTAAGATAGCTGGCTCATGGGATTCCCTGATTCTCCCTAGGCTGGGTCTCTATTGTTTCGGCTCCATCTTGCTTCCTCCCTCCTGTTTGCTTTTGTTTTTAAGGTAGAATTTCACTTTTGTTTATGGTTGGCCCCAGAATGAGATCCTTCTGCCTCTGTTTACCACGAGGATGGGATTGGGAGTATGAATCAGATAAGGAAAGTGAGGAGGCACTCAGTGGCATACAGCCTCTTTAGACTGGGAGTAAAACTTGGTATCTTTCCATTGAGATTTATCAATATGCTGAGGAGCTTTGAGGACAATGCCTGCTTTGACTCTAAAATTCCATTTCTAGGAATTTATTCTAGATAAACAACTAGAAATTCACATAAAATCTATTTGTGAAGGTATTTTGGTAACATGTACAACAAAACAATGGGAAACATTCTTGTTGAGTGAAACAAGAAACTGCTCAATAAATGATTTATCCATATGGTGGATGAAAATGGCCATTAAAAATCATGGTGTTGGGCTGGGAGTTTGGCCTAGTGGTTAAAGTGCTTGCCCAGCATGCACAAAGACCCAGGTTCAATTCCTTGGTACCACATACATACAAAAAACCGGAAGTGGTGCTGAGGTGCAAGTGGTAGAGCTCTAGCCTTGAGAAAGTCCAAGGACAGTGCTCAGGCCCTGAGCTCAAGCCAGGACTGGAAAAACAAACAAACAAACAAACAAACAAAAATCATGGTGTTTGGAGACAAGATAAAATAATGGCATTCACAGGGAAATGGATGAATCTAGAGCGAATCCTGTTGAGTGAGACAAGTCAAGACCTAAGGAACAAAACGCACATGGTATCCTTAATATGTGGCTGTTAGATCCAAAGAGTACAAGAGTGAGGACTCAATATATGCATACCCAATGCTAAGGACAGGGTATTGGAAATATAAACACAACTACATAGACAAAAAAATTTATGACTCCATAGACACAATGTTTTATTACATAGATTAATATGTATCTATGACATACAAACCCTTAGCCTAATTTTGATTATGTTCTAAAATCTAAGTGCCAGTGATTGTATATAGAGATTCCTTTCTTGAATACTTGTTTGTTAAACACGTCATTTGAAATATGATGTAAAAATCAATGTTAATAAATTCTTTCATATAAAAAAGTAAAATAAATCATGGTGTTTGGTTAGCAAAGATATGGAGCTAATCCAGATGCCCCACAGTAGATGATTGGATCAGGAAGATGTGGTATTTTTACACAATGGAATTCTATGCTGCCATCAGAAAGAATGACATCACCCCATTTGTAAGGAAATGGGAAATAGAAAGACTTGGAAAAAAAATCTTATTAAGTGAAGTAAGACAGACCCAAAGGAATATAGGCTCAATGGTTTCCCTCATTGGTAATAGTTAGTACACATCTATTACTGTCCTAGCAGAGGATTACAATATCTCAAAACCTAGATACATAAGAATGAGACTAAATGAAAGGATTTCTAGGATATGGAAACAAGAGCTTTATCTTGTGTGATTGTTGTTCTTAATGTACTATGTTATTTCTCTTCTCTTTTGTTGCCCTTTGGTTAATCTCATATTGTTACTGTATCTGATTTTGATACCTGGTATTTGTATATACATTTATTTGAAATAGGAAAGGGAAAGGGGGAAAACAGGATGATTGGGAGGGGTTTTGGGAGGGAAAAGGGGACAAAAACATGAGAAGGGGTATCAATGTGTGAGAAGTAATGCACCTACTATCTGGTGCATGTAACTATAACCCCTCTATACATTATCCTGACAATAAAAAAGTAAAATATAAAAAAAAAATCATGGTGTTTGGCTGGGTGCCATGGCAAATACCTGTAATCCTAGCTACTCAGGAGGCTGAGATCTGAAGATCTTGGTTCAAAGCCAACCCAGGAAGGAAAGTGCATATGACTGTTATCTCAAATTAACCACCAGAAAACTGGAAGTGGAGCTGTGGCTCAAGTGTTAGAAAATTAGCCTTGAGCAAAAAAGCTCAGGGATAGCATCCAAGCCTAGAGTTTAAGCCCAATAACTGACAAGAAAAAGAATCATTATATTAGATTTACATAAAGCTATAGAAATGTGCTTATACTAGCATATGTTAAAGGGACTCAAAAGAATGCAGAGAATTATTCCAATATTATAAAATTCCAACAGGAAATAGGTATGTCTGTCATTATAAAACCTTTATAGGCCATAAGAACTTTTATTGCATTACATCAAATATACACAAACATCATTTTTGTCATTTTATAACAACATAAAATACTACTTAGTCTCTTCAAGTTAAAGAAATGGGCTAGATTTTCTTTTGCCAGTCATGGGACTTGAGCTCAGGACCTGGGCATTATTTTTGGCCTTTTTCAATGCTAGTTCTCTACTACTTGAGCTACAGCACCACTTCTGGCCTTTTCTGTATTGTGCTAGGCAAGCACTCTTCCACTAGGCAACACTCCCATCCCTGGGCTAGATTTTTAACCTAAGTTTCTTTTCCCCATTCCTACTCCTCTGTTGGAGATTGGTATGAGGACAGGATGTCCTTGTTGAGATGATCTGGCTGACTGTGACCGGAGCCCAGGGCCTGCCTCCCTCTAGTTGTCATAAAGGTTGCTCATCTTGATTGTCTTGCCTAGAGTGGGGTGGATAAAGTTTAGACTCTGTGATTGTTGGCTTATACCTGTCATGAGTACTATGGGTCACTTTAGTGCTGAGATCCTAAGAGGTGGAGTTTATAAAGCTGGGTTGGCTTAAAGAAAAAATAAACTGTGGGCCCAAGCTCACAAGCCTACCACACCTGGAATTTGGATCAGCTTTTTGATTCTCAGACCAGACTATTTTGAATGACATCAGATGGTCTTCCTTGTCAAGAGGAAGCGATTCAGTGATTTTTTTTCCTGGAAAAATTAGGAAATTAAGGCACCATCTCTTAATATTTGAAGGAAGACATGGAAGTGTTCTGCCTGTGGTTGTCATTTGCTGGGAAGTGTTGGCTGGGGTTATTTGGGGGTATCCTTTGTGAGCTTCTTACTTTAATGAAGGTGATAGAGATAGAAAATGCAGATTTTGATGTCATAAAGTCTGAGGCTGCAGTCTCAGTTTCTGTCTTTGCCTAATGGGTGTTGACTGTGGAAATTATTTCTCCTGTCTCTGGAAGTACACTTCTTCTTTGTTAAAGTACACTATAAAACAATATCTTATAATACATCAAATAAGTCTACATTTGCTAATAAGACAGAAATCACTTGTACTGTGCTTGTTATGTTCTAGACACTTAAACACTTTATATTTACTGTTCTCCATAATGGCTCCAAGTTTTGAACTTAGGACCCTGCCCTCCAGGCAGGAAGTCTACCACTTTGAGCTACACCTCCAGCTAGTACAAGAATTTTCAATAAATGTAATATTTTTTTCCCAAATGGTGTGAGACGTAATTTTTTTCCATAAAGTAGATAGACAATACAGAAACACACACACATATCTGATACTAAACCGTAATGAGGGAAGAGAGTGTCATTAGGAAATACATCTAAAAGTTTCTTAGGAAGGGCAATTATGGAAAAAAAATAAAAATGGAAAAATACGTATTTAGGACAGTGCCAGGCACATGCAGGATTTTAAAGAATTCTCATTCCTCTCTCCACGCCATTTGGATTGAGAAGTGGAAGGTGGCTGAGATGCTGTGGCGAAGTGTTCCCTGGCCAGAGGAAGAATGTGAGTCTGAGTTTAACGACACAGAAGGATTTGCACTAACCTTATTGCCTGCGCCAATTCAGGAAGCAAGCTGGGGAGGAATTGAGTACTGTGGCTCCGATGCTGTTTCCAGTGCTGGATTAGGTTTAGTTATTAAGCAGAATGTTTGAAAAAATTATGCTAAATTTCAATGTCACAATCAGTCTGCTATTCAAGAATAGATGAATATTCAAAGCTAACAAATACATGGGATAAATAATCCTGCAGTCAGTGCTACGTATCTCTTGGGTCCCAGGAATAAATGCAAATCAAGTATAACTCTATAGGTATAGAAAAAAATACCTTAGACAAATTCCTATGGCTGGTTGAAGAAGAAATACTTCTATTTATATACAGTGTCTTACAGTCAATTTATCTATATTTGTTAGGACATAGACCTAACCTTTAGTAATCAGTTGCCTCCAGAATGGGAACAAATGTGGAGAAATTGAAGAGAATTTGTTTTCTTTTTTCTTTTCTGAAGAAAAAAAAAGAATACCAAAGTAGTACAATCAAGATTCTCCCACTATTCTAGGGGCATAGCTCCTTTGAACAACTAGTATATGGTTTTAACAAAATGGATACCAGGAAGCCTGGACATGTGTTGTCATGGGTGTGAGGTCATGGGGTGGATATGGAGAGGACATATAGGCTATCACAGTCCTATTATTCAATGTATATAGGAAATGGAGCTAGGTAAATTGAGAGGACAGGTCATGTTGGGAGAGATGGAAGAGAATGATGGAAGGGGTAATATGGATCAAAATGCATTATTCTCACAGACTGGTATGTTGAATTGTGCAACTGCTTTGGGATAAAGAAAAAAATGGGGGGGAAGGGAAGATGGGTGAACGTGAGGGAGGGGATACCACTGCTCAAAAAGTTACTCATGACCTTACCTATGTAACTAATTTCTCTGTACATCACATTTACAATAAAACTTAAAAAATGAAAAAAACCCATAAAATAAAGATTTTCTATTTTTCTGATTGTAGTTATACTCTTTTAATTACTCTGGGTTTTTTTTTTTTTGCCAGCCCTGGGGTTTGAACTCAGGGCCTGAGCACTGACCTTGGGCTTTTTCCTCACTTGAGTTACAGCACCACTTCTGCCTTTTTCTATGTATGTGGTGTCAAGGAATTGAACCCTGTCTTCGTGCATGCTAGACAAGCACTCTACCACTAGGCTAAACTCCTGGCTCTACTCTGGATTTTTTAAAATGTATTTTTTTTTGTTTGGGTATTTTCTTTTTTGGTCTTTTTTTTTGGTACTGGAGATTGAACCCAGGACATTGCACTTGCCAGGCAAGCACAGTGCCACTGAGCTATATCCCAGTCCTGTTTTAATTACTCTGAGGGTAAAATTCCTTATACCATTTTTTTGCCTGTTCCAACATATTATTCTTCTGTATGTTCTATATAATTTGGATTGATTTTTATGAATAGATGTAGAAAAATTCTATAGCATAATGGCAAATCTCTTCTTTAAGGATGTTTTAAATAAAAGGTGACCTGCAGAGAAGCTCTTTGTAGGCATCACATCCATCCACCTACCTCCCCTTTCCTTCCATTGTGTAATGCACCTCTTGAGCCTGGTGAATCTCCTACAGGTGCCAGTGGAATCTCACAGTAGCTATTAGGGAGCTAAAAATAGTTATTTGCCAATAAATAGCTTTCTGTGAGAGAGATCTGGTGCCTCCCTCCATTCCCCCCACTTTTTTTTGTGGAAAATGAATTTCAACTTAGGGTTGAGGGAACACAGACCTAAACCTCTGTAACCATTTGTCTCCAGAATGGCAGAGAACCAAGAAAGACTTGAGAGAGCTAGCTGTCCCTGGAATACTCAATTTAGGTGTATGGTCATGAAAGAGGTAATCCTCTCTTACCTCCATGGATTGGTAGGTGGTACAACTGGTGAAGTTGTAAACTATGAAAAGAAATCATTTTTCAACTTTTCCATATTATCTGTCTGCCTTGTCCATCCCTTATAACCCATTGTATTCTTGATCTCTTTGATACAACAGCCTCAGAGATCATGTCCTCTTTCAATTCTGTGCTTAAGAGGGGAGAAAGGAGACATGGAAACTGGTCTTGTGGAAATTTCCTATTCTACATCACATGCCTTGGGTGGGAATTCTGCTCTGGGAGCCAAGCAAAAACTAGGGACTGAGGCAGGCCATTTGGTTCATTGAGGGCTAAGCATCAGGTTCCAATGGTTCTCTCTCAGCTGCTGAGGGGAGCTACAACCATCTGTCTCATATTGGAGCCAGCAGGGCCAGATCTGGTACACACAGGAGACAATTGCTAACCTGCATCGATCCCCAGCCTCCATTTGTGGACAGCTACGAGGTTAACCTCTCAGGTTAACTGCAGAAACATGCTTGGCAGATAGCCCAACTACTGTGCTCTGAAATGTACCAACACATTTCTGCTAAGCCTATATTTTCATAGCTTGTTTTCCCCCGAGTCCCTGAAAAAATGACTTCATGAAGTGGGGCACTAAGGCAAGCTTGTTTCTGGAAGTGGGGCACTAAGGTAGGCTTGTTCCTGGGGTTCCTGTGATGATGATGCTTTGGGGAGCTTTCTGAGTGTACAGATGCCCTGCGGTTGAAGGTGCTTTGAGTCCTGGCTCAACCATTCTCAGTCCTGTGCACCTTACTGTTTCCTTCTCTTCATCATACCTGGCAGCATTCCAGGTGTCTTCTGTCATATTCTCTGCCAGCTACTACCTGCTAATCAGTGTACAGCATACTCGATCTGTTTTCGCTCTGCTTTCTAGCGATGTCTTGCTTAGACTCATCTTTCACCTTCTGTGGTCTGCCCACTCTGCTTAATCAGGCAACATGGCCTGAGATCATACTTCTTCCCATTGTATTTGCATAATACCAGACTTCTATTGGTGGAAGGAAAGTCCTTGCCCTTGTTAAAGAAACGCTGGACTCTCAAAAGCCTTCTGGATGCTCCAGATGTGGTCCTTGAAGTGACTGTCTAATCTGCTTATATGGAAGGCAGGTCTTAGAAGCAGTGCCTCTCACATGGCTGTTAGTGATTTTGAAAGCACCTCCCAGGGAGGTGAAGCAGTTGCTGTTCTTTGTAGTTGAACTCCAGCTTACTTTGCACCAGAGTTTGGATAATTCTTTCATTTCTATCCAAGTGTCTGGACTTACCTGGAATGGTACTGTGTATAGGCTCTAATTGTGATCTGGCTAAGATTTCATTGGACTTTTGGTGTTACTCATGAAATAATGTGCTTACTTTGAGAGGCAGTAAGTAGATGCCTGCAGGGTACTTGGCAGTAAGTAGATGACTATAGGATACTGCAAAGCAAGGGAGTGTGGAGCCCAGGATATCTCCTGGTTCCTAGAGGGCTAATTTCGAAAGAGCTTTCTGCTGGCCAGGTAGTCATGCAATAACAACAAAAATAGTAATGGGATCTTTCAAGCACAGCCTATATAGTCCAGCACCTCATACTGCCTCACTTAAATCTCCTTATTGCCTTGGGAGTCAGGGACAAGGCCATTTGATAGCTGTGAATTGCAAGTTTAAAGAGATTAAGTGGCTTGCTGAGGGTCACAAACCTGAGAAATGGCTGAGCCAGGATTCAAAGCTAGTCTGTCTAAGGGTGTGAGTTTAGTGCCTCTGCTTCCTGCCAAAAATGTTGAGCACTGATGTGTGTCACTCACTCCCTTAGTGGCATTTGGGTGAAACTAAACAATAGTAGCATCCAAAACTGAAAGTTCTTTTGATACCTTTGTTTTCTGTATTCCTTCTTCCCATCTTCCTGCCCCCCTCTCCCTCCCTCTCTCTCTCTCTCTCCTCCCCCCAAATCCATTATTTTTCCTTTAAAGCCTAAACCAGCCTAATCCAGGCACAGATATTTCCCCTCAAGCCTTGGTACCTTGGCTGGCACCCAAGCTTTCAGATCCTTGAGTATTGGACTATAGATATTGGTGATCTGGAGAGCATTTCTGGTTAGGGTTGAAAAACGCTAGTCTCCTGAGGAGGAAGGAATGGCTGTGGCCGGTGAGGTCTCTCAGACAACAAGAACACAAAGAAGACAAAACAGAAGACAGGGAAGTGGGCAGAGACATTTCAGCCTTCCTTAAAAAGGGAACAAGCCATAAAAGGCAGATCAGATAAAAGAGATGGACAGTTCACTTCCTGAGAGTTGGCACCCGAGATGCAATGTTCTAGATAGATGTCAGGTCATCTGTGCCAGCCACAGGCACAGACATTCTGCTGACATTAATGTCCCCTCTCTATTATTGAGTCTTGGGTGTTGATGTGTATTGTTAATGAGGAGCCAGGGAGACATAACATTTGGAAGAAGGAGGCAGCGGGAATATTTATGTTTACCCTGTTAGCTAAAAACTTAGTCTGGTGCTGCCAATAACATCGGGTGACAGCTTTCTTCTAAGAATTTTGTTGCTTCTGTTGTTTGAAAATGTGGCTGCTTCCATTGCACTTAGAAGGAAACAAATAAGACAAATCATAAATAAGGCTGAGTGTCAGATGCTGAAGAGTCCTGTGATAAATGCATGACTTGTTTTTAGGTGACAAGCAAAATTCTTTCCAGAACAAACAAAAGGATGGATGGAGAAAGCCTGTTTCTCCAAATGAGTTTTGTTGATAGTCTGAAGGGAAACTCCTATTTCAAAGCTTTCCTGCTAGGCCCATAAATGTGATACAAGAAAAAGCATGGCCTAGTCAGAAAGGGTGCTTAACATAAGTACGTGGACCATAGGCACATGTACAGGGAAGGGCCACAACATATTTTTCTTGACAATGGTGTTGATGACTGCATTACTTAGGTATTGTTGTGTAACAAATCACCCCCACACTCTGTATCTTAAAGCAGTAACCGTTATTTTCTTACACAGTTTCTGTGGGACAGGAACTAAGAAGAGATTTCTCTGGGTGATTTTTGGCACAGGGCCTCTTGTGAGGTTCTCAATGCTTATGGCTGCAGCCTTCTCAAAGCTTCAGTGGATCTGGAGAATTTATGGACAGGGTTTCTTACCCACATGCCAGTTGGAAGAAGGCTTTATCTCCTTGCCATGTAGACCTATCCACAAGGCTGATAGAGTGTCCTGTTACTAACACAGTGGCTTGTTTCTCTTCAGTGATCTGTGAGAGAGGGCAAGATGGATTTCATGGTGACTTTCTGAGGTCATTTCTGTCATAGAGTATTTATTTAGAAGAGAGTCACTGAGTGTAATGTGCATTCAAGGTGAGCGAAATAGAGCTCTGCCAAAAGGAAGTATAACAAATGATTTATGGACGTATTCGAAAACAACCATAATAAACTTGAATTGTACCAAAAGAATACATTTAAATAAATTCTTCACAAGAGCAACCTCACTTTCAAAGATGAAAGTGCTTCTGACATCAATTCAGAAAGATTGTTATTGTAATGGAGCAAGGTAATATGAAGAACGATAAAATTGGAGATCACTGTGCTAAGTGAGATAAACCAGCCTCATGAAACAAGTATCACATGCTTTCTCTCTCATATAACCTAGTGGGTATGGAAGGACATGAAAGTGGAAGGGGACTTATTAGGATATGGAGGAGGAGGACACAAGAAAGGCTAATGGGATGTGTGACTGTGATCCAAGTCCATTATTTGAATGTATAGCTATGTCATATTGAAGCCGATTACTCTGTGTATCTAATATACACTAATAAGAGTCATGGAAAATTAATTAGCTTTTCATGGAAGCAGAGAAAAAGTTTAAATAAATAGATCAATATAGTGAATTGCCATATTGTATCAATACATAGTTTGAAGTACAATGTGTCACTATACAGAATGTATAATGATCAGATCAGGGACATGGACACATGCATCATCTCAGATACTTATTACTGAATTAGCTATTTTGAAGTAATTGTTGTCACAGCATGCTACTGAAGTTATCCTAGTATCCAGCTGCATCTTCTGTGCCTCCCTCCCTCCATACCCTTTCTTTTTTTTTTTTTGCCAGTCCTGGGCTTGAGCTCAGGGCCTGAGCACTGTCCTTGGACTTTCTCAAGGCTAGAGCTCTACCACTTGAGCCTCAGCACCACTTCTGGCTTTTTTCTATGTATGTGGTACCGAGGAATCGAACCCGGGTCTTCATGCATGCTAGGCAGGCACTTTAACCACTAGGCCAAACTCCCAGCCCCTCCTCCATACCCTTTCTAGGCTCTGGCAACTGCTTTTCTATGGATTAACATTATCACATTAAATAACATGAGAGTAAGAGTTAGTTACTCTTTAAGTATTGATAGATGGTTGTCTCAGTTCATTGAGGCTGATATCACAAAATGTCATGAACTAGTTGACTTTCAAATAGCAGAAATGTATTTCTTACAATTGTGCAATATGGGAGGTTCAAGATCTGCTTCCAGATCCATACAAGGCACCTAATGCTGTGTCTTCACATGGTGGAAGTGATAAGCCAGCAGGTATCCGGGATCTCTTCTGAAAAAGTATCAATGTCAACTCTAAAGTCCCTGCCTTCATGATTTGAATACTCTCCTAAACTCCACTTCTTTTCTTTTTTTTTGGCTGTCATGGGACTCGAACTCTGGGCCTGGGTATTGTCCCTGAACTCTTCAGCTCAAGGCTTTACCACGTGAACCAAGGTGCTACTCTCAGTTTTCTGGTGGTTAATTGGAGAAGAGTTTCACAGACTTTTTAGTGCCCAGGCTGGCTTTGAACTGTGATCCTCAGGTCTCAGCCTCCTGCATAGCTAGGATTACAGGCATGAGCCACTGCTACCAGCCTCCATTTCTTAATACCATTGCATTGTGGGTAAGACATAAGACATATAGGAAGCATATAAACATTCCATGCAAATAGGCCATAACATTCCCCTCTACAAATTTATAACTTTTCTCATGTGAAAAATACAGCTGTCCTCCCATATCCATTGGTTCCATATTTGAAGATAAACAGGTGGAAAAAGTAGTTAGGCCTGTTGTGGTGTATGTGTGTACTGAATGTCTTACAAAATTTTCCTTGATATTAATTCCTAAATAACATAACAGCTATTTAGACAATATTTACATTGTATGAAGAATTACAAGCAATCTAGACATGACTTAAAAGTATAAGGGAGGGGCTGGTGGCTTAGGCCCTATAATCCTACCTATTCAAGAAGCTGAGTTCTGAGGATTGTGGTTCAAAGCTAACTGGGGCAGGAAAGTCTGTGAGACTTTTATCTCCAATTAACCACCAGAAAGCTGGAAGTGGAGCGGTGGCTCCAAGTGGTGGAGAACTAGCCTTGAGCCAAAAGCTCAGAGACAGAGTCCAGGCCCTGTGTTCAGAGGCCCATGACTGACCAAAAAAAAAAATCTGATTTCGATCAAAGTCTAATTCTGAGCTTTAGGACCACAAGAGCTTTGCATCTGATATTTAAGATTTTTTCAGCTTTCCAGAGAGATCTGATAGCTCTTAGGACACTTCAACATTCTTGGCAAAAGCAATTAGCACATTTCAAAGCCAGGCATAAGATGGTAATTATTATAGTTTTTTTATGGGTGGGGAATTAGTCATGGCAATGGATTTCTGGATGGGAAAACATCTTGATGGTAGGATGAGATTAAATGAATCAGTGTGTGTGAAAGCATCATGCAAATGTAAAGGGCTATTACTCACCACTCCAAAATACCTGACAGCTGGTAATGGTTTTCCAACAAAACAGTTTTTATTGACAGAATTTGAAAGAAGAGATACTTTCCTCTAAATGGTGGGGAGCTGGTGATCTTGCATCTAACCTGGCTACATTGTAGGCTTGTTTTCATTCAGGGAACATCATGCTAGGCTGTGGTAGTGTAGGGCACATCTGATTCTTTGACACATCTCTGTTTGAGCTTAGTAGTTGAGGGCTGGTGATGGCCTTTTACTTAATCCGGGCTGACAACCTGGATATTGGCATAATCATTTCTGGTGATGGCTGGAAAGTGTGTACCTTGCACTATCAATGACTTCCCCAAGGTAGAGAATTCCCTTTCTGATATTGTCTATGGAGCTTCACACTGTCACCCTCAGCTGATAGGTCTACAGTGCTGCAGTATACGCATCAACATACTGAAAACTCACTGCCACATCTCAGGGGAAGCATCCAGGAAGAGCAAGCACAAACTTCATCATGGAAATATCTAATACCAACAAGAGTCTATGGATGGGGTTTCCTCTGTGGTATGTCACCAAGATATTGGAATAATTATTCCACATATCACATACCCCCTTAGATTTATTTACTCTGGAACTTCTGGGAAAAGATCCATGGAACTGAATGAATAATGCCTTGAATGGGTAAGGATGAGCTGAATTCGCGTTAGATTTTAAGTATCTGTCCCTGTTGCATAACTAGACTAATCAAGACAGAGATTTCGAGGGCTTAGCCAGAACTTGAAAGAACAGCTGTTCAATGATAAAACAAAATCCAGGTAGTATTTTGTTGTAAAGGAATCTTGGTTTCCATCATCATCATCGTAATAATGAGTATTATTGTTAAAAAAAAAAAAAACCAAAGCACCCGTGAACTGGAATGGATGGAAGAATTCAGAGTGTTTAATGTTTATCATAATGCTTGCCACTCTGGTCTGAAACCTGAACTGAAGGCCTTTTTTCCCCTCCCTGCCATCCTCTGCCTCCCTCTTGCTTTTAATCTCTGCTAGGTGCTCAGTGCTTGTTGATTTGCATGTATGAATAGTAACACCTACTGACAGGCAGGGCTCAGGAGACGCAATTTGGTTGCCGGCTTTCCTACTGTGGAGCCCTGTCAGCATCTTGCACTGATTTGGAGTGTAATCAATGTTTCTAGTTACTGCTGTGCCTGCTCCTCCTGGGTGCTGATTTTCCTCCTCCAGCTCTGTCCTCTGGCACTGGCGTTGTCGTAGATTGCTCCCAGAAGCTGGGTTTCACCCTGCGTGAGCATCAGAGGGACCTGTTGGGGGGCTGTTAATACGGTCTACAGGGAAATAGCTCATACTGTTCTTTTTTAATCGAGTCATTTCTTGCCTGTTTTGTAATTTATCATATCCTCTGTGTGAAACATTGCAGTTCTCCAGCTAGGAATTACAGACCTCTATGAGAGTACCCTTTCAACGCTAGTTTGGTATTAGGAGAGCCATACTATATGCTCCTAATCAAAATTCACTGCGTGAGGCTCTGTCTTTTCAGCAGGGGACTTTTACAAACCTAGGAAAGGAGGACAACACTACACATCACCATAAGGGGCATGGCCCTGATCACAGTGCTGGATTTCACTGGAGGAGTCTTATTTTTCCTGGAGAAAGCTGCCCCCTTTTTCCAATGCAAAGCCCCCTATAGCCTTGGACGGCTGAAAATCCTGCCAGTCCCATCTACTTGCAATGGAGGATTGCATTTAAGCAGTTTGTGGTGACTGATCTCTGGGCTAATGGCAGCATATCCAGAGGCAGGCTAGAGCCCTTAGAAGTAATAATCCTGCATCCTGACTTGTTCCCAGATGTTTCTTCCTCAATTTCCCTTCCAACCCATCGACTGCCAGCCAGTATAGCATGACGCGATGATTTGTTAAAGTTTATGTAGTCTCAGAGCTTCTCCCAGAAGTCTTTCTCACCTTTGGACCTGAGGGGAGAATGAAAGCTCGGTGGGAGACTTGGGAAAATGGCATGAACAACACTATCCCCCCATTATCACAGCTTTTCATCTCTTACTTCTTATTTTGCTTCTCACATAATGTTTTCAAAATAGCTATAGAAGCATTGTTTGAAGTTGTAACAGCCACAGGATAATTCACACAAAACACCTTCTCTCCCCTTCTCAGATGTTCAAGGTTGTGTTTGTGTGTTTTTAAAGCTGTCCATAGTTATTTCACATGAATGCTGTGTCTATTAGCTCCCCCTCCCACATCTCTGCCTGGTTGTGTATGTGAGAACCTCTTTAAAGATATAAAAGGCCCTGCGAGTGCTTTCAGCTGTGAAACCTTTTGTGTAGGCTTCTGGTTGCTTTGTTGTAGGAACAGTACAAGCTTAATATTCCCATAAAATAGGCCTTGGACTTAAAAAAGGCTAGTTTGTCAATCTATTGATTGCTTCAGGCTAAGCACTACCACTGCTTGTATTGAACGGACTGGTCCTTCTAGGTCAAATAACTCACATTGCTAAAATAATATTAAGGTTTGTTGCAGCACAAGCCAAATAGCTGAGAAAATCCATCATTATCACCTGATGCCTCTGCCCTTTAATTTATATCATTATTGAAAGATTGAGGAAGGAGCAAAGAAAAGTACAGGGAAATGTATTCAAAGTGATCTATGGCATTCTTAATAAAAATGCCCTTCCTTTATGAGCACCTGAACAGGCATATAAATATAACCAGCAATGGGAATTTTAATCAAAGTTTTATAGTTCTTTCTTTTTCAAGGCTTTGACTTCCAGAGCAAGTTCACTTCCAGCCTGAGAGATTTTCTGGCTTCACTTCCTACCTTAAGATACCTGCTTTGCTTTTGTGTTGGCCTGTTACCAGGTTGAGTGAGTCTCTGTTTTCTTGGTGGGGGAGGGAGGAGGAGAAACATATTAGTGTTTGATATGTTTTTATTGTTGAGATAATGTATAGAGGGGCTACATTCGCCAGGTAGTAGGTGCATTTACTTCTCACACATTGATACCCCTTCTCATGTTTTTTGTCCCCATTTCCCTCCCTCCAACCATCCTGTTTTCCACCTTTCCCTTTCCTATTTCAAATTAATAAACGTTTACAATATACCAGGTAACAAAGTCAGGTACAGTAACAATATGAGATTAACCAAAGGGCAATAAAAGAGAAGAGAAATAACATAGCACATTAAGAACAATGACACAAGACAAGTTCTTTTTTTTAATTTTTTAAATTTTTTATTGTAATTAATAAAAGGGTTACATGATATTTGCCAGATAGAAGGTGCATTAATTCACATACATTGATACCCTTTCACATGTCTTGGTACCCATTACCCTCCCCGCCACCCCCCCAACCCTCCCAAGACAAAGTTCTTGTTTCCATATACTAGAGTTTCTTTCATTTAGTCCTATCCTATATGTCCTTATGTTTTGAGGTATCATAAATCTCTGCTAGGAGAGCCCAAGGATTCTACTGGTATGACAAATGAGGGAAACCATTGAGCCTATGTTCCTTTGAGTCTGGCTTACTTCACTTAATATGATTTTTTTCTAAGTCTTTCCATTTCCTTACAAATGGGGCGATGTCGTTCTTTCTGACAGCAGCATAGAATTTCATTGTGTATGAATACCACATCTTGTCGATTCACTCATCAACTGAGGGGCATCTGGGTTGGTTTCATATCTTTGCTATGGTGAATAATGCTGCAATGAACATTGTTGTGCTAGTGGATTTAGTATGTCCTTGTTTCTGGACGAGTGGGTAACTGCCAAGGAGTGGAATTGCTGGGTCATAGGGGAGCTCTATGTTTAGTTTTTGAGAAATGTCCACACTGCTTTCCATAGTGGTTGAGTTTACATCCCCACCGTAGTGACTGATTTTTTGAAGCATTCTACAAGACCCTTTTAGCGTTGGTCATTTTCAAGATACAGCCTTGCTTTATGCCTATTGGACACTTTAATTTGTACCTCTCTTTGTTGCTGGGGTTAACAGACATGCATCACTATATTGGTTGGGATGGAGTCTCATGATCTTTCATTCCCTGGCTAGTCTTGAACCTTGATCTATCGCCTAAGTAACTAGAGTTTGTAAAAAAAAAATGACACTTTTGTGAACTTCATTTCTTAAGAATGATTGCAAATGACTCAGGAAATAAAAGCAATACATTATAAATGATTTTGCTTCTGGGTAGTGGTACTAGGAACAATGCTCTCGTGTGATGCTCTTGGTGTGTTTCATGAGCCATGAGCTTAGGCAGGGAAGGTTCTTCCCAACTTTATTGGCTACACTGGACTACCTTTAGACCTATTGAAAATACACAATTATTTGACAAGAATAAATGTACCATTAAGGATGCAAACAGCGAGCTTCTCTGTGACATTGACTTAGATCAATAAGAAGAGATGGGAGGTGTAAATCTGAAAATAGGACCACCGAGTATAGAAGGACCAAAGTGTCTTATTTATCCTCAAAGCCAACTAGTTATGAGTAAACAGAGAATAAAACAAGAGATCTCCAATGGAGAGATTTGGAGGTACCACCACCAAACAGCAAAGCCTCGTACCAAGAACTGTGTGAAAGTGGTATGCCACAAACAAAAGAAATGGTGTTTTTTGGAAAGAAATGAACATCATAAGGGAAGAAAAGAAAGCGAACTCAGCACAAGTGACTCACACCTGTAATCCTAACTACTCCTCCAGGGTTCAGCCTGAAGGCACCTGAGGTGGAAAGATCCGTGAGACCCTATCTCCAAAACAACCCGAAAATGCAAGACTGGAAGTGTCCCTGAAGGGCAGTCACTGGCAATGAATATGAAACTGAGGCCCTGAGGTCAAGCCCTGGTAACTGAAAAGAACAACTTGGAGGTTACTTTTCTCACGGATTGTTTTCTCATCTTTCCTTCCTAATAGAACAGACACTTCAGTTGGAGAAATGGAACTCTGTTTAGCCCTAGATTTAGTTATTCTGTCTGAGCAGGTTAAGTGGGTGACAGTGTCACTACTTAGGGACTGAACCTACTCTCTGGCTTTAGAATTAACCTTTAAGTAAGCTGTCACAACAGGGAATACATTAAAAATTTCCAGATATGTTTTAAAGCTATCATCTATTTTTTTAATTATAAAGGTGATGTACAGAGGGATTACAGTTACGTAAGTCAGGTAAAGAGAGTACATTCATTTGTGGACAGTGTCACTACTTCCCTCCTTCCAAGTTTCCCCCTTCCATCCCCACCCACAAGTTGTCTAGTTCATTTTCAACATAAGTCTGGTGAGTACCACTGCTGAAGTTTTTCAGCCTTTGTCCCTCCATTTCTGTGTTCCCCTTACTCTTCCAAAGACAGATAAATGAACAAACAAGACAAAAAGAAAAGACATAGAGCAACCAAGAAGAAAAAACAACCTGTTTCCATTTCCTAGTGTTCATTTTGATAAATATTATTTCATATGAGCAGATGTACATTAGGCATGGCAACTTTGTGTCCCTCTCCTAAGAATATTTTCCTTTCATCTCACCGTGTGTGAATGCCTGGAGTCCTATAAAGCTATCATTTATTAAAAATGAATGATATAAATCTTACCATCTACCAGACATATTCTGATAGGCAGAATGACTGCCAGGTGTATGTCCCTGAATTGAGAACTTCCTTCTAACTTAATGGTTCTGGGTAAGAATTCTAACTATTCAACATAACACAAATCCTAAGCACTGTGCTTTGTGGGTAATTTCATTTATAGATGACCTCACATAATTAGTTATTGATGTATAGTTTTTCTACTGTATTTATTTATAGGTACTGTATATATAATTTCAAGTGAAATTGTTTTTAGTGAACTTGCTGATCATAGACACTAAGTCTGTATAAAATGGAGAATCACATACCCCAGGAGAGGACTATAAAATGTCTTTACACAGACACTTTACACAGAGCACTGTTCATTGGCCTGGCCTTTTGAGCACTTGAGGCAACAGAGTGAAGGGAAACAAAGGGCTCTTTGTTACTTGGTTTCCCATTTTGAGTCTATGGGGGCCCCTGAGTGGACATGAAGGCCAAGTACATATGCACCTCTACAAATGGAGGGGAAGAAGTTGAAGATGTTATGATTGTTGTTATGATGTTGTGATGTTGTTACAATTGTTGCCTTTGGCAGTAACCATGACAACAGATGAAGGATTAGTGGCTCTTACATGGTAGGCGAGGGCCATAAAGGGGTCCTTTAGGGCTGGGCAGGCTTCCCAAGTTATGATGGTAATAAGTATCATGAGTGACAGATGTTTCAGGGGGTAATTTACCAAAGTAAAGTTCTGATTCCAGAGACCCACAGACCAGGTTTATATTCCATACCTGTCATCTAATAATTTTTATTTATTTTTGTGTGTGTGTGCTGGTACAGGGGCATGAACTTAGTACCTCATGCTTTCCCTGTTTATTTTTTTTCATTCTACTACTTGAGCCAGATCTCCATTTCCAGCTTTTTGGTGGTTAATTGGACATAAAAGTCTTATGGATGTTTCTGCTGGGGCTGGCTTTGAAGTGCGATCTCAGATGTCAGCTTGCTGAGTAGCTAAGATTATAGACATGAGCCATCAGCATCTGGCATCTAATAATTTTGACTTTTTTTTAAAAAATGGAACTTAAGGACTGAACTCAGGGCCTTGTGTTTGCTGGTAAAGTGCTCTGCTGCTTAAGATAATGCTCCCAGTCCAATTATGAGGTTTTAGGAAAGATCGCTTCTTGTTGACTCTAAATCTTAGTTCCCCATATAAAGTAGATAATAATCTTATTTGCCTTGCAAGGTGACGGTTAAGATTACAGATAATGTACTTGAAGCACCTGCCACATATGGTAGCTGTCACTATTCTCTCTCTTGTTTAGAGCACTTGTCATAAGAAGACACAACTTATCATCTTGAAGTGTTCATTTATCCACTCATAATTATTGAGTGAGTACTATGAGTTGAGCACTGGGACAAGTTCTGAGAATTTGAAAAGGCAGTGAGCTGGAAAGTAGGTATGGCTCAAGAAAAGCTATTACACGGAAGATGTGATATCAGAATACTAGAACTAGACTGGGCTGTGTCTGTGATTTGGAATAAAAAATTGCCTCTATAAAATTGGACCTTAGTGTTCAAGTGAATATTACACTTGAACAAGATTCAGTGACATTAAACCTTCTGTCATAAATACAGAAGTAATGGCTTTTTGTGGGCAGAGTAGTAGAAATTCTTCAATAGTTAAGCATTTATATAACCCTTTATATTTGCAATGTATGTACTTTATCATTTCCCAGAAATTAATGTCCAGAAATATTTCCTAGTGGGAAGGGAATGTTCTTTGTAGGCTCTGGGCTGGGTCTAGCAATCTTGGAAAACACTAAAGGACCCTCAAGGATGCTATATTATAGCAGGGGAACAGATTATCTTAAAAGTAGAGTGAGGAGAGTTCGTTTTCCTTGATTCTTCAAGCTACTTTCCTCCAGCTTCTTCACGGGGGAGTTCTGAGGAGTAATACAGGCAATATAAGATGACCCCTTCTTGGTGTGTTGTATGGAGAGTTTGCTGGGGGTGGAGGGCGTGTCTGGTTAGACTTTGTTCTCTCTGTTCCCTACATAGTGATTCTTCTAGAGTTCTCTTCATTGTGGGGAACAAGGTGTGGGGCCAAGTTCTGGCCAACAGGGCTCAGAATGTGACATAAGCAGGATCAAGGGATTGACAAAATGTGAAGTCAGGCCCATGGAAACAAAAGAGGCATGTTTCCCATTATATGTGGAAGCTAGATTTAGCTTATCAACTTACATGTAAATACAAATGGGGTATGCAAGCAGATACAAATGTATTAACTAAAATGTAATAGATTTAGGGGAGAACTCCAGTAGTACAATTCCTTAGAGAGGCAAAGTCACAGTTCATTAAACTAAAGCTCCAGGAATCCTGTCCTGGAAAGGGGCGGGGTGTCAAGGGGGAAAGGCGAGAAAAATGAAGAGGAAGAGAGCGGTAGAATGCCATACATAGCCTACAAAATTAAAAAGAGCTAGGGAAGGGGTGGGCCAGAGAGGGACAGATGAGAATGTTGAAAGGCATGACATTGATCAAGATGCACTGTATTCAGGGCCTAGGGGTAGAGTGCTCACCTAGCATGCGTGAAGCCCTGGGTTCGATTCCTTGGTACCACATACATGGAAAAAGCCAGAAGTGGCTCTGTGGTTCAAGCAGTAGGGCACTAGCCTTGAGCAAAAAATGTCCAAGGATAGTGCCCAGGTCCTGAGTTCAAGCCTAAGGACTGGCAAAAAAAAAAGTAGCTGGTGGTGGTGGCTCATGCCTGTAATCCCAGCTACTCAGAAGGCTGAGATCTGAGGATCGCAGTTCAAAGTCAGCCCCGGATCTAAAGAACATGAGACTCTTATCTCCAATTAACCACTAGAAAACAGGAAGTGGGGCTGTGGCTCAAGGATAAGGCAGTAACCTCAAGCTGAAGAGCTCAGGGACAATGTCCAGGCCCAGAGGTAGGGCGGTAGCCTTGAGCTGAAGAGCTCAGGGACAATGCCCAGGTCCAGAATTCAAGTCCCACAACCCCCCCCACATGAAATATACTGTATTCATAAATTTCTTTATTCAATGGCATCTCTATTGTACAATGACTTAAAGATAATTTTAAAAAGATTGACACTCTTGGCTATTGTGAATAGTGCAGAGATTAACATAGCTGAGCAGGTGTCCTCATCATATCCTGGATTATGATGCTCAGGGTAGATGCCCAGGAGTGGTATGGCTTGATTGTAGGGAAGGTCAATTTTCAGTTCTTTAAGAAACCCCTAAACTGTCTTCCAGAGTGGCTGTACTAGTTTACATTCCCACCAGCAATGCAGTAGGGTTCCTTTTTCTCCACTGCTGGGGCCAGCCGGCAGTGAACCAGGGTTCGCAAATTGGGATTCCTGAAATAGGGGGCAGGGATTAGGAAAAAATAGAAGAGAGACAAACAAATGGGGTTTGGGAGGGCTACAGCCCAAATCAGGAGCCACAGCTTAAGAAGTCTGTAGCCCAAGACTTTAGCCCAGTTTATTTCCAGTTCTGACCTTAAATACACTTCTTTAAACTAGGAACTGCCAGTGGCTATATTTGTACAAACAGTATCAAGTCTCAAATAGGTTGAATGAGAAGCGATCAAGTCCCAAACAGGTTAAATGAGAAGCTATTGACACAGCCCAAAATCATAAGATCTTACTTCCTTGTGTACTCAATTGTGTGGGTCCCAGGTCACTGACCCCACAATCACGGTCACTGACCCCACAGTTGGTCCCCAATACTCCACAACTCCGCCAGCATTTGTCTTTGTCTGAATTCAGAATATTTCCCATTCTGATTGGGATAAGATGGTATCTTAGGGTTGTTTTTATTTGCATTTCCTTTATGACCATAGATGATGAGCATTTCCTCATTTTTTGGGGCCATTTTAACCTCTTCTTTTGATAAGTCTCTCTTTAGTTCCCTTGCCCATTTAGTGATTGGTTTGTTGGGTTTAGGGGAGATTAGTTTCTTGAGTTCCCTGTAGGTATGGATATTAAGCATTTGTCTGATGTATTATTGGTAAATATCTTTTCCCAGTTGGTTGGTTGTCTTTCTAGTTTAGTGGCTATGCATTTGTGCAGAAACTTTTTATTTTTAGGTAGTCCCATTTTTTGAGTTTCTCTCCAATCTGTTGTGACTCTGGGACTCTGTTCAGGAAGTTTTTGCCTGTGTCTATGAGTTCCAGTCTCTCTCTTACTCTATCATGTAGCAGTTTCAAGGTTTTAGATCTGATATTGAGGTTGTTGATCCATTTTGAGTTAATGCTTGCACATGGCAATAGGCTGGGATCAATTTTTGGTTTTTTGCATGTGGCTGCCCAGTTTTCCCAGCACTAAGTGATGGAAACAACCCAAATGCCCTACTGCAGATGAATGGATATAAAAAATGTGGTATATATTTACAGTGGAATTCTACATAGCCAACAGACAAGATAAAATAATGGCATTTGCATATAATGAATGATTGTTGTCCTTAATGTATGTTATCTCTCATCTCTTTTGCTGTGCTTTGGTTATCTCATCTTAGTACAGTATTTTACCTTGTTATCTGATATATTGCATATATGCTTATTTGGTTATTTGAAATAGGATAGGGAAGGGGGGAAAACAAGATGAGGGGCGGGGTGGGGGGAGGGAAATGGAGACCAAGACATGAGAAAGGGTATCAGTGTTTGTGAAATAGTTCTATCTGGTGAATACAATGTAACCCTTCCATTAATTACAATAAAAATTATATGCAAAAAGAAAAAATGGCATTTGCTGGGAAGTGGATGAAACTAGAGCAAATCATGTTGAGTGAGATAAGTCAAGAGCAAAGGAACAAAAGGCCCATGGTCTCCTTGGTATGTGGATATTAGATCCAAACAGTACAACAGCGGTGACTCAATATTTGGGTACCCAAGGCTATAGACATGGTCTTGGAGATGTAAACATAACTACATAGTCATAAAAATATGTGATGGTGGGGCTGGGAGTTTGGCCTAGTGGTTGAGTGCTTGCCTAGCATGCACAAAGACTTGGGTTTGATTCCTCGGTACCACATACATGGAAAAAAGCCCGAAGTGGTGCTGAGGCTCAAGTGGTAGAGCTCTAGCCTTGAGAAAGCCCAGTGAGAAAGGACAGTGCTCAGGTCCTGAGCTCAAGCCCAGGACTGGAAAAAAAATATGTGATGGGATATATACTCTATAGATATAATGTTATATTATATATATTATATATATGTATCTATGGTATACAAACCCTCAGCTTAATTTTAATTATTTTCTAAATCTATGTGCCAGTGATTGCATTTAGAGAATCCCTTCTTGAATACTTGTTGGTTAAACATGACATCTGAAATATGATGTAAAAATCAGTGTTAAAATCTTTCAAAAAAAAGAATACAACAGGTGTTAAACAAGAGCAAACATTAAAAATAAAAGATTGACACTCATGATATTCTGCTAAGATTCAGGAGTAGACAACATGGAGTTTCCCCCCTGTGAAACATATTTAGTGAAAACCATGTTTTCAACCAAGAAGAGAGTTGATCATGTTATCTTAGTCCTCAGTATGAATCATGTGGTTTTTTTCCCCCCTGGAATATGCTTTTGTTTCTATGTCTTCCCACTTTTCCATTGTCTGTGCATAGAAATTGTTCTGTAGCGTGTCTGTCCACAGTCTCAGTTTAACCTCATCAGCCAAGTTAAAGTGGGAGTGTTGGGGCTGGGAGCATGGCCTAGTGGTAGAGTGCTTGCCTACCATGTACAAAGCCCTGGGTTCAATTCCTCATGTACCACATACACAGAAAAAGTTGGAAGTGGTGCTGTGGCTCAAGTGGTAGAGCCCTAGCCTTGAGAAAGCCCAAGGACTGCCCAGGCCCTGAGTTCAAGCCCCGAGTCTGGCAAAAAAAAGTATGGAGTATCACCAGGGTTTTACTAGAGAAGCTTGCATGACTTTATGAGTTACAATGGATAATAAAGTTACAAAGGAAAAAATTTTATTTTATTTTAATTATTTACTATTTAGTAGCTATTACACTGTAGACCTAGAGCTACACATTTCACATGTATTTTCCATGTTTCAACTGTGAAACAATACTATGTAATATAGATAGGATATATATGTTGAGAATATCACAGTGATGCTCTTTTCTAAAATTAATTTATGATTAAAATAGAAAATAAATGAAAGGGAAATAAGGATGGATGGGGAGAATTACTGAACCGACTCTTAGCCTTGAGATGAAGAGCTCAGGGACAGTGTCTAGGCCTTAAGTTCAAACCTCACAACCAACAAATTATCAAAAAAATCAAACATTCCCCTTTCGTCTGAAAAAGAGCACAGCCATGGGTTAGATTTCAATAGTCGCCTCTTGTCTCTAACTTTCGCTCCACATATCCTGGGAGACAATACAGAGGCTGATGGAGCGGGTAGACAGAGGGGCTCAGCAGAGCCTTGCCCACCACCCAGTTTGTTCATCAGGAAAGATGTGCAGGTGCAGGAGAGACCCACCAGAGCCGCCACCCCACAGGGTGCTGATACAAACAGGATAAGCAGATAATCAGAGCTTCCTAATTAATATCTGCTGTCCATTAATGAGACACATGGGGCCTGGCATGTGGATCTCTAACCAGGTCCAGGGTTGTCCTTTTTCGGCAAGGAAGAGATAGAAAATAGAAATTCCCATCATTGCTGGGATGATATATGCTTGCCACCACATTCAATTTCCCTCTAGGGAAATGGAGTCTCATTTCACTTTTCTGCCCTTACTGGCCTAGAATTACGACCCAGCGAAAGGGTTGGGAAGGAGAGTATTTCTGGCTTCAAATCACAACTCTCCCATCCTTAGCCTCCCAAGTAGCTAGAATTACAGGCATGAATCAGTCATGATTTTTTTTTTTGTCTGTTGTGGGGCTTGAACTCTGGGCCTTGGTGCTGTCCCTGAGCTCTTCAGCTCAAGCCTACTGCCCTACCCTCGAACCACAGCCCCACTTCCTGTTTTTTAGGGGTTAATTGGACATAAGAATCTCATGTTCTTTAGCTCCTGGGCTGGCTTTGAACCTTGATCCTCAGATCTCACAGATCTCAGCTTCCTGAGTAGGTAGGATTACAGGTGCGAGCCTTTTTTTTTTTTTAATGAAGAGACAGGTTTTAGCCACTATGAAGATTTTGGTGTGGGATAGTCTTGAACCAAAATTTTTCTGATCTATGCCTCCCTTGAAGCTAGAATAACAGGCCCTCTTCCTTCTCCTTTTTCCGTCTCTCTTTCTTTCTTTTCTTCGATGGTCTCACTATGTATCCCAAGCTCATTTCTTTGGGGGGGTGGGGCTTGAACTCTGGGCCTGTTCATCTCAAGGCTAGTGCTCTATCACTTGAGCCACAGCACCACTTCTGGTTTTCTGGTGGTTATTTGGAGATAAGAGTCTCATGGACTTTCATGCCTGGTCTGGCTTTGAACCTCAGATCTCAGCCTCCTGAGTAACTAGGATCACAGTTGTGAGCCAGCGGCGCCCAGCTCCTAGGCTGGTTCTGAACTTAGGATCTTCATGTCTCTGCTTCCCAAGTCTTTGGATTCAAATTATGTCCCATCATACCAGCCAGCTTTGGAGACAGGCTTTGAACCCACAAATAACTCCCCTATAAAAGTTTTTGATTACCATGTGACCTGATTTCTAAACAAATCTACCAGGATGCATACATCCAAATAGAAGTTGAATCTTTTCAAATCACGTTGGAAAGGCACACACACTTTATTTATGGAACTTTTGTTTTCTTTTTTGAGACAGAGTCTTGCTCAGCCTGACCTCTAACTTGAGATTCTCCTTCAGCCTCCACAGGACTGATACTACATGTATGAACCACTCTGAACAACTGGGGAATCTTTTTGAATATTGAAAAGTCTATCTTTTGAAAATGGCTGAAGGTTCCTTGGAACTAAATCTGGTGAGTAAGATTGGTCATCATCTCATTTTTTTAATTTAAGCATGGTGTGATCACAAAGGCGTCTATAAGCTCAAATTTCCCATAGGACTTACATGATTGCTTTAACACACTTTGGGCATTTTAACATGACTAAATATGGACATGACATAACTAAATATGGCTAAATATTGTAAGAGTCTATGTAGAAACTAATTTCCCAATACACGTTGCATTTATAACTTTACACATGCAGACTAAGTTAATGGGCATGTTAAACCATCTTTAAACATTTTCTATGATTGAAAGAAAACTAGAATATGCTGTTTCAACAGCTATTTAAGGAGATTTCTGTTAAACCCATGTTCATGTTCCTTGTAAGTGTTTTATCATGTAAATACAGATGAATGATCTTATACATGCCTCCGGCTCTCTTCCTGTTTCATATTTAGGAGTTAGAGGAACATTTGGAAGGGAGACTTACATATCAACCTGTGTAAAAATATATTTGCATGAAAATTGAGGTTACATGTCTTGAAACACAGACCACTGAGAATAGTGAGCAGTAAAGTTTGATTCAGATATATCTGAAAGAAGAACATGCTGTTCCACGGTAACACAAAAGTGAGAGGTGAGAGCATGTTGACGCTCAGAAGAGTGTGAGGTTTGCACTCCTGAGGCAAAATCTTCACACTGTAACATGTTCAGGAAGGCCTACAATGACCAGTCAAGTGGTCGACTGGAGCTTGGGAGAAATTCTGTGAGCCGGTTGGTGTCAGCAAGCTAGCCTGCGATGAACCATGGTGGAAAGACTAGCTCCACTAACGTGGTGGTTGCTGTCCAGTCAGACTTCTCCCCCTTCCACAGTGCTGATTGTTTAACCAAGGAAGTACAGCACAACGAGCTGTAAATCTGATGAAGCTCCACTGACTTTCCTCTTCTGTGTCAGTTTCATGTCGCCAGGACATGTGTACTTTTCAGATGTATGCTTCATCTTTCTACCAAGGATCACTGGAAAGCCCTACAGGTAAGGCTTGTTTTAGGTTAATAATGAAGTAAAGTGACTATTTCCTTCAGTATCTCATCACTCACTGTACCGTGGGACCTGGTGTAGGCAATGTCACAGGGATGCAAGGCATGGAGAGTCTCTGCAATTCTTTCATCCTGTAAAGAAGAAACACATGAGCTCTCTTTCACCCAGAGAGGTCAGGAGTACTCATAAGGGTAAAAGAGAAAGCCCTGGGGTACATTGCTGGGATGTTGATGGCCAGAAACTGGATAACAGCATTTGATCATTATTTGCTCTCTGTTCCTCACACATAGTATGGCTGTATGCAATACCCATGAGTTAATTGGTGAACCAGAATTATTTAATAAGGAGGTTATTATAACCTTGGAAAGAGATTATCAACGATTTGCCTTTCATTGAATGGCGTCTTCATCCACAGCATTCCTTTGGGAAGTAGTGAGCTTATTTGAATTGTGCTGAGTGCCCCAAAAATTCCCACAAGAAAATTAATTAATTGAATTAATTAAATGGAGCTGGATCAGGCATGAGTGCCTCATGCCTGCAATCCTGCCTGCTCAGGATACTGAGATTTGAGGGTTGTGGTATGCAGCCTGCCTGGGTGAAAAAGCCCTTAACACTCTTGTGTCAAATAAACCACCAAAGAGCCAATAGTATAAAATTCAAGTGATATAGTGCTAGTGCTGGACTGGAGCAAAAAAGCCCAGGGGCAGTGCCCAGGACCAGCATGAGAGAGGGGGGAGTGGGAGGGGGAGGAGAAGGAAAGGGTGAGGAGAGAGAGAGAAAGAGGGGGGAGGGAGGGAGGGAGGGAGACAGAGAGAGAGGAAGAGGGAGAGAGATATTAAACCAAGGCTTTTAGTACTTTTAATGGGCTAGTCTTTTAAGAAAAGGTCTTCAGAGCTATATTGTAAATCGTATTCTTTAGTTTGCAAAAATACATTGTGTAGCTGGGAGTCGGCGGCTCACACCTATAACTCTACTTAGTCAGGAGGCCAAGATCTGAGGATTGCAATTCAAAGCCATCCCTGGCAGAAAAGTCCATGAGATTCTTACTTCCAGTTAACCACCAGAAAAGTGAAAGTGGTGCTGTGGTTCAAAGTGGTAGAGTGCTAGCCTTGAGCAAAAGAGCTCAAGGGGACAATGCCCAGGCCCTGAGTTCTAACCCCACAACCCACCACAAACAAACCTCCCAGCCCTCCAAAACCCCCCAAACAAAACAAAAAGCCTAAAACATTACATAGGTTAAATATGATGCATATTTGTGAAAGGTATATTTGATAAGTTATACTTGTTATACTGAGCTTGAAAATATCCCCATTCTATCTCACATCCCAAAGGAATTTATCAGGCTCAGGCTCTATTTCCTAATTTTCCTTAAGTACTCAGAAAAATGTTGTTTTTTTTCCCAGAAGTTATTCTTCAGGTTAAGTGGCTCTTGGGTTTTCTGTCTTTTGTCCATTTTTCTTATATATTTTCTTCCCTTTGTTTACTGTGCATACTACCATTCTCTTCTCTGAGAAGATCCATTTCTTGCCATTTTATACAGCAATAGTTTAGAACTAAGCCATTGCATTTGGATTGTAAGTGACAGAAGAGAATGACTCTACATCTTGTTATTACCTAAACAACTACCATCTGTCACTATACCACAAGGCACAAACTGATCAACATGTATTTGGTTTCAATAAGCAATTATATCAAGTTGTATCAGAAGCCATAAAGCACAGCAACTTTTCACGCAAATGTAATCCCATCGCTAAGGATTCTAAAAGGAGGAGCACCCCAAGTGTAAGATGTGGTAGGCATACCTGTCTTGATACCTGGTCATGAGCCTCATTGAGGAGATTTGTTAACCAGAACGACCTCAGTGTCTGTCCCTGGACCTCCACTTAGACACTGGAAGCAGCTGGTCACCAGGACTTGCTTTTGATAACTTGGTGCTTTGAACAACTATGTACCTGTGGTTTGAAGGACTTTCTATCTAGTTCCCTACAATCTTTTTCCTGGGTCAGCTCCAGCTGTGCCTCTGACACAGCTCTTGGAGCCCTGCAGCCCCTCCCACCTCCATATTATTGTGAAGTGTAATATGTGATCTGAGAGTTAGTAATTAAGATTGGAATAAAAGAGCTTGCATTGCCGGTGGCTCAGGCTACCAGAGTGACCTCAGTAGTACCTGGCAAATTAATGCCAATGAAATGGATGTTGCTCGTGAAATTGTGGAAAGACCTGTACGCTCATTTTTGTTTCTGACATGGCTTGCTTAGAAAAACCTGGAATTGGTTAAATGGAGTTTCCCCTTTGAGGGGTTGGAAAACATTGAAATTCCTGTTTGGTCTCCTTGTATGTCTATCTTTGTGTAAAACAGAATTGTGATTTCAACAACAGAATGCATATCATAACTGAACTTCTCTTTAGGCAGGAGTGACCTTGAACACTGCCTATAATTAACTGGAGCAAGGCTACAAATGTGGCTGTAAATGAGTAGGGCTGAAGGCTAATTTGAATACATGAGCAGCTAAAATGGAGCAGTTTGTCTTTAGTCAAGCTGAGGCATTTGATGATTCATAAATGATCCTAAAGATAGAAATGTGCAACAGAGAGCTATCAACTGTATACCCAGAAGCTTGGCATTATTCAGGACAAGCTTGTCACCCTTACATATGTTCATGTTCCTTCTCCCAATATTTTTATTTCTGTAAAGTCTCATCAGTATCCGATTGTGTTAATCAGACTTTCTGCTGTTGTGACAGAATGACTGAGAAAAGAACGTTGAGAGAGGAATGATTTATTCTGACTCATGCTTTCAGCCCATAGTTGGCTCTATGCTTTTGGGCCTGAGGTGAAGGCAGACTATCACTGTAGAACAGAGCAGCTCACATCATGGTGTCCTGGAAAAGAAAGAGAGAGAGAGAGAGAGAGAGAGAGAGAGAGAGAGAGAGAGAGAGAGAGAGAGAGAGAGAGAGAGAGAGAGAGAGAGAGAGAGAGGGGGGGGGGAGGGAAAGAGAGGGAGAGAGAGGGAGAGAGAGGGAGAGAGAGGGAGAGAGAGGGAGAGAGGGAGAGAGGGAGAGAGGAGAGAGGAAAAGAGAGGAAAGAGAGAGACAGGGAGACACAGTGAGTGAGGAGAGGAGAAACATGTTGGAGAGACAGAGAGAGAGGAGAGACAGAGAGAGGAGGGAGACAGAGAGAGAAAGGAGAGAGAGATACAGAGAGAGACAGGAAGAAAGGAAGGACAGAGGGAGACACAGAGATATGTTGTGCTTTTCGGCTTCTTCCTTCTTTCCCTTTTGTTCTGTCTAGGCACCCAGACCATGAGCGGTGCTTCCGACATTCAAGATTGTCTTTAAACACTCTCAATAACATATTCAGAAGTGCGCTTTACTAGCTTTCTAGGCCCTTCTCAATACAATCAAATAGACAGTTAAATAGGCAGTTAATATTAATGGTCATACCAGCTTACCTAGAACTAAGATCTCTGAGGCACTTTGAATTTTCTCCTCCACCCATAATTCTGATCACATGTCTGGTCTTGTCTATTCTTTTGGTCAAAATGTCTCATTTTGGCAGAGGGCTTATGGCTTTCTTTCAGTCCTGAGTCCATGCCCCTAGTTCATTTTTGTTCTTTTTGCATTATTGAGTAATCATCTGTTACATCCCCTTGCTTCAATTCCTATCTCCTCAATCCCTCTTGTGTTCAATATCATCTGTGGCAGGTGCCTAATATATTATTTTAATCAAATTTTGTGATCCCAGCTACAAAATCTTCTATTGGCTTCTCATAGGAAAAACTCTACACTTCTCTATGGAGTTTTTAAGGGTTTCTTTGATATGACCTAAATTTAGACCCTTCAAGTCCTCTGCTTGCATTTAATATCCAGAAATAGGATTCCTACTTCTGTTTGGCTTAGCTCACCTAGTCCAGTATCTACTCCTGTCCTTATGTCCTGTTATTCCGGTCTCAGGTGTTTTTCTAAGTACAACTGAAATTCTATCCAGGGTGAAGCCCAAACTAGCCCATTTCAGGCCAATACTGCTGGGTTGTTCTCTGCACCTAGAGGTTCTGTAAAATGTAAAATTTGCAAAATCTGACTTGTATTTTGTGCACAGTGCGTGACCCAGTGATGAAATGAAAAGGAACTGAGGTCCAGTTTACTGTTGGCAGACCTGGACAGGAGACTCAGGATTATCCGATGCATGTTCTTGGCAGTGCCACTCTTGTTTAAAGCAGTATAGTAACTTTCTCTTGGATGATTATTTAATAATTCCTCAGTATATTTATTTAATGATTGTATAGACTCTTCAATGAGAAGATTGGCTTTTTTTCTCTCCATATATACCTCTTCAACTTCCAGGTAAGAGAGACCAACTGAGGTGAGCTCAATGGACAGCAATTTTTTTTTGGCTAGTCCTGGGGCTTGAACTCAGGGCCTGAGCACTGTCGTTGGGTTTTCTCAAGCCTAGAACTCTACCACATGAGTCACAGCACCATTTCCAGCTTTTTTTTTGCCAGTCCTGGGCTTGAACTCAGGGCCTGAGCCCTGTCCTTGGATTTTCTCAAGGCTAGAGCTCTACCACTTGAGCCTCAGCACCACTTCTGGCTTTTTTTTTCTATGTATGTGGTACTGAGGAATCGAACACAGGTCCTCGTGCATGCTAGGCAAGCACTTTAACCACTAGGCCAAACTCCTGGCCCCCATTTCCGGCTTTTTCTATATATGTGGTAGGGAGGAATCGAACCTGGGTCTTTGTGCATGCTAGGCAAGCACTCTACCACTAGGCCAAACTCCAAGCAAGTTTTTTTTTGATGACTTCTGTACTTATATAATATTTAGAACAAGAATTGAAGCTTCAAAGATGGGAATAAATTTGTATTGAATGCCACCCGTGGCTAAGCACCCGCTCTGGGAATAGTTCTTTTATTTCAGTCCCCATTTCTGTCATTCTTTTATCTCATATTTCTCAATTGTCTCCTAGTTTAGATAAGTAGCCAAAGTGGCAATTAGACTCAAATCTTACCCACTTTCTGTCTGACACTTGGCCTTTGTAGAATGAAGTAATCTAAGATTTAGATATGTGTCATGTTTTAGCTGCATGGAGATGGACTAGAACGATTTTTTTTTTTTGGTTCCTTGTTGAATCATGAGGCAAGCTTGTGAGACTCAAATTTGAAACTTTTAATAGGCACTCACTACCCTCCTGTATTCAATGCCCAACCACAGGGTACTTGGCACCGCCGATGACGGTGTAAATAATGGGTCTCTATAATTATGCCTGAAATACACTTGGCCAATTTTCTAGAGTGACAACTCTCATCTGGGTGGTATTAGAGCACTTTAAAGTGGTCAAAGTTCTGATTTGTCTGATTTGTTAAAAAGCACTGAACCGTTTTTACCCTGAAGAGATGAAAAGGGTAGAATCTGACTCACTTAAGGCATTACATGAGTTCTATTTCTGAAGAGAAGAGAGTTGAGATCTTATGCCCTAAAGTAGCTCTCGGAGACCTGTACATCTCCATTCTTTCCTTGGTGTTGCCTCTACATGTCCCTTCCTCGTGGGCCTCCCTGCTCTCCAACTTAGGAGTTTTCTTATTAAAATGACCATGGAATCCCTTTGGTTGCCTTTTCTGATTATAACTTCCATTTTGTGTAGTGTATCCCTATGGCCTCAGTGTCTTTCATGCACCTCATTTATTACCTTAGTGGTGGTGGTGGTTTTCTATAGAAGATCCAAATTGTGTTCTGGAACTGGAAATGAGGAGAGTTGGTGTTTCTCCCCATCTTCTGTCAGGTGTGTCCTTCCCAACATCTCTTATGGACAGGAGCTGGGAAATTCAGGACCCGAGAGGAATAATAAAGAAAGAAACCTTGCAGTGTTAATGATTTTTCTTAAAATCAGACTTCTACTTATTCTCCCCATAACAGAATTTAGAAATCATCTACCCCTGTGTTTTCTTTCCCACACCTTCCAATTCATAAATGAGTAAGCTCAACTTCACCGATTCCCAACTCAGCTCTTCTTACTATAGTAATAGCATGATGTCTCAACTCCGATCTGTCCTTTCGCTTCTCAATTTTATGGAATCAATAGAACCCTTATAACCTGATGTCTCGCTAATTTTTAGTTCTTACAACTCTCCAACTCAAACTGACATTTTGGTCAGAGTAGATTTTATTGCCATTTGAAAATGAAAATCCTGTTACTATATTCATGGTTCCCCTTTTGCCTATATTGTTATCATTTCTTATTCTCAACTGTAAGTTTTGCCTATTTGTGCCAAGTATTGGAAAGAATTTGACTTTTTAGGATTACACATTTAATCATCTATTACATGGATAATCATGAACAAAGTTAATGAGTTTGTTTCCTTATAGAATAGTTGGATAAACTGTGGTTAGAAAAGAATTGCTCAATTTCCAGACAAGAGTAGACCATAATAGCACAAATTTATTTCTTAATTCCCATCTCAGTGTTTTCATAGTCCATAGTGCTTTTCTAAACATCCTATCTCTCACTCTCTCAGGATTTCCAGAGTCTTTCAGCTTAACTCTTAGTTACATAACACTTTCTGACATTTGATCTTTGTCATAACTATTAGCATGGCCTGAAATCCCCCACTTGTTTTTTTTTGTTGTTGTTTTTAGAAGACTATACATCACCACACTGATACTAGGTTTCATCATGTGGCTTGTTTTGGCTAATAGAATGCAAACAACTTGAATATATACCATGTATATGTGTGAATTTCTGTCGGTTTTCTCTTTCATCCCATTTGCCACAAGAATGACCTGTTGCAAACAGGGCTGTTTCCTTAGTTTGAGTCCTAGGTGGAAAAATATATGGTCTTACAGTAGTTGGCCAAATATAGGTATAAGACAAAAATTTATGGTTGTGTACCTGTGAAATTTAAATTCATTTGTTCAGAGATTTGCCACAGTGATAGAAAGCAGCTAACTGCTATTTTGGGAATTCCTTTTCCTCCAAAGCTCCAGGGTTGTGTTATAGTTATAGAAAGACTTTAGGGCCTCAGAACAGTGGGTTTGTTCCCTGTGTGAGCAATTCTTCTAGGTCTGATGATGCTGTAGGCCCATGTTTGGGGCATGAGTCTTCAACTGGGATTCCAGGATCTAAAGGTGAGTCACAGCTACTTCTTTCCCTCCAGATCCTTGTAAGCTTCTGTTTTCTTGCTGCATACCCTTTGGGCCATGGCAAGGACTAACTGTGCCAATTTGTCTGCCATGAGGAAGAGGGAAAATAAATCAGAGATAAAAAATAAGTTGCTATTCCAGATGACTGTTTAGTTACATTTCTAGTTTAGGGAAGTGTTCTGTGTCCTAGGCACTGCTGACCTAGGAACTAGGTAAATCTTCTAGTGTAGTATAGGACCCAGGGAACCACCATGGTGGTGGTGGTGGTGGTGGTGGTGGTGGTGTGTGTGTGTGTGTGTGTCTGTGTGTAACAAACCATTGAAAACTGCTAATTTAACTCTTCCCTTCCTTTCCCTTCCTTCCTTCTTCCTTCTTTTCCTCCTTTTGTACTGCTTCTTCCTTCCTTTCTTCCTTTTGTACTGGGGGTTCTGTGCTTGATACGCAGATGAGATACCATTAAGTGATGTGCCCAGTCCTGTTTTTCAGATTATAGGTGTGTGTGTGTGTGTGGTGTGTGTGTGTGTGTGCATGTGCGCTAGTCCTAGGGCTTGGCTCAGTCCCTGAGCTACTTTTGCTCAAGGCTAGCCCTCCACCACTTGAGCCACAAAGCCACTTCCAAATTTTTACGAGTAATTTATTGAAGATTCACCAGGACTTTCCTGTCCTGGCTGGCTTTGAACTATGATACACAGATTGTCGCCTCTTAAGTAGCTAGACTTACAGGAGTGAGCCATTAGATCCTGGCTCATTGGTTACTTTTCACATAGGCACAAGCCTGTCATTGTTGGACTCATAGGCACATGTCACAGAGTGCAGCCTCCCTCTGGGGAGATGGCATCTCTTACTAGCTTCCTGGCTCTCTTGGCACTGTGATCTTCGTGATCTCAGCTTGATATGTATGTGCTTTTGGGAGAGCATATATGAGTCAATTACAAAAGTTTACCGCTTCCACCTGTCCCATGTTCAGTGCTTGAGGGTTTTTGAAAGAGTGAAAGAGGAAGGGAAAGTGATTTAAGAATTCCCCCATGTTAATAAAGCAGCCAATGCAGTCACAAATCTAGTGTCTTAGGAGACCTTCCCACAGTGAAAGGTGCTTTCACTTTGAAAAGTATGGCTTCCACACAGTTTCCCAAGCAGGAGGGAAGGTTCCACATTGGGCAAGAGAAGAGATTATGCATTCTTTGAATAAGAGAGGTGATTTTTATATGTGTGCATGTTAGAACTGAGGAAGGCAATATAAAAAAATTATGCCTTATAGGCAGCAGATCCTACCTTTTTTCTTGGACACACAGCAACTCATTTATGAAGGCAGAAAGGCTAGCTGGAGATTAGCCTCACTCATGTTCCATGCTGTTCGTTGCCTGCTTAAAAGAACGTGGATGCTTTTATCTTTAGACACACAACAGATAGTCTGTCAGCTCAGGCTTTTAGAAATTTAAATATGCAAGCTTTTGGCAGAATAGGTATCTCTGCAACCTTTCTTAATAATAACAGACTGCTGTTCAGTGCCTGGGGTACACTTTAGTGGGGACATCTCATTTTGGCATATGTATGAAAAGGAAAATTCTATGTAGTAGGATTACTTTAGCAATATGATATTTCAGAAAGAGCTGAGATTTAAATTACCACGGGGCTGTATTATTAAAGTGAGAGATTTATTCAGTTTACATGACAAATCCCTGGAGAGATAAATGTACTTATATTATAGGTGAAATCAAAAAGGTAAATAGCAAGTCTGTACACCATTTTCTCTTAAGTGGTATTTTTGTTATAGGAGGATTTCTTCAGGCAAAAGTAGATAGAGGAGGGTTTAATCAGACTGTGAACAATTAGGCTCAGAGGGAACCAAAGGATTTTGGGAGAAGCTTATTTTTAGACAATAAGTTATGATAGTGGACCCTAGAATAGAAGGAATTTTACCTACGAAGGAACTTTTTTTTTTAGAGGTCTCTACCAGGGAATGGTATGTTAATAATTGATGATTTACTCATTTCTTGATTGTCAACGTTGCTGAAGGGGATCCCAGAACTGGGATACTGACCTTGCACACACACACACACACACACACACACACACACACACACACACACACACACACACACACACCATGTATCTCAAGCTTCTCTTCCTGAATTTTTGCTTCTACCTTGAAGAAATTCCAGTTATGGTTTCATGAGTCTCACCACTGTGAAAGCACCTCTGCCTCCTTGCTCTCAGTTCTGTGCATCCTTTCCTGAAGAGCAAACACCAGGCTCTCCTCTGCTTGCAAATTCTTCCTTACACGAATCAGTACACTGATAATTCTATTGCCTATGTAGTTTCTACATCAAATTTCAGAACTTTCTCCCAGAATATGGCTCTATTGCCACATTCCAAAGTGTTGCTGTTGACAATGAGTGGTGATAGAAATGTCAGAGCAAAGGGGACCATCTGCTGTTTTGAAATGCTTAGAAATCCTGTGTACACAATTTTTTGCTATCCCTCACCCCCTGACTCCTCTCATCAGACCTTTTTTTTGTCAGTTGTGGGACTTGAACTCTGGGCTTGGGCATTGTCCTTGAGCTCTCGAGCTCAAGGGTAGTGCTCTACCACTTTGATACAGCACCACTTCGGATTTTCTGGTGGTTAATTGGAGCTAAGAGTCTCATGGACTTTTTTCCCCCTGAGCTGGCTTTGAATTGAGATCCTCAGATCTTAGCCTCTTGAGTAGCTAGGAGTATAGACATGAGCCATCTGTGCCTGGCTATCAGAACTTCTTTTTTCCAGTCCTGGGCTTGAGCTCAGGGCCTGAGCACTGTCCTTGGACTTTCTCAAGGCTAGAGATCTACCACTTGAGCCTCAGCACCACTTCTGGCTTTTTGCTGTGTATGTGGTACTGAGGAATCAAACCCGGGTCTTCATGCATGCTAGGCAAGCACTCTACCACTAGGCCAAACTCCCAGCCCCGATGTCAGAAATTTTTAATGATACAATCTTAAAGATGGCAAAATGATACACAATGTTCCAATATATGTGGAAATAGACTTGGGGGCTACTAAATTAGACTCCAGGTCTAGATGATGCTGGCTGAAGAAATACTGAGGAAGATGAGGATAATTATATTTAGAGATGAATAATGAAAATATGAGAAGCTGCTAAGGGACCATTCTCAAGAAGATGTCATGCCCTGGTGGTAAGTCAAGTTCAAGGTAGGCATTGAGATCCTAGTAAATAGATAATGGACCCAAGAGGTGTGGAAAAAGGAAATAGCTTTGCAAGTCCTGTGCTAAATTTTCAGAAAATCAAGGTGGAGAAGAGATGGGCATGGATGTAGTTATTCATAAATTCAGCAGATATTTATTGTTGACTACATACTAGAAGAATGAACTGTGTACCTCACAGATCATAGCTAGCTGAAATTCAGAGTGTAACAAGGAAAGGAGGAGAATGGAAAGCCAGATACTTCAAGATTCTTTGTGTGGGTCTAAGAAGGGTGGACAGAGAATATTCTGCCAGAATGCCACTGCTCAGGAGTAGCTTGATGCTTCTGTCTTGTGGAATACTCTGGAATACTCAGAAATACTCTGTAATCTGCCAAGTCTATGGCTTAGCAGGATGTCAGCTGTTGGCACGATGCCTAGCACCTCAGTGAGAGCAGAAATAGCTGGTAGTGGCTGAGGACTGACATTGTTGGTCAAGCCATGATGGAAAGGAGCAAATTCCTTGTTCTTAATGCCTTCTTGGGGTTTTGAGAGCAGAGAGTTCATCACAGCTGATGCTCTTTCCTTCTCACGGAGTCTCATTTTTGAAAAGTACCTATCACATGTCTGCAGTGCTTTTTCTCCTTTATTTCCTTCTTGAATTAACTCCCACTCACACCCTCTCATTTCTAATCATCCTTCAAAGACAGGGATATTGAAGTATTTACAAAAAAAGGGCAATTGGAGTTCATTCGAACCGTTCCTTATTCTGCCTGCCAAGTAAGTCCTGTGTCCACAGCAGGAAGTTCAATTAGCAAATCCATGAATCAGGGTTTTTAATTATACATTTATTTGAAAGGAAAATGCTAGCTTCACTTCTACCAGATACCTTACTCATGGGAAACACAGCATGACTTTGACTGAGCCTGGGTCCTTGTGGTAAAACGTGAGGTGGTGAAATGCAAACATGTTGGCTGGAATTCACTCACATTTGTTCATGGGTTATTTCTGTCTTTTGTAAGTAGCAAGAATTTTCGGTTGTATGATAAAAAATTAGAATCAATTCTAGAAGGGTAGGAAGCATCCTAATTAAGAGATTTGCTAATTGTCGCTCCCTGTAGTGCTTGTGGACTATATTTGGTTTTTAAGTCATGACTAAGCATCTGAACAGTATATTTTGCTCGGAGATGCTTTCTATTACTATCTTGCTTCCCAGCTAGACGGTTTGCTCTCTTGAAAATTCAGAATATTTCTTCTTTCCTAATTCTTCCTCTTCTCCTTTCTGACCTTCCCTTCCTTCTTTCCACTATAGCTCTTGAATGTAAAGGGCCCCCACAAATGCACGTGAAATGTCTTCTATCTTTGGTGGGTTGTGCTATTTAAGGGGGACTCAGTTCCATGGAATTTTTTTTTTTGAAGTTATACAGAGTTTTATTCGGCGCCTAGCATCGAGAATCATACTGACCGGTCAGGGCTGTCTCTAAGATGTGAGAGAGCGACCCCGCCTAATCTTACAGGCTACTTTTATAGACCGTCAGCCATGTGGTTGGGCGTGGCCACACACAGATGGCCAATGGAATTCAACGTAGTTGATTGATGGTGGGGCAACCACTGACACCTTTGCTGTTTGAACAGACCTATCATCTCGTTGGGCTTCTGACACACTGCTCTGACGACAAAGGAAAGGGAGGGAGTTTCGTTTGACTTTACCTCTATTTCACTAGATTAGAAGCTAAATTGGAAGCCATCTGCTTATATAGTAGGATACATAGCCAAGTTGAAGAGCCAGTCTTTTTGTTTTTTTTTGTCGGTCCTGGGGCTTGAACTCTGGGCCTGGGCACTGTTCCTGAGCTCTTCAGCTCAAGGCTACAGCCTTACCCCTTGAGCTACAGTGCCACTTCATGTTGTCTAGTGGTTAGTTGGAGATAAGAGTCTCATGGACTTTAGTGCCTGGGTTGGCTTTGAACCTTGATCCTCAGATCTCAGCCTCCTGAGTAGCTAGGATTATAGGCATGAGCCACCATGCTGGCAAGAGTCAGTCTTTCTCCACAGCAAGGCCAGCAGCAATGTTTGTTGCCCTTGAGGAGGATCCATCAGAAGAGTGCACAGAAAAAATCATATTAAGTGAAGTAAGCCAGACTCAATGGAACATAGGCTCAGTGGTTTCTCTCATTTGTCATAATCAGTAGAAACCTTGGGCTCTCCTAGCAGAGATTTGCAATAGAGCAAAACCTAGATACATAAGGCCATATAGTATGATGCTAAATGAAAGGACCTCTAGGATATAGAAACAAAAGCCATATAATGAGTGATTGTTGTCCTTAATGTACTATGTTATCTCTCATCTCTTTTGCTGTCCCTTGGTTATCTCATATTTCACTTTGTTATCTGATATATTGGATAAATGTGTTTTTGATTATTTGAAATTGGATAGGGAAGGGGGGAAAACAAGATGAGGGGTAGGGGTGGGGGGAGGGAAATGGGGACCAAGACATAAGAAACGGTATCAAGTATGTGAATTAATGCACCTTCTATCTGGTGAATATAATGTAACCCTTCTATTAATTACAATAAAAATATATGAAAAAAAGAATAGTGCATAGACCACAGAGCCGGCACAGGTCAGTGCTGCCTTTCTTTCATAAGAAAAAGGAAAGGCTATTTTGAATGAGGAGGAGGGAGCAGAAGACCAGCATGCTGCCCTGAGTGCATTTTTCTCAGGAGGGGAACAGGAATGCATGACATTTAACCATTTGGAAATCAATTTCCCTTGGGCTGTCAGAGAGTTGAAGGGTACTTTTTTTTCCCCCGGCATACTCTTTCTCACATTAGAACCTCTTTGATTAAAAACTTAACCATTTGCATTTATTTAACTAGTGAGAAAATAAGACAAAGGAAAGGAATAGAAAAGAATCCACTCTGGAGATGGGTGCTTGTAGCTCACACCTGAAATCCTAACTACTGGGGAGGCTGAGATCTGAGGATCGTGGTTTGAAATCAGTCCAAGCAGAAAAGCCTAAGAATCTCTTATCTAAATTACAAAAAAAATGCTATAGGGAGGAGTTGTGGCTCAAGTGATAGAGTGCTAGCCTTGAGCATAGACTATCAGGGACAGTCCCCAGGTCCTGAGTTCAAGTGTCAGGTCTGGCACACACACCATACACACACACCATACACACACACCACACACACACACACACACACACACACACACACACACACACACACACACACACACACATCAGTTCTGAAGGATGTGTATGAGGACGAACTCTCTACTGAAGACACAGTGTAATGAATTTAGATCAGTATTCTAAAGGATTCAACTATTGCACTGTATCACTAGTTCTGAGGAATTTATGATGGATTTTTATGATGAAAGATTTAGCTGGGCACCAGAAAATCATGCCTGTAATTCTAGCTGTTCCGGAGGCTGGAGTCTGAGGCCAGTCTGAGAAGACAAATTTGAGAGATTATGGCAAACAGCCATAAGTGGAGACATGGTTTAAGTTGCAAAGTGACAGCTGTAGGTGAAAAAGCTGAGCAACAATAAAAAGTCCCAAGTTCAAGCCCCAGTACTGGCACCAGAAAAAAAAAAGGCTTTGGGAAAATGTTAGTAACATTTTTTTTCCTTCATCCAAGGTAAGCTAGGGAAAATGGCATAAATAGGCTAGCACTATAATTTTAATATGTTTTTTTTTATTATCTTCAAGTGGTTGTACAAAGGAGTTTCCATCTAACAAAGCAGTTTATGAATACAATGCATCTTGGTCAATGGCACTCCTTTCAACACAGCTGAAATTATTCTGAATGGATTTTTCTTGACTATTTGGAGGAGTTACTTGATGATAATTGCAGAATAGTAGACTCTGTTTTCAGATAAATTTCTGCTATGCTCCTTTACTGGTGACATTTATTTTTCTTCACACCTGTCTCTCCTTATTTGTGAAGCAATACTACCTAAGAGAGAGGATTAAATGAGATGATACGAAGGGATTAAGTGTAAAGTGCTTTGTGAGTTGGTGGCACCCACTAATTGCTACTTAAATAAAAACGCTTGGCCTGGGAGATGTTGGCCTTCGCTAGGCCCTAAAGTTTTCAGTTTTTTTTTTCAAGTAGAGTAGTGGGGGGTTATGGATGCAGTGCTGAGTGTGTAGTAATGATTTAGTGACATTTTCAGTCTCTTTAATGTGGCTTAGTATGCTGGCACAACTGTAGCTTAGTCATTGAGATTTCCTGGTCACAGTCCTTAGTACTTGTCACCAACCAAATTATTGGTCACAAACAGATTGTAGTTCTTGAATAGTGCCTAGGCCTAGAGTTCAAGCCCCACCACCAATAAACAAACAAACAAAATCCATTGAAAGATTTCTTTTTCACTTTAGGAATAGATGAAACTTTCCAAAATAGTTTTTGGAAATGGTGTTATCAAGTCAACATTTATAAAATGGATACAGGTAGAAGGTACTTTCAATGTGCAATGTAATTTTCAGCCTGCAAATTTACATTTGTCAAAGAAGCACTTCTATGAAGTTTCTAGAATACTCCGGTCCTACTTGTCTCATTTATCTTTTTATAGCCTATGCACATGAACCGAAGTAGAAATTGCTAATTAGTACAGACAGACATAAATCTTTACAGTGTAATTCTGCCTAAATCTCTGGAAGAATACACTTGAGCTTGGGAAGGCTACAGAATAAAGGTAATTGTTCCTTTTCCTTAAATACAGTGAAAAGTGGTTTAAGAGTAAGTTTCTGTTTTCTCGGAAGCATGAATCTTGAGGCAGCATATTTCTGAAATCTGAAATTCTGAAATCAGTCAACTGAAATCTGGTTAAGAACATTGGTCTGACTGCTTTCTGGATGTTCAATTTTATAATTACGAACACCACAAAAGCATCATAGCTCAGCTCAATACCACTTTAGGAGTCTGCAGTTTCTCTCATGAGGACAAGGGAGACGAAGCTATGCTCATTATTGCAACACACGGTTTCTGACAATTAGCCATATTCTGGAACAGGGTAAGCTTTTCCACAGGGCAAATTGGGGGTTCCACATGCCTCATTAACCAGGACTAAATTATTCTACATCAAATGGGAAACCAGTCAGGGCTTCCAATTATAATTCAAAAATGTTTGTGGTTTTACACTGCAATAAAAATAACACTCTGGGGTGAAAGAATCAGATAAGGCACAGTTACAGGAAATGCTGGGGGAACAATTACCAAGAAGCAAAATTAAAAAGTTTTAAATGGATAGGTGAAACATGACTGGAATAAAGCTAGCCTCCCTCTCCATAAATTGCTGGGGAAATGGTTTTCATGAAGACAGTGACACCTTTGGCTTTGCAAGTCACGAACACCCCAAGAATGGCTGTTTTTATGAGATTGGTTTAATCATGAGTGGAGGGGAGGGGAATGAAATGCTCAATTTATAGTATTTAAAGAAGCCAATTCCTAACAGATGTTGCTGTATAGAACTATGTTTCCTTTTCAAACTTTTAGTTTTATTTCTTGGCAGTCCTAGAGATTTGAACTCAGCCAGGACCTTGCCCTTGCTAGGCAGGTACTTTGCACTTGAGCCATACTTCCATCTCAGTAAAAATATTTCTTTAGGAGTCTTGCCTCACGAAAGAAAAGCTGATGTCTAAGGACTGTTGGAAGTAAATAAATCATACATACACTGAACCTCGTACTGCATAAAGTTAATCAGAATAGGCATGAGGATGTCCGAAGTTGTAGCCAGGAATCTAGTGAACACAGTCTAAAACCCCGGTGAAAGGGAAAGTGGATCTCAAATACAGTAGTTAACATTTATTGATGCCAATCATTGTGCTAAGTGGCTCAGATGTGATTTAATCATATAGGGCAATAGCTGGGAACATGATATTTGGAGTCTGGCTGGATTCAAAGCTGTGAGGCTTTGTGAAATTACATAACCTTCTTGTGTTGTGCATGTTGGTTGAAGCTGTTTGACACAAATATAATGTGCGTTAACACATACAATTTTATATGTACCCAAGAACATATAGCTATATAACAAGCATAAAAGAGAACAAGGTGAATTTAAGTTTAGTAATATATGTTATTTAATCCAATGCATCAAGGATATTATAATGCCAACATTGAATCAACAGGGTACTCTAGATTCTTTGTTTGTACTGTTTTCCAAGCCAAGAGTGTGTTTCACACTTGGACTATACTTTCTCAGGCTCAGAACCCCCATGTGGCTGGTGACACTGGACACCCTTAGCTCTTCCTTACAGGTTGCCAAGGTTACTTGCCCACTGGTGTGTAATGATTGCAACTGCCACTTGAAGCCAGCAAAAATCCGAGTTTCCCTTGTCAAATGAGAAGCTTGTGGGCTTTCTAGGATCTCTTTCAAATTTGCAGCCACTATTTCAGTTCCTTCTGGAAAAAGAAAAAAAAAAAGAATCCAATTTCTGAATGTTGTGAAGCTTTTATACCTGTAGGTGGCTCCCTTTGGGGACATGGCCTTTGGCTTCCTACAAGGTATAATAAACTCAAGGCTGTCACCTTGATCTCAGGCTCAAAGTCGTTAGTGCAGATAACAAAAGGGCCTGAGTCCTAGCCTACTTCCCATCTGTGACGTCTCCTTACGGATTCCAAATTACAAAATGGTCAGACAAAGGATAAAGGGTGAAACAATGCAACAGTGATACAAGACAGTATGTTGGAAATGAACTTTGCAACTTAAAGGAGGGGGTTGGGGAAGGGAAAGTGAGAGAAAAATATGGAATGGGGTAACAATATTTTGTTTGTTTGTTTGTTTGGTTTTTTTTGGTGAGTCATGGAGCTTGAAGTTGGCCTGAGCCCTGTTCCTGAGCTCTTCAGCTCAAGGCTACCGCCCTACCCTAGAGCCAAGCCCCACTTCCCATTTTCTAGGAGTTAACTGGAGATAAGAGTCTCAGGTTCTTTTGTGCCTGGGCTGGCTTTGAACCTTGATCCTCAGATCTCAGCCTCCTGAGTAGCTAGGATTACAGGTGTGAGCCACCATGCCCAGCCCAGTGGGGAGTAACAATATTTGAAAAGAAATGCACCCACTACCTTATCTATGTAACTGTAATTCCTCTGTACATCACCCTGACAATAAAAAACAATCCACTATTTAAAAAGCAATCTTAGGAACATTTAGAGGATACTTGGATTTGATTCCTTCAGCATACTCTTTCTGAAGTGGGTATAAATAAAATCCTGAAGTAATGTTCTCACTACCTGAAATGTAACTGTAACCCTTCTGTACATTACCCTGACAATTAAAAAAAATTCTGGAATTTGAGGCAATCACAGTTCCCAGGTGGAGGCCACAGAGAAAGCCAGTAGTCACTGTGAATGAGGCAGTCCTGAGTAAGTGCACAGAGGTGAGCCCAGGATGCAGAGGGACCAAGGAGGGAGGAGTGTTCTTCTAGACTCGGGGAGTACTCAGCTGTGCAGGGAGCACTTTACTAGTCAGAGTTTGAATCTCCTGTGAGTCTTAGTCTTAGCCAGGTAATGCAGGAAAGAGGGGGCTTCCTGGCAAAGCGCATTGTATTTCATGGGATGACAGTGATGAGTTATTAAACTAACAGAATTTCAGTTTAAGCCTCAAAATGATTGTAGTTGATAATGAAGCTGCCTTTCCCTAATGAGCAAAAAAATATTATCCATTCTCTTTGCATTGGCTCAGGTTGCCTTTTGGTGACAGGAAGCCTTAACAATGGATATACAAATTCCTTCTTCTTCAGTGATGAAAAGAGAAGGTATGGGTGCTCCTGACAGTTCAGAACTTTAGAGGTGACACACGGAATTATTGAACTTTGTTTTTCAGAGACAACTGCATTGTTTCCTGTTCAGATGAACCGCTTTGGTGATAGTGAAGTGACATTGGGACTTAAAAAATGCATAATATTGTCTAAATCATAAGTGACAAGGTCTTTTTAAAAATATTTTTTATTGTAATTAATAAAAGGGTTTCATGATATTTGCCAGATAGAAGGTGCATTAATTCACATACACTGATACCCTTTCACATGTCTTGGTCCCCATTACCCTCTCCCCACCCCTCCATCTTGGTTTTCCCCCCTTCCCTATCAAATTTCAAATAACCAAATACAAATATATCCAATATATCAGGTAACAAAGTGAGATACTGTAACAATGTGAGATAACCAAGGGGCAGCAAAAGAGATGAGAAATAACATGTACATTAAGGACAACAATCATTCATTATATGGCTTTTGTTTCAAATCCTGGAGGTCCTTTCAATTAGCTTATACTATATGGCTTTATGTATCTAGGTTTTGCTCTATTGCAAATCTCTGCTAGTAGAGTCCAAGGTTTCTACTGATTATGACAAATGAGGGAAACCATTGAGCCTAAGTTCCTTTGAGTCTGGCTTACTTCACTTAATATGATTTTTTCTAAGTCTTTCCATTTCCTAACAAATGGGTTGAGGTCGTTTTTTCTGACAGCAGCATAGAATTCCATTGTGTACAAATACCACATCTAGTTGATCCACTCATCAACTGAGGGACATCTAGGCTGGTTCCATATCTTTGCTATGGTGAATAATGCTGCAATGAACATTGTTGTGCTAGTGGATTTAGTATGTCCTTGTTTCTGGATGGTTGGGTAAATGCCAAGTAGTGGAATTGCTGGGTCATAGGGGAGTTCTATGTTTAGCCTTTTGAAGAACTGCCATACTGGGACCAGGAGTTTGGCCTAGTGGTTAAAGTGCTTGCCTAGCATGCATGAAGACCCGGGTTCGATTCCTCGGTACCACATACATAGAAAAAAGCCGGAAGTGGTGCTGAGGCTCAAGTGGTAGAGCTCTAGCCTTGAGAAAGTCCAAGGACAGTGCTCAGGCCCTGAGCAAAAGCCCAGGACTGGCAAAAAAAAAAAAAAAAAAGAACTGCCATACTGCTTTCCATAGTGGTTGGATGAGTTTGCACTCCCACCGACAGTGTAGTAGTGATCCCTCCTGGCCACATCCCCTCCAGCATCTGTTATTATTCGTTTTCCTGATCCTGGCCATTCTAACTGGAGTGAGGTGGAATCTTAGAGTTGTTTTGATTTGCATTTCTTTTATGACCAGAGATGCTGAGCATTTCTTCATGTGTCTATAGGCCATTTTTGTTTCTTCTTCAGAGAAGACTCTAAGTTTTTGGTCCATTTTTTAATGGGATGGTTGTTACTTTGGAGATTAGTTTTGGAGTGATTCTATTTTTTGAGCTGTTGATATATTTTAGATATGAGGCCTTTGTCGTTGTTTGGTTGGTGAAGATCTTCTCCCACTCTGTAGGCTTCCTACTTAATTTACTAGCTCTGTCTTTTGCCATCCAAAAGCTCTGCAGTTTAATGCGGTTCCACTTATCCAGCCTTTCTCTTATTTGCTGTGATTCTTGGTCCTTATTAAGAAAGTTTCGACCTGTGCCAAAGAAGCCTAGTGTATCTCCTACTCCTTCCTGTAAAGTTTTCAGTGTGTCAGCTTTTACCTCCAGGTCTTTGATCCATTTGGAGTTAATCCTGGTGCAGGGTGACAAAGAAGTGTGGGGAGCTGCGAGGGCCACGCCTTAAAGATGGCGCCGGCTTCCGCCTTCCGCCATCCCGACAGCGAGTGCTCTCTGTGAAAACAACTCCTTATATGGCTAAGTTTTGGCTTCTGGCTTGCTTCCGCGTAGTTGGCCCTATCAGCATCTCCCACGTGGCTTTTCAGGATTGGCCAGGCGGAGGTCTTATAAGACCAGGGATAGGCCCGGGGGAAAGGAGAAGAAAAAGGAAGAAGGAGAAAGGAAGAAGCTTGTTAAGGGTTCCTGAATAAACCACTTGGAGAAGAATCCTGTGTCGCGTCTTCCTTGCTGGTCGAGGCGGAAGCGACAAGTGGTGGCCCGGACGGGGAACCATTCTACGGAGGATTCAGAACTCCTTGTGGTCAGGGCGGTGCACCGGAAAGTTCCCAGGTAAGTGGGAATCCGCGATCAAAGCGGGCATAGTTCGGGGCTCTACTCTGTAGATAAGAGAGAGAGCGGCAACCCGGGGAGAAACAAAGATGACAGAAGAGTGAAAGCGTAACAAAGTGAAAACATTTTCTTAACTGAACATGGGCGCCACGACGTCACATCCAATTTTTCTGGCCCTCGATGAGCTGCTGCGTTCTAAGGGGCTGAAACTAAGAAAGGGGACACTGCAAGGATTTCTTAATGAGTGTGAAACGGTGGCTCCTTGGTTTACTGTATCAGGGAACCTTACAGTAGCTTCTTGGGATAAATTAGGGAAGGATTTGGACTTTGCTTATGAGCAAGGCACGGTAAAAGCTGGAGTTAGAACCATTTGGAAAATGATTAGGGGGTGTCTAGGAAAACCTGAAGGAAAAATATAGGCTGAAATTGCTCACAGGAAAAGAGAAAAAAGACAAAGGGAAAGACACAGGGAGAAAGAGAAAGAAAACTCCTCAAAGACTAAACCAGTGAATGTGTGTGTGTGTGAAAGAGATTTTAATCATTCCCAGATCACCCACGAAGCGCGGGTCACTTCAGGAGGAACCTCGTGGAGGGCGAGGCAATGTCCCAGGAAGGGAGGAACCTCGCGGGAGTCTCTGGCCAGAGCAGTAGCGCGAGGCCTATTTTCTAATAAAATGTCAAAAAAAAAAATTACCTCGTGGAGGGCGAGGCCTATTTTCTATTTTTCAAGAGATTTTAGAATAGAACCAAGTGGGTTCAGACTGGAACGACCGCGAATGTGTGTATGAAAGGGAACGAATGTGTGTAAAGAGATTTTAGAATAGAACCAAATGGGTTCAGACTGGAACGACCGCGAATGTGTGTGTGAATGGTAAATCTAAGTCTGTACGGGAGTAAACAGTTTAAGAACAGGTGTAAATCTAGGTCTATACGGGAGTAAACAGTTTGAGAACAGGTGAAAAGTAGAGCAGAGACACTTGATGGTAGTGATTTAGAAAGCCTGTGTTTGGGTTCAGAATAGTTGAAAACAGGCTAAAGCTTTTTAAAGTCCCTGACAAACTATAGAGACAATGCCCCTGAGTCAGCTTGAAGAAGTTACAGAAAATGGATCTTCGCCCATAACCCCTTAAAAATGAAGGGACCAGAGTCATTTTTGGAAAACAAAAAGGGGGGGACTGGAAGACGCCTCTAATTCTTCCATTGCCCCGCTATTCCCTATGGCTTGTGTGAATGTTGTTTTCTTAGTTAATGTTGGAATGTTTTCCTATTTTCTCTGTTGTAGTCAGAGCCACTCAGTATATACCAGTGCCTGTACAGGCGGAGGAGAATGCTTTCCCGCTCATCAGTAGAGGAGGCTTTGGTATTGTTAATCAGACACATGTTAATATTCTAACTTTGGGTGGTTGGTTACTTGAGACTATTTTGGGACTTGATCAAAGATGGGCAGGATTGATCGGTTTGGATTTATTTTTATGTGCTATAATTGTGTAACAAATGTGGTGTATAATAACTTCACATATGCTGCAAATTTATCTAAACAATTATCAAGTTATCTTTTAGGAAATTGGGCTGGAGAATTTGATGTATTAATGATGCAGTTGTGGACTGCCATTACGAGTGTGAATTCTACCCGGGTTGATGAAGCTCTACTGCAGGACGTTTCTTCCTGGATCCTGTCGGCAGTGGGGCACCTGAAAGAGTGGGCGGGAATGGGATCATTAATGGGATTTCTGGCCATAGTTATCCTGTTATGCCTGTGACGTAGTTGCTGCATGAGGAGCCTCCAGCGTTGGAACATGGCTATGTTGGTCCAAGCTTTTACTGCCCTAGAAGCAGGACAGTCCCCCTATGTGTGGCTTGCCACACTTAAAGAGTAAGCGCAGGATGCGAGGCAAGCGCACTGCACTTGGGAATCGCTTCCCGGCGCGAGCCCCAAGAAGAGCATGTCAGGGTGCATGTGGGTTGATGCCCAAAATCCCACCTCTGTAAAAAGGCATCGGCCAGGTCTGGTAGTCCTTGGGAAAGGTACCGCCCAGGTGAAGACCAGTGCACGGTCCTGAACAACAATTTTTAGCAGAGCCCCGACCTCTACTCTTGCCTGCTGCTTAATAAATAAAAAAGGGGGAGCTGTGGGGAGCTGCGAGGGCCGCCCCTTAAAGATGGCGCCGGTTTCCGCCTTCCGCCATCCCGACGGCGAGTGCTCTCTGTGAAAACAACTCCTTATATGGCTAAGTTTTAGCTTCTGTCTTGTTTCAGCGTAGTTGGCCCTATCGGCATCTCCCACGTGGCTTTTCAGGATTGGCCAGGCGGAGGTCTTATAAGACCGGGGATAGGCCCGGGGGAAAGGAGAAGAAAAAGGAAGAAGGAGAAAGGAAGAAGCTTGTTAAGGGTTCCTGAATAAACCACTTGGAGAAGAATCCTGTGTCGTGTCTTCCTTGCTGGTCGAGGTGGAAGCGACAAAGAAGGATAAAACTGTGGTTTTCTGCAGGTGCTTAACCAATTTTGCCAGCACAACTTGTTGAAGAGGCTGTCTTTCTTCCATTCTATTTTTTTGGCTCCCTTGTCAAAGATTAGGTGGCCATAGATCTGTGGTTTAATATCTGGGTCCTCAGTTCTATTCCATTGGTCTTCAGGCCTGTTCTTGTGCCAGTACCAAGCTGTTTTGATCACTATAGCTCTGTAATAGAGTCTAAAGTTTGGTATTGAAATTCCTCCAGCGCTATTTTTTCTGCTAAGAAGTGTTTTTGCTATACGGGGTCTTTTATTATTCCATATGAAATTTTGGATTGCCTCTTCTATTTCTTTAAAGAATGACATTGGGATATTGATGGGCATTGCGTTGAATTTGTAGATAGTCCTTGGCAAGATTTCCATTTTCACGATATTGATTCTTCCAATCCAGGAGCATGGGAGGTTTTTCCATTTCCTCAGTTCTGCTTTAATTTCCTTTTTTAGGAAATTAAAGGGTTTTAAAGTTTTCATCAAAACGTCCTTTATATTCTTAGTTAATTCCTAGGTACTTTATTTTCTTAGGCAACACAGTTTTAAAGAAATTATTGTAAAGTTGATGAACGGTTTGGGGGGGTTTATAGTTACATAAGTAAGAGTACCTTTCTTTTTAAACTCTCCCCCTCACTTTTCCTGTCTTCTCCAAAGTAAAGTTCATTAAAAAATTTTTTTTTGCTAGTCTTGGGGCTTGAACTCAGGGCCTGAGCACTGTCCTTGGGCTTTTTCCTCAAGGCTAGTGCTCTACCACTTGAGCCACAGGACCACTTCTGGCTTTTCTATATATGTGGTATCAAGGAATGGTACCACATGTGCATGTTAGGCAAGCACTCTACCACTAAGGCAAACTCCCGACCTGGAAAGTTCATTTTTACCATAGTGTCTAGTGAGTATCATTGCTGTGTTAGTCCATCCTTTGTCCTGCTCTTTCTGTGATTCCCTTGCATTGTATTCTTGCCTGCATTTTATCCATTTCCCCATTCATTCTTTTACCTTTTATCTCTTGACTCCCTTTCTTGATGAAACCCATTTCTGCATATGTATTAGTATTCATTTTGTATTAGTCTTTTTGGGTTAGTCTTCCTAAAGAATTATACTGTTTGTGTTTTCCATATATTAACTTCAGTTAATTCATTTAAAACTGCTTAGATGCCACTCAGTGTGCTTATATCTAGATTTATAGGCACATTCTAGCTTCTAATAATGAGGGGAACCATGTAACTTGCTTTTCTCCGAGTCTGGCTTATATCATTTAATAATCCATCCTACCCAAGTCTTTCCATTTCCTTGTGAATGGTTCAATGTCATTCTTTTTGATAGTTGAGTAGGATTCCATTGTGTGTATATGCCACATTAAAAATATTGTTATCTTATTTTTATTGTTGGGGTAATGTATGGAGGTTTACAGTTATATTCGCCAGATAGTAGGTGCATTACTTCTCACACATTGATACCCCTTGTTTTTTGCCATCATTTTCCTCTCCCCACCCCCTCCCAATCATCTTGTTTTTTTCCCTTCCCTCTCCTATTTCAAATAAACAAATAAATGTATATACAATATACCAGGTAACAAAGTCAGATACAGTAACAATATGAGATTAACCAAAGGGCAAAAAAAGAAGAGAAATAACATACTACATTAAGAACAACAATCACAAAAGATAAAGTTCTTATTTCCATATCCTAGATTTCGTTTCATTTAGTCTCATCCTATATGACTTTATGTACCTAGGTTTTGCTAGGATTACAATTTTAAATCTCTGCTAGGAGTGTCCTAAATGAGTACTAATTGTTACAACCATGGAGCCTATGTTTCTTTGGGTTTGGCTTACATCACTTATAATGATTTTTTTTCCAAGTCTTTCCATTTCCTTATGAATGGGGTGATGTCATTCTTTCTGATGTATGCCACATTTTCTTGACCCATTTGTCCATTGAGGGGCATCAGGATTGATTTCCTGATATCTTGGCTGTGGTAAGTGGCAATAAACATGGTTGTGGTGGTGGTTTTAGTATGTCCTTGTTTGCACGCTATCGGGTAAATGCTCAGAAGTGGAATTTCTGGGTCTTGGGGTAGTTCTAAGTTTAGTTTTTTGAGAACCCTCTATATTGCTTTCCAGAGTGGTTGAAAATGTTACCTTTTCTACCAACAGGGTAATAGAGTTACCTTTTGGCCCCATCCATGCCAGCATATGTTGTTGCCTTTATATAAGCATTCCAACTGGGATGAGGTAGAATCACCAGAGACTGAACATTTTTTCATGTGTCTATTAGCCATATCTGCATCTTCTGAGAAGTTGCTCTTTAAATCATTAGCCCATTTACTACTTGGTTTGTTGTTTCTTTTATGGTTTCTTTTGTGATTTTTTTTGAGCTCTAAGTATGTATGTTTCAGATTGTAGGCCCTTGAGATCTCAGCCTTCAGTAGCAAGAATTACAGACTTGAGCTACTGGCACCCAGCTGTTTTTATTAAAAAAACCAAATAGTTTAAATATAAGATTCCATACTATTTCTCTCTTCCAAATATAGTTAGTACAAGATAGCTGGTAAAAATCTCCCATTCTTTCTGTTTTGCTTGTTAGCTACGTCCTTTGCTGTGCAGAAACTTTTAAGCTTGATGTAGTCCCGTTTATCAAATTAGCATATATAAGTGAATTAACATAACACATCAACAAAAGCAAGGACAAGAGTCACATTATCATTTTTAATAGATGCAGAAAAGGCCTTTGACAAATTCCAGCAACCCCTTTATGATAAAAGTTCTGAAGAAGCTAGGAATCCATAGCCCATTCCTTAGTATAATAAAGGCTGTAAATCTACAGTCAACATTATAGTTAATGGTGGAAAACTAAACCCCCCATAGTTTTGATTCTCTGTAAATTTTTTGAGGATAATGATCATCCTGAAATTCTGGCAAAAATGCCTGGCATACCATAAGTATAAGATGAATATTTAAAAGAAATTTGAAGTAACAGAAAAACAGACTAATATATTGGTAAGGGATAATACCAGTACTTTCCTCCACACTTGTAGTATATACTACAGGTTCTGGGGCTTGAACTCTGGGTCTAGGTGCTGTCCCTGACCTTCTGTTGTTCAAGGCTAGTGCTCTACCACTTGAGTTACAGCTCCAAGTAGTTTATTGTAAGAGTCTTATGATCTTTCCACCTGGGATGGCTTTGAACTGCCATCCTCAGAGGTTAACCTCCTGAGTAGCTAGGACTACAGGCTTGAGCCACTGGAACCAAGCTATTGTTAATTTAAAAAAATGAATTGGATAGAATTTGAAAACATAAGATTCTATAGTAATTTCTCTCTTCCAAATACAGTTAAAATCTTAAAGTTAAAAAATTCAAATCATTTAAAAAAGTAATTGTACAAAGGGCTTACCATTCATTTAACATGATAGCTTCTAAGTACAATATATCTTGATCAATGCCAACCCTTCCATCATTCTTCCCTATCCCATTGAGCTCTTCAAGTTACCTGGCTCAGTTTTCACAGCTGTTCATATTTATTTATTTTTTTGCTAGTTGTGGGGCTTGAACTCAGGGCCTGAACACTGTCCTTGGGCTTTTCCAAGGCTAGCACTCTGTCACTTGAGCCACAGCACCACTTCCAGCTTTTTCTGTGTATGTGGTACCTAGGAATCAAGCCCAGGTCTTTGTGCATGTTAGGTAAGCACTCTTACCTCCGGCTCCTCATTGAATATTTTGACCTATTCTTCCTCCCTCCGTTCATCTATCCTTTCTTTCTTGACATGTCTTCCTCTAAAACACATGGTAATTTTTGAAGAAAATGAAGAATACTGAGGGTTTGTTTCAAATAAAGGCTGTGTGAACTCCCACTTCTAGCCCTTTGTGTGGAATGCTCTGGTAAGAACTCTCTTACTCTTTATTCCGAGTGCCATTCTCAATTTGATTCAAGGTTCCATCTTTCCTTGGAGGGTCACCTGCCCTGATTGGAAACCTACTACTGCTTACTTAGCTTTCCCCCCTTCCACTTGTTAATAAACAGAATTAATCTTGATTAGGCCAATTTATTTAAATACTGTTCTATTTCCTCAAGGGACTGTTTCCTTAGGCCTTTATAATTTTATTCCAAATTAACTTCTGTTGTCTCATAAAGCATTTCCTTCTTTATTGTAGTCTCAAATTCAATGCTGTTTTTGTTTAAAGGATTTGAAGAAGTATGGAAGGGAATAAATAGGAGGTAGAATTCCTCTGAATTTGTTTTTTTTTGAATTTAGCTAGTTTTATTTTTTCCTTTCCCTGCTAGTTTAATAAAGTAATATATTACTAACAACCACATATGAATTTCCTTGGCAGGAAGGTGGAAGGTTTTTTTTAAATTTTAATTCAGAAAATACCTTATTGGGTTGTTTGCACTGCTAGATGGCCCTGGCTCACGAATCTATAGTCAAAGCAGGCTTGTAAGTCATAGTTTTCCTGCTGGAGGCAGTGGGGATCAATTTTCCAGCTTCTGGAAACATCATCCACAAATCTATGAAAGTACTTTGCAGATAAAAAAAATCCTTTCTGGTCCAATTTTATCATCTGCTTCCTAAGTTTATCACCCATCTTCAGCCTGAAGGCTCTTTTGTCCATCCACTGAGCAGCTCTGGCCAGCAAATGCCTGGAGATGGTCATTGGCCTGAGAGGGCTGGAAAGTGCTAGTCTACTCACATTCTGTTCCTTAGTCCCCAGCAAATAAAACAAGTTCCTTCCATAGGCATATTATCTGAAGCTGTTAGTAAACTGTTCCTTTTGCCACTTGGATGAGTACAGGATTTAACTGTAAGACACTGCCCATATTAAGGTCAAAACTTTAGCCAGATGCTAGTGATTCAGGCCTGAAATCCTAGCTACATAGGAGGTTGGGATCAGGAAGATTGCAGTGCAAGTCAGTGCAGGCAGAAAAGTTTGCAAGACCCCTGTCTCAATCAATAGCTGGGTGCAGCAGCACATTCCTGTTGTCTTAGCTTTGTGGGAGGCTGAGGTCTAGGAGGATTGTGGTTCTAGGCTAGTCTGGGCAGAAAAGTCTGTGAGATTCCATCTCAGTGGAAGAAGCTATCATTCCAGATACAATGAGAAGTAAAAAATAGGACTGTGGTCCAAGCATATGCTGGAGCAGAAGGAGAAACCCTATCTCAAAAATTACCAATGCAAAACAGGTATGGAGGTGTAACTCAGAAGTAGAGCACCTGCCTAGGAAGTAAGAAGCCCAGAATTCAAACCCCAGTTTCACCAAAAATGGAGGAATAATGTTGACTAAGGAACCGTAAGTGGTCCTGGTTTATCCATTCTTTAGAGGATCCCTTGATTCAGCTCTGAGTTTTTCTGGTGACATTTTAGGTGTTCATTCTGTATAGTTTTTTTGGGGGGGGAGTACTGGAGGTTAACTCAGTATCTTACACATATTAAGCACAATCTCTCAACCAATGTCTGAGAAAAAATTAAGACTTAATATCTGGAGATATTCATTGTATATTCAAATATATATTCATATATACACAGTGAATATATATATATATCTTCTTGCCTTTGAATTTAGAATAGTACTAGCTTCATTCGTGGTCTTTCTAGACAAATCAAGAAAAGAATTACAGAAATTTTTTTCTGTAGGGCCCAACTCATTAATGGAGCCCTGACTGAGAGAACTGTAGGAAATCTAATGTCTACCTTAGAATCAGGGCTTTATGGAATTTACTTTAAGAAGGACTCAAAGGTCAGAGCTGGAATTGAAGCTATGGTGTTCACACTCCAGGTTCTACCTAATTCTTTAAGCAGTCTATTCCTCACACCTACCAGGTTAGCCCGGCTGCTCACCTGACAAAAAGGAATTTATTGTTGAGAACAAGTAGCAAATGTATATAAAATCTATATATTACAAATTGAAAAGTAACAGCGGCAGCAATTAAGAAATAATATCAGTAGCAATAATCATTTTAGTCATAACAAAATAATCAAACAAATTTTATGCCAGGAAACATCTAATCTTATTTAATCTCTCCAATAACCCTAACCAGATACAATTATAGGAAATATTTTTTTTCTATGTGATAGCAAGGAAACTGAGCCCTAAAAAGTATAAGTGCTGGAAGGTCTCTTGCTCAAGGTGACATGTATAATGATTGGCATATACGCAGTTTGTTTCGAGAGCGAACACTGCTATCCTGTTATAGGCTGTTCCCCTGCAGAAACAGATAAAATGCTTGTCAGTAGAATGACCTTACCAGCTGGGATGACAATGCCAGATAAGGCCATGAGAAATAACCAGGATTCAATTGAATATCATTTAAATATATTTATGTTATAGGGCCCTATCAGTTAACAAGGATATAAAAAATGCAGGATTCTGTCACATGCAATGATACTTAGAGCTTGCTGAATAGATGTTCAAACACATCTATTAACATTAGAATCCAAACAGGTAGGATAGCTATAGGAGTGGGTTATGAGGGTCTGAAAACCCACTTCTGTTTTTTTTTTTTTTTTTTGCTAGTCCCGGGGCTTGAACTCAGGGCCTGGGCACTGTCCTTGAATTTCCTGAAGGCTAGCACTCTACCACTGGAGCACCACTTCTGGCTTTTTCTGTGTATATTGTACCAAGAAATTGAACCAAGGGCTTTGGGCATGCTAGGCAGGCACTCTATCATTAGGCAATGCTCTTGGCTTCCACTTCTGTTTTGTAAGTATTAAAAAGTTACACATCTGAGATAACCGATTGCTTTAAACATTCTATGCTAGGAAGCAGAGTACAATAGACTAGATACTTGCTTTTTGCTAATCTGATTTTTTTTGTCAATCTTGGATTTGATCTGGGCCTGTGTGCAGACCCTGAGCTCTTCAGCTCAAGGCTACCATCCTACCCCTTGAGCTAGAGTGCCACTTCTGTTTTTTGGTGGTTAATTGGAGATAAGAGTCTCTTGGACTTTGGTGTCCAGACTGGCTTTAAACCTTGGTCCTCAGATCTCAGCCTCCTGAGTAGCATTACAGGTGTGAGCCACAGTGCCCAGCCTTTTTGCTAATCCTAAGTACATTTTCTTTCTGTAGAGTAAAACGAACTAATCATTGATATATATATATATTTCATACATACATCATATATATACCACATATTACATCATATATACATGTATGTATGTGTATATATGCATACATACACACACACACACACACACACACACATATATATATATATATATATATATATATATCCCTCCCAGTGTAACTGAGGGCCTTGCATTTGCTAAGTATCTTGAGCCATATCTTTTTTCATATATTTTTTAATGTAATTAATAGAAGGGTTACATTATATTTACCAGATAGAAGGTGCATTACTTCACATACATTGATACTCTTTCTCATGTCTTGGTCCCCATTTCCCTCCCCCCACACCCACCCCTCATCTTGTTTTTCCCCCTTCCCTATCCTATTTCAAATAACCAAAAAACGCATTTATCCAATATATCAGATAACAAAGTGAAATACTATAACAATATGAGATAACCAACGGACAGCAAAAGAGATGAGAGATAACATAGTACATTAAGGACAACAATCATTCATTATATGGCTTTTGTTTCTATATCCTAGAGGTCCTTTCATTTAGTGTCACACTGTATGGCCTTATGTATCTAGGTTTTGCTCTGTTGTAAATCTCTGCTAGGAGAGTCCAAGGTTTCTACTGATTATGACAAATGAGGGAAACCATTGAGCCTGTGTCCCTTTGAGTCTGGCTTACTTCACTTAATAGGATTTTTTCTAAGTCTTTTCATTTCCTTACAAATGGGGCGATGTTGTTCTTTCTGACAGCAGCATAGAATTCCATTGTGTAAAAATATCACATCTTGTTGATCCACTCATCAACTGAGGGACATCTGGGTTGGTTCCATATCTTTGCTATGGTAAATAGTGCTGCAATGAACTTCGTTGTGCTGGTGGATTTAGTATGCCCTAGTTTCTGGATGATTGGGTAAATGCCAAGTAGTGGAATTGCTGGGTCATAGGGGAGCTCTATGTTTAGTCTTTTGAGGAACTGCCACACTGCTTTCCATAGTGGTTGAACGAGTTTGTACTCCCACCAACAGTGTAGTAGTGATCCCTCCTGGCCACATCCCCTCCAGCATCTGTTGTTATTAGTTTTCTTGATCCTGGCCATTCTAACTGGAGTGAGGTGGAATCTTAGTGTTGTTTTGATTTGCATTTCTTTTATGACCAGATATGTAGAGCATTTCTTCATGTGTCTATAGGCCATTTTGTTTCTTCTTTAGAGAAGACTCTTTAGGTGTTTGGCCCATCTTGTAATGGGATGGTTGGCCTCAAATTCATAGCCTCTTCTATTTCCTGAGTGTTGGAAATACAGGTGTGTATCACTGTGCTGGACTATATACAAGCACTTGATAAAGCAGTGGGAGTGATTCTTGGAAATATCTGAAAACCTCTAAAAGTTTCCATTGTTGAGCATTACTTTTCATGAATTGTTTACCCATAAACAATTACAAATCCAGTATTATGGGTCTAGCAGAGTTCCTAGACTGGTATCTTCTTTCTGAAGGTACAAATATTTGCAGCTTATATTGCTTTTGGTATAAAAGCAGGGGTTTTGGAATACTGTTGTAAAGTTTAGAAATGAAAAGCCTTCCTTGATTTATTTTAAGATCTTCTTCCCTTCCTTTGCCATGTCTCTCAATAACTGATTTTTCAGGACACATGATTGAAACACAAAAGTAAAATCAAAAAGCTAAAAGGCATTGTTACCTTAATAGATTTTTATGTTTGAAGTGTTGTAGGCTCTCTGGAAAGAGCCTTATTTTTTCTAAGACCAGTAAAGTGTGTGTTGGATCCAGTTTGCAAAGTTTTCTTGAGCTGTACAGTTCTTATAAACTCAGTATTTGGAGATGTACACTGCTTCCACTGCTGCTTTCCCTGGGGATGAGGGACAGAAATGATTAAAGATGCTTATCTTTAATTTACCAGTTAGGGATTTAAAAATGCTTTTCCAAATGAACCCAGCAATTATTTACTGGTGTGATACTTGCCAGCATCACTTGGCTTTTGCCCTGGAGATGTTCAGTGTCCAGTGAGGGAATCATTTACATAATGCAAACCCAATAGTGGCAAGAGACCTAGAGCTATTTAAAGTGGGAAATGGTGGGAATGAGGAGGGGGTTAGCTCTTCATGGAGACAGTGTTCACAGAAGTAGTCCTTTAGTGACACTTTCAAAATGAGGTGTTTTTCTGATGGAGGCATTTCAGGTTGAAGAATGGTGGCTTGATGAGATAGATTCAGCTGAGTGTTCAGAGGTGGGTGAGGGGCTGGGAGGACCGAGGCCACTGTGAGAGGTCTTTGGACACCACTGGGGACTCTGGACTTAATTCTGTACAAGATGATGAGCTATTGGGAAACAGAGTAGTGGAATAATAACACCATTTAGTTGATTTAAAGACACTGAAGGAGCTCTTGAGAGCAGAAAAAATGAACAATGAGCTGTTGCAGTACCTTGGGTGAGACAGGCTGATGAACTAGACCAGAGACAGACTCAAAAAGCAGATTAGGGCGGGTGCCAGTGACACACACCTGTAATCCTAGCTGCTCGGGAGGCTTTGATCCAAGGATCATGGTATGAAGTCAGCCCAATTAAATGCCAAAAAGCCAAAAGTAGAGCTGTGGCTCAAGTGGCAGAGAATCAGCCTTGAACCACACACACACACACACACACACACACAGAGAGAGAGAGAGACAGAGACAGAGAGAGACAGAGACAGAGAGAGACAGAGACAAAGAGAGACAAAGGAAGAGAGACAGAGACACAGAGAGAGACAGAGACAGAGAGACACACACACAGAGAGAAAGAGACAGAGAGACACACAAGAGACAGAGAAAGACAGAGAGACACAGAGAGAGAGAGACAAAGGAAGAGACAGAGACAGAGACATAGGAGAGCTAGAGTCAGGAGGAAGACTGAAGTTAAACTGAGGAGCATTAACACTGCTTCTTGGTCAGTGAATTTGGTCGTGGGGGCTGAGGGAGCTAGAGTCGAACACATCTGTGCTCAGGTTTTGATGGAGGAACAATGTTGGTATCATTTACTATCACTGTGGGAAATGTAGGAGGAATGGAACACTGGCAGAGCACAGACCATGTGAGTCTCAAGAGAGGCAGTTAGTGGTGCTTGAGGATGTGAAGTTGGGCGTCTGGATTTGTGGCCAGGAGAAGTGGGGGTGGGGGCTGGAGTACCTACAATTCTACCCTGCTCACTGTGCAGCTCATGTTCAGAAGGGATTTCTATTGCACTCCCCCACTCCCTTAGGTGGAATTTTAAGTTAAATTAAATGGAATTTGGTCAAATGTAAGGTTAAGTGTAGAAAGTACATTGGTTAGCTCTATTACCACAGTTAGCAAGAAAAGTTAAAGTAAGGGGCTGGGAGCGTGGTCTAGTGGTAGAGTGTTCACCTAGCATGCATGAAGCCCTCAGTTTGATTCCTTGGTACCACATACACAGAAAAAGCCAGAAGTGGAGCTTTGGCTTAAGTGGCAGAGCACTAGCCTTGAGCAAAAAGTGTCCAAGGACAGTGCCCAGGCCCCGAGTTCAAGATCTAGGACTGGCAAAAACAAAACAAAAACAAAAACAAAAAAGAAAAGGTAAACCAGAAGGGGACATCTTAAATGTTCATTGTACTCAGTGCCTGTCATTTTTCAAGGGCTAGTAGTAATACACCAGAAATTTGTAGAAGGAACAAGTAAGCAAGAATAAGCTGACCAAAACACAAAGAGACAGGTTTCTCTAGAGCTTACCTTTTGAATTTTTGTAAGACCTTGTGGCAGGGGTCCACTGAGCATAAAGATCTGACAGGTTACAACGAAAGGAAAACACCAGATCAAGTACAAACCACTAGGCCACTGCCTGCAATCACTGCTCTTTACATCTGCCCCCAGGTGAAGATGGCTCTTCTTCCTGGTCAGCCAGGAAGTCATGGTTGCAGATAGGGAGTGTGGGTAATTTTGTACCTTTCTGTTAGACTTAGCAACAGCAGACAATTGAATCTGGCCTGACAGGCTGACAGTATCTTTTTGTCCAATGGCATCTGTTCATGAGGTTTAGACTGTGAAGGGTTGAAGTGTGTCAACTGTCCTTGACTTCAAGGGACCTATGACTTTTCTTCCTATCTGAAATTTGGCATTGGAGTTTAAGTTTGTTTATAGAAAATGAAACTTAAAAAAAAAAGAATGGCCTACATTTAGATTATTCTTCCAAGAATTCTCTAAAGGCTGTTCACATGCATTTTGAGGAGTCCTTTAAACATCAAATGACTCTCATAAAAAGATGATTTTTTTATTAACTAAATGTAAGGGAACATGACTCAAAAGAAAACAATCTCACCACAGGCTCTTTCTAAGGTAAGCCACAAGACAGCTCTGGGTCAGAAAATTGCTTTCACATAGTCTCTTTTTTTTTTAGGTAATCAATTCAATTTTTATTGTAGTCTACTTCATAGTTGACTTATTGGGGTCTTGAACTCATCCTGTGGTTATTTCGAAAGGAGCTTACATTTTACCTTTTCTACAATAATAGCTTTTATTTTATTTAATCTTATTACCAGACAACGACTAAAGGTTTTTTCTGGTCCACTGTGTGTGCCTGGAATCTTGAAAAGGTAGTTTATTTTCCGGACTTCCCTCTTGGGCCTTGAGATATTTTGACTATATTTTGGACTTAAAACAAAATTGAATTCCTAGTTAATGATGCCCTTTTCTGGAGGAAGTGGTTTATTAACCAGAAATTCATGTTCTTTAGAGTTCAGGGGAAAAAAAAGCAAAAGAGGCTGGTTTCTCCAGAGCTACATGGGAATTTTGTAGGTCATTGCTGAATCAGATGGGAAATGGCACAGAACAAGAAGAAAAATACAGTTGACAAACTGTGCTGTGTGGAGGTGCTGTTGAGAGAGAGGCAGCTATAGGGGCCCAGAGGATCAGGTATGGAGGCTGGGTTGCAATCATTGCTGGGTCTCAGTTTGGAAGGAAGCAATCAGCCAGCAACCTGTCATATTATCCTTTGCAGATAAAATCATACATACAAAGCCAAATAGTAATCAGTGTTAAGATCCTGTAAGACAAGTTGACACAAGGAATAAACCTTCCATAGGGGTGGAAGTTTGCTCTGTTTTTTCCTATGTGAGGATGAGGGGGCTGGAGGGTAGAGGGTGGAGATGGAGAGCACACTGATGTGGTGGGTGAAAAAAAACTCTCAGTCAAGAATTAAGGCATGTTTGGGATTTTTGACTCTATTTTAAAACCATCGACCCAGAAGGTATCGTCAATACTGTCTGAAGTTGAGCCAGAAAGCTTGGAATTGATGTAGAGCTTCAATAGTTGTTTTCCTGTAAACTAAAATACTGTCATTTGTTTTCACCGTGACAGTGCCAGTCCTGTAAACGGAGGGATGAGGAAAATTGTCAAGACCAGGAAAACCATTTTCAGTTAGTTTTTCATTTTTGCCCTTGGCTGACCCCCATTGAGTTTTAGTTCAATATCGTTTTATTATTAGGCTAAAAAAAAAATCCTGGCCTAGAGCCAGAAGTTTGGCCTAGTGTAGAGTACTTACCTAGCATGCATGAAGACCTGGGTTTGATTACTCAGTACCACATATGTAGAAAAAGCCATAAGTGGCCTGAGTGGTAGAGTGCTAGCCTTAAGAAAACCCAAGGACAATGCTCAGGCCCTGAGTTCAAGCCCCAGGACTGGCAAAAAATATATAATAATCTGGCCTGAAGGGAATCCTAAATGTGTGGATTTTCAGGATGTACCTTCTCCAAATGACTGTGTTAATCTCCTCAGCTGTAAGAAATCTTTCCTCCTTGAATTTACAAAAATCAGAAATCTGTCCATTTCAAAAAATTCAATTTGTAAATTCAGTACAGATGATCATATATATATATATATTTCTTTTTTGATCTTATTCTGTCATTCAGATGTACTGTCTAAGACTGGATGGAAGAATATTGCATCCAATGTATGTTTTTTTGAAAATGATTATGGCAGAAGGAATCAAATAAAAAAAACAGGGACCAATTAAATTTACCTACAGGGGCTGCAGAGGCCATGAAGAAGATAGTTCTGGATGGATGATTTTTCCAGAACAAGGAGAAACTTACCCTTACCTGTGTGTGTAAAAATAATTTTTCCTTAACATTGATCCAACACAGTCTCCACAATGATGTCTGCTAGTGTCAGTGTCCTTGACCTATTGCCTATGACTTGCCACTTACACTAGCATATATATGATGTTTATTTTTTTCTAGCTTTTGGAAGTAAGAGGGACTGAGTCCTTGAAGGGGGAATTTATGACTTTTGGAACCTGGAGGACTCATCTTTACTTGTGGGAGTTGCCAAGTGCTCCTGAGACAGGACAAGACCCTCCTACCGTAATACCACCTCCCAGTATGCTGAGGCTCATTCAGTGTATGTCCAGCTAACTAGGCTTAGCTGATTTAGCAAAATAAAGGCAGGATTAGGTAATCCTGAACTTCAGTCAAATAACAAATATATCTTTAGTTTCATGTACAGGATGGGTATCTAAGCAATCTATCTCTATTGTTTTCCCATTTCACTTTCTTTTTCTCATTTGTGTTCTAAAGAAAGTGTGTATGGAATAGTTAAAATTATGCCACAAAAAAAGAGCTTTGTGGATGAATCAGTTTGAGACTCCAGGTAAATAAACCCATTTTATCTTATGTGTATCCACATGCATGCATATATGTGGATATATATGTAAATGTGTGTGTGTGTATGTGTGTGTGTGCACCCAAACTGTAGGCCATTTCAGAGACCTGTCTTGACAATATCTTTTTGTTGTATATTGGACTCCTGGAGAGATAATGAAGCTGTGCTTTCCAAACTGATTGGGCCATGGAAAATTTGAGGAATCCAGCTGAAGGAACACCATAAATTAGTCAATTTTCATTAATAGTTTACTGAAAATTATCACAATTTTCTGCAATCTTAGCCTGCTTATTGTATATGTAACATGGCCAATATTTTTAATACAAGCAAAAATTTATAAAAAATGTCAAGGAAAGATATTTTTCTAGACAGTTCATAGACCAAGAGGAAGGTCCAATAGTTTTCTAGGAGTTCATATAAATATTAAACTTTCCATGGCCACTATCAGATATAGGATAATTTATAATTTTTCTCCTTCCTTCCGTCCTTCCTTTCTTCCTGCCACTCCTGGGGCGTGAACTCAGGGTCTGGGCACTCTCCTTGGGCTTTCTCAAGGCTAGAGCTCTACCACTTGAGCCAGCTTTTTCTGGTATGTGGTACCAAGGACTCGAACCCAGGGCTTCATATATGCTGGGCAAGCATATATAAGCCATGTTCCCAGCCCCTTTTTCTTTATTTCTAAGTCATTTTTTTATATTACAATTTTGTTTTTCTAGTTTCAGTGTCAAAGGTAAGGTCACAATCAAACTCTTGATTATCCCAACAAAATGTATTTTTCATTAAAAATGATTTGTTTTTCATTATATAAAGTAGAAAAGCATAAAAACTGAAAACAAAGAAACAGGAATCACCTGAAGTCCTGACAACTTTGAGATAAACACAGTTGGCATTCTGCATAAATCAGAGTGCCACCAGTGTTTATAGATGTGTTTTATTTGGAATGTGCATAGCTTACATTTTTTTGGGACTAGCATGGTGAATTTAAAATGGGAATGATTGCTCATAAGCATACATCTTTCTCCTTTAATTTAATTTTTTGCTTGGTCATGGGGCTTGAACTCTGGTCCTGGGCTCTGTCCCAGAGCTCTTTAGCTCAAGGCTACTTCCCTGCCCCTTGAGCTACAGCTCCACTTCTGGTTTTCTGGTGGTTAATTGGAGATAAGAGTCTCATGGACTTCAGTGCCTGGGCTGGTTTTGAATGATGATTCTCAGGTCTCAGCATGTTGAGTAGCTATGATTACAGGCATGAGCCACTGTGCCCGGCTGGTAGGTCTTCTTTTCTTCCTCCTCCTCCTCCTCCTCCTCCTCCTCCTCCTCCTCCTCCTCCTCCTCCTCCTCCTCCTCCTCCTCTTCTTCTTTTTCTTCTTTGCCTTCTGCTTTTCCTTCTCCTTCTCCTTCTCCTTCTGCTTTTCTGCTTCTGTTTCTTCTGCTTTTTCTTCTTCTTCTTCTTTTTTTTTTTTTTTTTGCCAGACCTGGGCTTGAGCTCAGGGCCTGAGCACTGTCCTTGGGCTTTCTCAAGGCTAGAGCTCTACCACTTGAGCCTCAGAACCACTTCTGTTTTTTTTTTTTTCTATGTATGTGGTACTGAGGAATTGAACCCGGGTCTTTGTGCATGCTAGGCAAGCACTCTACCACTAGGCCAAACTCCCAGCCCCCGATGGGTAGGTATTCTTAATAGTAATCATATCCCATGTCTTAGTTTATTGGTGTGTACACTGAGGTACATTTGGGTTTGAAATTTCGGTTGCAAATCCTTCTAGTATTTTACTTCTTGGATAATATTTAATTAAATTAGAATTATCCTTCGTATTCAGTGTTTTAGCTTTCTCATAATAGTGACTACAATCCTTGAAAACAGAAAACATTTAAAGGAAGGAAAGATATAGGTTGGCTCATGATTTTAGATAATTCAGTCCATGGTTGCTCGACCCCATCCACTTGGGCAGAATATCATGGCTTCTGAAAACTATGGAGGAGGATGCTGCTCACCTCATGGCCGGCAGGAAGCAGAGAAAGAGTGGGAACAGAAAGACAGGCCTAGGCACAGATAAAGTGCCTAGGACACTTATTGGCTTATTTCTCCCAGCTAGAATCTACCTGCTAAAATTTCCAGAACCTTCCAAAATAAAGCCATCAGTTGGAGACCTCATCTTTAACACTGGAGCCTAGAGAGAACATTTTATATATAATCTGTACTATTCAAATCCAGTTCCTTCCTTTTATTATTTAAAAAATCTTTTCTACCTTCCTTAGATATTCTATTATCATTGCTTTTGTGTGTATACTTATTATTGTAATAAGATGGCAAGGATGTACTTTAAACAACCAGCTTCTACCATAGGGCTTTTGTGTTATTCCTTGTTTAATCTATTAAATACTCATCTAAGGAGAGTAAATATCCTATAACAAAATCAGTATATGTAACCATAATTTTTAGGATGAAATATTGTCCTTGAAATTGAAGGATCAAAGGACATAAATATGACAATAACATTAACTAAAATATGTCCATTCTTAAATAAAGGACATAAATATTTGCAAGATTTTGAGATCTCTTGCTGAATGTACTAAACTACATTTTCGCATACTTGACTGTGAGGTAGTTACATTTCTTCTGCTGTTAGAAGCTTGGCTACCATAGGTGGTTTTCTTCAGAAACCTTTTCTCACCATCCTTCTGTTCTGTGGAGTAGAGTCTGGGAAATTGTCAGCTGGATTGGCAGCTATGAGGAAGTGCTAAAAGTCGGAGGATGTTCAAAACAAGCTATATTTTACATCACAGCTCTGTTCTGCTGACAACTAGGTATAATGCCTAATTATATTAAGAATTCTCATCCAAGAATTCTCTTCTTGGAAAGCCTGCACAGCTTTTCAGGGCAGGGATCAGTTCTCACTTTTCCTGGCTCCCCACTTCCTAACTCCTCTCTTTCATTGTGTTCCCTACATATAGCTATATAATGGATGTTTGTTATATTTACCTTTCTGTTACTCTTTGTTATTCTCCTCACCTCATTTAAAAACGTTGTGATTTTATTTTGATATTTTTCTATATTTTCTGTATTTTTATCTACATAAGTTAGTGTACAAAGGGGTTTCACTTTGACACTTCCATAAACACATACAATGTAGCTTCAGCAGATTCACTTACTCCTTCACCACCTCATCCCCCACTATTCCCAAACTAATCTTATTGTGTCATGTTCACCCATGTACTTAGCTTATTTTGATCATCATATGTCATTTTCATACATGCATATAATGTATCTGGATCACATTTGCTCTTATCAACCCCTTCCCACACCTCTTCTTCCATAGGGCTCCTATAAGATATACCTGTTATATTCACATATATCCCTCATTTTAAGATCTAAATATCATATAGGAGAATACAGGTGGTATTTTTCTTTCTGAGTCTGGTTTATTTAACTTAATGTAATGATTCCCAGTTCTTGAATAATACTCCATTGTGTATATATACTACTTAAAAATCCACTCATCAGTTGACAAACACCTAGCCTAGTTCAATAACAGTTTAATAATATTAAACATTTTGTGCTTATTGTCTGTTCTGATTAGTGCTGCAAAAATTCATGCAAGCATCTCTAATTATATGCTGACATATTTTTGGGGTTATATGCCCAGGATTGGGACTAGAAGTAGCATAATAAGATTATATTTATGTGTTTTCTTGGTTGTATTGGAGATTAAACCCAGGGTCTTGCATTTGCTAGAAAGATACTCTACCACTTGAGCTATGCCCCGAGCATATTCTGATTTTGTTATTTTTGGTTTTGTGATATTTCTGTTTTGCTTTTGTTATGTTCAATTTTGTTTTTTCCTGGGTTGGTCTGGATTTTCAATTCTCCTGTTTTTGCTTATGTACAACTCAGATGACAGGTGTGACCCACCCATACAACCGGTTGAGACAGAGTCACTTTCTGTGTGGGCTGGCCATAAACATCAACAAAGCTTCCAATATTTGCCTTGTGAGTAGAGAAGTTCTGTTTTTACTTGAAAGAACTTTAAGCAAACAGTTTTAGGATCAGCAGACTATATTGAATGGCCCTAAAACATTTTTCAAAGTTACAACTGCATCGTTTTTAAAAAAATTTAGGTGATATGTACCAAGACATGTGAAAGGGTATCAATATATGTGAATTAATGCACCTTCTATCTGGCAACTATCATGTAACCCTTTTATTAATTACAATAAAAATATATATATAAAAAATAAAAAATAAAAAAAATTTAGGTGATGTGGAAAACTGTGAAGGGATATTGTAAAAAAACAACTTTGACTAAACATGCAGGAAAAACTATTATTGTTCTAGTACTTCTTTTTCTGGTGTTAACACTTCTTAATTTTTAAAGATTTTATTATGTTTAAGTAGTTGTACAAAGGAGGTGCCATTTAACAATGCTCTGGAATTTCTGAGCTAAGACTTCATTCAATTAAAAATGAGTGCGTATTTAATTCTCATTTTTGTTTTATTTTACCATGGGAAATTTCTTTATATTCTCACTGTTTGCTTTTGGCTAGAGATATTCTCCTTACACAAGAAATAAGACAGGAAGATATCTCTTGATTTTGAATGTAAGTAGTTTATTAGTACTAATGTTAAGAAGTTAGAGTTTTGAAATGAAAAGAATTGAGTTTGCGTTTCTTGAGGGGTGAAAGAAGAGGAGGCGGCTGACGGGGAGAAAGCTCTTTTGAGAAACAAGCTGAAATGCAAATTTGCATGCAACACATTTATTTATTTATTTATTTTTGCCAGTCCTGGGCTTGAGCTCAGGGTTTGAGCACTGTCCTTGGACTTTCCCAAGGGTAGAGCTCTACCACTTGAGCCTCAGCACCACTTCTGGCTTTTTTTTTCTATATGTGGTACCGAGGAATCGAACCCGGGTCTTAATGCATGCTAGGCAAGCACTTTAACCACTAGGCAAAACTCCCGGCCAACAATTTTGTTATGTTTTGCAACACATTTATTGAGGAAAGTGATTTGCTCCTGGGACCATTTGCTTTACCCAAGTTTATTCCTTCTGGGAATGACTCTTCCACTATTCTCTTTGATTCTTTTTTTTTTCCTTTAAATTTCACATATGAATACATTGTATTTCAACCTCAACAAGTTTTGGTGAATTTCCTTATTCCATTTTAATGCATAGATGTGATGTGGTATTTCATTATTATTTGCCTTCCATCATTTTCTTTCCTGCTACTTTCCCTTTTTTTTTTTCTTTTTTGTGAGTCATGGGGTTTGAACTCTGGGCTTGGGTGCTGTCCCTGAGCTCTTCATCTCTGGGCTATCACCCTACACCTGGAGCCACAGCCCCACTTGCCATTTTCTAGGGATTAATTGGGGATAAGAGTCTCTTGGTTTTTTGTACCAGGGTTGGCTTTGAACCCTAGGTCTGATGCCTCAGTACCACATACACAGAAAAAGCTGGAAGTGGTGCTGTTGCTCAAGTGGTAGAGCTCTAGCCTTGAGAAAGTGCAAGGACAATGCCCAGGCCCTGAGTTCAAGCCCTAGGACTGACAAAAAAAGACCAAAAATATGCTTAAAAGTGGCAAATGGGGGTTACAAGAAAGGTTTATTTTTAAGTTTGTTGGAAAACTTCTATACTGCTATCCATTATGGCAGCAATCATTGCCTTTCCTAAGAGTGTATTAAGATTCCTTTCCCCCTGCATTCCCACCAGCTTTTGTTGTTGCTTCTGTTCTTGATGATTGCCATTCTGATGAAATGAGATCTCAAAGTTATTTTGATTTGCATTTCTTCCATAGCCAGGCATGTTGAGTATTTTCTCATCTGCCCTGGATTGATTGGATGGTTGGTTTCTTGGAAGTTTAGATTTTTGAGATCCATATACATCTTGGTTATTCATCTCCTGTCAGATATAGATGGCAAGGACGTTATTCCAATCTATAGGCTATTCTTTCAGTCTAGGGACTGTTTATTTTGCTTTCTATTTTTATGCCATCCCATTTGTCAATCCTTGCGCTTATATACTGAGCTATTTGAGTTCTACTTAAGGAAGTTATGGACTACGCTTATGTGTTTCAGCATTTCCTTATTATAGTAATTTCAAAGATTAGGAGGTTTCATCAAGATCTTTGATCTACTTTGAATTGATTCCCTTTGGTATTGTTTTGAGAGAGAGAAAGGTTGTTGATCAACAACATCCTTTACAGCTCATACTCAGTATTTTCCCTGGCCTTAGTGCCTTAATTGGTGAGGTGACCCAGATTTCATCTTTAAAGGGGTTTAAGCCCTATGCTCTTTTCAAGTTATAGTGGAAATATTTTCCCATTTACTCTCAGACTTGACACCTCTGTGGATCACTTGAGGGTGGACTGTATTCTTCTGTCTCCACTGGCCTGCTGGTCAGGCTACGACTCCACCTTGTCTGCTGGTCTTCAGGCCAAGAACTATGTCGATTATTACCAGATACATTGCCTTGGGTGGCTAAGGTTTTTTCTCCTTGTAACTCAGCGTTTCCTTTAGTCTATGGGTTTGACAAACAGGCTCACATCCAGAAACTGGGTAAGTTTTTAGTGAGACTATTTCTCTTATATGCTCGACAATCTATTCTTGGTTCCCTCACCTCAACAGCTCCATAGATTAAGAAACACTCCTGTTCGTAGTCTGTCTGTCTTGTGCCTATGGGCTCTTTGTTCCATTATTCCTCTCCATTGTTCTCTGCATGTCAGGCTTCTCTAGCCCTCAGTCCACATCTGAGGGTTAAATGTGCCTAATGGCTTCAATCATGTTGGGATTCCATGATCCTCCAGATTATTAGGAAGCCAGGTTCCATTCTGTTGCCCCTGGCTTATGAAGAAAATCACTATTGATTGTCTCAACACTGCCAGTTTACCTCTCACCAGTATTTTTGCTGCCTTATTGCATTAAGTAGGATGTTCTTCTGCTGGCAAATCGAACATAGTTGACCAGTGGGTTTTCTGGCTTTTCTAGTAAATCCACTCTAGCCCGCCGTTTCTTTTTTCTTTTCTCTCTCTTTCTTTCTCTCTCTCTCTTTCTTTCTTTCTTTTAACTTTTTTATTGTCGGGATAATGTATAGAAGGGTTGCAGTTATATTCGCCAGATAGAAGGTGCATTACTTCTCACACAATGATACCCCTTCTCATGTTTTTGTCCCCATTTCCCTCCCTCCCACCCCCTCCCAATCATCTTGTTTTCCCCTGATCCCCTCCCTGTTTCAAATAAATAAATAGACGTATATACGATATACTGGGTAATAATATCAGATGCAATAACAACATGAGAATAACCATAAGGGCAAAAGAAAAGAAGAAATAACATACTACATTAAGAACAACAATAGCATAAGATAAAGCTCTTGTTTCTGTATCCTAGAGTAGCCTACCATTTCTTTGAGACCTTTCATCCTTTTGTCTAGTATTTACCATCCCAATTCTGACACTTTTTTTTTTTTGCCAGTCCTGGGCTTAAGCTCAGGGCCTGAGCACTGTCCTTGGATTTTCTCAAGGCTAGAGCTCTACCACTTGAGCCTCAGCACCACTTCCGGCTTTTTTCTATGTATGTGGTACCAAGGAATCGAACCCGGGTCTTCATGCATGCTAGGCAAGCACTTTAACCACTAGGCCAAACTCCCGGCCCCCCAATTCTTACACTTTTTGTTATTTATTGTGGGCCATCATCTTTTTTAAGCATATCAAGTAGTGATTTTTGAAGCTAGATCAGCAGTGTTTGAACTCCTTCAGCCCTTGCAGGATATTAAATCATGGGTTTCTTGTGCTTACTCATCTTCTACCCTCCAATCTGTGCTAATCAAACTTCTTGCACATCTTTTCTTGGATTCTTTGCTGGGAAATGTTGACCATATTCAAAGCCCTTTTAAAACTATTATGCTTTTTCTTCTCAAAGGCACATTGGTTTCTATCTGGATGTGTGTGTGTGTGTGTGTGTGCATGTGTGTATGTGTGTGCACGTGTGTGTGCCAGTAGTAGGCCTTAGACTCTGGGCCTGAGCACTGTCCCTTAGCACTTTTTGCTCAAGGCTTATGACCTACCACTGAACTAGAACTCCATTTCTGTTTTTTTTTCATATTTTTATTGTAATTAATAGAAGGGTTACATTATATTCACCAGACAGAAGGTGCATTACTTCACACACATTGATACCGTTTCTCACCTCTTGGTCCCCATTTCCCCACCCCTACCCCTAATCTTGCTTTTCCCCCTTCCCTATCCAATTTCAAATAATCGAAAACACATTTATCCAATATATCAGATAACAAAGTGAAATACTGTAACAATATGAGATAACCAAGGGACAGCAAAAGAGATGAGAGATAACATAGTACATTAAGGACAACAATCACTCATTATATGGCTTTTGTTTTTATATCCTAGAGGTCCTTTCATTTAGCGTCATACTACATGGCCTTATGCATCTAGGTTATGCTCTATTGCAAATCTCTGCTAGGAGAGCCCAAGGTTTCTACTGATTATGACAAATGAGGAAAGCCACTGAGCCTATGTTCGTTTGAGTCTGGCTTACTTTACTTAATAGGATTTTTTCTTTTTTTCATATACTTTTTATTGTAATTAATAGAAGGGTTACATTATATTCACCAGATAAAAGGTGCATTAATTCACATACATTGATACCCTTTCTCATGTCTTGGTCCCCATTTCCCTCCCCCCTACCCCACCTCTCATCTTGTTTTCCCCCCTTCCCTATCCAATTTCAAATTTAATAGGATTTTTCCCCACATCTTTCCATTTCCTTACAAATGGGGCAATATCGTTCTTTCTGACAGCAGCATAGAATTCCACTGTGTATAAATACCACATCTTGTTGATCCAATCATCAACTGAGGGACATCTGGGTTGGTTCCATATCTTTGCTATGGTAAATAGTGCTGCAATGAACATCATTGTGCCAGTGGGTTTAGTATGCCCTTGTTTCTGGATGATTGGGTAAATGCCAAGTAGTGGAATTGCTGGGTCATAGGGGAGCTCTATGTTTAGTCTTTTGAGAAACTGCCATACTGCTTTCCATAGTGGTTGAATGAGTTTGCACTCCCACCAACAGTGTAGTAGTGATCCCTCCTGGGCACATCCCTTCCAGCATCTATTGTTATTAGATTTTTTGATCATGGCCATTCTAAATGGAGTGAGGTGGAATCTTAGAGTTGTTTTGATTTGCATTTCTTTTATGACCAGAGATGTTGAGCATTTCTTCATGTGTTTATAGGCCATTTTTGTTTCTTCTTCAGAGAAGACTCTCTTTAAGTCTTTGGCCCATGTTGTAATGGGATGGTTGTTGCTTTGGAGATTAGTTTTGGAATGATTCAATTTTTTGAGCTGTTGATATATTTTAGATATGAAGTTCTCTGAGATGATTCCCTGAAGTATATTTCTAATACCATTGACCTCTTTCTCCAGATCCTCCTCAATACCAATTAGCCTTAAATTAGGCTTCCTAATTATACCTTGGACCTCCTGTAGCATTTTCTCATATTTCCTAGATTTGGTTTAACTCATTTTCTGTTCTTTCTCTATAACAACTAAATTATCTTCAACCCCGGAAATTCTCTCTTCTGTGTTGTCTAACCTGCTATCAAAGCTATCTACTTTATTCTTCATCTCCCTTGCTTCTAGTTGCTCATTTTTGATGCCTTGCATCTCTTGTTTTAGATCATGTATGGATTTCTTTAACTCCTTGATTTCCATTTGAGTGGTTAGCTCAGCAGCTTTATTCTCTTTGGACATTTGTTGGAGTTCAGTCACCTTTTTGTTTCTGGATTCTATGAAGTCATCCATTTTTCTTTGAAAAACCTTTATTATGGCCTCCTTTATGGCTTCCCCTTTTTCACATATCACCTTGTTTATGGTTTCCTCTTGTTTAGCTATGGCTTCCTCCCTTATCTCTTCCTTCATATTTTCACACTTTTCATTAATGATGTTTATCAGTTGCATTTGTATAGCAGTTGGAAGACTCTCCTGTAGATTTGCCACTGACTGCTCCATTGCCTGTTTATGTTGGATGGGAGATGCTGTTCCTTGATTTGACATTTTTCTTGAGTTTCTTGTTCTGCCCATTTGAAAATAGGACCAAGATTAATACTAAACAAGATTATAATTTTACATATAACCAACCTAGACCTTTTTAGTTGGCTGACAATAGATGTTCAAACTTTTAGATTGGTAATATCATTCTCTCTTTCTTTTTGTGCGCTTACATACAAATCTAATACAACCACAGATTACCGATTTATGACCAAAACAATAAGCCCCTCAATCCAATCTCTATTCTATTTAAGTCCCTCTGGACGTAGAGTATAATTGAACACATAGATACACAGCATTGCTCAATAACCATCAAATGTAGATCCATGCATTATAAGAGTTGGAGGATGAACAGAGGACCGGAGATAGAAAAATAATATGAAGGACAACAAGGGAGGTGGGAAAAGAATAATGCAGGAGTGTAAGATTATTATAGTAATGAAGAAAAGGTATCATGTAAGGATAACTGACCTGAGGTGATAGACAGGTAGAATATTTGAGTAGAAAGTTTAGCTGAACTTAGATAAAACTTATGAAAATAAGAAGAGTAATAAGAATATATAGAGAAAAGAGGGAGGTAGATAGAGGAGATTTCAATGATAAAAATTTTAAAAAGAAAAAAATAAACAAAACAAAACAAAAACAACAACAAAGTACATAAAACAAAACAAAAAGCAGAAAAACAAAACAAGAAAGCAGAAAAACAAAACAAAACAAAAAGAAAAAACAAAACAAAAAAAACAAATACAAAAAAAAGGTGGGGGGAGATTCCTCACTACTGTGAATTCTTACCCAAGAAATACTAGGGTTGAGAACCAGGAGTTTAAAAAGTAGGTGACTGTATCAATATAGATATCATTTGTATTCAGACTGTACCCAGAGCGGTCACTATGTTTTTAGGAATGAACACAGTGATAGATCGAATGTGGGAAAAAACGAGAGAGAGAAAACAAGAAAAGAAATATAACATTAAAAAAAGTGTAGGTAAAATGGCAAAGAAAAAATAAGATCATCTAAAAATGCAAATGAAAAGGGGTAGAAGAAAAAAAGATACAAAAGAGAAGAACAACAACAACAACAACAAAAAGGGTATTTTTCAGTTTTTTGGGGGGGCGGGGGCAGGATAGGAAACTTGTGTCTCCACTAAATTCGGGATCCAAACACTTCACAAAATCTTTTTCTCTTGTGATTTGGCTTTGCGGTTTTTCACATCAGATTGTTTGATTGGGAAAACGAAGCTGAAAGTGTCGCGGTCGGCTTTGTTTACCAGGTCTGTGGCCGGCAGGGGACAGACTTCAGCAGCGCTGGGACCGGATTTCCGGCTAAGGGATCTCTGGGAAATCCTTTGCCAGTTAGAAAGGTGGCGCTGTCAGCAACACCTCTCAGGCTCCAATTGCTTTGGCCGGGCCTTTGCCAGCAGTCAAGATGGCGCTGCTCTCAGCTGGTGGGGGCGGGGCTCCCTCCCAATGCCGTTCCCGGAGCAGAAGTGGAAACTTCTCCTCTGATACTCACAAATTGCTGGATTCTCCTGTTCCGTGAAGCTGGCAGGTCCGTGCAAGGCCAGGTGAGGACTCTGGGCTCGCGCAGGCTCTGTGTGGCTCTGTCTGCAGCTGGCGGGTCTGCGCCGCCGATAAGTGCTGTCTGCTCCAATTGAAAAGAGAAGCTTTTTTTCTTTCTTTCTTTTTTTTTTTGCTGGTTAAATGGAGATAAGAGTCTCACAGACATTCCTGTCCAGGCTCCTTTCAAACTATAATCCTTATTAGGTCAAAGCCTGAGTAGCTAGGTTTACAGGCATGAACCATATGCACCCAACTCCCCCTAGCCCTCTTTCGTTCTCCCCTCCCCCTCCAGTCCTGGGGATTGAATTCATGGCCTGGGAACCATCTTTGAGCTATCTCAAGACTAGCGTTCTACCACTGGAGCCACAGTACCACTTTTGGCTTTTTCTGGGTTTGTGGTACTGGGGAATTGAACCCAGGGCTTTGTGCATGCTATGTAAGCACTCTCCCACTAGGCCATGTTGGAGACATTGCTTTCAGCCTCCTGAGGAAGTAAGATTATAAGATGGCGCCTGGTAGCTCGCCAAAGAGGATGAGTCAGTACTTGCTGACCAGGAAATTTCTTTGCATTGGTTGATTTGTTTCTTCCATGCTCGTGGACAGAGCGTGATCACTAGACTTTACTGGTTTTAGTTATTAATATAAATGGAAGGTACAGGGGTGGATGCTAGAAAAACAGAGGTCTACCCAGGTGCCAGTGGCTCATTCCTGCGATTCTAGCTACTCAGGAGGCTGAGATCTGAGGATTGAGATTCAAAGCCCAGGTATGGAAGTCGGTGAGACTCTTATCTCCAATTAGCCACCAGAAAACTGGAAGTGGTGCTGTGGCTCAAGTGGTAGAGCAGTTGCCTTGAGCTGAAGAGCTCAGGGAGAGTGCCCAGGCCCAGAGTTCAAGCCCCACAACCACAAAAACAAAAACCAAACAAACATAAAAACAGAGGTCTCTAATTTTTCAAGAAATGAGGATTTCTACTCTTTAACACTTCTTTAGCAGGATATAGGGCTTCTAAGCTTTAAAGCACTTTAACCTAGTTGTCTATCTACATTCCAATAATTAGACTCTTCCCAGCCATAGTTATGATTGTGGCATAATAGGTTCTATAGGATTGGGAATTCAGCCTTTTCTTCAGCTCTGCTATGCTTGTAATGATATCTAAACCCTGAATTTTAGCTTTTTCTATCTTTTGGATATAGGATATGACAATGTGTTAATTTATTGCCAATTAGGCTCCTCTATTTTTATAATTCATTTGATTAAGTAATTAGTCACCCTCACCCCCACATCATTTTCCTCATCTTTCTCTGGTGCATTGAAATAGCACTCAGCAATAGCCATTGGCTCCCATTGTCCTTATAATGACTACATCTCCCATGCCTGAGATAAGATACCTGCCAATGCAGGTGGTCAAACAGATAGGCTTGCCACACATTATTGACTGCCAGTATACTGTCAGGTTCAATACTAGTGAAAATTGTAACACTTACTCTTCTGTAAGATGCCAAGGGCTTCAGCGCTGCACCCACCACCCATGAGTCTTTATTGCTAGCCAGGACTCTAGAAAGTGGATCAGCTTCAAAACCCAATGTTTAAATTCTGCTTTCTCAGTTGTTTCCAGCACCAAGTGTCCTTAGATCAGGTGTTCATGACTTTGGGAATGGAACTTGGGAAGAGAGAGATTTTTTTAGCCCCCAATATCTTTCCTTAGATAATCTTGATGTTATTTATAGCATGGCCTTTCCAACCCTATGTGGAACTCTGGCACTGGACTCCTCCCCCCAGCCCCACCAAGTACCAAAGGCAAGCAAGGGAAAGAGGCCATTGCACCCATACATTAACCAGTCATTGGGAGAAAGTATATTTCTGAGCAGGATATTTTCGTAGGGCCGAGGGCCACATCTGTGTAGGAACTAAGCAATGAGCAACCAGCAACCATCATACCTAATCTTAAAGAGTGACCGGACAGCATGCAATGGAATCTACTACAGTTATGGTCCAGCACTAACAGGCATCCCAGCCATAGTATCCCAGAACATGGTCTTTATGCCTTTCTTCTCTGTTTTCTTCAGTTTCTTTGCAAAACTGTTGTGATAGATCTGAGGGTTAAATAATAGATTCCCCTCTCTCACCCTCTCACCATTTCTTACCCTCAACATCACCATCAACACAATATTAACTGACCTCATAGTTTTGTTTTCATGCTTGCAAGTAAACTATTTCAACCATATTCAAAGTGCTGCCATTTATATGTTCTGCTATTCTGTGAATGGCAAACCAGTGGTGTGGAGGTAGGGGAGGGCAGAGAAAGCTCTGTATGATTGAATGACAGCTTCCTTTCCTTCTTTGGGTGTTCTGCTCTAGGTAGTGTAATGTTTGCTCTTTGGTTAGACTCTTGAATATGCAAGAGTTATGAGCTTAGGAACCTGGGAAAGTCAGACCCAGTGACACGATTGTAGGGTTTATTGCAGCAGGCACCCAGGCACACTCTGGTTGTTAGACTGAATGTGGGATTGTATAATTTGGAAATGGCAGAGTGAATGAGTTTGGATTTAGTGTACCAAGGGTAAAGTCAGGATACAGACAGGGTGGGTAAATAACATCCTGATTATCTAAGGAAAGATATTGGAGATTAAAAAATCAGACTAAATGTGATAATAAAATCAGAAATTGGGTTTTATCAAAAGAAGAGCAAATGCAGAATGAGGCATTAGGGAATGTAATTTGGTAGAAACAAGTATATTCAAGCATTTTGGGCTGCTTTTATGGAGATAAAAATTATATTAAAAACTACAGAGTGTATTTCTTAAAAATTAAAAAAATAGAAGTAGATTGAGTAACACATATTTTACTTGTTCCCAACAATATAAAAGGATTTAACAAGGAGAAGAGAAGTTTAGTGATAAGCCAGATATGAACTTACAGAAATTCTAATGTAGGAGAAGTAAACAGAAAACAATAAGAAAGAGGGCATGATAGATACCTCTCATTTATTAGAGAGATGAATTACAGTGGAAAGAGCACTGGGAGTGAAGTCTAAAAAATACATTTAAGTAATGATTAGTTCAGTTACCGAATAACACTGATTAGTGACATCCTATGTCTAGACACGGGTGCTCAGAATACGGGAAGTCTCTTCCCATACAGAAGCACACCAAAGGAGGTCACTGGAAAGTTGGTACGACATTTAGTAGTGTGATACTGTTATTAAGGGAATAAGAGTTGCCTTCAGAACAGAATCCGTGTGTGTGTGTGTGTGTGTGTGTAAGCACAAGAGCTAGGAATATGTACTGGAGGAAGTAATGTCTGAGCTGCTTGCAGACATCCTCACCCTCAGCTGGTTTGTGCCACAGGACCTTACTGCTTCCCTATAGCCTGTCCCTGGAATGCTAACTCCTCTGATCTCTGCCCTGCTGACTTCTGACTCCTTGATGCTCAGTGTACCAATCATTTCCTCAGAGTGGGTTTTCTTGATCTGCCAATTCAAGGAAGGCTCACACACTATCTTCAGCAAATCACTGTCTTATTCTTGTTTTTTTTTTTTTGAGCATTTATCATGGATTGGTGTTTTCATTGTCTTCCTGTCAGAATATTTGCTCTATGAGGGCCTGCACATTTTGTGTCCTTGCTCATCACCAATGCTTAGAAATGGCCCAGAAAAGGCTATTTATTTGTTCATTTAACAACTAAGTATTAACAGTAGTTGGGGTAGGGAAAGGGGATACGATAAGAAGAGGAGGCGAATGTTTTGTCATAGGACCTGTTAGTTATTATGGCCTCGCTTTTATTCCCAAGTTCCTGTCAGAGTTTATTAGAGAAAAGTGCTCATTTGTCCACAGAGAGCTCTTGTTTTCCTGGGTAAGGAGATGGCTGTTCCGCACTGATGGACTCTTATTTCAGTCTGATGGTATTATGCTGCCCATTTAATTGGAATTCTGTTTTGGTACCCTTCTCTGTATTCTAGCTCTTCCGTGGAGATTGGTTTTTAGATTTCCTTGGACTCTTCAATAGAATTTTAGGTCATATATGGGCACAGCACACCATCGTGAATCTGAAAATATAAAGGAAATATTTATTCTCAATGTAGGTTGGAACCCAGGGTATAGTTTTCCATAAACCAGCTGGTATGTGTTTAGAAAAAGAAACATACTTCAAATTACTCTAAGCAAAGCAGAATTGGGATGGAAAATTTGCCATCAAAAATGATCTAAAATCATTTTTTAAATAAAACAATTAAGCTCATCAAGATGTCCTTTTGATGACAGTGAAACGTAAATCCCATCAATGTTCTCAAATAAGGTTCCTGAACTCTCACTGCCACGGCACTGGGCTGGTGGTGCCTGGTGCTAAGCTGTCCTTCACACCTCACTGTCTGTGAGAACTTCATAGTGCTCAGAACTGCAGAACAACGCTGCAGGGCAGAAGCTCTTCATGGAAGGATCTCATGGGGCAGCGGCATCCCAGCTTTAGTGTGAAAGCTTTGGACAATGTGACAGTAACAGTCCTGGTTGCAGAATAGGGGAGTAGACCTAGTAACACAGGATGGATAATCTGAAGAAGACAAAGGCCAGGCTTTACATAAAGTTAGATAAAGGTAAAGATTTTGATAAAACATCACAAATAATGGGGGAGGGTAAAAAGGTGTGAACTTTACTTCCTACCCTCTTTTCCTTTCTCCCTTCCTCCCTCCCTTTCTATTTGACTTGATATATTTTGCACTTGGGCTCATGTTCTGGAGGAAGAACTTTTCTCCAATTTCCTGCCTTAGGGAAGGCCTGGGGAAATGAGTCAAAAGATACAGTGTTCAGGTGGTGGGGACCTCTTTCTAATCTAAGTACTAATCTAGAGTTACAGAAGAGCAGACAAAAACCAAATGTAATTGGGGCTCTTGGGTGACCTGTGCCTTGTTCTATACATACATGAGGTATTTCAGTCCCAGGTTCTTAGTCTAATACTCAAAGTTACAAATAGTAAGTTTGTTGAAGCCTTTAAGAAAAGACAGGGATCACACAGCCCTTACATGCTCCATTGGGTAACTCTATGGCCAGTTCTGCCCCACTTCACCTCTGATCTTATTCTTATTCTATATCCAGAGCTTTTGCATTACCTTGGCTTTTAAGGTTATATAGCTTCCCAAGAGAGTGTCATGCCTAGAAGACAGAAGGGAATTTAACAATTAGTATTATTTTTCCTCTGTCTAGAGTTTACTCTATGGTAAACCATTTCTTTCTGGTTTGGGACAGTGATATGTGGTTCCTGCCAAATTTATGGTCCCCAGACCTTAAGGTTGCTTATAAAGATTGGTGTTGGTCCCTTCCTAGGTTTTGGCATATGATTCTTATTTGGGACTTTTATTGTACCGTGCACATTTTTCACAGACTATTTCTAGTGTTAATTATCTTCAGTAGTAGTTCTTCTGTCACTTCGGAGGAGAATGGGCTTATTGTTTGAAGTCTTGGTATAAGAATAGACTAAGATAATGACTTTTTTTTCTTGCTTCATGAACTTTAAAATATTCATTTTGTATTTGTTTGATGGAAATGGCAGATACTCTCCCTTTTGTGTGCTTAAGATAGAAAACAAAGTTTCAGCAGAGAACTAGAAGAAAAAAATCCCTTTACTTGGAAAGTAGAATAACTGGGAATAAGTTTTTGATTCTAACATTCATTACCTAGCTAAAATAATGGCTGCATAATTTATGTACATCAAATGGATATTCTTCTATGTAGATTGTTCCTATCCTGCTCCTGACCTTTCACTACTTGGCTGTCATTGGCCTGGAAGTCAAACTAGTGCTTGACAATATATTTTGTCATACAGAAGTGGAGATGTGATAGAGGAAAAGCTTGATAAAATAATTTGTAGGTCCAGAACCATGACTCAGATAGGGAAAAATTTAGGAGCAGCTTAGGGGAAGTGATTATATTATCTTGGTCAAAGGCTAATTCCTAGGAAAGTTTAGCTGGTGGTGTTCTGTCAGCTCCTCTTCTTTCACTTTGTTATTCAGCCTGGAATTCTTCCACTCAGAAACTCGTTAAGGTCAACAAACACTTGTGAAAACATAGAGCAAAATCTTGATACATAAGGCCATATAGTATGAAGCTAATTGAAAGGACCTCCAGGATATTGAAACAAAAGCCATATAACGAATGATTGTTGTCCTTAATGTACTATGTTGTCTCTCATCTCCTTTGCTGTCCCTTGGTTATCTCATATTGTTATAGTATCTCACTTTGTTATCTGATATATTGAATTTATTTTTATTTGGTTATTTGAAATTTGATAGGGAAGGGGGGAAAGCCAAGACGGGTGGGAGGTGTGGGGGGGAGGGTAATGGGTACCAAGACATGTGAAAGGGTATCAATGTATGTGAATTAATGCACCTTCTATCTGGCAAATATCATGTAACCCTTTTACTAATTGCAATAAAAAAAGAATGATAAAAAAAAGAAAACATACATCTGTATAAAATACAGGGATATTCTCACAGGGTAAAAGCAATCTCTCTGTATTAATTACCTGTTGCTATGTAACAAGCTGCTGAAATTTTGGTGGTTTAAAACTAGTAATTGTTTTATTTGTTCTTGAGTCTCTGTGTTAGCAATTCGGGCTGGTCCCAGGTATTTGGTCATCTGCTGGATTTACTTAGGTTTGCTCGTGTCTCTGGAACTCTAAAATTGAATGGACTTGTTATGCATTCCTTCAGATGCTGCTTTCTAAAAGGGCGAGAACAAAGTCTGGAAGGCATCCTGACACTATGGTTTAGTCACAATAAAATGCTATTTCTAAGTAGTCATGGTTTAGTCAGTTTTCAAGAATGGAAAAATAGATCCTGTCTTTTGAACAATAAGACCTCATTCCAAAAGATATTTATCTCTAGCAATGGGAGGAGGAATTGTCACGGTCACTTTTTAAAATAATTGATTATAAGTTCTCTAGTAAATGCATGGTTTTGTCCACGAGTGTGGTCATCTGAGAGCTCTGAGCAAGCCAGTAACCCTAAGGACTTCTCCTTGATTATCCTGTGCCAGAAGTCCTAGGATTTGGTAGTCATTCGCGGAATAAATTTACATGTAGATGAAGGGATAGGGATACTGTAAGTTCCACAGAAATACGTAGATATTAGGTCACAGCAGGGGACTTGGGAAAGGTTCAGAATCTGAAGGCCTAATCCATATTGTCTTAGCACCTGCTGAGGCAACGACCTCTGGCTGTGATGGGAGGAAAGAGAGGTCAGGTAGAATCAAGAATCAGAGTTGAAGCTGGGTATCATCAGGTAGATAGAAGTGGAGTACAGAAAGAAAGCCCATGAAGCAGCTATGATTTAGAAGTGCATTTGCTTAGCAGCACTATTGTGCTACACTTACGACACTTAGGATCACTGATGCCACAGCACCTTGGATGTGTTTACTCTGACCATGGTGAAGTCAGGCTCAACAGAGCCCCACCGTTTTGCTGTTCCTTTGCTTTGCACAGTCTTCCTTCCTCACCTCACTCCTGGTGTTTGCCATGCTTTTCAGTTCAAACAACTAAAATCTCATTTCTTCTATGAGATTTCCTTTGATATGTTTTCTTCTGTGTTCTTAAACTCATTGATGCCTATTCATCTGAGAAGATCCTTCTATATCTATCTATCTCTCTACCTAGCATCTATCTATCTATCTATCTATATATCTATCTATCTATCTATCTATCTGAATTGTTAACTGCTGGAGATTATTAACAGAGAGATTATATTTTATACTTTCCATTTTTGTTTTGTATAAAGTGCTGAATAAGCACTTCTTGTTGCGTGTGTTGCACAGACCTCAAAAATTAGTAGTTAACTCTCCCACATTTAATAGCTTATAATGCAACAGCTTTACATGCTGATTGGGCCCCAACCAAGCAATTCTGTTGGTCTCAGGTTGTGGGTCACTGGTGGCCCAGTGTTCTCAGATGACCTTACTCGTAGCTGGTCATCAATTACCGGATGAGCGTGGCTGACTGTGCTCCTCCTCCAGCAGGCTAGAGGGTTTGATTCAGGATTCTACCACACAGAGAAAGAGCGGATGCCCCAGTGACATTTACTAATGTTCTCATTGCCTAAGTAAATCACATGGCTAAGCATGGATTGGAGGAGTGAAGAAGTAGATTCTAACTCTTAACAGGAGTAGCTGAAACTGAGATGGGAAGAATATGTTGCTATTGCCACACTCAACCCCAACCTACCTTGTAAACACCAAATGTTCACATTCATTCAGAATGCAAAACAATCCCAAACTCACGATTCTCAGTATCTCATTCTAATGGCATCAGGCTTAAAGTCTGGCATCTTGTGATCTGTGCCAGGTATCCATGAGGCTTCTTTGGAGGAGGTACCCTTTGTCAAAAAAAATCTATGACTTAAGCTGGGTACTGGTGGCTCCAGCCTGTAATCCTAGCTACTCAGACCTTTTAATGTAGTTTGTTGGAGATTAGAGTCTCACAGACTTTCCCTCTGGATCCCAGAGGGACAGTACCTAGGCCCCAAGTTCAAACCCCAGGGTCAGTATGTATTCACCCATGTGTGCCCATGCACGTATGTGGGTACACTCGCCCCCCCTTATACCTTACAATGACAAGTTATGTGGCTCCTTGAAAGAGAAGATCAGGATAAACCCAGTAAAAATTTTTGTAAGAGAAGGAAGAGAGAAAGCAATAGGAATCAGAATGCTTAGTAGTCCACAGAAATCCTGACTTCCAGCTAAGTGCTTGCTGCCAGAGTATTCCCTTTGGGACCTTGTCTGGGATTCCTTCTGTGAGAATGGAAACCTAGTCTACTATTTTTATGGCTCTTAGCTCCGTTTTCTGTGGTGTTTTTGATGTCCATAGACAGGGCTGGCATTTGCAGTAGGCTAACTTTCCACTCGAGTCCTTTCCTGTACAAAGTAGGACCCCCAGGAATGTCTCTTCACTGTTAAGTGTCTCAGGCCAGTTTGGTCCAAGTGAGCAGCATTTCATCAGTGCAATTCTCTCAAACATTCTGTGGGTTTCTCCAGGAATCTGACTCAAATCAACTCCAGTTAGTAAAAAGTTCCATGTAGAATTCTAAGACAGGCCTCTTCTACCCGAGCCATACCAAGTGATAATTTTAATGCAAACATCTGGTATAGCTTACAGAACCTTTCGTCACTACTTTTTGTCTTTCATGGTATTAACAAAAAACAGGTTGGAAGGCCACTTTAGTTTTGATCGTTATCCAGAGAACCATTTCTTGCCTTCAGAATCCTCTACTGACTTGAGAGGTTGGAAAAGAGAAATAATTTTATTATCTAAGTTCAGTACATTCTGGCTCTTCTAAGTATCTTCTAAATTCTGCTTGCAAACTGAGCATTTCTCCTGCTAGCTCAGCTCTTTCCCTTTCTACCTTATCATCAGCTAAAATAAGTCAATTGACACTTTTACCATTTTCCCCAGAAGTCATCTTGCGAAGGCCCACCATTGTACTGGGTTATAATCTCTCTTGCAAGTTTAACATAGGTGAGAGTTTCCCCTGTTGTTTCACAATATGGAGTGCCATTCTTCCAACCTGCTAGAATATGCTCTTTATTGCTTTTTAAGCCCCTGCAAACTGTGCACTCATCAATTTTCAGAGCTGGCTAAAATTTTTTTTGCCGCTTTTCTAGGCTCTGATTACCACTTGGTCTGAAAGCCAGCGCTACCATTTAGATTCTATCAGCACCCTCATTCTGGAGCCGGTTTCTCTCTTAGATGTTGTATAGTCACAAACCATTCATAAACCTGTAACCTCCAACAACAAGCACTAGTTATTTTTTGTTGTTGTTGTTATTCTTTTTTATTGTAATTAATAAAAGGGTTACATGATATTTGCCAGATAGAAGGTGCATTAATTCACATATATTGATACCCTTTCACATGTCTTGGTCCCCATTACCCTCCCCTCCACCCCCCATCTTGGTTTTCCCCCCTTCCCTATCCAATTTCAAATAACCAAATACAAATAAATCCAATATATCAGATAACAAAGTGAGATACTGTAACAATATGAGATAACCAAGGGACAGCAAAAGAGATGAGAGATAACATAGTACATTAAGGACAACAATTATTCATTGTATGGCTTTTGTTTCAGTATCCTAGAGGTCTTTTCAATTAGCTTCATACTATATGGCCTTATGTATCAACTAGCAGATCACTGCTAGTAGAGCCCAAGGTTTCTACTGATTATGACAAATGAGGGGGACCATTGAAACAAGCACTAGTTTTTACACTCTGTTGAAAGTTGGATGTTTTCTGATGTGGGTTGCCTAGACAGGGTTGGATTAAAGGCCTATGAGTTAGTAGAAATGATTTGTCTAAGTGTCTCTCATCATTTGTGAGATGGCCTGCATTTCTTCTATTATAGATTTCTTAAAGTAGCAAGAAAGGTAAAAACATTTTTGTCTCAGTAATCAGAGCCCTGAGTCAATGTGGAATAGGACTCTTTAATGTTATGATAGAGATAGGAAAATTGGCATAGCCAGCTTGGCAAAAAAATCTTCTAGCTTTGGTATGTCATGTTCATTTGAGGAGTTTTATTTCTCCACAGTTTTTTTGTTGTTCCATTACATAGAACTTCTATGAAAAGTAGCATAGGATATATATATATATATACATATATATATACATATATATATATATAATTTTTGACAGTCCTGGGCTTGAACTCAGGATCTAGGCATTGGCCTTGGGCTTTCTCAAGGCTAGCACTCTACCACTTGAGCCACAGCACCACTTCCAGCTTTTTCTGTGTATGTGGTACAGAGGAATTGAACCCGGGAGTTTATGCATGCTAGGCCAGCACTCTACAACTAGGCTACACACCTAGCCCTGCTTATAATATTTTGTATGTGTATTTTCTACTGGTTCTTCAAATAAATGCATGTATATAATATTTATAAAGTATAAGGGGATATTTCTATATAAAAGAGTAAACAAATACTGTGTGATTAAAAATATTTTTCCTGCTGGGAATTGGCTAAGCACCCATAGAAAACTAAAGGTGGATCCTTCCATGTCACCCTGCACCAGGATTAATTCCAAATGGATCAAAAACCATGACTCCATGCCACCCCCATTCAGGTGTTGACACTAACAACCCATGTGATGATATTGGGAGGGGCCTGTGGGGAGTACTTAGGTCAGGAGAACAGGGGCTCCACGGGATTAGTGTCCTCATGAAAGAGGCCCAGGGGACTGCCTTGCCCTTTTCACCAGGTGAAGAAAGCTGGGTGGCTATATCTCCAGACCAGGAAGGAGGTAGCAAATCTGCAGGCTAATTGATAATGGACTTCGGATTTATAGATGTGAGGAATATATTATTCTGGTCTTTGGTATCTTGGTATAGCAGCCTAAGTGGATGTGGACAAAAGTTTATTATCAGCCACTGTTTGACCCACTAAGTCCTTCCCTCTCCTCTCCTCTAATCTCCTTTCCATTTCTTCTCCCCCCCTTTTTTTTCCTTCCAATACTGAGGTTTGAACTCAGGGCCTGGTGGCTATTGCTTAACTTTTTTTATTTTTAATTTAAGGCTGGCCTTCTACCATTTCAGGTACAGTTCCACTTTCAGAGTTTTGGTGGTTAACTGGGGAAGAAGAAGTCTCCTAAACTGTCCTTTTGGAATGTCTTTGAACTGTAGCCTTCAGATCTTAGCCTCCTGACTAGCTAGCTGTGTGAACCATCAGTGCCTGGCAAGCTCACTGTTTTCTTTTCTTTCCATATATTTTTTATTGTAATTAATAGAAGGGTTACATTATATTCACCAGATAGAGGGTGCATTACTTCACATACATTGATACCCTTTCTCATGTCTTGGTCCCCATTTCCCTTCCCCCACCCCACCCATCATCTTGTTTTCCCCTTTTCCCTATCCGATTTCAAATAACCAAATTTGCATATATCCAATATATCAGATAATAAGATGAAATATTGTAACAATATGAGATAACCAAGGGAAGCAAAAGAAATGAGAGAAAACATAGTATATTAAGGACAACAATCACTCATTATATGGCTTAAACTTTACAAAAAAGAATAGGAGATACACTAGGTCTCCTTGGCACAGGTTGAAACTTTCTTAATAAGGACCAAGAAACAGCAAATCAGAGAAAGTCTGGATAAGTGGGACTGCGTTAAACTGCAGAGCTTCTGTATGGGAAATTAACTAGAAAGTCTATAGAGTGGGAGAAGATCTTCACTAACCATACAACAGACAAAGGCCTCACATCTAAAATATATCACCAGCTCAAAAAATTGAATCACTTCAAAACTAATCTCCAAAGAAACAACCATTCTGTTAAAAGATGGGCCAAAGAGAGTCTTCTCTGAAGAAGAAATAAGAATGGCCTATAGACATATGAAGAAATGTTCGACATCTCTGGCCATAAAAGAAATGCAAATCAAAAACAACTCTAAGATTCCACCTCACTCCAGTTAGAATGGCCAGGATCAAGAAATCTAATAACAACAGATACTGGAGGGGATGTGGCCAGGAGGGATCACTACTACACTGTTGGTGGGAGTGCCAACTCATTCAACCACTATGGAAAGTAGTATGGCAGTTCCTCAAAAGACTACACATAGAGCTCCCCTATGACCCAGCAATTCTACTACCTGGCATTTACCCAATGGTCCAGAAACAAGGACAGACTAAATCCACTAGCACAATGATGTTCATTGCAGCACTATTTGCCATAGCAAAGATATGGAACCAACCCAGATGCCCCTCAGTAGATGAAAGAACGGCATTGCCCCATTTGTAAGGAAATGGAAAAACTTGGAAAAAATTATATTAAGTGAAGTAAGCCAGACTCAAAGGAACATAGGCTCAACGGTTTCCCTCATTTGTCATAATCAATGGAAACCTTGGGCTCTCCTAGCAGAGGTTTACAATAGGGCAAAACCTAGATACATAAGGCCATATAGGATGAGGCTATCTTGTTTCCAGGATATGGAAACAAGAGCCATATAATGTGTGATTGTTGTTCTTAATGTACTATGCTATTTCTCATTTCTTTTTTTATCCCTTGGTTATTCTCATATTGTTACAGTATTTTACCTTGTTATCTGGTATATTGTATATATATTTATTTGTTTATTTGAAATAGGATAGGGAAGGGGGAAACAAGATGAGGGGAGGGTGTGTGGGGAGGGAAATGGGGAGAAAAACATGAGAAGTGGTATCAATGTTTGTGAAGTAATGTACTTTCTATCTGGTGAATATAATGTAACCCTCTATTAAATTACAATAAAAATAAAAATAAATAATAAAAATAGTAGCTCAAATGTTCCAGTGTCACTAATGTACAAATTAGAAAGGGCTTTGAAAAATAGGAAGTAATGACTGAGTCCATTAGAATTTTACTGTGGGTGTGGAGAAACAATAGAAATAACCTCCCTGGATTTAATGAGGGAGTGCATTGAGAAGCAAGTTTTGATACAATGAGCATGCATTTATGACAGAGATATTTTCTTTAATTATCCTGTTCATGGTGTGTATTTGTGCAAGATGAATATGAGGCTACCCAGGTTACTTCCTTTTATAGAATGTTAAAGAACATTGGTGTGTCATGATAATGAGAATTTCAAAAGAACTTATAAAATAGAATGGAGACTAGAATTTTTATAATTAAAAATTGTGCGAGAAATATACTCATAAAGGATTTAGATATTACAGAGAAAATCACCATCTCTTTCAAGACCTGATCACAATCACTGTTATTAATTTGGTATATTTCTTGTATTAAGATGTTTTAAAACATATTTTTATTTGTAGCCAGTGCATATTTTCAACTTGCTTTTGTTATTCAACATTCTATTATAAGCATGTAATTGGCTTTTGTCAGTTTTGTCATGATTGTAATTTAAACGTATTTACTTCTTTCTTTTTACTGTTCTCTTTTTTCTTTTCTTAGCAGCTCTTGTGCTTGCTAAGGAGATATTCTACCATAGGAGTCATGCCTTTAGCCCTTTTCTGAATTGGTTATTATTATTTTTTAATGGAACTTGAACTTGGCCTGAATGCTGTCCCTGAGCTCTTGAGTTCAAGGCTACTTCCCTACCACTTGAGTCACAGCCTCACTTCCCATTTTCTAGTGATTAATTGCAGATGAGTCTCATATTGTTACAGTATCTCACTTTGTTATCTGATATATTGGATATATTTGTATTTGGTTATTTGAAATTGGATAGGGAAGGGGGGAAAACAAGATGAAGGGTGGGGGTTGGGGGGAGGGAAATGGGGACCAAGACATGAGAAAGGGTATCAATGTATGTGAATTAATGCACCTTCTATCTGGCAAATATAATGTAACCCTTCTATTAATCACGATAAAAATATATGAAAAAAAGAGTCTCATATTGTTTAGTCCCCAGGCTGGCTTTGAACAGCAATCTAAAGATCTCAGCCTCCTGAGTAGCTAGGATTAGAGGTGTGAGCCACAGTGCCTGGCTTTGATCTGGTTATTTTTGAGATAGGGTCGTGCTTTATGCTTAGTTTTGCCTTAGGTGTGATTCTCTTGTTTCTGTCTGTATTGCTGGGAAAGTAGATGTGCCACTCCATTGTGCTGTTCCTGTAGCTGGGATAAAAGACATTTGCTATTATGCCTTGGGTGAGATGGAGTCTCATGAATTTCTTATTGTCTGGGCTGGGCTCAAACAGCGCCCAGTGCATTCCGAGTAGCTTGAACCACACGCTTAAAAGATACTGTCCACTGTTTAACATAGTTTTCTTCTTTTATTCTTTAGTGGATATCTTTCCTTTCCCAGACCCACAAAGCTATGAGGTTTATTTTAAAATCGAGGCCATGCCCCAAACTACAAGCTTGCTGTTTCTTCCATTTTTATTTCACCAATCCTGTTTGCCAACAGAATCTTCACTTAGTCTAGCAATTTCTAGTCACTGAAGGAAAATTCAGGGCAGGGTTGACCTTATCTGCAACTCAAATATCTACCCTTGGTTGGTCAATAAGCTGTGGGTATGGGTACGCTTAAAATGAATTCCATCATTAGTTGTATAGATTTAGTTTTGCCATATCCTTGTAAACAGGCAAGATTCCTTGGTCAGAGTTTCTGTCCTTTTCCCTTCTTTCTGAACCAATGTCAGCAGGCTTCAGCATTCCATTTTTCATATATGTTCACAAAGGAGTTTGCTCCTCAGAAGACACTGAGAAATACTTTTGCTTTGAGTTTTGCCAGAGAATGGGAGAACCACTTATGAAAGAAACCTAAGATTATATTGAGAACCATTAAAATAAACTAACTCTGAAAAACCTCAGGCTCCTTTTTGTTTATATACATTTGAGTTGAATTTTCTATATTCATGGATACAAGATCCAAAGTAAAAGCCGAAGTTGCCTTTGTTTTTACAGTCAAAATAGAATTATGCAGTAGGTCAAGAGCTGAAAGTCAGGCTAAATTCTCTAATCTCGTCCTCTCCTGCTACTCCAGCAAGTGGCAATGGCATCTAGATTTCACCCACAGTGCTCTCCAATTACATAATGGAGATACACTAAGCCAACCCTAAGACTTAATAACGGTCTGTCGGTCTGGTGTTGTGGCTCATATCTGTAATTCCACCTATGCAGGAAATGGACATTTGCCTGGGAAACACTCTCAAGATCTTGTTTGAAAAATGAAGTAAAAACAGGGGCATGGCTCAAGTGGTAGAACACTTAAGTTCATGATCCTGAGTTCAATTCCCAGCAGTGCCAAGGGTGGGACGAATTAACTGAAATCTGGAAGAGAAGAGACATGTTTTAGGATCAGTGTAGAAAAAACTCTATTTACCTGGACCCAGAGGATTGTGGATAGTAGGAAGAATGAGGAGGAAGCATGAAAGAGAAAGGAGAAGGGGTGGGGGAGACACAGAGAGACAAGGAGGGAAGGAGGGAGAGAGAGAAAAAGAGGGAAGGAGGAGGAAGGGAAGGGGGGAGAGTGACAGAGACAGAGACAGAGGCAGAGAGAGAAACAGAGAGACAGGCAGAGAGGGGAGGGAGGGAGGAAGAAGAAAGAGCAGTCTCAATTCCTTTTCCTAGTTTTAGCTCAGAATACTGGAGGGCAATTTGTCAAGGCAATTCTGATCAGAGATGGGAATGTTGCCTCCTCTTCTTGGCCACAGCCACAGAGGACTATAAGATCAGATAAAAGGGCTGAGGTTTACATTTTTTTTTGTGAGTGTGCCAGCACAGGATCTTGCAAATTCACTCAAGGCTGGTGCTCTACCACCTGAATCACAGCTCTGCTACCAGCTTTTTTATGGATAGTTGGAAATAAGACTTTTTTTTTTTGCTCCCACTGACTTTGTGCCTCAATTTGATCTCAGGCTTTTGAATAGTCAGAATTACAGACATGAGCCACCAGTCCATGGCTTTTGTTGTTTTGGAGTACTTCTGATGCAGGACAGCTGTTAAACCCAGAGCCCGTGGGCTTGCCACATGCCCACTGAAGGCAGAGACAACGACAGATGCCTGGTCAGCAATGGGCTGAGGGACATATCATTGGGTCTCCCAAATTCTTCAGAGAGGAGTTGCTAATTAGGGCTACATTATCTAGGGAGTCATAGAAATGACATTATTTGGAAAACAGCAAGGCTCTTTATTAGTCTAATTAATAATTGGGATGCTCTGGAGAGCATGGGATGCTTGCTACCCAAAATGGAGCCAGTTAAATTTAGCCAAACCCAAGAGACCCATTTTCTCCCTTTCCTGCTTCCACATACCACCCCCCCCAATCTACTACTGAAAGACTGAGTAAGAAAACCTCTATAAAACCAAAGGGATTATGAATATCATTATTATATTGTCATTATCTTATTGAATTGGAGCAAATCTCTAACCAGATAGTACCGAAAAAAAGTTCCTTTTGTGTCTCACTTAGTTAATGAATAGAGAGTCTGAAAGAATAGCTCAGAGGTAGAGTGACTCCCTAATATGCCCAAGGCCCCGAGTTTGATTCGTTATACCAACTGTCTATCTGTCTTGTTTACACAATCACTGATTGAATAGAGGTGCAGCAAGTTATAACAGTTAATTATAGGTAAAATAAGGACAAATGTTTTCTCTCTTTCAGAGCCAAAGTGTGAATTAAATTACACACACACACACCTGACTATAGTTTATGAATAGGGCAATAGCCCATTGATGTTTTCTCCTGTTTCTTTCAGTTCACCAGTTCCTAAGCATTATATGCTTAGGTTACTTTAAGCAACAAACATCTTTTGGGACACAATTTTTTTTGGTACATTTTGGAGAATTTCTGTTCAGAGACGTTGGCTGCTGTGTCTTTGGGAATGCTCTCTTTGGTGAGTCCCATTCATAAGCCTTTAGACTATTTTTGGGTCATACTGGACTTACTGGCTGGCCAGTACCTTGTGCTCATTTGCTAGTTTCTCAGGGCAAAACTAGATGAAAGAAGGTTTATAAACCACACAGCACAAACTTCTGCCCCTGAAGTCATCCACCAGGCAACTGTGTCTGTTTCCTTGTTTGAATCTCTTTTCCATTGCTTATTTGCCCTCCACGAATGTGTCCTAGCACATGTGTTCTGCCCCTGTCACCTGCTCCTGGGTTCTTCACATTCCCTCTCTTCTCATCAAATAACAGCACACTGCATGTTATTCTCACATCTTGCAAGTGTTCCCACTGTCCTTTGGAGATCAGCTTTTCAGAAAGCAGAAGGATGTCTGAAACCGCTCCCAAACTCAGTCGACCTATTTTTTCCTACAAGCAGTGTTTTATCAAATTCATCTCAGCAAACTTCATTTTGCTGTCATGGGATGTTAGAAAGGCCAACATAAAGTTTATAGAATTAAAGAAATTTCAAGATAACCTGTCAATATAAGGGAAATAGTGCCCCATAGAAGAAAAAGATTTTGTCTTATCAAATAAGTCTATTTAATGTATATTTCAAAATGATTGGCCCACAGGTATATCGGTGACTTAGAATAAACAATTCTACTGAATAGTGTCATGCTTTATATGTAATGCTAATTGCTTGGTGAATATCTTATTACCATGAGATCAACTATCAAGCCAGGAGCCACAATAAGAATGGAATATATTTAAAAACATTGTTAGGTGCTAGCACAACAAATGTGTGCTAATTAAAATAATCTAGCTAGGAGCAGGTGGCTCATGCCTATAATTGTAGCTACTCAGAAGTCTGAGATCTGAGAATCATGGTTTGAAGCCAGCCTACAATGGAAAGTTCATGGGACTTGTTATCTTCAGTCAGTCACCTAAAAGCCAGAATTGGAGCTGTGACTGAAGTGGTAGAGCACTAGCCTTCAGAAAAAATGCTCAGGGACAGTTCTCAGACTCTTGAGTTCATACACATATGAAAAAAATGTCTAAAAATAGCATTGCATTGTGCAAGATGAACTACTGTAAGTAAAACAAATACTCTGTGCCTCTTGCTTACAGAATGTTACCTGTTGGGAAAGACAAATAATTCTATGTAATTATAACACAGCCAGTTTGATGTTTTAGTATGAATACTACTGACAAATGTATGGAAATATAACTCTCCCAGTTTCTGCTCAATCTATAGATCTAGGCTTGCACCACTTTTAATATGCTCTGCCATGTGTCCATGCACACCTGAATTTGTTGTTACCCCATTTCTAGAGTTAGAGAAGTGGACTTTTGAGCTAGAACTCCCCTATAATTGTTAATGAAATCATATTTTGTACTTCTCTTGGGAATGAGTAATCATAGCATTGTATGTGAACAATAGAATGAATGACTTTGAAGAAGCTTTTGTTTGTTTTGCAGAGTGCTAGGAAATAATATAAATGTTAGAATAAAATGGTAGAGTTACAGAAAAATGTAAAGTGCACAGCTGCTTGGTAGACAAAAGAAAGGTGAAAATGAATAGCAGTGAATTAGAGACATTTTGCAAACTGATAAAATTAAATAAAAAAACCCCTGGTCAGTTCTACTTCAGATTGCAAAGATAAAAAGCGACGATGTGTTCTGGAACAGAAAAATTAGGTATCCAGGAATAGATATGAATTGGAGGTGACCTGGCTGAAGATTTAAGACTGAGAAGGGCACAGAGCTAATTGTTCATCTTATTTCTGTGGTATCCCATGATCAGCTCAGTAGGTTACTTGTGCCGATTGGATGGTGAGTCAGAATGAAACAAAGAGTTTTTTTTTTTTTTTTTTTCCACCACTCCAAGGTAGATTAACTGCCTCTGCCTTTCAGCCACAAATATAGACCCCAGATACAAAATGACAAGTTTATGAGTAAAGTGGGATCTGTTGTTGAAGGCATACTACAGAATAATGAAATTTCCTCTCTGGAAACCAGCTGTTGCCCTGGAGGTTAGGAGAGAAAAATTTCCTTGTGCTACTCTGTTCAGTTGACAGGTAAGATGTAGAAACGCCACTAGCAATGAATTTGACATGCCGTGGTTTTAGATCTTTTAACTGATTAGTTACAGGACTACCCCAAATTATCTGGGCCTGCTTGGAGAACATTGAATTTCTCTATTTATTGGCAATTTATTAGAATAAAAAAAGTAAACCAATCAAACGTCCATTATAAAAGCACATGCAGAGGACAATAATTTAGATATATGTTTGAAAACAGTCTTCTACCTGTGGCTCTTTATAAGTCAGATTCTGCTTTCCACTGGGAGGGAATATATTGTTTTTTTGGGAAGTTTGAAGTTTGACTTTGGGAAGTTTTTTTTTTTGTTGTTTCAGTATATGTATGAGCCCTTACTCCTTGGCAAAGATAGGGAAACATCTTTCTCTTCCCAAAGCTGTTTGAATATTTAAGCCATATTTTATAGATCAATTAACTCTGAGTTTCTGTCATGATTAGGTTAAGAGAACTTTACTTTTTTGAGACAAAGTTTCACTCTGTAGACCAAGATTGACCTTGGATCTTCCTGCCTCTGCCTTCTGAGTGCTGAGATTTAGGCAAGGGCCACCAGAGCACTTTTTGTGATACCATATTTTATGTGGTTCTGTAGTTACTAGAAAATAAGACAAGCTTACCTTTTCTAATTCTGCAAATAATTCACAACTATGTGAAGTTTTTATTATGCAAAGAAAAAGAAGGAAGTTAAATACTTCAGATCAATTTGTTATAACTCATTATTGTATCTCTCAACGTTACTTTCAACATCCATGTTGATTTTCTTAGTTGTATGTTTTTTATTAAAGAATTAACATTGATTTTTACATCATATTTCAAATGACGTGTTTAACAAACAAGTATTCAAGCAGGGAATCTCTCTATATAATCACTGTCACTTAGATTTTATTTTATTTTTTTATTTTTTTATTTTTTTTGCCAGTCCTGGGCTTGAGCTCAGGGCCTGATCAATGTCCTTGGACTTTCTCAAGGCTAGAACTCTACCACTTGAGCCTCAGCACCACTTCTGGCTTTTTTCTATGTATGTGGTACCAAGGAATCGAACCTGGGTCTTCATGCATGCTAGGCAAGCACTTTAACCACTAGGCCAAAGTCCCGGCCCACTGTCACTTAGATTTTAGAACATAATTAAAATTAGGCTGAGGGTTTATATGTCATAGATACATATTAATCTATGTAATAAACATTATGTCTATACAGTCATAAATTTTTATGTCTATGTAGTTGTGTTTATATTTCCAAAACCATGTCCATAGCATTGGGCACTATTTGGATCTAATAGCCACATATTAAGGACACCATGTGCCTTTTGTTCCTTTTGACTTGTCTCACTCAACATGATTCGCTCTAGATTCATCCACTTCCCTGCGAATGCCATTATTTTATCTTCTCCATTGGCTATGTAGAATTCCATTTTGTGTGTGTGTGTGTGTGTGTGTGTGTGTGTGTGTGTGTGTGTGTATCACATTTTTTGTATCCATTCATCTGCAGTAGGGCATTTGGATTGTTTGCATTGCTTGGCTATTGTGAATAGTGCAGAGATAAACATGGCTGAGCAGGTGTCCTTATCATATCCTGCAGGATAGATGCCCTGGTGTGGTATGGCAGGATTGTAGGGAAGGTCTACTTTTAGTTTTTTGAGAAACCTCCAAACTGCTTTCCAGAGTGGCTGAACTTGCTTACAGTCCTATGAGCAGTGCAGTAGGATTCCTTTTTCTTCACAACCCCACCAGCATCTGTCATTGTCTGAGTTCAGAATCTTGGCCATTCTAATTGGGGTAAGGTGGTATCTTAGGGTTGTTTTTTTATTCTAATTTTCTTTTTCTGTGACTATGTGCCTAGTACCCCTTTCCTTGTATATACCTATATATATATATATACCTGTATATACCTATATATATCTATATATCTACTTCATTCTTTTCAATAGCTAAAATTATTTCAGTGTGTTGATTTTTGTGGCAAATATTAGTCTCCTTACCAGGCCTTAGCTGGTTATTTGTTTTCTCTTTTGGCTTCTGTGGCACCTGATGTTTCCTTCCTCCTATCTTCTCTGCTTCAGTCAAGTTTTTTATGTTAAAGTTCCTCAGAGCAGAATCCTAGGCCTGCTTTACACGTATCCTCTTTCCTTTGGTGATCTGATCATATCCATGCTTGAAATACCATATCAGTGCTGATGATTCTAAGCTTTTTATCTTTAGTTAGGTATTTCTCCTAGGCGTAGGCTTCACAAGTGCCTTCTTCATATCTCCCTTTGGATGTCTTGTGTACATTATTTTTCTTCTGATAAGTGAGGGTATCAGTGTGTTGTTCATGCTAACCTGAACTTGTGACACACCTGTTTCAGCTTCTTGAGTAGCTGACATTACAGGCATGCCCCACTATGTCCAATTATCATCACATGAACTTTACAAACTTAGTATCAAAGTTTAGCATTAAGATCCACCTACTGGTGTTTCCCTTACTGTGTTCACTCTTGTCCAAGCCACCCTTATTATTTCCTACATTATTTTTTATTTCCTACACTACTGTAGCACACTCCTCACTCCTTGCATTTTATCACTGCTTTTTTTTTTCTGCTCTGTGTATAGTCGCCAGAGTTAAGCACAAATCAAGTCAGCATGTTACTAAAAATCCATTGGAATGTTCTCTTCTTTTTTTCCATGCACACACTCCTTAAATGCAGTAAAGAGATGCTGAATTTTCAGACATTGCTTCTCACCTCCACCTTTGTCTCACAGTTCTCTCTTGCTCTCTTTGCTCTTGGTAGAAAGGAACCTCTGGGTCATCTTTTATTCAAAAGGATTTTGCAAGCATTTATTTTTTTCCCATAAAAAGAAGTTTCAGAACAAAGGACAAGTACTCCAAATGTGATCTTAGGCTTTGTACTTAGTCAGTTAGTGACATGGAATTGGTCATTAGTTTTTATTTTTTCTGCACTATACCTGAGAAGACTATCTCCCAATCTGAGTTAGAAGTGTTGGTCCAAAATAGCTCAATAGCTAGGTAATATGACCGTATACAGTGATTCTAAGTGAAATGGACTCCAATATATAGAAACAAGAGGTTTTTCTTTGTGGTTGTTATGTTTAATTTGCTATATGAAGTTACTTCTTGTTTCTTTCATCCCCTGCATGGTTTATCCCTACTGTCACTGTATTTGATTTTGGTACCTGGTGTATTATATGTACGTTTATCTGAATCAGGGAAGGGAAGGGGAACAACAAAATGGTGAGACAAAGGACAAAGGATGAAGCATGCAGAAAGGTTACTCACAAGACAATACGTTGGAAATGGGCTTTACAACTTGGAGGTGGGTGGGAGAAAAATGTGGGAGGAGTAACAATGTCCAAAAGAAATGTACTTACTACCTTAGGTATGCAACTGTAACCCCTTTGTACATCACCATAATAGGATTAAATAAAAAGAAGTGTTGGTCCTGTTTCTATCACTTCTTTCTCAAAGATTTTATATGGTGAAGTGAAATCACAAGGGGCCATTCCTGAACACCTTACTACCTGTAATCAAATGGGGGCGCCACTTGATTTTTAGCCTTGGATTTTCTGCCATCCCATTGCCAACGTGCCCTGGAGTCTTCATCAATTGTGAACACAGTGCTTGATTGTGGAGTGGACACAGCGCTTGACTGTGGAGTGGACACAGAGCTTGACTGTGGAGTAGGAAGGATAATTCCAGACTTGCTCTAGTTTGCCCCGATTGCAGCACTTTTCTGTGTGAATGAGGGAAGAGGCCTTTTTGCTTGTCCGATCTCTATTCCCAGGAGAAAACAGAGTGCTTTTATACTTCCTACTTGCATGTTCTCCACTTGACATTGACTCAAAGACAGAAGCTTGAGAAATGCTTCTTAAATCCTGAAGTTTATACCTTTTACCAGCTCTTCCAAAGTAAAACGATGCTTCACTGTGGCATAATAATGTATTGAGATATCAATGGTGGTTTTGTTCTACCTATATATTTTTGCTCCTCTTTTCCTCCCAAGTAGTTAGGTTTTTTTCTTGCTCACTTTTCATAGAGAAGAATTATCGATGTTTGAAATAAAAATTATACTATTTGTCTTTCTGCTTTCCCCTTTACCTCCACCATCTTGATACCTCGAAAGGGGCATTATGCCAGCCAGGGATGAAAGGATGGCAATTACCTGTGGTGGTGATGGGTCCAGCTGAAGGAAAAGGTCCCACAGAGATCCAGGGAGTCAACACAAGCCTAGAATTCTCAACTTCCCACTTATCTTAATTTCCTCACAAACCCTTGAGATCTTTCCAAAGCTCTGAGTGGAGTATGGGGCAAACTTCAAGAATGGAGATCCTAATAGTATCAGAAGGTGCTTTCAGTTTGAATAAACTCTTCCCATAGTGACAAAGGATTGGTATATTCTTTCACACCCAAGTGTGGCATAAGAGTTATCACTCTACATGTATCATCATCATCATCATTTTAAAAACCCTGCTTTAGTCTCAAGTGTGGTGTCAAGAGATAATCTCTCCTGACATCACTTTTCTGTTGTAACTACCATACATATTCATTATGGCTACTGCTGTGGGATTTTGCATTGTAAGAGCTTGGCATTGGCTTGGGTGGGTTTTCTATTCTGTCCTCTGGGGTATGTCTTGACCTTATGTTTCACAATCAGCATCTTTATGTCATTATGACACTAGAGAAGTAAATGGACCTTGGTTTAACAAATAGGACAAAAATTGTATGGAAAAACGATGGTATTTTACAATGTAGAACTTTGACAGAGCTTAAGAATATAAACACAGTAATTACACATTCAAGCCTCATCGGCTGCTGAGGTTTCATCTAATAATGCCCAACGATTGGCTCCCAGCAGGTGCACTCCAAATGTAATGATGTTCTTGAAGCTTTTCCGTACAGAATCATTTCTCAAATGTGTACAAATTGCTTTGTGCCAGCATGGAGAACCCTTTTAGCATCTCAACTCAGATTTCAGACGAAGACTCATTAATTAGGACCCTCAGACAAATTCCTTCACTGACAGGGAAAACTGCCGATGCATTACTGAGATGACAATGAAATTCAAAACTTGTGTGTGTGTGTGTGTGTGTGTGTGTGATCACTTTGACATACTTTGGAAGCCCAATTTTTCATTCCCATGTGTATAATCATTTCCTTTTGCTGATATTATGTCTTCAGTCACCAACTAGATTGAGGACATCTTGAGGACAGGCCAATGTCATGGTCCTCTTGTCTTTCCCCCTCCTTTGCTTCCTCCCTCTTTCCTTCATTCCCTTCTTCTTTCTCTCCTTCCTCTTCCTGTTTCAATGCATCCTCTAACTAACTGGCTGCACCCCGATGAGTACTTATCAAACCTTCTGAATAGACACATAAATACATTGATTTCCCAGGTCAGTTGGCTCATGTCCTATCATCAATATGATTGAAAAGGCTTACTAAAGCTTCTAGGAGCCCTGGAGAATCCCCAAAAGCTGTGCATGCTAAGTGCAGAAGTACTTGGTTCTAGTTTGCATTGAAAATAGATTTCTGGCTCAGTTGAACAATGATATTAAGACATTTGGAGATGGTTCTGAACTTTGTATGGAACTTTTCTAGAGAGATCCCAAAGCACCATCATGTAGACATGGATGAGATTGGAAATTTCTGGGCTGTAGTATAGAACATCCATGCTGAGATCTCTATTACAGACCCAATCTTAGATCACACATGACACAAATACACACATACCCATACTCATCTATGGGTATGCACACATGACCATGGAGTGCCAGTCTACGTTTTCTTCACCATAAAGCTCTTGTGTAGAACCATTCAGATTCTTAACATAAGAGAGATCTACTGTCAACATGAGATACCTTATTAAAAAACAATGACACTCTTATGATGAAACAATTTTTTTGTATCACTAGTAGACTTCTGGTTCTTTCCTGAGGTTGACTCATCTCTCGATTCTAGTTGAAACCTTATTCTTTTCATTAGGTGAGTCATTTTTGTTGAAAAAATCTAGAGACATAAGGCCAAATAGTATGACACTAAATGTAAGGACCTCCAGGATAAGGAAACAGAAGCCATATAATGAGTGATTATTGTCCTTAATGTACTATGTTATCTCTCATCTCTTTTGCTATCTCTTAGTTATCTCATATTGTTACAATATTTCACCTTTTTATCTGATATATTTTATATGTGCTTAATTGGTTATTTGAAATTGGATTGGGAAGAAGGGAAATCAAATGAGCGGGAGCGGGAGAGGGGGAGGGTAGGAAGGAAATGGGGACCATTTCATGAGAAAGGGTATCAATGTTTGTGAAGTTATGCACCTTCTATCTGGTGAATATATTGTAACTCTTCTATTAATCACAATAAAAAAATTTAAAAATTTTTTTTTGTTGAGTCAAGGTTTCCCCAATGTAGCTCAGGCTGATTTTGAATTCATGGTCTTCCTGCTTCAGCCTTCTGAATGCTGGTGTTACATGCTAACTTTAGAAGGCTAGCTAAACTTTAGAAGTCTTTTTGGAGATTCTTTCCTTCAACGAACAAAGCCTTTAATTTACATATTATTTGTATATTTGTTTATCTTAGAAACTCTTTTCTTAGCAGCAAAACATATTTATATTAAATTTTATTATATTTAATTTTATTTTAATCTCTTTTCATCTTGTCTCTCTTAGATTTATTAAAATGTAATTGGCACAAATTATATATATTGGGGCTAAGAGCATGGCCTATTAGTAGAGTGCTTGCCTAATGTGCATGAAGCCCTGGGTTTGATTCTTTGGTAGCACATACACAGGAAAGGCTGGAATTGGTGCTATGGCTCATGTGGTAGAGAACTAGCCTTGAGAAAACCCAAGGACAGTGCCTAGACCCTGAGTTCAAGCCCCAGGACTGGCAAAAAAATTAGATTATCATATATAATGTAGTGTTTGATATATATATATAATGAAATGAGTTTTACATGTATATGTATATATACACATATAAAATGAAATGGTTAAATCAAGCTAATTAGCAAAACCATCACCCTGTTACAGTGTGTGGATTGAGAGCATTAAAGGTCTACTTACTCTCATTAATTTTCAAGAATACAGCAAAACACACTGTTCTTCCCTACAGTCACTGCTGGTAACACAATAGTTGTGCAGAGCTTTATTTCTCCTGTTTGGTTGGAATTTTTCCCTACAACTGTTATTTTGTTAACCTATATCCTTAACCACATTCTGTATTTGTTATCTCCTTTTGTTACGATGTTGAACTCCGTATCTATGACTCTGAATGTTGTCCAGTTCCTTCCTTTCAGTTTTTTAGATCTAGGCACTGTTAGCCATGAGTTCAAATGGCAAACCCTCTACATTCATGTCTGGCCGAAAGGATAATAAGTCAAGGACAAATTGTTGGGGCAAGGAAGAACATGTATTTGGAAAGAGAGCACAGTGATGCAGACTGAGACCATGTTGCTTAGGGGTTACAAGTGCAGACTTCTCTAGCGGAAACGTGTGGTGGGTCCATTAGAGAGGGAGGTACTACAGTAATTACAACTTCCAGGGTAGTTACAGACTTTGAGTGGTCTGCCTTGCTGATGCACACTCTGCTATTATCTGTGGATGACTAGATGTTTTGGGTTCAATAATCTAAAGGAAAGTTGTTGATTAAGCCTAATGTTCCACACCTTTACAGTTCCTTCCCCAGAATAGCTGGTCCTTATAGATGGCTTTTAGGATATGAAAGGTGTTTTATTTTGGAGGTCAAGAGGAGCCGGAATGGAAGGCTATTTTCTCCTAGAGTACCAGGGGACATAGAGAAAAACAACTTTCCCCAGAGGACAGACAGAGACAACATTCCCTGGAGAACAGTTTGATTCCATTAGGTGGCTTCAGTCAGAGGTAGCATCTACAGCAAAGCCAGTGGGGAACTAATGTATCGTCCTGCTGTGTGAGCAAGTGAAGCTAGAGGGTTTATTTAGATTTTCCATGGCAACAAAACTATCTTTAGAAACTTATTTCTCATGACTTTTATTCATATGCTTTTCATTTTAGACAAAACTTTTATTAAGGTAAATATGCCTCGGATCATTCTATATCTCTTGCCTGTTTTACGCTTTATTAAAAATATTTTTCTTCTTTTCATTATTTCTGAATTGGACAGTCTTGTACTTTGCTAGTTTCTCTTTCTCTGTATGTACCTTTTCTTCTTCTTCTTCTTCTTCTTCTTCTTCTTCTTCTTCTTCTTCTTCTTCTTCTTCTTCTTCTTCTTCTTGTTCTTGTTCTTGTTCTTGTTCTTCTTGTTCTTCTTGTTCTTGTTCTTGTTCTTCTTCTTCTTCTTCTTCCTCCTCCTCCTCCTCCTCCTCTTCCTCCTCCTCCTCCTCTTCCTCCTCCTCCTCCTCCTCTTCCTCCTCCTCCTCCTCCTCCTCTTCTTCTTCTTCTTCTTCTTCTTCTTGTTCTTCTTCTTCTTCTTCTTCTTCTTCTTCTTCTTCTTCTTCTTCTTCTTCTTGTTCTTCTTCTTCTTGTTCTTCTTCTTCTTCTTCTTCTTCTTCTTCTTCTTCCTCCTCCTCTTCCTCCTCCTCCTCGTCCTCTTCCTCCTCCTCTTCCTCCTCCTCCTCCTCCTCTTCTTCTTCTTCTTCCTCCTCCTTCTTCTTCCTCCTACTCTTCCTCCTCCTCCTCCTCCTCCTCCTCCTCCTCCTCCTCCTCCTCCTCTTCCTCTTCTTCTTCTCCTTCTCCTTCTCCTTCTCCTTCTCCTTCTCCTTCTCCTTCTCCTTCTCCTTCTCCTTCTCCTTCTCCTTCTCCTTCTCCTTCTCCTTCTCCTTCTCCTTCTCCTTCTCCTTCTCCTTCTCCTTCTTCTTCTTCTTCTTCTTCTTCTTCTTCTTCTTCTTCTTCTTCTTTGATATCAGTATTTGGGGTTGAACTCAGGGCCTTGCACAATCATCCAAGTGATTTGCTCATGTCAGGTGCTGTATTAGTTGAGCCATACATCTTCAGGCTTGGCATTTTGCTGAGTAATTGTAGATAAGGGTCTTTTGGATTTGTCTTCCCAGGATGGCTTGGAACTGTGACTCTCAGCCTCCTGAATAGTAAGAATATAGGTGTGAGCCCCCAGTTCTTGGCTTGTAAGTAGTTAAAAAGAATCTTTATGCAGTTCTTTGTATCTTTTCATCCCCACTGGGGCATGCTGTATCTTAGAATCCAGCATAGCTTCCTCTACTTATGAGGCTTTCGAGACATATGTGAAAATAGATTCGCTTTTGAAGCAGTTGGAATAATGTCACATGCAGGCAAGCATCAGCGAGAGGGCTGAGCCTGAAGAAATTCATTGGAAATGATACAACTAGTTTCTATGTTTGTAATAGCCAAGACCCTGAGTGTAGTTAGCTCTGAAATGGTAGAAGAATTTCACCATTGGCCTTTTTGTCTTTTGGATGAGATCCTTGGTATAGCGTTTGATGTTAGAAGGACCTGAGTTAGCCTCCTTGCCTTGTGGAAACATTGGAAATAACAGCCACCACATTTGCAAGGGAAAATAGTAGTGTCCATGTGATGGAGTTGGGAGTTCTCAATGAGTATGTAAAGACTTTCACAGCACCTGGCCTGGTAAATACTTGAGAAATGCCAGTAGTCAGGACCCTTAAGGGTGGCTGGGCCTAAATTGGAGAGACTCAACAACTCTGGGACTTCCATATCAGAGTCTGAGCTTTGCCTTTAGACTTCATCAGTGAAACCACCGATTGCTTCATTGGCCACTTTTACTTTGCTTTGGGTAAAGTATCAACTTGATATACAACTCTGATTATTCATTTTGAACAGTATATTTTATTACTTCTTTAGGATCCATACCCTCAGAAACCAGTAGGCATACAATCTTTCCATCTGCTGCGTCAGTATCATGGGGCCATGGGACTCTGAGGCTGAGCCAGTCCATCTGTTTGTCTTCCTAACCCTGTTCAGAAGATCTCAGGGACATGGAGAGCTCCTCCTAAGCTCCACACTCTACTTCCTAAGAACTACCTATACTCTACTTCATGCTTGGCTATTCGACCTGATCATTTGATTTATTTCCTGTCATTTGTTTCATAGACCAGGAGTGCTGAAATGTGTGCATGGTTTACTCTCATGAGGCACTGTGACAGGATAGCCACACATTTGTAAGAAATCTAGGTGGATGTATGACTCCTATGGGCAAATATGTCTTACTTTATGTTACTTCTTTTTTTTCCCTACCAGTCCTGGGGCTTGAACTCGTGGCTTGAGCACTGTCCTTGGGCTTTCTCAAGGCTAGAGATCTACCACTAACCCACAGCACTACTCTGGCTTGTTCTGTTTATGTGGTAACGAGGAATCAAACCCAGGTCTTCCTGCATGCTAGGCAAGCACTCTACCACTAGGCCAAACTCCTGGCTTATGTTACTTCTCATATTAAGTGCTACTTGTTAGTGCTAACTCAATTATATACATATTATATTAGAGAGAAGCTATAGAATATATTAGCATGGATCATCTCAACATTTGCATGATAGGTGAATATTCCTCCCTCCCTTCTTCCTTCCTTCCTTCCTTCCTTCCTTCCTTCCTTCCTTTCCAATTTACTTTATTGTTTTATATGTTATATACAGTGGGTTAACTTTATACACATCTAGAAATAAGTACATTTCCTTTTAAATAGTGTCATCTGTTCTCTAATTCTCGTCCTTCTCTCCCTCCTATCTCCACTCATGAGTTGATAGTTTACTTTCACCAATGTCTGGTGCAGTCATTGCACTCCACTGTTATATTTTTTCACTCTCTTTCCGCTGATTCTGTGTCCTCCTCTCATCCTTCTTCAGATGTGGATGTGAATGTACTGTATGTAAGGTAAAGAATACAGAGCTAACAACAACAAAAAAGAAAAAAAACAAATTAAGAAAAAGGTCCTTTGAAGAAACACAACAAATCAAAGAAAGGCTGGATAAGTGGGACTGCATTAAACTGCAGAGCTTCTGTATGGCAAAGGACATAGCTAGTAAATTAATTAGGAAGCCTACAGAATGGGAGAAGATCTTCACTAACCATAAAATGGACAAAGGCCTCATATCTAAAATGTATCAACAACTCAAAAAATTGAATCACTCCAAAACTAATCTCCAAAGAAACAACCATCCCATCAAAAGATGGGCCAAAGACTTAAAGAGAGTCTTCTCTGAAGAAGAAATAAGAATGGCCTATAGATACATGAAGAAATGCTCAACATCTCTGCCTATAAAAGAAATGCAAATCAAAACAACGCTAAGATTCCACCTCACTCCAGTTAGAATGGCCAGGATCAAGAAAACTAATAACAACAGATGCTGCTGGAGGGGATGTGGCCAGGAGGGATCACTACTACACTGTTGGTGGGAGTGCAAACTCGTTCAACCACTATGGAAAGCAGTGTGGCAGTTCCTCAAAAGACTAAACATAGAACTCCCCTATGACCCAGCAATTCCACTACTTGGCATTTATCCAATCATCCAGAAACAAGGCCATACTAAATCCACTACCACAACGATGTTCATTGCAGCACTATTTACCATAGCAAAGATATGGAACCAACCCAGATGTCCCTCAGTTGATGAGTGGATCAACAAGTTGTGGTATTTGAACACAATGGAATTCTATGCTGCTGTCAGAAAGAATGACATCGCCCCATTTGTTAGGAAATGGAAAGACTTAGAAAAAATCATATTAAGTGAAGTAAGCCAGACTCAAAGGAACTTAGGCTCAATGGTTTCCCTCATTTGTCATAATCAGTAGAAACCTTGGGCTCTCCTAGCAGAGATTTGCAATAGAGCAAAACCTTGATACATAAGGCCATATAGTATGATGCTAAACGTAAGGATCTGCAGGATATAGAAACCAGAGCCATTTAGTGAGTGATTATTGTCCTTAATGTACTATGTTATCTCTCATATCTCTTTTGCTGTCCCTTGGTTATCTCATATTGTTACAATATTTCACCTTGTTATTTGATGTATTTTATATGTGCTTAATTGGTTAGTTGAAATTGGATAGGGAAGGGGGGAAATCAAGATGAGCAGGGGAGGGGGAGGGAAACGGGGACCATTTCATGAGAAAGGGTATCAATGTTTGTGAAGTAATGCACCTTCTATCTGGTGAATATAATGTAACCCTTCTATTAATTACAATAAAAAATCTAGATAAAAAGTAAAAGGTCCTTTGTTTCATTGTCCTTGGAGTTCATTTCAGTATGTATATTATTTTATATACATATGAGGTGATGCTTGGGTAATGTACTTCTGTGATTCTCTCCCAAGACTATCCTCTTTTAGTCCTACTATATGTGGGTATCTAGAATTTGACCTATTTTTAATAGATGAAATAAATTCTTAGCAGTAAGATAACTGCTATGTAAGAATTTTGTTTTTATATGCTTGAACTTAACTCTCTTCTATTAGTAGGAATGTCTAGATGATCTCCCCCCAACCCTTGGTTTTCAACTAGTCCTGGTCCTTGAGCTCAGGGCCCGAGCCCTGTCCTTGGATTTTCTCAAGGCTGGAGCTCTACCACTTGAGCCTCAGCACCACTTTCGGCTTTTTTCTTTGTATGTGGTACGGAGGAATTGAATCCAGGTCTTCATGCATGCTAGGCAAGCACTCTACCACTAAGCCAATCTCCTTCCCTACCCCCTACCCTGCCTTGCCCTTTTCTTTTAGTACTAGTGCATGAGCTTATTGCTTCACCCTTGCTAGGCAGGCATAATGTTTCTTCATCCATACCTCATTACTTCTTTCTTTCTTTCTTTCTTTCTTTCTTTCTTTCTTTCTTTCTTTCTTTCTTTCTTTCTTTCTTTCTTTCTTTCTTCTTTCTTCTTTCTTTTGTCAGTCATGGGGCCTGAACTCAGGGCCTGAGCACTGTCCTTGGACTTTTCTCAAGGCTAATGCTATACCAATTGAGCCACAGCACCACTTCCAGCTTTTTTTTAAAAAATATTTTTTATTGTAATTAATAAAAGGGTTACATGATATTTGCCAGATAGAAGGTGCATTAATTCACATACATTGATATCCTTTCACATGTCTTGGTACCCATTACCCTCCCCCCCACCCTCCATCTTGGTTCCCCCCCCATTCAATTTCAAATAACCAAATACAAATATATCCAATATATCAGATAACAAAGTGAGATAGTGTAACAATATGAGATAACCAAGGGACAACAAAAGAGATGAGAGATAACATAGTACATTAAGGACAACAATCATTCATTATATGGCTTTTGTTTCAATATCCTAGAGGTCCTTTCAATTAGCTTCATACTATATGGCCTTATGTATCAAGGTTTTGCCCCATTGCAAATCTCTGCTAGTAGAGCCCAAGGTTTCTACTGATTATGACAAATGAGGGAAACCATTGAGCCTAAGTTCCTTTGAGTCTGGCTTACTTCACTTAATATGATTTTTTCTAAGTCTTTCCATTTCCTAACAAATGGGGCGATGTTTTTTCTGACAGCAGCATAGAATTCCATTGTGTACAAATACCACATCTTGTTGATCCATTCATCAACTGAGGGACATCTAGGTTGGTTCCATATCTTTGCTATGGTGAATAATGCTGCAATGAACATTGTTGTGCTAGTGGATTTAGTATGCCCTAGTTTCTGGATGGTTGGGTAAATGCCAAGTAGTGAAATTGCTGGGTCATAGGGGAGTTCTATGTTTAGCCTTTTGAGGAACTGCCATACTGCTTTCTATACTGGTTGAACGAGTTTACACTCCCACCAACAGTGTAGTAGTGATCCCTCCTGGCCACATCCCCTCCAGCCTCTGTTGTTATTAGTTTTCTTGATCCTGGCCATTCTAACTGGAGTGAGGTGGAAACTTAGCGTTGTTTTGATTTGCATTTCTTGTATGGCCAGAGAGGTTTTAATGTATTTGGTACTGAGGAATCGAATCTGGATCTTTGTGCATGCTAGGCAAGCACTCTACCACTAGGCCAAACTCCTCATTCCTCCCAATACTTCTTTTTTCCCCCAGTCCTGAATCTTGAACTAAGGGCATGGACATAGTCCCTGAGCTTCTTTTGCTATCACTTGAGCCACAGCACAATTTCTGGTGGTACTGAGGAATTGAAGTCAGGGCTTCATGCATGCCAGGCAAGCACTCTACTAGTATGGCACATTTTCAGCCTGTCCCAGTACTTCTTATAAAAGGATTACATGTGAGTCTTTTCAGCTGAAGGATCATATAGTTACTCAAATCCCCCAGTAACTTCCATTTTAATAAATTATGTCTGAAACATGAGCAAGAAGCTTTTACTACTGCATTGTGGATGCATGAGGCAATTCTAACTTTAAGTGACATTCACCTCTTGTACACTTAACATTTTCATAACAATTTCTCCAAACTCTACAGAAAAAAAGTGCTGAAATGTGAATACTCTGAATGAGTCATGTAGCACTCAAGGGAATTAAGTTATCCTTATTTCTATGGGCTATTGAGCCCAAGCATTTGATTTATTTCCTGTCATCTGTTTCGTAGGCTGTGTATTGAAGGAGGCAGGAGGGTGAGGAAATTTTCCTAACACTGAAGTCATAAGCATATTAAGGACCATCCCTAGTGCAAAGAGCCCCGCCTGTATACTTCTGACAGATGGATTTGGGTGAGTACTTTGAAGTCTCAATAATGTATTACCTCATCACTTTAAAAACGACTCAGTTTTTAAACAGTCTGAATGATTAAAAGAGCCTTTTCTTTCTTTCCTTCTCCCTTTGTTGTAAGTAAAAATCCTGACTTGTTTAACTTTTCATCCAGTGATCCTATGAAATTATGTAGAATGATCAAGGTTTTTCTTCCACACATGAGCCCTTTTGGTGATGGACAGAGAGCAAGCAACTCCTACATTAGCCTCAAGGTGGGGTAAATATCCAGTTTCATCAGCCCTTTCTCTTTTTTTCCCCAATTGTATTTTATTGTCAGGGTGAAGTATAGAGGGGTTACAGTTATATTTGTCAGGTAGTGGTACATTACTTCTTGAACATTAATACGCCTTCCCATGTTTCTTCTTCTAGATTAAGTCCCCCCACCCCTCCCAATAATCTAGATCATCAGCCCTTTCTTAAGGACAGGGTTTTCTTTTTGGTTTTTGGTCCTTCACTTTCCTGGGAACCCTTCTCTGAGGAGCTTTGGTTTACTGATGTCCCTCTTTATGCTTGGCATCCAGATGGAAAGGAAGGGCCTAGATGTCACCTGACTACATGTGGAGAATGATAAACTGTGTTTACGTAGTTTACACAGTCATAGTAACATGATACTTCTATCAAATTTGTATATTACTGATTCAGATATGGCAACTGAAACTCTTAGTTTCAGCTAAAAATGTTGCAAAAATATAACCAATGATTATTCCTTTTTCCCATAACATGAATAGAATATTGTAGAAATGTTAGAAAAGACATATAAAGAAACATGAAAAGTCACTTAGGTGATCTTTCATCCTTTAAATATATAATTATAGTTATGCATTTTGTAGTGATGGGACACATTTTTATTGTAAATGTGATGTATATAGGGGTTACACTTACCTAGGAGAGGGGTTACAGTTACCTAGGTCAGGGGTTACAGTTACCTTGAACAGGGTTACCCCCTCATTTTCTCCCAATTTTTCTCCTCTTGAGATGGGACATATTTTAAGAAGTATACAATTAGATGACTTTGTCATCATGTGAATATCAGAGTGTTCTTAAACTATGACAACCATAATATCACAGTGATGTAATAATATGAGACAACACTGTACACTATTCATTTTTTGGCCAACTTATGCATTGCACGACTATACTTAATCACACACACATATTACTCTTGTTTATGCTTTATAAAAATGAATAATATGAGAAATACTATTTTATAGTCTGTTCTTTTAACCATTTATATCACAAAATACCTTCCCATGCTAGCAAATATGAAATGACTTTATTATATGGAGTGATTTTATAGTGTTCCATTGTGTGGGAATACATCTAAACATTTTCATTCATGATTACTTAGGTTGTTAAATCTTTTTTCTATAATAAATAATGTGATAAATATTCTTATGCACGTACATTTGCATTCTTATTTGACATATTCCTCATAGAAATTCAAATAATATACATAGCTCCATAAATGCTGATTTTATTTCCTGTAGTGCAATGTGTGATTTCTAGAACAAAAACATCTTTCAAGCCAGGCTTCTTTATGTGGCTGTGTAGATGATCTTTGGAGTGATCATGGTATTAAGGCAACATTTTACTTCTTAAATTTTAGCCATCTTTCCAACTTATTCATATCATTAAATCATTAGTTCTTAGGTCTTAGTTTTTTGTCCTATGTTTTGTCTTACACAAGCAACAAAAGTGCCCTTTCTGCTTTCAATTTACTGATTATAAATCATCTTTAGGAAGATACACTAAAAACTTTACAAGAAGGAATAGGAGATACACTAGGTCTCCTTGACACAGGTTGAAAATTTGTTAATAAAGACCCAGAAACACAACAAATCAAAGAAAGGATAAATGGAACTGCATTAAATTGCAGAGCTTCTCTATGTCAAGGGACATAGCTGGCAAGCTAAATAGAAAGCCCACAGAGTAGGAGAAGTTCTTCACTAACCACACAATAGACAAAGGCCTCATATCTAAAATATATCAACAGCTCAAAAAATTGAATCACTCCAAAACTAATCTCCAAAGAAACAAGCATCCCTTTAAAAGATGGGCCAAAGACTTAAAGAGAGTCTTCTCTGAAGAAGAAACAAAAATGGCCTATAGACACATAAAGAAATGCTCAACATCTCTGGCCATAAAAGAAATGCAAATCAACACAACTCTGAGATTCCACCTCACTCCAGTTAGATTGGCCATGATCAAGAAATCTAATAACAACAGATGCTGGCAGGGATGTGGCCAGGAGGGATCACTACTACACTTTTGGTGGGTGTGTAAATTCATTCAACCACTGTGGAAAGCAGTACGGAGGTTCCTCAAAAGACTAAACGTAGAACTCCCCTATGACCCAGCAATTTCACTACTTGGCATTCACCCAATGGTCCAGAAATAAGGACATATTAAACCCATTATCACAATGATGTTCATTGCAGCACTATTTGCCATAGCAAAGTATGGTACCAACCCAGATGCCCCTTAATAGATGATTGGATGAACAAGATGTGGTATTTATACACAATGGAATTCTATGTTGCTGTCAGAAAGAACGACATTGTCCCATTCATAAGGGAATGGAAAGATTTGGAAAAAATCATATTAAGTGAAGTAAGCCAGACTCAAAGGAACATAGGCTCAATGGTTTCCCTCATCTGTCATCATTAGTGTAAACCTTGGACTCTCCTAGCAGAGGTTTACAATGGGGAAAAACCTAGATACATAAGGCCATATGGGATGAGGCTAAATGAAAGGACCTCCAGGATATGGAAACAAGAGCCCTATGATGTGTGATTGATGTTCTTAATGTACCATGTTATTTCTCATCTCTTTTGTTGTCCCTTGGTTATTCTCATATTGTTATTCTTATCTTGTTATCTGGTATATTGTATATATGTTTATTTGAAATAGGAAAGGAAGGGGGAAACAAGATGAGGGGGGAGGAGTGGGAGGAGAGAAATGGGGACAAAAACACGAGAAGGGGTATCAATATTTGTGAAGTAATATACCTTCTATCTGGAGAATATAATGTAACCCTTCCATTAATTACAGTAAGTCTTTAGGACAAAGATTAGAACTTCATGGTTTTCTTAGCCTAGTTTTTCCATAAAGAAAGTCAACTTAAGGGCTTACATGTTAAGTGGTTAACTGGGAAATGATCTCAGGATGTGGGAATGAGGGAATGGTGAAGGTAAGGTTTGGAAGAAGAAAAAACCATCTGGGATGGTATAGATACAGCAGGCTCTGTTCTAAAAAGACCTCTGAAGAGATGCCCCGGCAGGCTTCCAAACTGGTCAGAGGGTGGAAATATGTAGCAGAGGCACGCTGGGGTCTGTGTCCAGTTGGTTGTGTGTCCTTTCCTGCCGTGCTTTTGTATGGACCAGTGACCTCCTCTAGTTTCAGAGAAGTTACTGAGAAAACAAATGGAGGATGCATAGTGCCCTCCATTTCACTGTCACAGTGAAACTGAACATGCCCTATGCCAGCTCTTGTAGTAGTGGTCAGGACCAGAGTGAGCCAGAGAGTGCTACCAGCGTGGTGTACTAAGGTTGGCCTTAACCCCTGATAAGCCCAATAATTAGACGATATGTGCTTCTTCGCATTTTCTAGAAAGTTTGTGTGTGTGTGTGTGTGTGTGTGTGTGTGTGTGTGTGTGTGTGTGTGTGTAGGGCTTCAAACTGTGACTGAGTCTCTGCCTTGTGCTAAGGTTTGAATTCAGGTCTTCTTCTTGCTAAGTTGAAACTATGTCTCCAGGCTTTAACACTCATATTTTATAAAGATCACTTTGGGAGTAGCTTAAATGATGGAATGCATGGGACAAGAAACCCTAGGAAGTTTTATAGAAGATTTTTGACAAGAGCATTGTAGAAATCAGACTCACAGATAATAAGGTCTGCCATAGAACTAGGGAAAGTGAGATTTATATGGCTTTGTATATTATTTTTATCAATGAGTTCTGAGTGAACTCAGGCAGGCAGCTGGGTATCTTGTTAAATGCTTAGAACCAGTTGTTTTTAAATGTGCTTTAGAATTTGCCAGAGATTAGTATCCATGGTATAATATATGTGTGTGTGAAGTTAGGGTTTCACCCTATTACTCAACATGAACAAGGCTTGCCCACCTCTTCTGGATCCTAAGCATTCACTGTGAATCTTCTAAGATTATGATTTTTGTCATGATTTCAGAAAATGTGGACTGTAGCTTGGGACCCAGATATTTTTTTGTCGTTGTTGGTCATGGGGCTTGAACTCTGGGCCTGAGTGCTGTCCCTAAGCTCTTCAGCTCAAGGCTACTGCCCTACCCCTTGAGCCACAGACCCACTTACCATTTTCTAGTGACTAATTGGAGATAAGAATCTCACAGGACATTTTAGTGCTGGGGCTGGCTTTGGGCCATGATCTTCAGATCTCAGCTTCCTGAGTAGCTAGGATTACAGGCATTAGCCATCGCGCCCCATGTGACCCAGTTTTTTTCAGCCTGAAATTCGAGTTTGTTTAGTTGAACCAGCCTCTTTCTCCTGGTGGGTCTGTGTTTGTCTCTGTGTCTGAAGTCACTGCTTCTCACAGCTGAGGTATCTGGCCTTAACCTTCCCTTATAAAGGAGGTAATACTTGGACCCTAGAACGATGGCCTGAGTGTTTAAGGAGATTCATCATGAAGTAAGATTTGATGATAATCTTGGGCTGACCTATTACCTCTGGATTTCATTTCCTCTCTCCGTCTTTCTGTGCACTTGATTACCTGCATTAACGAGTAGACTATAGTTTATCAGTTCTTTTGTCTTTGTTCTATCCTCCAAGAATTATAGCATTGCTTATCCATCCTAACTCCGGGAGCTTGAAAACCTGTTGTCAGAATACCCTGAAGCTGGAGTGAACATCATTTAATCTTCCCATGTCCTTACTTTATGTATGTACTGTAGCTAGGTGATAACTGTTTATCTGCATATTGTTAAAATAAAGCACATATTAACTTTGTAAAAGAAATATTGGATAGTTCCAGATAAGAGAGGAAGGATGTTATGGGAATATTCTTGACATGCTATGTTTCACTGTCTCAGCTTGAGCTTGTGTTGATGTTGCTGCAGGGTTGAAAGTTGAAAGTTGTTTTTTTTCAACACTGTAAGAAAATCACCAGCTTGAGGCTCTTAATAGATTATGATGATAATACGGGTGATTGGGAGCCAAGTATCCTAGAGGGACTTGAAAATGTGTAGATGATAACACCAGGCTTGACAGATCCTCAGGTACACTGTTACTAAATGTGTGTATGTGTGTGGGGTTGGGTGTGGCACAGGTCCATGAGCATGGGAATTGGGAAATACCAATGGAGCATGGCCTATGGCAGGATAGGAGCAAAGAGTGATGGCAATAATTGTGGGAAGGAGAATGTTCAGACGTGGACTTGGCATGTTTTCTCTCATATGTGGAAGCTAGATCTAAAGTAGACTGGGACATGATGTTGTAAGGTAAGAATACAGAGAAGCCACACGTTGAGAGGTCACATCTTGGAGTCTTTATTAGAGTGCCAGTGACTGCATGTTGGGCTCCTGTCTCAAAGACTAGCAGGCAGCAAATACACTTATCACCATTAGGAAACAGGCCAGAGAGGAAAGAAAGAACAAAGACAATACCAACAAGCCAATTCAGCTCCAGTGGAGAGCTGAATTAGTATGTCATGATGACCTAGAACAGCCAGGAGACAGAACATGAGCACGGACACACATGGCATGGTAGTGTAATAGCACTTGAGCTAGTGTAGGCTTCAATAGGGTTAGGTCAGGGGACAGGATCTCAGGAAATTCCCAGTTCCAGGTACTGGACTGACAGGGTTAGTAACCTATCAGTTAAATGTCCATTTCTCTATCCAGGAATTTAGGCACACCCCTTTTGTTGGAGGTGGTGGCTTCACCTTCCCCACCATGAAGATAAAATGTCAGAACCTGCCATCCACCATGTGATCAATATGGTTCCAGGCAGGCCTGACCTCCTTACTTCAGTGACAAATTATACAGGACATTAATGAGTTCACTAGAGCTCTATGACTTGAGCCACAGCACCACTTCAGGCTTTTTCTAAGTTTGTGGTACCAAAGAATTGAACCTTGGTCTTTGTGCATACTAGGCTGGTGCTCTACCATTAGCCCAAACTCCTGGCCAAAGGAAGGTATTCTCAGAGGGCGAACACAAAGGCTCAGTACCTATGTACCTCTAGCCATGAAAACTAATATTGATTGAAATGAATTCCAGGAGGTGTGTTCTTTGTTAAAAAGGAAACTAGGTACTGGTGGCACCTGCCTTTAATCCTAGCTGCTCAGGAATCTGAGATCTGACGGTCATGATTTGAAGTCAGCACAGGCAAGAAAGTCCACGAGACTCTCCATTTGTTCACCAGAAAACTGGAAGTGGATCTGTGGCTTAAAGTGGTAAAGTGCTAGCCTTGAGGGAAAAAAGCAGGGACAGCACCCAGGTCCTGAGTTCAAGCCTCATGACTGTTAAAAAAAAAGAAAAAAAAACAAATTGGAGGCAATTTGTTTAGGTATAGACAAGTTTCCTTCAGGATTTCCAGTGTCATATTTAACAACAGGGAAGAAGAATTTTTCTGAGGTACAATAATACTCAGTTCCTTCTGTTGTTTCTATGGCACAGGAAACCACCCTACTGGAGACTCAAGGATCACTCTCTGACTCTCTCTGATTTCACTTGCTTGCCTCCCTTACTGGACTTCTTGCCTCTGATACCATGTTCTGGAATTGTAGTGGAAGAGTGTCTTGTTTTCCTGATGTGAAATTTTCCTCTGATAATCTTATTGGATTTATACATCCTGGACAAGAATTATGGCATCATACTAGAGCCAACACTTAGCATTATTTACTTTTCTAAATTTTGCCAGTGTAGTTATATAGTTATATTTTGTGCTTGTCTTAATTTTCATCTTTCTGATTACTCATGTAGTTGGATATCTAGTCATACGCATTTTAGTCTCTGTTTTTTTTCTTCCTCATTAGTTGTATAAGATAATTCTGTCCTATTTTGTCTTTTGAGATTGTTGTCTTTTTATTTTGGATTTAAGCTCCTTAGATTAGTACTTAGTTTGAGTGAAGTATTGTAAATACATTCTTTTGATGTCCTGTTAAATTGACCATGGTATCCTTTGTTGAATGGGAAAGATGAATTATCAATTGAGACTGATGATTCAGTATTTTGCCTTTTCATTTGGTGTTTGCAGTTTGTTTAAGAAGTCTTTTTCATCCTTAGGTCATGTAGAGGTTTTTATATTTTCTTCTATATGCCTTTTGCACTTAGGTAATTGATCTAGTGAGAGCCCACGCAGTCTTTGCATGTGGTACTGAGCAGTGTTCTAATTTTATTTTCTTTATCATCCTCTTTGTAGTGTGTGTGTGTGTGTGTGTGTGTGTGTGTGTGTGTGTACTAGGGCATGAACTTTTAGATTTGTTGCTGGTTAACTGAGGATAAGGGTCTCACAGACTTCCTATCCAGGCTGGCTTGAAACAAAGACGTCAGATGTCAGCCTCCTGAATAGCTAGGGATACAGGTGTGAGCTATCGATGCTGGGCAGTATTTCTAGACTGTAATCATTACACTAGTATTTTGTAGTCAGCTGAATAAAAAATAAAGGTTTATTCATATTTAGGGTAAATTATTGTGTGTGAATCTATAAAACATATTTCCCTCTCTCTGAGAAAAAGCTAGTCAGATCTCAGGACAAATACTGTTTTCAGCCCAGCTCAGACATTATATTACAGTGTAGATTTCTAAAGTGGTGGTGATGACAAGAGAGATATTAAAAATGCTTCTCCATTGATTAAAAATTACTCAAGTATTCTCTTTTCAATTCAGTTTTATTGAAACAGGTTTTAATGTAGGTAAAAGAGTACTGTAAACATTTGACAGCTGACTCTGACTAGGTAACCACTAATAAGATGAATACTTTAAATACCAAATGTCTTGGATGGCTACTAACCATAAAAATAATGAACAAAATTATAAGTGACTGTTATTCTTTATGTATTATGTTTTTCTCTCTTCTCTTGTGTTGTCCTTTGGTTAATCTCATATTGTCACAGTATCCCATTTTGTTACCTGGTATATAGATGTTAACTCATTTATTTGAAATAGGAGGGAAAAATGAGGGGAGGGGATGGAGGGAGGGAAATGGGGACAAAAGCATGAGAAGTAATGCACCCTCTATCTGGTGAATATAACTGTAACCCCTCTATACATTGAAATAAAAAATTATAAAAAATAATGGACAAATGACAAATATAAAGATTTACACAAAATGCTATGCATTAGCAGTTCTATTAGATTTTATGGGAATACAGTAAAGAATTCTCTAATATTTTATATAATCTGATTCATGATACTACAATACAACACTATAAGCAAGTGATTGAAAGACATTACTTAGAAAAAAACAAACAAAAAAACTTCTGCTAACTTCTCTGAAAAGTTCTCCATTTTTCAATCTGACTTGAAATCAGAGGCTCAGTTCATTCTGTTGTCTGACCGATACCCATAAAGTTTGAGGGCACCATTATGGTTCTTTAGTCTTTTAAAGTTTTCTTATTTTTATCTTGATATAGGGAAGCATATTCCAGTAGGTGGAGCTCTTTCTCAATATTTGTTTTGGTTTTTGCAAAGATGGGGACTCATTTCTCTCTTACCTTTCTTTTCTACCATAGCTTAGCCATAATAGTAGAGATACTTTTAACAACACTTGGAATTCATATCAGATGTAGGCTATATGTTTCTATAAAATGTTTTTTTCTTAAGACATTTACCAATTTGATTATCTGCATGAGGGACCCTAAATATCTACTTTTTACTATGAATTCATTTATGTTCAGGTCCAAGGCCAAACACTGCATCCTTTGATCTCAGTCTCAGTCATGCATACCGATGACCTTCCTTTTGTGTTATATTGTTGCACACTTACTGTGCATTAACTACTTTAAGTGTGGGGCTTAGAAACTGCAAATGCATTTAATCATAAATATGCAGGTAGCAGAGAGGCCTTTCCTGGATGGATAAACCATTTAGAGCCAGGTCTATACTTTTCTCCCAACTTTTGCATGCACACAAGAATTTAAAAAAGTGTTTGGGATGGTCACTTCAGAGGAACAAGAATGAATTGTAAAACAGGCATCATGAAACAAGAGCACAATTCTTAGACTTAATAGGATTAGTATTTTTATTTTTTAAAGTCGGTAATGTATTTGCTTTAGGATATTGCAGAAGCAATATCCTAAAGATTAGAAATCTCTAAATATCCTAAAGATTAGAAATCTCTGCTATACTTTGGAGTGCAAAGTATATAAACAGCTGAACAGCTAAAACCTTCCAGTCCTATCTGTAAAAATCTATAGGAGGATTGTGATGCTGTTTCTTCCATTTTGAGCATAAATGGAAAAACTTGCAGCTGAGGTGTCCAGCTAAAACTGGCCTTTCTAGAGACAGTTCTGTCGAGCTTCCATTGACACTTGTTTTCAGTAACAGCAACTTAGAGGAGCCTGGTGGTGGTGCGTTTTGATCATGGCTCCTTTCCGGAACCTCTATAGAGCAGCTCAATGGCTACTCTTTGTGTCTCATTCCCTTAAACTTTGTCTTGGTGATTTGGCAGGTAGCTTTCGTATTTCAGCACCATGGACAGAGGACAGCTCCCAGCAACATTTCCATAGAGGTTTTGAAGGCTAGGCCTGTGCTGGAAGATGGCTGAAGGAAGGATGCTGTGAAGAAAGATGGATGGAAATGAGTGTGGGAAGCAGGTCTATTCTGAAGTTTTCTTCCTGCCAGCTTTGAATCTTTGAGGTAGACCACAGGTCTTCAGATATAATTTGGGTTAGACTCAGCTCCTATGCTCTTTAGGGGATTCTAGGGGGCCCTATCATTCCTCCCAGATACTCACTCTATGGTAGCTCTCAGTAGGTTGTGAAACCTGGATAAGTTTTATGGGTTGCCTGTTTTTATAAACTGTGTACATAGGACTAATTTGTAGAGTCCCTAGGCTAAGTAGATAGAAGTGGTCAATATTTGGTTCTTGGTGTATGTCTTCTGATGTCTCTCCTCTCAGTGATTCAGAGAACAAGAATAGAAAGAGGCTTTATCTGTCACAGCTCTTGGCTTCATTCCTATCCCAATCAGCTCAAAGATTTGAAAGAGACCTTTCCTTTTTTTTTTCCAAATAGAAAACACATCTGTGTGTTACAGGCTACAAATATTTAGGGGCTATTTATTACTGCAGTCCATCAAGAAAGGTGAGTGGCTTTTTCTTAGGGATTTGTCTGATGTGTCCTTCTTAATCCTCCTTTTGCCTTATTTCACAGAGAAGACCTCCCTTTTCAGTCTCAGTTTGTATGAAGACATCTAGTATGAGCAGAACTAGCTTGACAAACAGCATGCAGCTATTCATGAATGTAACCATTTCACATAACCACGAGCTGTTTAACTATGTAACTGCTTCAGGTTTAGAAACCTTACAGAGTGACCATTTCACACAGTGTTAGCTCTAGATCTGTATGTAATTACGCACTGTAAATCTCAAATGAACAGGGAACTATGTTAATTTGTAAAAAGGAACAGCATTTTCCTGCAGGAAATTTTACTGTTTAACTTCTTGAGGCCCCAAAACTGTTGGACTAAGGACTATTGGGGAGGCTGAAGGATTATCCTTTTAAACACAGTCTTTTAGGGAACTTCATGACCTAGGTTCTGTGGGTCTGGAGCCCATGTTCCAAGCAGTTTCAAGTTAATATCCAAAGAGAGGACACAAGTGCATCGACCACAAGGCAGAAAAGAGAGCAGAAGAGGGGATTGACTTGAGTTATTTTTCTGAGAAAAGATGACCCTCATGGGTTCATCGGCATTCATACATCTGTCTTTAAGGTGCTTTTATTTTATTGGGGACATAGAGAATTAGTGCCACTGGGAGCTTAGGGACAGAGTCCAACAGTTGTATCCTGTGATGGTGTCATAGAGGAAGTTCATGGAACTTTGGATTTTGGATTTGTTTAAAAATGAAAATAGTGTTTAAACTATCTGCCTGGAACAATTGATATGCCATGCGCCGTGCTAATCTTGGTTTCTTTACACATGCTTGGGCATACTAGACACACAAACCCAAATTTAGAGCACAGCTTCAGGTCAGTTCTGGGCTCATCTCTATTTCACAGTTGGACTTTATGAAAATATGTGTTATATTTGCAATAATTTAGCCCATCTCAAATTGAACTCATGGATGTGCTCTCAGTGGTGATACTTTTTCTTTTTGCAATTCTGGGGTTTGAACTTAAGGTTCCATGCTGGAAAACAGGTGCTCTGCTGCTGAATCCATGCTTTTAATCCTTGGTGCTTTGGTTTCTTTTGAGAGAGAGTCTTGGGGTTTTTTTTGTCCATTTACCCTCTGGATCATAGTGCACTGTTTATGCTTCCCATATAGCTGGAATAACAGTGCCCACGATCACACCCAACTTTATCTGTTGTATGGTATCTCGAGAATTTTTTTTGCGGGCCTGAGCTGACTTTGACCTGACATCTTTCTGATATCTGCCTCTCAGGTAGCTGGGATTACAGACATAAGGCACTATTGCCTGGCTGTGGTTGCCTTTGGTTGGGCTATTTGCCTGCCTTACCTCTATCTTCCAGCTTAGTGTTATAACTGATTACCAAACATGGTTTTCTCATCCTTTGGATGACATTCTTGGGTGACATGGTCAGTCCATCTCTGCCTCCAGGTGCTCCCTTTCAGCATGGCTTACCTCACCCAGTAACATTCCTTCCAGACTGTCCACTAACTCATGTATAGGACCAAGATGGGTCCAGCTGTCTCAAGAAGGAGGTGGACACAGAGGCAAGAATGATGGTGTGCTTAGACAATGCTTTTTAGGCTCAATTTCTTTCAATCTGTCCTGGAGCATTGAACTAAACTAACTTTCCCATCATGTTTTCAATTAGAATACTGTTCTCAACCAAACATTAGTCTGCAATAGTTTTAAATTGCCGTGCATGATTCACAGTGATTTAATATTCACAAAATTCCTGCCATCTTAATATGCTCTGCAATGGGAGGTTGATTGGGAGTCATTTCATGAGTGGAGCAGAGCAATTTAAAATTGTTAGAACATTTCACATATCTTAGCACTTGGTTTGGAATGGTTTGGTGCCTGCTTAATATAGAAGAATCTGAAATTGCTGGGCAATGAAATTTCAATCAAGGACTCTTCCAAAACCAGGCAGTAAGTTTTTGAGCACATGCTCTGATCCTTTTACCTTGTTAAAACATTTTGTGTACATTATCAGCCAACCTTTAATGAGACTTAGAGTTGCAACAAACTTTTCTGGTCTGTGGGCTTAAAGTGTGCAAAAGCTTTTATGCTTAAGGCTAACACTCTACCACTTGAGGCACAGGTCCTCTTTTGGCTTTTTAGTGGATAATTGAAGCTAGGAGTCTTACAGACTATTTTGTTTGAGCTGGCTTTGAATTGTAGTCCTCAGATCTCAGCCTCCTGAGTAGCTAGGATCACAGGTGTGAGCCACCAGCATCCAGCTGCACTGGTTATTTTTGAAAGAGGATTACATTTTTTGCCTGAGATGGCCTAGAACAGGTTCTAGTCTTCTATGTAGCTAGGATGACAGGTACCTTCCTAACCCTCCATGTAGCTAGGATGACAGCTACCAGCTATTGCTTAAGAAGTGGTTTTAAGGCGCATGCCTGGCGGGCCTTGAGATGATTCTCCTGATCGCAGACTCCCAAGTAGCTAAGATTATAGGGATTGCATGTCTATCTTTAGCATTCTTTTGAAGGCAATGAGTTACAATGGCTAAAAGTAGCCTTATCCTGGTAGCTGTTGGGGGGAGAAGGGAGGGAGAAGGAGAGAGAGAGAGAGAGAGAGAGAGAGAGAGAGAGAGAGAGAGAGAGAGAGAGAGAGAGAGAGAGAGAGAGGGAGGGAGGGAGGGAGGGAGGGAGGGAGGGAGGGAGGGAGGGAGAGAGAGAGAGAGAGAGAGAGAGAGAGAGAGAGAGAGAGAGGGAGGGAGGGGAGGGGAGGGAGGGAGGGAGGGGAGGGAGGGAGAGAGAGACACGCACTGTGTTTTGACCTCAAATAAAGTCTGTAGGGGTACCTCATGTTTTATTGAGGAACAAACCTCAAAGTACATTGTAAAAAAAAGTGCCCTAACAGAGCAGATATATATTGTTTATTAACATGTTTCAAAGGCAATTAACCAAAGCCGAACTTAAGTCTGATTGATAGAGAAATGATGTTTCTGGAGAAAAGATCTCGGTTCATTAATTAAAAAAATCTTTGCCCTTGCCTCCATCTTCTTGGTAATTTTTTTTGCCAGTCCTGGGCTTTGGCTCAGGGCCTGAGCACTGTCCTTGGGTTTTCTCAAAGCTAGATCCCTACCACTTGAGCCACAGCACCACTTCTGGCTTTTTTCTATGTATGTGGCACCGAGGAATCAAACCTGGGTCTTCATGCATGCTAGGCAAGCACTCTACCACTAGGCCAAACTCCCGGTCCCCCTTGCCTCCATCTTCTAAGTTGTCATTGTATGTATTATTTTATTACTTGTTATTTTTCTAAGAAGTTGTTTTGAAATCTCTGATTTTTCTTCTTGAGTACATGTCACTACTATCTCAGTCCCACAATTCTAGTTTTTGAATGTTGGGCATTTATAAGTGCTAAATTTCTTTCTTTGGATGGTAACTTTCATTCCTGACTATTGGAGGTGTACAGATCAAATATTTATCATGCTATTGTGATTAGAACTTGTGCACTCTCCGAAGATGTTTATAAAGCACCATGAAAGGTGATTGTGTATGCTTAATTGTTACTGGGTGGTTGTACATTTCTTTGTAGTATTTTCTCATTAAATCAAAGGAGATTCTGTCAAGATTGCTTTATTGTAGCACTGAAGAACACTTGAAGCAAAGTCATGTACTTGGGTCCTGCGTTGGATAAGGAGGGGGGCTTCTGGTTGAACACACAGTCCGTGATCATGCCTTGTGCTGAGCTTCTTGCAGAGGGGATCCTTAACTGTCCTAGACATGAGCAGACATGGGCAGAAGACACAGCCACCGCACTGAGGATGATGTATTACTTATAGTAAAAGGCATTCTATCGATGAAAACTACTTTTAGAGATGCATTTATCTTCATTTGCCATAAAACGTGTCACCCGGTGTTTGAGACACTGTTCTGGAAGATGGGAAGATCCAGATGTTCAGATATAGTGAGTGTTATTTAGCTTTGGGCCTTATACCAGACGTGTGAATTTCTAGGAGCTCTCAGGGGGCATGAAAGTGAGGGCATACAGTTTCTATGGAGCTGCGGAGAAGATCAATGGCAGAAATGGATGCTGGCATGGAAGCAGGGAAGGGAAAAGACAGCCTGTGTTTGCTGGAAAGAAGGGAAGAAAAGTAGAGCTGATGCTCTGCTTCTGCCTTTTTGCTGTTTAATGGGAAATACAAATCTCATGGCTGGCTTCCGCCTGGAATCCTCAGATCTCAGCCTCTTGAGTAGCTAGGATTACAAGCATGAGCAACTGGTGCCTGGCTTAATCAAGTTTTGATGAATGCTTTTCTCTCTTATCTATTTACTCATGGAGATAGTGACCCATGGTGACCAGATCCTCTTATATAGACTCTTTCTGGACACTTTTGTAATTTATTTTCACTGTTTTGCACTACTTGACCTGGGTTGTTCCTTATTGAGACCCTAGAGAAAGGTGACAGCTGGCTTTTTGGCAGCTTGCACTTGGCAGTGTCTCCAAGTGGCTTCTAGAGGAAGGTAGGCCCAGAAACATCAGCAGTTCTCTGGGAGGTGCTAGGAAGCTGGAGTGCACAGCCTCAGCTTGGGCCACCCAGCGATACTTGTTGACTTCTACAGCTGCTGTGTCCACACATAGCTGCTTCCTCCACTGGGCTAGGGTCAGGAAGGCCAGCTTGCACCTGTGACTCTTGACAGGGTGAGACCCTCAAGGATGCACAGACAGGATGGGCCTGGCCAATTTGGCTCCAGATCCACCAGGCTGTGGGCAGCTGTGGGTTGTTCACTGCCATGGATGTTCTGTCCTCAGAGGTCTCTAGAGAGGGGAGGGTGGGGAGTGAAAACCAACTGAGATCCTAACTAATTCTGGTTGCCATTTCTCTGTTTGAAATGCCATTTAGGAAAGGGCACTTAGGGGATCGACTTTTTCAGAGGCATACCTGTTTTGGTGTGTGTGTGTGTGGTTTTAATTCTATGAGGGCCTCCACTTTATCCTGGGCTTCTGTTCCCCCCCCAGGGACTAAGTTTTGTGGACATTGATTGGTCTTTATAGTTATAGGACTATTATAGAAGGGCTTAGATGTTTCTGCACTTGCGGGATAACCGGGGAGGATAGTGAGTGTTTGTTGAATGAATGAATCTGTAATCAATGGCAAACCCTACTTACTGTAAACAAAACTGTGGAATGGGGGTGGGTGGGAACTTGAACAGTGAAGAGAAAGAAGACATGCTGGCGTACAAAAGCAAGCAAGGCCACACTGTGGTCAACTTTGGCTCTGTCCTATAGAAGAGCTCTCAAGATATTGATCCTACTTCAGAGTTTTCCTGAGGAGAGGTGAGGCCACTGAAGTATTTACCTGGTACCATCTATCATCGATTCAGAGCTGTTGCTCCTCCCAGCCCCAGGGCATAAATTCCCATGCTTTCTAGCTCTCAAGATGTGATGACAGCTGCTTTTTCAGCTTGGAGACACTCCTACTGGACTGAGATCACAAGTGCTGGCTGTGGGAGTGAAAATGCCAGAGAGTTTGGTGTGCACAAAAGCCCTGACACTGCAAGTGTGGCCCACATATCAGCAGCATCTGCATCTCTGAGGAAGTGTATTAAAATATAGGTCTCATAAAGGATGCGTGCTTTCTCTCATCTGTGGAACTTAGATCTGAATTGTAAACATACATAAAAACATGTACAGAACCATACGCATGTACATATAACCTTATTAACTAAAGTATGATATATGCAGGGAAAGATTCCAATGATGTAACTCCTCTGAACAACTCCTATAGTTTGATGAGATGAATGCCAGGTGTTGTAAGGAGTGGGGGAAGTCAAGGTGAAGGAGAGGGATGGAGTCATAATGTTCAAGGTATACATGTGAAAATTGAACTAGGTGACTTGTAGGGATGGATGGGGTTGGGAGAGATGGGGGAGAATGATGGAAGGGGTGACAATGATGATGAAGATGTATCATAGCTATCATCTGAATTGTGGAATTCAAACCCCATTGTATACAACTTAAAAAATAACGGCATTAAAATGAAGCTTATAAAAAAAGATAGTTAAGGAAGTTTGAACACGGATTGGCTGCTAAGTAATAGTAAATAATCGTGATGAAGGTGGTAGGATTGTTTTTGAAATTCTCAATGTCTAGAGAGAGATGTTGTAATATTTATGAGTGAAAAAATACAATGTTATAATGCAGACAAATCCATATACAAAAATTAATTCAAGAGATTTAACTTAAATAACAAGCTTAAAAATACAAAAAGAAATAAATCTTGTCAAAATGAACTCCAAGAGATGGAACAAAGAGGTTTTATAATGTGCTGTTGGCATTTATTTCTTTTTCCTTTCGATTTTCCCCCTTTGTTTCATGCCCTGTTGTCACTGTTTTTGATTTCTGTGCCCTTTGTCTCGTATACAAGTTTATCTGATTTGTAAAAGGGAAGGGAAATTACAGAAACAGTGGGACAAAGGATGAACCAATGTAACAGTGATATGCATTACATACCATGTTGGAAATGAACTTTACAACTTGGCAGGAGCAAGTGGGAGAAAATGAGGAAGGGGTAACACTGTTCAAAAAGAAATGTAACCATTACCTGACTATGCAACCCCTCTGTACATCACTTTTACAATGAAAAAAGAAGGAAAAATAATGACGTTGTATTCATAAACTGACATATTGACTTGAAACACCTTTGTACATAATAATAATAATAATAATAATAATAATGATAAAGAAGTATGGATCTTAGGTCTTATTCTGGAGTTATAAAATCATATATGATATAGTATAGCTAATCTTCAATTAGGTCTCCTCTGGAGATTTTTAAAAGCACAACAAATTTTGAGAAAGTGCTGTAGATGAAGAGTTGACATTAGTTATGAGGCAAGGTATATTGATTCTCCAAATTTTGAGAAACTGCCTACCAACTTTTTCCTATGGCAGAAAATAAATGCTCATCTAGTGGGAGAGGAGTGGGGGCCTTAAAATGAATAAATAAATAACAATAACAACAAAATTTTCCTACTTGAATTGCAGTCCTCAGGAAATCATTGTGAATAGTTAAGAAACAGAATATTAATATAGCAACTTCTCTTGTGTTTAATCATGAGGTTTCTGAAATAAGGCGGACTCATTGAATTCCTACAATAGCCTCGAGTGAGGCATTTTTGTAATCACAGCGTCCACTGGACAGATGAGAAAGTAGAAATAGAGAAGTATAATTTACTCTGGCTCAAAGTGGTTCTTAGCCATGATTCGAAATCACATCTGGGGCAGTGTGTGTGTATGTGTGCAAGTGTGTTCGCGTGTGTATGTGTATGTGCATGTGCGTGCGTGTGTGAGTGTGTAAGGGAAGATGAGGGCTTATGGAGATCTCTCCTGGATGCCTAAAAATCTCATATACTGATAACTTATGCTACCAATGCTAAGTTGGTTTGGGAATTTTATTACCTTTCTTTCAAATGAATTCATTTCAGCATGCGTTGTTCTCCTTTGGAATAGTCTCAGAGCCTCTAGGATGGAAAATCAGTCTGGGCTGAGGTGACACTAATGCAGTGGCTGCTGGAGCCCCTGTGCGCTGGGACAGAGCCAGTTCAGGGGTCTGTTCGATCAGATGCCTGCTGCAGCTGATGTGGCTAGAAATGCCTTGGCTCAAAGCCTTGGAGGTTCCCAGGGGAAGCTGCCTGAAGTCTTATGCAAGAGTTTGCAGAGAAAAGGGCTCTCTTGCCTTCTCCCCTTGTTCCGGGAGCTTCCCTATCCTGTCCCCTAGAGGTGAAGGATGCTGATGTAGACTTTTTTTTTCTTTCAAAATATCCAGCAAAAGGCCCACTCAGAGTTAATTCTGCATGAACCAATTGTCTTGCAGCTGGCCTGGGTGGTTAGAAGTCCTAGACAATGCAGGTGAGGGAAGCTGGCTCCCTCCATGCAGCTGGAGGGCTAGAGCGGGAGGGGTGAAGTGGGGATGGAGTGGAGGGGGGGGAGTGCTCCTATCACCTTGGTTTAATTAAAGGTATCTGGAGAAGGACTTTCTTCAAGAAAATGCCATGAGTGTCTAAGGGATTTTTGAAGTAGGCAGCTCATTTGCAGCATTAGAAAGAGCAATTTCATTCCATTGAGCAAATAGACAGGCAGATGAAGAGCAGGGGTGACTTTTAATTTCACTTTAAGGAGATTATGGAAAGCAATATGGTAATGATTCCTGAGAGGCAGTGGAGACCCCAGTGGGCTCATTCTTAATGTCAGGGACTTGTGCTTATATTTAAATCTTATTATTTGTCTCTGGTCTTGCGCTAGTGGGTTGTGCAGACATGATTTCAATCCATTGCTTTAGGTCTTCTGTGAGGAAAATGGGATTATTTCATTTCCTGGCGATCTGGTGACTCACCAGGCTCTTCTGGGGGAAGGAAATCGTTTTACTTCCAAAGCTTCTCTTGAACTTTTGTAATGATCTTAAGATGTGACCTCAAAAAATGAGGCACCCCTAGATTTGCCTACCTGTTTGATTATGAAGGCAGCAAGTTAACTTTAAGTGTTTTCATTAATTATTATTATTATTTCAATTAGATCTCTGTTGCAGATGCTACCCAGTACAGAAATGTATTGGAATTTCCTTTCCTTCTGTTTTCCAGTTTCTTGTTAGTGTTCCTGTTTGGCACATCCAGCTAAAATCTAGCTGATGGGTGAGCACAGAAACAGCCTGCAGGGAGTGTTCTGTCTGGATTATAAGAGAAGCTGCAAAGAATGTAGGAAAGAATCCAACCTCCATCATGAATACAGGTCTTTCCCACAGGGTCTCCACCAGGCCTCTAAGCAGTATAAGCCTTTTGGTTTATGTACACACTTGCTTGTTTGTATTTATGAGCACAATATAAATGTCTATGTTACCTTCTTGGTGCCTATTTAGAGAAGAGGATGAGATCTTCACCTCTCTTGGTCACCTTCCTTGACCTTCATATTCTAGTTTGTGTTTGTTCTTGTTTTCCGACTGAAGGTCTACATCTTCCAGCTAATTTTGGATACACATTCCTGCTAACAAGCTCTGATCTGATGTGCCAATGTGTAGATGATTCAATTTTATCTCAACTAATTTGGCCCTGATTTCTCTCTACACTTCCTTATCCCCTCCTTGCTCATTAGGAATCATTTTCTTTGATAAGGTAATTGAGATGCTGGGCATAATTTATCAGTTAACGTGGCTATATTAGGATCTCATAATAATGAAGATCCAGTGGTAAGGCTGTGATTCTAGTTCCTGTTAAATCCAAACTTATCCACTGCATTGACGCTGAATGGCAGTAAACTGCCATTCATTAAACTCACCAAGCTTATATTATTCTCTGTAGAGACAGCTGGGAAATTATCCTTGGGTGCCACAACACTAATTTTAATTTTAAAGAAATGAGCCATGAACTGCTGAAAATAATAATTCTCAATGATGACACCTGAGAGGCTGTTGTGAGTATCAACCAATATATTAATTTTATCTCTGGCTTCCAAGCTGCAGAAATCCTCTTGCTAGTTATGTTGCTAGTTATGTTATTTATTGCAAGAAATGTTGTTAAGGCTTGGTCCATACAGTTATGACACAAAAAGGTTTTTTTTGTTGTTGTTGGTTTTTTTTTTTCCTGTTGTTGGTTTTTTTAGAAATGGCTCTCTACTTTGTTGAACAGGTTGCTGTTGATCTTTTGAAGGCTCTTCCTATGTGGAACAGAAGGAAGTTAGTTGACCAGTTGTCTGCCTCCTATGTAAATCACATCAGTGCCAGCATTCTTATTTTGGAAGAACCATATTTAAACATAATGCCATTCCCATTTTGAACTTTTCCTTCTTACATTTTTTTTTGTTGATTTACACAGTTGTGACTGTAAAAAATATTCGGGGCAGGGGTGGCGGAAGGGAAATGGGGACTAAGACATGAGAAAGGGTATCAATGTGAAGTAATGCATCTTCTATCTGGTGAATATAATGTAACCCTTCTATTAATTACAATAAAATATATGGAAAAAATTCCTTCATTCTCAACTGTGTAAATCAGTTGAGACTGAAAGAATATTTCTTTTTTTTTCCATCACCAAATAAAATATTCTACATGCATTATTACAAAGAACTCTGAATGGGCAGGCTCTGAAGTAGTTTGAAGTATAAAAGCTAAAGAGAAAAATCACTTTTGAGTTCCAACAGAGAATGCAGCATTACATTTTAATGTCTACTTATCACTGTGACCATTATAGCTTATTTACCTTTGTATATATACATTTTTATCAAAATTTGCTTTTTCCCCTCCCCTATCAGAATCACTTAATACATTAGAGAGGATTCGTTAAATCTCCTAAGAGTACAAAATCTGGTGCTGATTGATTCCCACAGCCCCTGGTTTAACTGCCTGAGCCATAAGGTACATGCTAGTCTGATTAGGGAACTGTACAATGCCTGAACAATGTGAGACTGGCTCTGTCTGGGGGTAGTCTTAGTTTATGCCACATGATTGCTTCATAATCAGGGAGGGTGTAAAACATTTTGAAATCAACTAAGTCCTGGTGATTTAGGAGAAAAGACTAGTTGTTTATGCTTTCAATTATTTAAATTTCCTTCTTTTTCATATATAGAAGCATATGCCAAGGGTCTCATAATCAAACTGTGAGTAAGGGTCACATGGCTCATTTAGAAGAAAGTGGTGGCTGAAAATTGAGTGAGTGTGGTGTATTGTTATTCTTTGAAATCAATGGTCTGTCTCCTTGACCCCTAATCTTACCCCAGGTTGCACTGTTTTCTTTTAGGAGATGGCATTTTTGCATGGGAAGTTTGATTTGTGAAAGAAACCCATGACCAGGTTGCTGTAGAGACTTTTTTTTTTGGTGGGTCATGGGGCTTGAACTTGACCTGGGCGCTGTCCCTGAGCTCTTCAGTTTAAGGCTACTGCCCTACTCCAGGGCCTGGGCATTATCCCTGAGCTCTTTAGCTCAAGGATACTGTCCTATCCTTGAGCCAAGCCCCACTTCCCATTTTCTAGAAGTTAATTGGAGATAAGAGTCTCAGGTCCTTTTGTGCTGGGGCTGGCTTTGAACCTTGATCCTCAGATCTCAGCCTCCTGAGTAGCTAGAATTACAGGTGTGAGTCACTGCGCCCAGCTGCTCTAGAGAATCTTAAAGGAGAGAATCCTTTTGCCTGTCCCTCACTGAGTTTTACAGTTTCTAGAAATATTACTAGTTTTCTTTCTATGTCAGGATTCTAATATCTAAGCCAAGGCACAAGATAATCAAGCTTAGATAGCCAGATATCAGTGGTTCACACCTGTAATCCTAGATACTCTGGAGGCTGATAGCCAAGGGTCACAGTTTGAAGCTAGTATAGGAGAGAGACTTATCTCCAATTAACCACCCAAAAGCTGGAAGCAGAGCTGTGGCTGAAGGCTAGAGCATTAGCCTTGAGCAAAAAACCCCGGGAACAGCACTCAGCCCTGAGTTCAAGCTCCAGGACTGGCAAGTTAAAAACAAAAATAAAAACCCAAAACACTTCCAAAGATAACCAGTCTTAAATTTTTTCCCCCAACACTTTCTGTATCAATTTTTTTCCTTAGAAAAAAAATGGGATGGCCTCCATCCCTAATCACTGTTGAGTCTACTGAAGTCTTTTACCCCCATGACTATTTCAGGTAAACTGAGTTGTAGCTCAAGAGCTAGTTGTTGTTGTTGTCGTCGTCGTTGTCATCGTTGTTGTCATCGTCCTCCTCCTTCTTCTTCCTTCTTTGGTCCTCCTCATCCTTTTCTTCCTCCCTCTTCTTCCTTCTTCACCACCCTAGGACTTGAACTTAGAGGCAGGACACTGTCCCTGAGCTTTACTGCTCAATGATAGTGCTCTACCATTTGAGCCACACAATTCCACGTATGGCTTTTTGGTGGTTAATTGGAAAAAAGGGTCTCACAGGCTTTCCGTCTGGACTGGCTTTGAATTGAGATCCTTAGATCTCAGCCTCTAGAGAATCTAGGATTTAGGATGATAGGCATAACAGGACACAGGAAAGAGCTTGTAATCTTGAAAAGCATTCTAGAAATTTTGAATGTGCAGTGGCTTAGAAAAAATGCTCTGGAGGTATATACCTGGGCCATACTTAGTTGCCCATTAAGATTTTTATCTCCTTGAAATTTGAAATTGAGAATGTAAATACACATAAAATGAATATTATGGGGTCATTCTGATGATAGTGGTTTACAAATAGAACTGCTAGATTCTCCTGTTGAAGTCTCTGGGATAACCATGGTCATAATTCTCCTTTTCCTACTCCTTCTTTCTTCCCTTTCCTCCTCCTCTTCCTCCTTTTCTCTCGTTTTGGGGAAAAGTCCTCGCCATGTAGCCCAGGCTACCCTCAAACTCAGGAAGCTGAGTGCTGGAATTACAAGTATGTACCATCATACCCAGCCTCTTCCCATGTCTCAATTATTCCATTCTGTCTTGGCTTTTGTGAACTAGATGCATGCCCACTCAACCATTCATCTAGCCAGTTATGTATTCATATACCTACCATTCAGTGCCTCCATATTTGCCTTTCCTTAGATTTCATGAAAAGAATCTATAAAAAGTTTCTTTTTTTTAAGAAAAAATTTTATAGCCTCTGTTCAGCTTTGGTAGTGATCCTGCTAAATCCTTTCTCATTCGTTGGTTTTATTTTCTTTAGCTAATAATATTTAGACATTCATCATTTTGTTTTGTATTATGTTCTCCTTAGTTTCATCCCTGTCAGAGTTCTAGCTTACTCAAATCTTGTGTTCCCAAATCAATGTAGAGAACTAGTTACTGGCCTGGGCTCTCAAGCCACAGTTAGATTTATGCTGGCTCTTCTAACAAAATAGCTATTTTCTTTCTCACAATGATGAGTCTCTCAGTCCTTTCAGGCTGCTCTAACAGAAGCCGCCTGAAAGGCTGGGTGGCTTAAAGACAACATATTTATTTATTGTGTTTTATTTCAGTGCCTTTACTGAGGCTTGAATGTAGTACCTGGAGGTCTCACTTGGCTTACTTGCTCACAGCAGGTGCTCTACCATGTAAGTTATGCCTCCAGTCAGCATTATGCTGCTTAATTGGAGATGGAGCTTCATGCATTTTTCTGTCCCAACTAACTTTGAACTGTAATCCAGCAGGTCTCAGCCTCCTGAGAAACCAGGATTATAGGCATGAGCCATTCACTGGTGCCTGGTGTTATTATATGTCTCACAAATCTTGAGGCTGAAAAGTTCAAGATCACAATGTCAGCAGGTTGGGTATCTGGTGAAGGCCAATTTCTGACTTCCAAATGGCTATTTTCTTTTTTATTATTATTATTTTCATGTTTGTTTATTTATTTTCTATTGTAATTAATAAAAGGGTTACATTGTATTAGCCAGATAGAAGGTACATTTCTTTTTTTTCCTTCCATATATTTTTTATTGTAATTATATTTACCAGATAGAAGGTGCATTACTTCACAAATATTGATACCCTTTCTCATGTCTTGGTTCCCATTTCCCTCCCCCCCATCCCCCATCTTGTTCTCCCCCTTCCCTATTTGTTTTCAAATAACCAAATAAGCATATATACAATTTATCAAATAACAAGGTGAAATACTATAACAAAATGGGATAACCAAGGGACAGCAAAAGAGATGAGAGATTAAAGGAACATAGGCCCAAGAGTCTCCCTCATTTGTCATGATCAGTAGAAACCTTGGGCTCTCCAGCAGAGATTTACAATAGAACAAAATCTAGAGACGTAAGGCCAAATTGTACGTAACTAAATGTAAGGACCTCCAGGATAAGGAAACAAAAGCCATATAATGAGTGACTGTTGTCCTTAATGTACTATGTTATCGCTCATCTCTTTTGCCATTCCTTGCTTATCTCGTAACCTTACAATTTTTCACCTTCTTATCTGATATATTTTATATGTGCTTAATCAGTTATTTGAAATTGGATAGGGAAGGGGGGGAAGCAAAATAAGCCGGGAGAGGTTGGGAGGGAAATGGGGACCATGTCATGAGAAGGGGTATCAATGTTTGTGAAGTAATATACCTTGTATCTGGTGAATATAATGTATCCCTTCTATTAATCACAATAAAAAATTATTAAAAAAGAGATGAGAGATAACATAGTAATTAAGGACAACAATCACTCATTCTTTTTTTTAAAATTTTTTATTGTATTTAATAAAAGGGTTACATGATATTTGCCAGATAGAAGGTGCATTAATTCACATACATTGATACCCTTTCACATGTCTTGGTACCCATTACCCTCCCCCCCATCCCCCCACCCATCTTGGTTTTCCCCCCTTCCCTATCAAATTTCAAATAACCAAATACAAATAAATTCAATAACAATCACTCATTCTATGGCTTTTGTTTCTATATCTTGGAGGTCCTTTCATTTAGCATCATACTATATGGTCTTATGTATCTAGGTTTTGTTCTATTGTAAATCTCTGCTAAGAGAGCCCAAGGTTTCTACTGATTATGACAAATGAGGGAAATAGAAGGTAAATTTCTTTCTTTTTTTTTTGCCAGTCCTGGGCTTGAGCTCAGGGTTTGAGCACTGTCCTTGGACTTTCTCAAGGCTAGCACTCTACCACTTGAGCCTCAGCACCACTTCTGGCTTTTTGATATGTATGTGGTACCGAGGAATTGAACCCAGTTCTTCGTGCATGCTAGGCAAGCACTCTACCACTAGGCCAAACTCCCGGCCCCGAAGATAAATTTCTTAACAGTCATTTCTACCCCTTCTCATGTTTTTGTCCTCATTTCCCTCCTCCACCCCCCTTCCCTATCCTTTTTCAAATAAACAAATATACAATATAACAGATAATAAGTTAAGATGAGAAATAACATAGTACATTAAGAACAGCAGTCACACTTTATATGGCTCTTGTTTCTATATCTTGGAGGTCCTTTCATTTAGCCTCATCCTATATGGCCTTATGTATCTAGATTTTGTCCTATTGTAAACTTCTGCTAGGAGAGTCCCAGGTTTATACTAATGATGACAAATGAGGGAAACAATTGAGCCTATGTTCCTCTGAATCTGGCTTACTTCACTTAATATGATTTTTTCTAAGTCTTTCTATTTCCTTACAAATGGGGCAATGCCATTCTTTCTGATGGCAGCATAGAATTCTATTGTGCATAAGTACCATATCTTGTTGATCCACTCATCTACTGAAGGGCATCTGGGTTGGTTCCATATCTTTGCTATGGTAAATAGTGCTGCAATGAACATTATTTTGCTAGTGGATTTAGTATGCCCTTGTTTCTGAACGGTTGGGTAAATGCCAAGTAGTGGAATTGCTGGGTCATAGGGGAGTTCTACGTTTAGTCTTTTGAGGAACTGCCATACTGCTTTCCATAGTGATTGAATGAGTTTGCACTCCCACCAGCAGTGTAGTAGTGATCCCTCCTGGGCACATCCCCTCCAGCATCTGTTGTTATTAGATTTCTTGATCATGGCCTTTCTAACTGGAGTGAGGTGGAATCTTAGAGTTGTTTTGATTTGCATTTCTTTTTATGGCCAGAGATGTTGAGCATTTCTTCATGTGTCTATAGGCCATTCTTATTTCTTCTTCAGAAAAGACTCTCTGTAAGTCTTTGGCCCATCTTTTAATGGGATGGTTGTTTCTTTGGAGATTAGTTTTAGAGTGATTCGATTTTTTCAGCTGTGGATATATTTTAGATATGAGGCCTTTGTTTGTTGTATGGTTAGTGAAGATTTTCTCCCACTCTGTAGGCTTTCTAGTTAATTTGCTAGCTATGTCCTTTCCCATACAGAAGCTCTGCAGTTTAATGTAGTCCCACTTATCCAGATTTTTTGTGTTTCTTGGACCTTCTTAAGAAAGTTTCGACCTGTGCCAAGGAGATCTAGTGTATCTCCTATTCCTACTTGTAAAGTTTTCAGTGTATCTGCTCTTACCTCGAGGTCTTTGGTCCATTTGGAGTTAATCCTGGTGCACGGTGACAAAGAAGGATCCAACTTTATTTGTTAGCAGGTGCTTAACCAGTACTGCCAGCACTACTTAGAGGCTGTGTTTCTTCCATTCTATTTTTTTGGCTCCCTTATGAAAGATTAGGTGACCATAGGTATGTGGGTTGATATCTGGGTCTTCAGTGTTATTCTATTGGTCCTCTGGCCTATTCTTGTGCCAGTACCAAGCTGTTTTGGTCACTATAGCTCTGTAACAGAGTCTGAAGTTTGGTATTGAAATTCCTCCTGCACTGTTCTTTCTGTTAAGAATTGTTTTTGCTATCTGGGGTCTTTTATTATTCCATATCAAATTTGGATTGCATCTTCTATTTCTTTAAAAAATGACTTTGGGATATTGATGAGTATTCCATTGATTTTTGTAGAAAGCCCTTGGCAAGATTGCCATTTTCATGATGTTAATTCTTCCAATCCAGGGGCATGGGAGCTTTTTTCCATTTCCTCAGTTCTGCTTTAATTTCTTTTTTCAGGGTTTTAAAGTTTTCATCAAAAAGATCCTTTACATTTTTAGTTAATTCCTAGGTCTTTATTTTCTTTGAGGCTATTGTAAAAGGAGTTGCTTTCCTGATTGTTGCCTCAATCCTCTCATTGTTGGCAAAGAAAGTAGGCAGATGATTTTTGAGGGTTAATTTTATACCGTAACCTTGCCAAAGTTTCAATCAGTTCAAGTAACTTGGGAGTGGAGTCTTTAGGGTTTTTAAAATGCAGAATCATGTCATCTACAAAGAGGGAATGTTTCACTTCCTCTTTCCCTATTTGGATCCCCTTTATGCTTGCTTCTTGGTAAATGGCTGTTTTCTTGCTGTACCTTCAAATAGCAGCCACAAGAGAACTCTGAGGTCTCTTCTGTAAGAGATCTCACCATAAGGATGTCATCTGCTAATCTCTCAAAGACTCCCCTTTTTTTTAGTATTATCTCACAGGGCTTTAGAATTTTAACAAGCAGATTTTAGGAGGACACAAACATTCAGTCTACAGTTGTACCATTGGAAGTAACTAGCTTATCTGGTTGTCGTGGCAATAACCAATTCATGTAAAACTGGCCTTTCTCATAGCAAATAGTGAGTGATAGCAATGCCTGGTATAAACATCAGGTGTTTCTGTGGCTTTGCACAAATATCTGTTGTTTCTTTAAAGGGTCATACCGTTTCTATGGCAACTGTTCAACTCTATCATTGTAGTCTGAATGAAGCCTTAGACAACATACAAGCAAATGGGCATGGCTATGCCACAATGAAACTTTTATCAAAGCAGGTGCTAGGCTGGATAAGGCCAGTGGCCATAGTTTGTCAGCTTCTGGCTTAGAGCAACAGAATCTACAAGTGTGAATTAATGGGGCTGCAGAGGGAAGCTGGCTTTTTTTTTTCTTTGAAAGCAGTGGCTTATTGAAAACTGCGAGAAAACTTCTATTATTTTCAGAGCTAATAAAATTCTTGGAAGAGAAAGGATGTGTCTGGATTCTACTCTTGGCAGGATGTTAGGTCATAAAACATAGGCCTCGTCCTTATCATTGCACATTTATTGCCTATGCTAGCCATGTGGAATGCACATTCTATGATGCTCCGTCCTCACTGAGGAGGGCTTCTTGTTTTTATTCCTGATAGATACTTCTGGTGACAGGTGGAGGTTCTAACGTTGTTGGTGTAACTAGAAATCCTAGAAAAGGAAGTTGCAAAGCTCAACTTTGCTTATGGGAAATCATTTTATGAGGATAAATATTCTTTCTTTGAAGCACTTGTTTGGCTATGTAGAAGCCACTCAGGGACTGTGCCTAGAAAGGAATTCTTTAAGGACTTTCCAGCATGTAGTTATAGTTTCATTTTTCAGTGCAGTGGAGCGAGGCTATGAAGGTTTATTCTGCATTTAGAAGGGGAAAATGTGACACCTTGCTGTCCCATTTATCAGGAGCTTGGCACTTTTGTGGGCGGCAGGAAGACTTGTAAAGAAGACAAATAAAACCACTGGGAACAATAGTGATTCACTCCCAGAGAAGTTCTTGCCCAACTGTATCATCTCACTTCCAGGAGTGTGAAACCAGTGCTGTTTCTTGCAAAACAAGAAAAACTAAATTGAAATACCAAAGTGAGAAAGAGAAGTGGGTGGAGGGGGGAAAGGATGGATTTGAGGAGAAGGTGCTGAGGCACAGGAACAGGGAGAGATATATTAGGAAAAGGAGACAGGAAGCAAAATGGAAGTCTCTTACATCCCCAAGCTCTCTCTCCTCCTCCCTAGATGGAGACTTAGAGGAGAAGCAGAGATCCAGAAATGTCCTCAGAAAGAAAGTCAAGGAAAGAAGATGTTATTGGTCTGCAGGAGAGGGGTAAAACAGAGAAGCATTTATTGTAGCACTCCAAATCTGTTGTTTCAGGTCCCATCTGTCAGGGGGGGCTGTTTGTTTTGCAACTTGGTGTCTTAGTGATGAAATGGCAGAGAGTGGCTATAGGCCCACATCTCCAGTGTCCCTGAACTCTCATCCATCTTACTAGTTCATTGGTAAAACCATGTTCCCCTGAGCCTCTAAAATACTCAGTAGTAGTATTAGGGTTGGGAGTGTGGCCTAGTGGTAGAATACTCATCTAGTATATACAAATCCCTGGGTTCAATTCCTTGGTACCACATACACAGAAAAAGCTAGAAGTGGTACTGTGGCTCAAGTGGTGGAGCGCTAACCATGAGAACTCAAGGACAGTACCCAGGCCCTGAGTTCAAGCCACAGGACTGGTGTACTAAGTAATAACTTATTGCTTATTCAGTTATTAAGGTAATATTTATTCACTATTTATAGGTAATTATTTCCATTGATCAAAAACTATTCATTTTTCTTTCCTTCTTTTTCCTTTTATCAGGGAGGGGGGGAGTTAGTCTCGTGGCTTGAACTCAGGACTTGGGAGCTGTCCCTGAGCTTTTTTTGCTTAAGCTAGCACTCTACCACTTGAGCCACAGCACCACTTCCAGCTTTTTTCTATGTATGTGGTACTGAGGAATTGAACCCACATCTTTGTGCATGCTAGGCAAGCACTCTTACTACTAGGCCAAATTCCCAGACCCACTGCCAGCTTTTTTGAAAGTTAATTGGTGGCAAGAGTCTCATGGACTTTCCTGCTCTGGCTAGCTTTTAACAACAATCCTCAGCTCTCAGTCTCCTGAGTAGTTAAGCATGAGTTAAGCATGAGTAACCAGTATCTGGCTTCAGAAAGTATTATTTCTTTAGATAGCAGTGGCTCATGATTATAATCCCAACTGCTGAAGAGGCAGAGATTGGGAGTATTGTTTTTCAAGGCCATGTCTTGAAAAAATTTTACAAGACCCATTTATAAAGAAGTTTATTAATTTTAACACTTACCATGGTTTATCTTTTTGATTTTTGCATAGGAAAGAATAGAGCATAGCATGCTCTCTTCCCCCCCAAAACAAAACAAAACAAAAATTTTGTTCTACTGTACACAAGAGAAATTTGAGGCAATAACCATTGCATCATATTTCAGATACATTTTGGGAGTTCTGAAAATTGTTTGAGGGCTTTCTGTGGTGAACATTTTGAGGTTGCCAATTTTGAAGGGAAGAAACTTTTGTTTACCTATAGAGCAGCTAAGTCACAGAATGGGTTATAGGCCATTGGACTTGAAAGATATTAGCCCAACCCTAAGGAAAACATAGCCTCTAGCTAATAAAGTATTTCAATAAAAAATTGACTGCAGTATTTCCTCGGGCTAGTGACTTACTTCTATTATAGCTATGTTGTGTAGTTGTTTCTAGACTGGAGCTCAAGGCTGCTTTACAGAGAACAATGAATTATACAAGAGCCAGGGAACAACTCACTTGGGTCTGTATGCTACAGTTCCTGCGGTCTGGGCCTTGAGGCATGTCATGGTCATGTTTATGAGGTGACAAGAATTTAAAGAGCATAAGAATGGGAAAAGTACAAAGTGGACAGGAATCAAGTTCAGATGCTCATTTAATAATGACTCTTCTTGATGGGATTGCCATTATACACTGAGCAATGTATACTATCGAAGGGAAAGAGAAGGGAAGACATTAGTAACACCGTCCTATTTGGAAAAATGACATAAAAGCTCTTAGAAAATAAAAGCAAGTTTGAATCTTTTCTTCTATAGTGTATCAGAATATTTCAAATTTCCGCTGTGTGCTATGTTGCTCCATTAGATTGCACAGAATATCATTCAGGATATTCACTTCATCCACAGTGGAATGGAGATCCGATCTTTCTTCTGCTTTCCATTGTCCTTGAGGACTGTTGGAGAGATGTCTATCTCCTCCTGGAAATGAAATGCACACTCCTTGCTTAATAATTAACCTCTTGGGTGTCATGTAAAATACATGAGAATTAACTCTGGGGCTCTGGAAATCAGAGTTTGTCAAAAAGATGTCTTGAGCTGAGTAATAAACTATTCATCAATTCAGAATCAGAGAGAAATTATAAATATATGCCTGGTGATGGAAAAAGTTGTTGGCACACCAAATTAATTTCTTTTGAGCTTTATGGTGATCTATTGAGCAAGTATTCCTGTCTTTTCTTCTGAAGGGTATTTGTAGATAAATGACATTCATGATGGCTGAGAGAGATCCTTGTCATATAATCAAAGTACTACCTCAAGACATTTTTCTCCTCTGATTTGCATACTTTAATTTAAGAACATTATTCAAGCAGGAGATAGTATTTCATACTTGATTAAAAGCTGTAGAAGTTTATTTACAATTGAGAAGGGTTTTCTATCTTTTACCATTTTGTATTTGTGTGCCATTTCAAATTCATCAATATTTCTGTGTGGCATCTAGTACTTTCCCCTCTCTTCTCAGTTACATGGAAATAATACTGAGGCTCTTTAAAAACTTACTCATCCTCAGACAACTTCTTATAAAGGTAAACATGACCTAATTGGGTCTGTAGAACTCTGGAGAGTATTTTTATGTTTTGTGTTTGGTATTATCCATAAGTCATAAAGATACTCTGATACTCTCAAATTACATCTCAAGATGCTTTTGGTTACTGGCTTGTTCACCTCTGTCTAACCCACCCAGTGGCAGATAGTGTATGCATTTCTACAGGTGATATTTTTTGCTTTACTTTCTTAAGCATAATTCTTTTCTGTTCATATACATAGTTTAGCCAGTAACTAAATACTTGACGGGCTCTTGTACCTTCTCTTTTTGTGTTTCTGAACCAGTAGGTGCTGGGCTCACAGATATGTGTAGTAGAATGAGATAAAAATGTCAGTGACTATAAATCCAGTCATCCTGGGTTTCCACCTGTGTTTGCATCAGCTTTAAAGGGCTTGAGTACTCAAAGAGGGGGAAAATCTGAAAGATGGCGTATCTGATGTCTTGATCCTCAAGGTGATGTTTGAAGTAAAGATTCATAAAGATTCTTCAGTCTTTGATTTTTTTCCCTTTAAGTGATACAATGGCACAATAAGAAACATAAAACCACCAAGGATGTAGGATTGAGTAAAAGAAGCTACTGATGCTAAAATTAATCAATACATTGTTTCCTCTCCTCTAGAGGAGACTGGAACATCTCAGTCCCTCCGTGTCATGCTAATTCTCTATTGATGTGACAATGTCCTCTTGTTATTTTAGGCCAACCAACTCTGTTTTTCAACTATAAAACTTTTGTTAAAATTCTAATAATTCTTAGGCTTATAAGAAGCTCTAAGTTCCTTAAGGGCTGGCAACTCTGTAGGTTCACTTTCTTTACTTCTCTGTAATGTGGGAAGAAGGAAAGATGGAAGGCAATTTCAGAAAAGTGCTGGGCTTAAATTTATGAACAAAGTTTACCTTTGCAAGTACAGTTTAGCTCAAATACTTTCTTCTTGGCACCACCCTCTTTCTCTCTAATCGTGTAGAAGTAGGTTCTTTCTGCCCCAGTCCCAATGTAGCAACTTCTCTAGATGCTTAACTGGCAGAGCTTGTTGATCATTACAACGATTTGTGTTTGTATCTCATCATGACAGCTTTGAGTCTGAGTCTCACTAAATAGCCCAGACTGGCTTTGAACCAACTTAATATATATGTAGTCCTTGAACTCTATGCTGGCCTTGAACTCCATCTCTTCCTACCTTAGCCTCCTACAAGTTGAGATTATAGGTATGTGCCTAGCCATCATGAACTTTCTCTATTTCTGTTTTTCCTAGCCTTCAATTGGGGGCACAAGGGTGGTCAGAATTAACATGTCTAGGGCTTCCTGATCAGTCAGCTCTTCCATCATTCTCCCTGTCCCATCTGTTTCTTTCCCTAGATTCAGCTCATGTTTTCCACTTTTCCTGATCACATATGTAATAGTGAGTATTCTGTTTCCTCTGTTCCCTTTTCATTCATTACCTCTCTCACTTGGCCTCGCCCTATTCAAACATTTCAGTGTCCTAATATTCACTTTGTTAAAATTTTATTGTCAACTATCTGTTGATTGTTCAAAAGATTTATTCTATGGGGAGTCACTCCTGCATATGCTATGCTTTAGTCAACTAAATCCTGTATATATGCATACACCATGATCTTCATGAGGGAGTTTGGTTCATTTCTCTTTTTTTTAATGTGGTTCATTTATTTTAAAAGTTAAGATTTTATTTAGAGTCTTGGGCCCATTTTTTAATGGGATGGTTGTTACTTTGGAGATTAGTTTTGGAGTGATTCAATTTTTTGAGTTGTTGATATATTTTAGATATGAGGTCTTTGTCCGTTGTTTGGTTGGTGAAGATCTTCTCCCACTCTGTAGGCTTCCTAATTAATTTACTAGCTATGTCCTTTGCCATACAAAAGCTCCGCAGTTTAATGCAGTCCCACTTATCCAGCTTTTCTCTTATTTGCTGTGATTCTTGGTCCTTATTAAGAAAGTTTTGACCTGTGCCAAGGAGGCCTAGTGTATCTCCTATTCCTTCTTGTAAAGTTTTCAGTGTGTCAGCTTTTACCTCCAGGTCTTTGATCCATTTGGAGTTAATCCTGGTGCAGGGTGTCAAAGAAGGATCCAACTTTAGTTTTCTACATGTGCTTAACCAGTTCTGCCAGCACAACTTGTTGAAGAGGCTGTCTTTCTTCCATTCTATTTTTTTGGCTCCCTTGTCAAAGATTAGGTGGCCATAGGTCTGTGGTTTAATATCTGGGTCCTCAGTTCTATTCCATTGGTCTTCAGGCCTGTTCTTGTGCCAAACCAACCTGTTTTGATAATTATAGCTCTGTATTAGAGTCTAAAGTTTGGAACTGAAATTCCTCCAGCGCTGTTCTTTCTGCTAAGAAGTGTTTTTGCTATACGGGGTCTTTTATTATTCCATATGAAACTTTGGATTGCCTCTTCTATTTCTTTAAAGAATGCCATTGGAATATTGATGGGTATTGCATTGAATTTGTAGATAGCCCTTGGCAAGATTGTCATATTCACAATGTTGATTCTTCCAATCCAGGAGCATGGGAGGTTTTTCCATTTCCTCAGTTCTGCTTTAATTTCCGTTTTTAGGGTTTTAAAGTTTTCATCAAAAAGGTCCTTTACATTCTTAGTTAAGCTAATTCCTAGGTACTTTATTTTCTTTGAGGCTATTGCAAAAGGAGTTGCTTTCCTGATTGTTGCCTCGTTCCTCTCACTGTTGGCGTAGAGGAAGGCAGTTGTTTTTTGAGGGTTAATTTTATAGCCTGCTACTCTTCCAAAGTTTTGAATCAGCTCAAAGAGCTTGGGAGTAGAGTCTATAGGATTCTTTAAATACATAATCATGTCATCTGCAAAGAGGGATAGTTTTACTTCCTCTTTCCCTACTTAGATCCTTAATTATTTATTTATTTATTTTATTGTAATTAATAAAAGGGTTACATGATATTTGCCAGATAGAAGGTGCATTAATTCACATATATTGATACCCTTTCACATATCTTGGTCCCCATTACCCTCCCCTCCACCCCCCCCATCTTGGTTTTCCCCTCTTCCCTACCCAATTTCAAATAACCAAATACAAATAAATTGGATCCCCTTTATGCTTGCTTCTTGCCTTATTGCACTGGCTAGGAATTCTAATACTATGTTAAAGAGGAGTGGAGAGAGTGGGCATCCTTGTCTCGTTCCTGATTTTAGAGGGAATGGCTTTATCATTTCACCATTAAGTGTAATACTAGCAGTAGGTTTGTCTTACACAACCTTTATTATATTGAGGAATGTTCCATGGATTCCTAGTTTCTCCAGAGCTTTTAACATAAAGGGGTGTTGGATCTTGTCAAATGCCTTTTCCACATCTATTGAGACAATCATGTGATTTTTGTTCTTGCTCCTGTTGATGTGTTGAATTATGTTAATTGATTTGTGTATGTTGAACCAGCTTTGCCCCCCTGTGATGAATCCTGTTTGATTACAGTGTATAATTTTTTTGATAAGTTGTTGTAGACGGTTGGCCAGTATTTTGTTGAGAAGTTTTGCATCGATGTTCATCAAAGAAAGAGAGTCTTCTCTGAAGAAGAAACAAAAATGGCCTATAGACACATGAAGAAATGCTCAACATCTCTGGTCATAAAAGAAATGCAAATCAAAACAACTCTAAGATTCCACCTTACTCCAGGTAGAACGGCCAGGATCAGGAAAACGAATAACAACAGATGCTGGAGGGGATGTAGCCAGGAGGGATCACTACTACACTGTTGGTGGGAGTGCAAACTTGTTCAACCACTATGGAAAGCAGTATGGCAGTTCCTCAAAAGGCTAAACATAGAACTCCCCTATGACCCAGCAATTCCACTACTTGGCATTTACCCAATCACCCAGAAACTAGGGCGTACTAAATGCACTAGCACAACAATGTTCATTGCAGCATTATTCACCATAGCAAAAATATGGAACCAACCTAGATGTCCCTCAGTTGATGAATGGATCAACAAGTTGTGGTATTTGTACACAATGGAATTCTATGCTGCTGTCAGAAAAAATGACATTGCCCCATTTGTTAGGAAATGGAAAGTCTTAGAAAAAATCATATTAAGTGAAGTAAGCCAGATTCAAAGGAACTTAGGCTCAGTGGTTTCCTTCATTTGTCATAATCAGTAGAAACTTTGGGCTAGCAGAGATTTGCAATGGGGCAAAACCTTGATACATAAGGCCATATAGTATGAAGCTAATTGAAAAGACCTCCAGGATATTGAAACAAAAGCCATATAATGAATGATTGTTGTCCTTAATGTACTATGTTATCTCTCATCTCTTTTGTTATCCCTTGGTTATCTCATATTGTTACAGTATCTCACTTTGTTATCTGATATATTGGATATATTTGTATTTGGTTATTTGAAATTGGATAGGGAAGGGGGGAAAACCAAGACGGGGGGGGGGGTAGAGGGGAGGGTACTGGGGACCAAGACATGTGAAAGGGTATCAATATATGTGAATTAATGCACCTTGTATCTGTCAAATATCATGTAACCCTTTTATTAATTACAATAAAAATTAATATACAAAAATTACAATATAAAAAAGATTTTATTTAGAAAGCCCTTTGTTGTTGTTGTAGTACAGAAAGTAAAAATGCTGTTACAATCTTGGTGTCACTGGTAGCCACAGAGAGTTGACTTGACAATCACAGCTCTCAACACTACTCCAAGAACCTCAGGTGAAGACCTAATTTTGTGGGGGCCACGTTTCTTGCTTCATTTTTTTATTTCCTCAAATAACCCAAACTAGGACCTTATACATATGCAGAAAATATACACTTCATTGTTGAGTAAATTAATGGTTTTTGTTCTCCTTATCTTTTTGAGCATGAAGGAAAAAAACCTTTTTTTTCTGGGTGCTTGTAGCTCATGTGTTTAATCCTAGCTACTTAGGAGGCTGAGATCTAAGGATGGAGGTTTGAAGTCAGTCTGGGCAGGAGAATTTTTGAGACTCTTTAACCAAGAAAAAATGCTGAAAATGACTCAAGTGATAGTGTGCTAGCCTTGAGTGACAAAGCCAAGAGACAATTCCCACGCCCCTAAGGTCAAGCTCCATACTAGCAAACAAACAAAAAAATCACATTTGCGATGGTGAGATGGTGGTAGGATTTAAGTAGAGAAATGGATCTGGGATGAGGGACAGGAGTGACAGCTTAGAGTTCAGGGGAAGCCTGAGCAAGGCCACTGACCACTCTTCCAAGCTGAGGGAACAAGAGCAGTGGAGTGGAATGGACCTAAAGTATCCAGAGGTGCAGGTACCCTGTAGCTGCAGCTTTCTGACTGAGGGCCAAATGAAAGGGAGACAAGTATAGAGAAGTAAACAGTGCTGAGATGATAAACAACTTTCTAGTTCTTTTCAAGTGTTTGAAATTTTTGATCTGAGATGCAAGGACCATAGGAGAGTGTTGAATGGAGCAAGTCAGGAACATCAGAGAACCAGACCAGCCTGAAAAACTACCCCTCACACAGTTCTGCTCTCCACTACTGCCTCTCCTACTAACCAAAGAGGATTTACTGATCTATCACCACTGATTTACCATCACTTGCTTCAGTTGGAACAAAGAGGCTGCCCAAACCGGTTAGAACTGGGCATGGACATAGGAAAAATGGTAGAGGAACTGTCCTCAAAATGAACTTTGGAAGTGAAGTAAACCAGACCCAAAGGAACATAGGCTCAGTGGTTTTCTTCATTTGTAATAATTAGTACACATCTAGGACTCTCCTGGCAGAGGATTACAATAGCTCAAAACCTAGGTACATAAGGTCATATAGGAAGAGACTAAATGAAAGGGTCTCTAGTACTCTTTTTTTTTTCCTTGCCCTTGTGGTTAACTCATGTTGTTTACTGTATCTGACTTTGTTACCTGGCATATTGAATATATTTTTATTTGAAATAGGGAAGGGAACTGGGGAAAACAAGACAATTGGGAGGGGGTGGGGAAGGGAAACAGGGACAAAATCATAAGAAGGGGTATCAGTGTTTGAGAAGTAATGCACCTACTACTTGACTAATGTAGCTGTAACCCCTCTACACATTATCCCAGCAATAAAATAAAAAAATGAACTTTGGGTATTAACTCTTATTTTATTTTACTTTATTTATTTCATTAGACTATTTGCATCTTATTAAAAACCTGGGAAGCAGGGCCAGGAGTGTGGCCTAGTGGTAGAGTGTTTGCTTAGCATGCATGAAGACTGGGGTTTGATGCCTTGGTACCACATACATAGAAAAAACCCGAAGTGGTACTGAGGCTCAAGTGGTAGAGCTCTAGCCTTGAGAAAACCCAAGGACACTGCTCAGGCCCTGAGATCAAGCTCAGAACTGACAAAAAAAAAGAATCTGGGAATCAGCATTTGGCACACGCACAAACAAGACTGACTTTCTTTCTTTCAGTCGAGCATCATGTAATGACAAAGGTTGTATATCACCTCTACAATAACAATAAAATATCCTTAAAAAAAGAGTCATCCACTCACAGGCATGATTAACATGTCTCCCCATACCTAACCCTCGCCTAAATAAAACTTCAGCCAAACAAAGCTTAGGGGCCCTTGAGCCATCTTGGGGTATGCACTGCTCTCTTGTAGAGCATCCTGTTTTTACCTTAACAAATTCTTTATGTTGATTTGCTACTATCCCTTTGTATCTTGCTCAATTATTTATGCAGGACAGGATGGCTCTTGAACAGACTTGGAGGGGGAAGAATGTTCTCAGAGACCCAGTAACTCCAATAGTAACATGATTGCCTACAGAGCTCCAAAAAAATGTTGATAGAAGTTGTGTTTTGATGACTGGGGACTTTGACATCATTTCTGAGCATTTGATTTCATTTTATAGCGCAAAGTTGGAAACATACTTTAGTAATATCCGGTATTCTTAAATTAATTTCAAGCAGAGTGATTTGGATATGAATATGATATTTAAAATCTGTATTTTGTGATCTTTTACTGCATCCTACTTTTCTCCTTTGAAGCTTTATGACATTCGTTTTCAACTCAGTATCTTTTTCTTTAAAACATTTTTATTGCCCAGGTGATGTACAGAGGAGCTACAATTACATATGTAAGGAAGTCAGTACATCTCTTTGTAAACAGTATTAGCCCACTTTCCATCCCCCCCCCCGTGAAACTGTAATATTCCAATGTATTGTCTTCTGAATATCTCTGTGCTTTAATTATCTTGTGCACTTACAGGCATCATAATATATTACAAGTAAATACACACCAAATCAAAAGCCATTGTTGACCAATGATCACAAAATGTTTTGGATGTTGTATCCTTTTAAAATGTATTTTTATTGTAATTAGTAGAAGGGTTACATTATATTTGCCAGATAGAAGGTGCATCACTTCACAAACATTGATATCCCTTCTCATGTTTTTGTCCCCATTTCTCTCCTTCCACCCCACCCCTCATCTTGTTTTCCCCCTTCCCTATCCTATTTCAAATAAACAAATATAATATATCAGATAACAAGGTAAGATATTGTAACAATATGAGATGGCCAAAGGACAACAAAAGCTATGAGAAATAACATAGTACATTAAGAACAATAGTCACCTTATATGGCTTTTGTTTCTATATCCTAGAGGTCCTTTCATTTAGCCTCATCCTTTATGGCCTTATGTATCTAGATTCTGCCCTATTATAAACCTCTTCTAGAAGAGTCCAAGGTTTACACTAATGATGACAGATGAGGGAAACCACTGAGCCTATGTTCCTTTGAGTCTGGCTTACTTCACTTAATATTGTAGATTGTATATTTATCAGCAAAACACTTTTGAACATAAACATACCATAATAGCCACATGTCTATAGCAAATTAAGGTATCAGAGGATGACATAAAAATAAACACTTGAAAGAAAGGTGTTTCTGATTCTTATCAAAATATTATTACCATTTTAAATGAGGACAAAGCTACTAGGTTGATTTATTAGTTTAAAAACTATTAAAATTTTTTGTTGCCATAATTAGAAGATATTCTTTAAATTCGTTTATTTATTTATCAGGTGTGAGTGCTGAAACATGAACTCCAAAGTCATAAGCTCCCACTAGGATGTTTTTCTCAAAGCTGGTACTCTACCACTGGAGCCACTTCTCCACTTAAGGCATTTTGTTGGGTAATTGGAGATTCTGATCTCCAGTTATCTCTGATCCTCCAATTGGCTGGGCTGGCTTTGAATCATGATCCTTAGAACTTAGCCTTCTTAAAAATATCCAAGTAGAAGGGGTGTTTGGTAGATTTCTTCATGTAAAATTTCACTCTAAAATTCATCTTGTAAGAGTCAAAAAAATATGGCTAGTCAATTCCTATCTTCTCTGATCTCAAATCAGATGTTCTTGTAAAACTAATTTGGAGATAATTTTGAATTTTTTTTTTAAAACAGAGGCATTCAAAATCCAGAAACTCTCCATTTGGAAGCTTTTAAAAATAGTGTTCAGATGAGCATGTTTGTAGTGATATACTTACTGTGTTTTCCTCAATACAATCATATAATGAGGGAAACATTTGCAAACATTCATTTTCACAATGCTTCTCTCCATAGCATGAATTTCTTCAGAAAAGAAGTTCCTTTCCTGCACATTGTTAAAACATCTAATTTACCTTGAAGGGACCGATGAGCATGTAGCTGCCAGAGTGGGGACCCACAGTGGAAGTATGAATTTCACCATCTGCTTTTCTCTCCCCTTGCATTTGCATCGTTAGTGTGTTGGCTTCCCTACATATATATCTTTTTTTTCTTTTGCTTTTTGTTTTTATTATATCCATTGTCACTGTTATTGATATCTGTGCTTTTTGTCTTGTATGTATGTTTATCTGTTTTGTGGCAGGTATTGGGGAGCACAGAAATGGTAGGTGAAAGGGTGAACAAATGCAGCAGTGATACTCACTAGACACTGTTGAAAATGAACTATACCACTTGTGGGAAAAAGGGTTAGGAGGAAAAAAACTAAGAGAAAGTAAGGGAAGAGATGATACTGTTTAAAAAGTCAGGTACTCAATACCTGACTTACATAACTGTGACCCCTTTGTGTATCACCTTTACAATAACAATAACAATTGACTTTCGTATTTGATGTAGAGAGCCACATATTTGAGGAAAAATAGCCATCTCTATTTCTGAATGTGTATGCTCACATTTAGGTTCAGTCTTCTTGAGTCACTAGACCATAACATAAAGGTTCAGAAACTACAGGCCACCATGTAATTGTGGGAAAAGACAGGGCTGTGTGGATGGGGATGTGGAAGTTATAACTTTGCCCTGACCTAGTTTCTGACAGAGTGGCTGTGAGGATGGACACTGTGCTTGGTTGCTCTGGACCTACTTCTAATTGATTCTGAATGCCCTCCTTCATCTCTTGCCAAGAGTCAAAGCTGATGGATAGCTTTACAGGGGCAGTTAGTCCTCCCTTGTGGTTGCATAGTGGAAAAGAACTCAGGGAATCTGAGTCATCAAGACAGAATGCCTGAATCTTCTATTTCTACACAGATACAAGGTACATCCTGGCTGTAGACCTATATGTTAGGAAGCTACCAGTGTTGGTTGGTTTGGATCACTATAAAGCAATGTCATATGTGGGGTTCTTATCAAGAGCAGGAGTGTATGTCTCACAGCTCCAGAGGCTGAAGTCTGATGTTAGGTTGCTAGCTTGCTCATAGACCCTCTCCAGAGAATCCTTTTCTAGTTGGCATACTTCTGACTCTTTTATCTTCACACCTACATATATATCTTAAAGCTCCTAGAACAGTTGATGAGGGTTGGTTCGATTAACATTCATTACTATGATTTGTGAGGTCTCTCTGGAGGCCATGTGAAATCATGACATAGAACAAAATGCTGAAAACCAAGTAGCATGCTGGAGCAGAGCAGTCAGCCCGACTCTCCGGCAGGACTTGTGTAGATCAGTGGCTTCTGACTTGGCAACAGCGCATCTGTACTGAGTTCGTGTGCCAGAGCTGATGGGTGAATTCAAGATTACCAGTGCTCGATTGCTTTCTCTCTTCATAGGGCAAAATAGAAATAAATATAGATTTCCTAATTATTTGTTTCCAAAAAGACTATCTTGCCTATTTCCAGGATTTGTGCACCCCACACATGGAAGACTGCTATGGTGTGTAAGGCTTTATCATGTTAGATACTGGCATTTTCATTTGGGTATTGGCAATTCCTCACAAGTCACAAAGGGTTAAATTATGTTTCTGGTCTATCTTTTGTAAGATTCCCACCAACACCACCCAAAAAAAGCCAAAAAACAAAACAAAAACCCCCAAACAAACCAACAACAACAAAAAACAAACAAAAAATAATGGTTTTGAGGACAGAGATAATTAATTACATCACAGTAATAATTGAAAGCAAACTTAATTAAACCTCCTTTGACTGCTCATTTCTTACCTTCAAATGCAAATGAATGTCTCCAGCTGACTGGCAAGTATTCTATAACCTCTGATTTCTAATAGCTCCACACAACAGGGAGGGCTGCTAGCAAGACGCCTTCTGTTTATAAATTGTTTTCCAGCTATCTCTGTACTGATGCTTTCTTTTCACTTTTCCCAGCTTAGGAATGCATTGCTTAGGGAGAAGATAAATCCATATACCATTTCCTTTTTGGCTTTTGTCCCTTCCTTTACCCTCCCTTCCACTCCCCTTCCTTCTCTTCCCTCCCTACTTCTTCCTTCCCTGTCCTCTCTCTTTCCTAAAAGTTCAAAAAATTATCTTTCGTTGTACAAAAAAGGTTTTAATTCAGTGCATCAATTTATGAATAATACAGTGCATTTTGATCACCACTTTCATCCTCCATCTCTCTCAGCCCACTTGTTTTGAAGTAGGGATGCTGAATCGGAGCAGCACCACCGTGGCCATGTGGTTGATGATAGGTATTGGGTTTAACTGGCGCCATCTTCCTGGTGAAGGCAGGGAAGTCCCACTTCACAGGAGATGGGCATGCCTGAATTCCTTGAGGCAGAGGTGGGGACTTGTTCAGCAGAACCTTCCAGTCTTGTGAACTCCCAAGTTCCCTGTGACCCTGCCTCCTCACCTGATCCTATTTAGGCCTGCACCAGCTCAGGCATAAATACCCATGCCTCGTGTGTTGTGTCCTGTGTCCTGTCTCCTGGCTTTTCTTTGGACAACATGGCATCCCACTTCAGCTCTCCATTGCAGCTGAACTGGTTTGTTGATATTGTTTTTCTGCTTTTTCTTTCCTCTCCAAGCTCTCCTGGCTCAGTTTTCTGACAGTGTTAAGTGTATTTATGGGGTTTCAGGTCTTTGCGACAAGACCAATAAAGACTTCTTCTAATAAAGACTTCCAATTCTCAAAATCTGGCTTCTCTGTTTTCTCACCATACAACAATTTCATCAAGTTTTCTGGTTCCATTTTCACCAATGTTACACTGAATATTGTGACTGTATTTGGCCATACTTCCTCTTTCCTTTTGCCCTCCACTCTTCTCACTGTCCTTCCCCACAACATTTTTTTTCATATACATTTATTGTACTTAATAGAAGGGTTACATTATATTCACCAGATAGAAAGTGCATTACTTCACAAACATTGATACCCTTTCTCATGTTTTGGCCCCCCCTTTCCCTCCCCTGCCCCTCATCTTGTTTTCCCCCCTTCCCTAACCTATTTCAAATAAACAAATAAACATATATACAATATATCAGATAACAGGGTAACATACTGTAATAATATAAGATGACCAAGGACAGCAAGAGATGAGAGGTAACATAGTACATTAAGGACAACAATCATTCATTATATGGCTTTTGTTTCTATATCCTGGAGGTCCTTGCATTTAGCCTCATCCTATATGGCCTATGTATCTAGGTTTTGCTCTATTGTAAATCTCTGGTAGGAGAGCCCAAGGTTTCTACTGATTATGGCAAATGAGGGAAACAATTGAGCCTATGTTCCTTTGAGTCTGGCTTACTTCACTTAATATGATATTTTTCTAAATCTTTCCATTTTCTTACAAATGGGGCAATGTCATTCTTTCTGATGGCAGCATAGAATTCCACTGTGTATAAATACCACATCTTGTTGATCCAATCATTAAGTGAGGGGCATCTGGGTTGGTTCTATGTCTTTGCTATGGTAAATACTGCTGCAATGAACACCATTGTGCTAGTGGATTTAGTATGTCCTTGTTTCTGGACAATTAGGTAAATGCCAAGTAGTGGAATTGCTGGGTCATAGGGGAGCTCTATGTTTAGTGTTTTGAGGAACCTCCATACTGCTTTCCACGGTGGTTGAACAAGTTTGCAATCCCTCCAACAGTGCAGTAGTGATCCCTCCTGGGCACATCCCCTCCAGCATCTGTTGTTATTAGATTTCTTGATCATGGCCATTCTAACTGGGGTGAAGTGGAATCTCAGAGTTGTTTTGCTTTACATTTCTTTTTATGGCCAGAGATGTTGAGCATTTCTTCATGTGTCAATAGGCCATTCTTATTTCTTCTTCAGAGAAGACTCTCTTTAAGTCCTTGGCCCATTTTTTAATGTGATGGTTGTTTCTTTGGAGATTAGTTTTGGAGTGATTCAATTTTTCGAGCTGTTGATATATTTTAGATATGAGGCCTTTGTTTGTTGTATGGTTAGTGAAGATCTTCTCCCACTCTGTAGGCTTTCTATTTAGTTTGCTAGCTATGTCCTTTGCCATACAGAAGCCCTGCAGTTTAATGCAGTCCCATTTATCCAGACTTTCCCCACAACATTTTTTCTTAAAGCAGTACAGAGATTGAAGTTAGGGCCTCTCACTTGCTAGGCAGGGTTTCTACTACTTGAGCCATGACCCCAGATCTTGATTATCAAGTCTGCAGAGTCCTCTCAGGAAAGGTGATAGGAACATCAGGGTGCCACTTATTTTGAATCAATGAGATACTTTTAATGACATCTAATTCTGTGATGTTTCCCTCTTTTTTTTTTTTTGCCAGTCCTGGGACTTGAACTTATAGCATATGCACTGTCTCTGATATTTCTCAAGGCAAGTACTCTAACATTTGAGCCACAGGACCATTTCTGGCTTTTTCTGTGTGTGTGGTACTGAGGAATCTAACTCAGGTCTTTATGCAGTGTAGCCATGTATTCTACCACTAGGCCAAATTCCCGCTCCCTCCCTACTTTGTTTTTAAAATGAAAATTTTTTTCCCTCTCTCTCTCCTCAAATGGCTACTGGGAAAACACAGCTTTTTCTTTTTTTAATGTTTGTTTGCTAGCTTAATGGTATGATTGCACCTTTCATTAAAAAAATTCCCAGGGCTGCTGCAGAGCACAAATTTTTCTTCACCTTTTTCCCTTCCCTTTGCTGTGTTATGTCTTGGGAGAAGAGCAAACTGTTAAGATGTAGAGCAATTGTAAATGGTGTGTGGCCACAGTGTTGATGGTGTTGCCACACAGTCGAATAATGTGGCAGTCAGGACCATAACGTGAAAAGAGAGTAGTTTTATGAGCATGGGGAAATGTATGATTAGCTAATTTCCTTAATATTTTCTCCCTCCCTCCTCTCTCTTTTGCTTTCTTCCTTCCCCTTCCCTCCTTTCTTTCCTCTTTATTCTCATCTCTCTCTCTTTCTTCTTTTCTCTCTCTTTTTCTTCCTCTATTTCCTTTCTATTAAGCAAAGATATTTGTAGAAAATTTTGTAGGGAAAAAAAAGAAGAGATAAACTGCTCCATAGAAGAGGCATTTAAAGGAATGGCACAGAGGTTTCTGAGCCTGAGTGAGTGACAGGGTAATTCCATGGGAGGGCAGCACAATGATGGACATAAGAGCCTGAGAAAATGGGGTCTGGTGTCCTGACAGAGCCATGAAGGGAGACTGGTATGTTAGCAGTGAATGGAGGCTGTCAGCAACTAGACAAGCTAAAGAGACTATTCATTTGTACAGAGTGTGACTGCCTCTTAAAAAACCTGATTTTCTACCTTTATGCCCCATAAGGGATAGAACACATTTCTCCCCTCTCCTGCCAAGGGAAGCATTGCTAAATCAATGAAAGTTTGACCTGCGGCACCTTCACTTTAGGCTGTCACAGAAAGGCATGTGAAAGATGAGGAGGGAAGTACTGGACACATAAAGCATCTTCCTGAGAGACAAACAGCAAAGTAGTGCTTCAACGTGTTTGGATGAAAACAATCAGAATCCTACCAGTCAGGACTCATAGTAATTTTGTGTTTATGCTTACTAAGCATGAACAAAAATAGAAGATCTCTTACCTTGCACATCACCTTCAGAATAGGAAATAAGGAGCCGCCTTTTCCTCTGTCCTCAACATGACTTTGATATGACAGAAAAGAAAAGCTTTAGAGGGGAATTTTGTGCTAAAATTTCATCCTGGTGGAGGCAGGCAGCCAAGGAAATCATTCTGGCCTATTGAAGTGAGTAAATAGGTCTCTCTTAGGGACCCTATAAGTGGTCTCTACCCATCTCTATCTGCACCATGTACTCTTATTTTTTTTCTGCTTTCTTCTTATTGGGGAAGGGAATCTATTTTGAGTTGAAATTCAGAGCAGGTTTTTTTGTTGTTGTTTTATCATTGTAGTAAGAAAAATAAAGTATGTTCTCTCTTTTTCTTTATACTGATTATTGTTGAGACTGTGGTTTTTCTGCTCCGCAATTTACTTTCAAAAATTACATCTGATGGGCAAGGAGCTAGAATAGGTGGCATGGTAGTAAGTGCTTAATAATCAGTTTCTGTACAAGAAAGGAAAACACTAGTATCCAATTAGTTGGATTAAAATACTTGCAATCCATGCATCCAATAAGGGGCTAATATCCATAATATATAAGAAAGTCAATTCAGTAGCAAGAAAATAAATAACCAATTAAAAATGAGAATGAAATTTGAGTAGACATTTCTCAAGAGAAGATATACAAATAACCAATAGGCTCATACAGGAAAAATACACTGAATATCACTGGTCACTGGAGAAATGCAAATAAAACCACAATGTGATCTCATCTCATATATATTAGAATACAATTATGAAAAGGATGTCATAAAATTGGCCTGGCCTAGCGGTAGATTGCTTGCCTTGCAGGCACGAAGCCCTGGGTTCAATTCCTTGGTTACCACATACACAGAAAAAGCTGGAAGTAGGGCTGTGGCTCAAGTGATAGAGTGAGTGGTAGCCTTGAGAAAGCGCAAGGATAGTGCCCAGGCCCTGAGTTCAAGCTCCAGGATTGGAAAAAAAAGAAAGAAAATGATGTCATAAAATTATAAATAAAATTTTTATCAAATAATGTATACACTGTTGAGAATGTGCATACTGTAAGAATGTAAATCTGTATAGCTATTATGGAAAACAGTATGGCATTTCCTCAAAAAAGGAAAAAGAGAATTGCAATACCATTTGGAAACCCCACTTCTTGGTATGCATCCAAAGAAACTAAAATCAGCATGTCTAAGATATAGCTGCATTTCCATGCACACTGAAATATTATTTACAATAGCCAGCAGATGGTAATAACAGTATTCATCAACAGTTGAGTAAAAAAATGCTGTATGTTAAAACAATGGGATTGCTTAGAAAAGCAAAAGATTCTATCATCTGTAACAACATGGATAAAGTTGCAGGACATTATGGTATAGGGAATAAGGGAGACATATAGTGTGTAATGGTACCTATATGTGGAATTTGTCAAACCTCTAGTAGAATGGCAGTTATCATGGACTAGTGTAGATCTGGTCAGATGTAATTTGAAGAATTTAAAGAATGAAATTTGTGGACCACAAGAGTGACAGGAAAGTATTGAAGGTTGTTATCTAGAAATCAAAGCAAAGCAAGACTCCTACAGTGGGGAAGTGTTCGCGTTTGCAGTCCTTTGGCTAAGGATCTTTATGGAACTTTGGGGAAGAAATTTCTCTGTGATTGGTTAGTTACTGGTGTTGTCTGTGTATCTTATATTTAGATGAGGAGCTGAGCATGAACTTTCTACTCTGACCAAAAGGCTGAGCTTGGTAGAGGCTTAGAGGTCTGCATTCTTCATTAAATCAGAAAACTGATCAGGTGTTGTGCATATCCTGAGACTCATGCTGGCTGTCTATGGACGTGAGCTATCTTATAAATGAGATGTTAACTTATTACAGCGACCTCTAGCCTAACTACCTAACCACATCTTTCTCCTGACTCATTGAGTATGATGTTGACAATGAAGAGATGTTGGTCAGGAATACAAAAATCCACTTACACTGGAGGGACTATTTTTGAGATTTCATTGCAGAAATAATAAGCATATTGAGTGATGGGTATGTTAATCAGCTTGAATGAATCATTCTTCAGTGTTTATATACATCAAAACATCATATTATATCCTATAAATACATATAATTAGTATTTATCAATCATAAAAGCCCCCTTTTTCTAATAGTTCTTATTAATTCTTGTGGTGTAAATACTCTAACTAAAATAAAGATACTGGGTTTAGCTGGTGCCATCTTGGCAATGAGGCAGATAACAGGGAATTGGGTCTAATTGGAGCCATCTTGTCTTGTTGGTGGATGAAGGTACCGTCCCACCCCCATGTGATGGATGTGCCTGAATTCCTAGAGGCAGGGAGGGGGACTTGGATAATAGGTTACTGTACCTTCCAGTCCTGTGCCAAGAACTTCCAACACTCCCTGTGACCCTGATCCCTGACCATAATCCTATATAGGACCTGGGCAGCTCAGCTGCTATTTTGTGCCATGCCTTGTGTCTCCTGACTATCCTCAGGTTACTATAACATCCCCCTTCAGCTTTCCATTAAAGTTGATCAGGTTTTTGGGATTGTTTTTCTGCTCTTTCTTTGCTTTATTATCCCTGTGGCTCAGTTTTCTAATTGTGTTAAGTATATTCGAGGCTGCAAGTTTTCTGGGGATATTTCTCTGCCTATAGTCACTGACTTTCTAATGAAGACTCCTGTTTTCAGGGGTCAGGAGTTTGGCCTAGTGGTAGAGTGCTTGCCTAGCGTGCACAAAGCCTGGGGTTCCATTCCTTGGTACCACATACATAGAAGCAGCCAGAAGTGGTGCTGTGTCTCAAGTGATAGAGTGCTAGCCTTGAGAAAAATTCAAGGACAGTGCCCAGGCCCTGAGTTCAAGCCCAAGGTCTAGCAAGAAAAAAATCAAGAATCCTGAATCTACCTCTCAAAATGTGGCTTTTCTTTATCTCATGGTCAAATTCCCATATAATGCAATCACAATAATTTTAAGCGATTAGCTTAGCTGTACGAAGTTTATGAAATGGATCCACTAGCCACACTTGTGGAACCCTTATCCAGAGGCACTTCGATCCAGTTGTGTAGGGACTACTACCTCTGTGACTGGTCCATTTGCATCTGTAATATAAAATGACAAAAATATTGATAAATTTGATGACAGCAAAGAGAAGTAAAACCTAAGTGTCCTTAGATATTTTGAAGATTCATGCAATGATTAACTATACTATTTTTTTCTAGAGTAAGATTATTGTATCTTAAATCAGACATAAATCCAGTCTTGAAAAAAACAGAGAAGCCACATTTTGAGAGGTTGAGTTTGGAATTTTTATTAAAAGGCGGGTGATTACATGGTCGACCCCTACCTCACAGTCCAGCGGCCAGCAAATACTCTTAACAATGTTAGGAAACTGAGCCATGAAGGTCAGAGAGGAAAGACAGAAATAGAACAATACCAACAACCATTTCAGCTCCAATAGAGAGCTGAAGTGCGATGGTGACCTGAGAAGAGGCAGGAGACATGGAGACATATGGCATGGTGAATTGGCACCTGAGCTGGTTCAGGTTTAAATAGGATGCGGGGCAGAGGCAAGGTCACTGGAAGCTGGAGTATCAAGCACTGTACTGATGATAGGTTTTGTAACCTTCAGGGATTCAGGGACAACTATCACTTGCGAGGCAGGGGCCTCCCCTCTCCCAACCATGAAGACAAGATGCCAGGCTCTATTATCCACCATGTGGCCAAGATGCACAGCCAGATTCGAGATGAAAATAGGGAAAAGGTAGAGCTGCCATAGACACCTTTTCGACTAGATTTAGAATGATGAAAGGTTGTCATAACTACCTTTTCTAGAGTATTATAACAATTACAGATTTAAACTACTACAACTGGTCATATCTGGCGGATGGATGAGAATAGTTGAGAATGAATGATGAAACATTTGAGTTTCTTGTTTTTAGCCTCAGATATTTGAGTTTACTAGGAAAAAAGGGACCATATTTTGTTTAGATTCACTGCTGCCTTTTCTCTTCCCTGTTTGTTTTCATGTTTTATTTAATGTTCCTTGACCTGTTAGGCTACCATGCCTATTCTTAGATTTGTTCTTGTTAAGTGAGTTACACAAAGAAGAGTTATTCACAGTATAATGAATACAAATTCCAAGATGGAGGCCAATTGCCAGAGAAATGGATTCCTTCAGCTCAGTTGTACTCCTGGCTTTATAGACTCCATTGACCTTGGATTTTCTAGAAGCTTTAAATCAGCTCACTTGCCCTGAGTTTTAAAATTTTGAAATAAAAATTTTCCAAAGTACACAAGAAGAAATATGCTTTAAAAATCATGTGTAGAAGTTACTGTCTTTGTATTCTTACCATTAGCATTTTTATTTTGAGCAAATATATACCATATTTTCCAATAAAAGGTTAAAGGTTATAGAATAAAATTTGCAAATTTATTCTCCTGGCCTACATTTTAATGCACTCCTTAATTTTCTTCTTATTTCCCTAGGTTCTACCTTGTGTGTCATGGTACTAGCAGACTGTGAACATTCTGCGTTGTAACTAAGCTTCTCTTCTCGTTCCTCTTCAGCCATAACATTTACAACTGCACTTAGCACATAGTAGGCTTTTAGTAAGTTCTCACTGACATCCATTCAAAAGTGTTTTTAGATGTCTTTTGCTTTTGGTCAGTAACTACCAGTCTTAAGCACTTTCTCAATGAGTCCTTTAGATATGGAATATGATGCAGAACAAGGAAAATGTATGGTGTAGACAAAATAAAATCCCCCCAAACAAGATATTTTGAGTTGAGATGGTTTGTCAATGGAATGTGTAAGGTGAATAAAAGCCTACCTGTTTCTAGGGTTGAAATCTAGTTATTAGCTGATCGTCTGTCCTAGCTTGCTTGGGATTCTTGGGATTCCTGGCATATGGAAGTTCACAGTTGAAACTGAGAAAGTCCTGAATAATTAGGGATGGACTGGTCAGCCTGGGTCTGTCCTCCTAATAATAGAAAGAACAGGAGCAGTGGTTCTCTACCTTGTGTACACTATGGAATCACCTAGGGAGACCTTGCAGAAGGTCTGCCTTGGTGAGATGAGGAGTATCTAGATTTTAAGAACTCTTGCAGGGGTCCTAATTTGTGACCAGGGTTAGGAACCGCTCTTGTCCAGTAATGTTTAAAATTGGGTTGTTCTTATGGCAAAGACAATGCATACGTTGCCCTGATTCAGCAAGTTAGGCTTGATGACCAAAGTATGGCTTGGCTTTGAAGATTGGTGAGGAGGATAACTTGGTCTACATAAAAACTTGCTTTTATTCTTGTGATCCTTTATTGGTGCATTACAAAATAATTAGTTCAGTGGATGCACTTCACCAACGCCCAGTGTGTTCCAATCAAAGAGCAGCTTGACCTGGTCAAGACGGACGAGGAAATGGAAAGAAGACTGTGTGCTAACTGTCTTGGGTTCCAGAAGGATAGATGAATAGAAACCTGCACACTAAATGTCCCTGAAGATGACTTTATTGCTAATCTACTCAGTAACAAACTTACATGTTATTTTTTTTTAATGAAGAAAAATAAAAGGCATGGGTCATGGCACTAGTTGAAACAACAGAGAAGTATAGGCCTAGATTCTTTTCATACATTTTTCTTATAATATGAATCGATATTAACCACTAGCACATTTTCATTAATTATATAATCAATGTAATACCTTATTGATAATATATACTGCCCATTCATCTGGACTAATACTCTGTGAAAGACGAATGATTGTAGAGAATGTTTCTGGTTTGCATCTACCAAAAGGAAAGTGTGCCAAGGTTAAGTTTGACAAGCCCAGCTATCTCTGATGAAGTTACAACGTGCTTTTCCTTGCTCTCTGGGAAATTCTACCCAGCTCTTTCTTCATAAGAGCTTTTATATAAAGTTTAACCACTGCACTATGTTTATAAAGGGCCAGTTCCTTCCTAATGAGAGATGGCTAGAGATAACAAACTCATTATCCATAGACTACCAGACAGTCATTATGTGGAAATGACTTTCACTCACTTTTGATCTGGGTGGTATGGGGATATATAAATCTAGCAATAAAAGGCCTTAGCTCTTGTGGATAAGCCCTGAGGTGTTCGGCTCCCTAACGGCTTACCCTTTTAAATTAAATTAGAATTATCCCTTTATCATTTAAGCAGTAACAATGCTTTCTGGTCAAGCTCTGTGAATTCGTCTACAGGTACAGAGTGCTAAAGCCTGTTGAAACTCAGCCCTCTTTTAATTTATTAAAGAATAATGGAACAGCTGAATTTTGCAAGGGAGTAGTGGTTCTTTGTGACACTTTAACTTGAACTTTCTGAGGTTTGCTTAGTGAAGAACAGCAGAGAAGATATAGCATGGTGGTTTGTACAGCAGCTGTTTCTCTATGTTCTGCCCAGTGTGGTTTGGCTGCTCTGGCATGGCTCAGTGGGGCTGCTATAAACAGGGCTTCAGTGTAAACACCATCATTTTTGGATCACTGTCTGATTACAATTTGAAACCTACTTAACACTATGCTAGTATTTTATGCCCTTGAAAGGCCTCCTCTTTCAGTCTAGGTGTATATATGTGTGTGCATACATATACATTATATATAACCATATAGTATTTATACATATATAGGCAATAATGAAAATGTATGTATATATACACATATATTACATGCATATATGTTTATATATATGAATATATATTATTGGCAACTTTTTCCTAGAGTCTGTTTAGCTTCAGCATCCTCACTTCCCCAATAGCAAGCTCTTAGTATCTCAAGCTATCTATCTGCATATCACTAATCTTTTCAGAAGGTAGCTGAGGTTCTGCTCTGATGTGGTAGAGAGTGAGATGTCAGAAAAATCTCCCAAATGATTCTACTGGCTCTTATTGTTATTGAGAAAGGTACAGCGTTTTCTGTACTTTTAGAGGTATTGATACTCAAAGCACTAGAAAATTTGGCCTTCTCTGTGTGTGTTTTTCAGGATCTCTTTGTGCAGGTAGAGTCACCAAATGTACCTCCCATGCATATAATAAACTCTATCATCCTGATGAGATGGTGAGTGACAGGACATGGGCTGTGTGACTTTGATATCCATTATATATAGGGCTGAGGGCATTTTCTCATGATGACAATGTTCATTCCATTGTCCTAATAGAAATTTCAGGTGGAATTCTGTTGACTCAGTTCTGTGATCCTTGCTACTCAGGAGTCTCAGATCTGAGGGTGATGGTTTAGATTCCAGACTGGGTAGGAAAACCCATGAGACTCTTATCGTCAGTTAACCACCAAAAAGCTGGAAGTGGAATTGTGGGTCAAGTGGTAGAGTGCCAACCTTGACAGGAAAGCTCAAGGACAAGTCCTAGGCACTAAATTTAAGCCCTGGACTGGAGTCGAAGAAAAAAAGAAAAGGAAGGAAGGAGGAAAGGAAGAAACAAAGAATGAAAGAAAAAGAATAAAATAACTTTAAATACTTAAGAGACCGGCATATAGACTGGAAAGCAAATATCTATGTCAGTTGTGAATTCTGATTAGTGTAGTTTGAAAGGCTGCTGGACTTTTCTGAGGGGCTTATCTGGGTTTAGAATAAAAGCCTAAATGAATATATTTTGGTGTTTAAAAGGAAAACTAGAATGTAGGTTAGTAAGGAAGACTGGAAATTAGTTCAAAGAACTTGGCTTTGCCCATCCTTCCACGCAGCACTTGAGTGCTAGGCAAACTACAAATGGAACCTATGCGATTCATATTGTAGAACATTTGCCACAATTCTTTAGAACATAAATTATTATTTGTTGAACAATAATCTGTAAAGTATTGTTATACTTTATTCTTTTTCATGGGGGGAGTGCTGGGAGTGAAATTCAGGATCTTTTACTCAGTGGCATGTGTTCTACCACTTGAACCCCTCTCCTAGTCCCTGCTTTCTGCCTTTTCTTGGTGCCATCCTGGGGCTTGAACTCAGGGCTTGGTTGCTGTTCCTGTGAGCATTTGTGCTCAAGGCTAGTATTTCACTACTTTAAGCCAGTCCAGACAAAGTTGTTAGCATTATAAGCAAAGTGCTAGATGAGAGGGAAGAAAGGGTGTGTTTGAGAAATGGCTAGTGCCTTAAGCCAATGAAAGTTTAATGTTTATGTCGGGAAGATGTGGACGGCGAGATGGGCTTAGATTGGTTTTAGCATGTAAGAATTTAATTTCATAGTCATCATCCAGTTGTCTAACTAATAGGGTTCATAACAATGGTAGCTCTTTCAAAGGGCCAGACTCTGTGCTCTTGGGACTGAGACTCTTGGATGTGAGGGAAGTGAAAAGTCATTGGTAAGAAAAATAGTGAAATACTGACTTCTTCTGTGTAAGTACACTAGGTTTCATTAAACATTTAACTCTGAAATAATGTCCTTGTCATGAATACATTTGAGGAAAGGTTTTTAAATCTTGGGAAAGTGCAATGACTGTCACTGGCTGTACTGTAAGAGATAGGACAATGAGCATTGCTTCAGGAAACACCCCCTTTAAATATTAGAGAGCTTTATTTCAGAGAATGCCACTGACACTGAGATTTAGAGAAATGATCTGCAGCTCAAAATCGGAGACAACGGAAAAAGAAGCAGAACACAGGCTTGCCAATCTCCAAATCATCCAAGTATAGTGGAAGTCTGAAAAATGTTGTCTATACTCTTAAATCTTTTTTTCCCCCACTAGTTGCCTAACCTGTGATTCTGAAATTGGGCACGCAGGAGTTGAAAAATGTCATTTGCTCTTTCTGTGTTAAGAAGGATATTAACAAAGATTTGTCTCTTAGGGTGGGTATTATACCAGAGGGTACTGAACCTCATTTGGTGGTATCACAGGCTGGCTGTTTTATTCACCTATCTGCCAGGGAATGTTCACTAATGGTTTCAGGATTCCTCAAGCTCCTTCAAATACGTTAATTTGCTTGGTTACTGTATTTCCCTCTAATTTTCCTATAGATTCTTTTTTTTCTCTGATGTGGTAAGTGCTAGAACACACCTTCTAACCATGATTAACATAGATTAAAAAAATTTGACCCAATCCTAAGAAGAATCCAAATCCTTCCAAGAAAGAATGCTTATTCAATGCCAGATAGTCCAGTGAGAACTTTTCATTCCTGTAATTATCCTATTTAATTTCTACCACCAGACTATATTTTTAGATAAAAATTCATGTTCAGCCTGTGCAACTGAGTTGCCTAAGGACAAGAAGGAATAGTAAGGACATCAGGATTTAAAAAAAACATCTTTAGGTACAAAGCTGTATCAATTCAACATGTCTGCTTGTGAGTGCAATACATCTTGAACAATGTCATCTCTTTCATCAGTCTCCTCCATCTCTCCTGATTCCACCCACACCCTTAATTTACCTGGTTCCATTTTCATACGTGCCAATTAAATATTATGACTGCAATTCCCTGCCCTTCCTCTCTTCATTTATCTCTCCCCTCATCACCAGCTTCCTTGACAACACATGTTCTAGCTTCCTGGTATTCATTTTGTTAAACTGTAAGCTTATTGGTCAGAGGAGGTACACCACTGGAATCTTCTCTGGCATATATCATACTTCAATTAATATATTTGTATACATAAATATGCACGTGCCTCTGTATTTTTAATATATTTATAATTTAGCTTCAACTTCCACAGGACACTATAATTTAAGTCCAGAAGTCTGAGATCCAGATTCTGCTGTGAACCTTAGCAATGAATTAGCAGGTTGGTTGTGGTCCACAAACTGAGTGATACAGTTTTATTCCATCTCTGTTTCTCCATCTTCACTGGCTTGTTCATGCATATTTTTTTCTCCCTAGTGGCTCTCAATGTAGAAAAGTAGAGAATAGTAAAGCTCACCACAGAATAGGAGCAGATTTATGTATGTGCTGTTGTGTAGACTACCAGTTCCTTAGCTACAGGAAGAATTTCAGGAAAATCTCCTGATGGCCAAGACTTTTCCTTTCTTAAAGTTCCTCAATCAGGAAGTTCTTTTTTTTTAATGACAATCATTCCATAGTATTTGACTAAATCTCTCTTCATGCTGGGGTTACTGTGTTTGCTTGGCTTTACGTACAAGCAAAATATTTTACATGTAGTTATGAATGTGTCAAGGCTGATTTTAGGGTGGGTTAGATATTGACAGAAGTAGGAAGGATAATGGAGGATGAGGAAAATTTTGCTCTGATTCTCACCTTCCTTTATAACCAGTCTTTCAAAACTATTCATATGTGTTAACTCTACATTCTAATCCAGATACCTTTACCATGCCATTGCAACTATTTTCTACAGAGTTGTCCTATTTATAAGTCCAATGGACAATTCTTTCTATCTCCCTTGACTTTTTAGGAGGTTTATGTACTAACCGTTTCATTCCTTTTTATTTAAAAAGCCCTTTTTCTCTTGGATTTCCTGTCTCATCACTCATCTATATCTTTGTTTCCTGATTCTCTGGCCACTACTTGGTGACTTCAGATTCTTTACTACTCAGTCTTTATACAGCGAAGATTGTCCTGGCTCTCAGGTTTCTGCCTTTATACTTTTCATTTGACATTTCATCTGTTCCCGTGGCTGCAGATAACTTCTTTTTTGTCTACTGTTCCATTTTAGCTTCAACCTTGCTTCTCAGCTCCAGGGACATGTGTCTGTTTAAGTGACATTTATGTTTTGAATGTATTATACACATCTCAAAATGAACACGTTTGGAATGGAGAACTTGTTCCTCTGTTGTGTGGGCAGCTTCTCAATGGCTCCAATATTTACCTGATTGCGGTTGTAAAAACCTAATTCTCTCAGGGTTTCCCTCATTTGTAATAATTAGTATAGGATTTTCCTAGGAGAGGAGCACAATAGCTCAAAAGCTATGTGCATATGGCCATATAAGATGAGGCTAAAGGAAATGAATTCCAGGATAGGGAAACAAGAGATTTAACCTTGTGGTTTTTTTTTTTTTTTTTTTTTTTTGCCAGTTTTGGGCTTGAGCTCAGGGCCTGAGCACTGTCCTTGGACTTTCTCAAGGCTAGAGCTCTTCCACTTGAGCCTCAGACCACTTCTGGCTTTTTTCTATGTATGTGGTACCGAGGAATCCAACCCGGGTCTTCATGCGTGCTAGGCAAGCACTTTAACCACTAGGCCAAACTCCCGGCCCCCCTTGTGTTTTTTTTAAAACGTACTATGTGAAGTTATTTCTTTACTCTTTTGTCTTTTTCTTTTCCTTACCCCCTTATGGTTTGTCCTCTGCTGTAGCTGTATGTGACTTTGGTACCTGGTATATTGTATATACATTTATTTGTTTATTTGAGTCAGGGAAGGGAAGGGGAAAATTAAGCTGATGAGACAAAGGACAAAAGTAACAGCGTAACAGCAGTATTCACAAGACAATATGTTGGAATGAACTATCTGGGAGGGCTAGGGGAGGGAAAATGGGAGAAAAACATGGGGAAGGGTCACAATGTTCAAGAAGTGTTCAGTACCTTACAAATGTAACTGTAACACCTCTATACATCACCTTGACAATAACATTTTTTAAAAATTAAAAAATATGCACTGGGACCATGTCACATATCTCCTCTTAATATTTGCCTCAAGTCACCAGCGGACTGATTCCTGCCTACCTCTCTGATTGCCTGGGCTTTTTTTAGTTTTTGGTTCTTACCAGACTGCTCTCCACTAAGGGCAGCTTGGGTGACATGTCACCTGATTTCTGCTTCTCTCCTAGTTCTCAAACTTGATCAACTCCTATCCATCCAAATCTCAGACTGGGTACTTTCCACCCATGACTTTTCTCTCCATTAATGCTAGGCCTACACCACTGTATACTTCTCATTATTTTATATTTTCCTTTTCACACTTTGCTTTTAAAATTTAGATAATTATTGTCAAGTTTGGAGGGTTTGGCTGGTGTATGGGTGTGGAAAAATTCATCAAGTGTCAGAGTGGCCAGTAAGAAAGTAAGAAGAGAGGAAGGGGGCCAGACATCATAGGCAGCGTTCACTGTTAGGGTAAAGTCTGAAATGCTTTTTAAGGCATGTGTTGTAGGAAACTGGGATCAGGATTTATGTCCTGATTTGATCTGCATGCTGGCCTGAGTTGTGATTTTGCCAAGTGATATGTTGGGTCATTCCTAGGTCAGTGTGAAAAAGATAGGCAAGGTTAGGTCAGAACCTACACAAAATGGAATTCAGGTACAAAATGAAGTTATTTAGGCTTATTTGCTGGTTTTATAATTGTTTCACTGATATATTTTCCTACTGAAAAGGTAAATTCCATACTCTATTAGAGCAGAGATGGATAAATTCTTTTCACAGCTTAGTCAAATATCATTAGTGTCTTGCACAGTGTCTGACACACAGTAGACACTTATATTATGCGTTAATTGAATAAATGGATTATGCTTGAGGTGCCTGTAGGGCTATGATGTCTAATGTATTAACCATTGAGTGCTTAAAGTCTGACTAGTTTAAACTGAGCTGTATAGTAAATATAAAATACATTCTAGATTTCAGACTATCCAAAAAAAATATAGAACATCTTGTTAATTAAATGTCAAAATTGGGCCAGGAGTGTAGCCTAGTGGTAAGAGTGCTTGGCTAGCATGCACGAAGGCCTGAGTTTGATTCCTTGGTACCACATACTAAGAAAAGGAGGAAGTGGTGCTCTGGCTCAAGTGGCAGAGCACTAGCCTTGAGCAAAAAGTTCCCAAGGACAGTGCCCAGGCCCTGAGTTCAAGCCCCAGGACTGGCAAAACAAAATGATAATATGTTGTGTATACTGGGTTAAATAAAATATAGTGTCAAAATGAATTGTGCCTGTTTCCTTCTGTAGCTTCCAGAACTGAAATTTCCTCAGTAATATACATTGTATTGCTGTTGGACAGTGCTGTAGTAAAACATTATTAGCACTGAACTGAAAATGCATGTGAAAACTTTGAAGTTCCCCTGTATTTGAATGTTAAAAATCTCCATTAAAACCTTTTCATGTTGCTCCCACTGCAGTCTCACCCTTCCCCTTTCCAATGAGCAGAAGTGCTTGTGGGGTCATTCGTTTCTGGGCCAGGCACCTCCCTGCTCAGTTGCTAATTTCCCTGGGGTCATAGGGGTGCTTGAGAAAGATCTGTAATTGGCAGTCTTAGTAACAATTTACCCTTGGTGCACTGATAGTGCCCACTTGTCAAGGGATCTTGTTACTTAGAAGTCTAAAAACTGTATAATTGGTATGTAAGCAAGAAATAAGAGTGGGTGTTTGTCCTTGAATTATTTCTCCTCAGGGTTTGAGTACATATCCCTCTCTACCAAGCCAGGACCAGCCATCTAATAATAAACACTACCCTCCAACTTCACACTTACGGCTTGGTAATACTTGTTTCTTTTTCTTTGTCTCATCTTACATAGTGAAATCTTTGTTGGGATGCTTTAAATTCTTTCAATAAATCCCAACACTTTTACCTTTTCTCTATGCTAGAAAAAAAATGCACATTTGCTATATATTTTTCTTGTTTTGGTCAGTCATGGGGTTTGAACTCTAGGCCTGGGTGCTGTCCCTGAGCTCTTCAGCTCAAGGTTAATGCTCTACCATTTGAGCCACAGATCCACTTCCAGTTTTCTGGTGGTAAATTGGAGATAAGAGTCTCATGGACTTCCATGCTTGGGCTGGCTTTGAACCGCAACCTCAGATCTCAGCCTCCTGAGTAGCTAGAATTATAAGTGTGAGCCACTGGCGCTTGGTGCCATATATTTTTCTTAATGAAGCGATCCAGAGAATTGATTTAATTTGAACACTGCTCAATTTTCTAGTTGTTTATTACTTCCTTTGTTATTTTACGTATTAGGGCCACTTATGAATGAAAAACATAAATACATTGAGTTTGTCTCCAACACATTTATATCCTTGGGTTCATTATACAATCAGTCTTTGACATGGCTTAGAAGATTGTGTTGGTTTGCTTGGCGTGAGAGAAGCTAGCCAGACTGTAAGGTTCTGAGTTTCATCTGGCTGGGTGCTTGTGCCCAGCAGCCTGTAATTAGGCTTTTCATCAGTGCTGGCATTTTCCCTCTGACTGCGTTCAGAAAAACTCATCCTGGTCCCTACTAATTTCCCTCTATTTCAAGGGCTGATTTTTCAATGTTCAGGAGATCAGAATCTGGGGACTAATCAAACTGTCTCTTCTGCCATGAGGCCATCAGAAAATACCACTGTTAGAGTGGCTTATGAGCTGATATTCTTCGAAGAGTTTTTGTTAGAGCTTTTTCTTGATCTTTTTGTAATATTTTCATGAGAAGCTATTTGAGTGTCTTTGGGTGGGCTGTTTCTCTGAGGAATTTTATTGTCCACATCTGAGTAGTGCCCAGGAAAAGCATGGACCAAAGCCTCAGGTTTTTGGCATCTACTATTTATTTTGTCAAAGTGTAAAAAGCCAAACGGAAAGGAGGTCTTGCAACTCCTCCCCAAACTTGATTTGAGGCCTTTTAGTGGGCAGAAGATATAAACTGTGACTTACCTTCAGAACCTGCCATTCAGAGCAAAGGTAGCATCGAGAGAGAATTAGAGAGGTCAGGGAAGAGGATGGAGAAAGGAGAGGAGTAGAAGAGAAAAGGAAGAGAGAGAGGTGGGAAAGTGAAAGGAGAGGGGAGGAGAGGAAGGGAAGAAAGGAAAGAGAAGGAGAGGAAAGAAGAGAGATTGGCTATGTGGAGGGAAGGGCGAGGGCAAGCTGTTTTGGTTGGCTAGAGCCCTGCATATCTGACTGTTTGGTCAATTGGTGTCCTAGGATTTTATGGCCTGTTCTAGGCTAGGATTAGAGGTGTGAGCCACCGTGCCCAGCTTTGATTTTATTCCTTTCTCCAGAAAGAAAATGTCTCCAATTCTAGACTTAAAAAAATTGCCATTAGCTGGGCTGGGAGTTTAGCCTAGTGGTAGAGTGCTTGCCTAGCATGCACGAAGAGCCTTAGTACCACATACATAGAAAAAAGCCAGAAATGGTGCTGTGGTTCAAGTGGTAGAGCACTAGCCTTGATTAAGCTCAAGGACAGTGCCCAAGCCCTGAGTTCAAGGCCCAGGACTTGTTAAAAAAAAAAAAAAGAGATGCCATTAGGGGCCAGCAGCGAGGCCTAGTAGTAGAGTGCTTGCCTAGCATGCACCAGGCCCTGGGTTCGATTCTTTGTTACCACATACACAGAAAAAGCTGGAAGTGGTGCTATGGCTCAAGTGGTAGAGCTCGAGCCTTGAGAAAACCCAAGGTCAGTGCCCAGGCCCTGAATTCAAGCCCCAGAACTGGCAAAAAGAAAGATGCCATTAGTTTAAGTGAAGCAAATGTCATCAATTTGGCTGAAATCAAGATGAACAGTGTATAATTTATAATGTCTGAAGCAGAATTGTTTTTGCTGTTGTTGTAACTTCCTGGAGACAGAGGACAGTTACTATTCAAAGACAGCACTTATTTCATTAGCATTCAGGTCTTTACCATAAAATGATTACAAGCACAATGGCTCTGTCATATATCACCAACACATTAAACTTGTGTCAAAAGACTTAAAAAATGCTATTAGTTAATGTTAAGAAATAAACTTGAAAGCCTTCTGTGCTGGTTTTTATTTACACTGACCATTTATTTGCTGAAGTTGTTTTTGATAGAAGTTGTAGCATATCTAGACAAAAGAGCCTGTCTAAAATAATGTTTATGGTTTGGATCTTAAATGTTCCTCCAAAACTCATTGGTTTCTAATGTAACAGTGTTCCAAGGTGGGATCTTGGAGGGTGATTAGATCATGAGGATTCTAATGTCAACAGTGGATTAACCCATGGATGGATCATAGTTTAATGGTGGAAATGGAAGCTTTAGAAGATGGGGCCTTCTTGAAGGGGGAGGTCAGTGGAGGTATGTCCTTCTACATTCTGTTCCTTCCTATCCTTTCTCTATTTCTCTGTCTTTCCCTTCTCTTCTTCTCTCCTCTTCTTCCCATTCTCCATTCCTTCCCTCCCATTCTTTTTTTTCATATATTTTTATTGTAATTAATAGAGGGTTATATTATATTCACCAGATAGAAGGTGCATTAATTCACATACATTGATACTCTTTCTCATGTCTTGGTCCCCATTTCCCACCCCCCACCCCCACCCCTCATCTTGTGTTCCCTCCCATTCTTCATTCACTCCCTCCCATACTTTATTTCCTCCCTCCCATTCCCTCTTGAAGTTTCCTGGCATAGTCAGGTGATCAGCTTTCATTTCAGTTTGCCACATCCTCCCACCAAGATAGAACTGTCATTGTAATTTCCTTTCCTCATGATAATCCCAGAAACACGGTGTCAAATGGGTATTAACCTGTGAAACTGTGAGCCATAGTAAATAGTTTCTTTTTTAATCTCATGTTTCTCTCCCCCCTCATATATTTTATCTATGACTATAACACTCATTAAGGGTTCTCTTTAACTAGGCATGTATAACATAGTATAAAGTTAGAAAAGTTTGTGTGTATGTGTGTTTGTAGGTATGTATGCCAGTACTGGGGCTTGAACTCACTTTTTTGTTGCTGGCTAGCACTTTCCCATTTGATCCATAGCTCTGCTTCTGGATTTTTGCTGGTTAATGACATGAGATCTCGGGGCCAGGAGTTTGGCCTAGTGGTTAAAGTGCTTGCCAGCATGCACAAAGACCCGGGTTTGATTCCTCGGTACCACATACATAGAAAAAAGCCGGAAGTGGTGCTGAGGCTCAAGTGGTAGACCTCTAACCTTGAGAAAGTCCAAGGACTTGAGCTCAGGCCCTGAGCTCAAGCCCAGGACTGGCAAAAAAAAAAAATGACGAGATCTCATGAGCTTTTTATCTCAGCCTCTTTCTGAGTAGCTAGGATTACAGGCAGGAGTCACTAGGGCCTGGCCAGAGAGTTTTTTTTTTTGAAACAAATTTCCAGCTCTTTTCTTCCAAGTGGCAATTAGGAGCAAAACAATGTAGAGTTTCTATTACCTTATTTGAATCTGTCTAGCATGTATTGCTATGCTTATCTGTTATGTTATTTGTATCCCTTGTGTCTGACTGGCTGTGTACTGGACCATCTGCTTTGCTATTCACCTCTGGGCTCAGGGCCTCAACACTATGGACCCTGAACTTTTCTAATGTTCCCGACTTTGGCTGGCCATGAATTAATCACTTATTAATTAATTGATTTTCATGGAAGACTTTTTTCTTTACTTTCTCACAAATATGCCCTAATTGCTTCGTTTATTCATGAACCCGGTGGTTCAGCACACTGCATCTGCATCTCTCCAGGGTCTTTGTTCTCTTTGTGGAAAATCAGGGCTTTTCTGTGCTGAGGGACTGAGAAGGATAATTAAAAACGTGCATTGGTGAGAAGAGACCCTTCCTTTTTTGAATATGGGCAGGCAATAGATTGTTTTAGTTTGCTCAGCATTCTGATATGTTTTATAAGGCTCCAGAAAGACTGCTCTGAGCAGCCACCCCTTCAAATCATTTCTAAATTACTTCATATCCCATGTTAGGTGGCTTTGGGAACCAACCTTAGGGGATTTGTATTTGTTTCTCATGTGGGAAAGAAGTAGTCTGCATTTTTTTTTTTGGCCTGGAGGGGGCTTCATTTGGCATGCAGTGACATTTCTTTTTCATGTTGAGATTGTCAGCTATGTAAAATACACACGAAAATTTTGGTTAGGAGCCAATTGTGTTTTGTATCCACATTGTTTTCTTTTAGAGGTCAGTGCTCTTCTGGAGGGTTCCAGAAGGCTTCCTGGAAGGGTGGTAGTGATGGGGACTTTCGGGAGGTTTCAAAATAACATCAGAAATGGCAGAGAGAGACTGAAGTGCTGATCAGCTGGTTCCAAGCAGACAGCAGGGCTGGCAGCAGTCTCACTGCATAATGTGTGCAGACAGCGATGCACAATAAATGATTCCTTCTGAGGTCAGTAGCATGTGGTGAGGCCCTCAGGGTCTCAGAAACCCATGTGAAGGGAAGGCTGAGTGGCTTTCTGTGTCATTTTGCATTTGTTTAAGCAACGTCTTGTAGACTGAAGAGTATGAGGGACTAAGGACAATGGAAAAATCCAGAAGGTTTTGATGGATCTAAATTTAGATGGTAATCAGTGACTCGTTTAGATGGAGTCCTTGCATTAGAGCAGATATCCAGGGACTCTTGGGTGAATGGATGGAGTGCTTAGATGGAGGGTTTATGAGAATGAATATCCAAACAAATTGTAAGTTAAGATTCTCTTAGTCGACAAGTGGATTTTCTAAATGTATGTCATGTGAAAAGATGAAAACAATGGGAAACATAGAAAGTAATAAGGATGAATTAAAAATATGGAAGTGTAACTAAGGATGGTACAGCAGCTCATTACTGTTTTCTGTTGACTATTTAAAAAAACCATGAAAAGGAGATTCCTAGATGAAGGAGGGGACAACCTTGAACTGAACTCATGTGGAGATTCTTTGTTAGGCATCTGTTTTTGTTTTATTGCTTTGATCTGATGCAATATTGTGATCTGCCTTTTCCTTACATAGAATTCAATTAGTATCAAGATATAGAAGTTATTTATATGCTTTACACACATGTGACATATGTAAGAAACATGTAAGTATAACACTCATGTAATATGCACTTTGGGGCTGGATTGTTCCTTAGTATTTATGTCACAAATCATTACATGTAACATGTCATGCACCACAAACTGGATGAGGGGAGAGGTGTGGGTGAGTCAATAATTAAGTGATTTCATTCACATTCAGTCTCAGCAGGTTGCAATATTTTGTAGTTCATATATACCTAGCTAAGTGCATCTGTGGGTTATAATTTAAGTTTAAATAACCCTTACAAAATTGTGAAGTAGCTTTCAGAGATTTTAGCCAAAGTTTTTACTATAAGATAAACTAATGATATGGGACTACAAAAGAAATGCAAGGCTTAATCAATCCTTAATCAATCATATCATAAAAAAATCACAAAACAATTTGAGACAATCAAGAAGCATTTGAAGCCTGCCACTTGGGGTGCCTATGAATCTAGTTTACTCAAGAGGCTCAGCTCTGAGGAATAAGGCCTAAAGCTAGCCAAGGCAAATATATCTTAAAGAATTATCTCTAATTAACCAGAAAAAGCCAGATAAGGAGTCACAGGTGGCTCAAGTAGTAGAATTGCAGCCTTGAGTAAAAAAGCCAAGTGAGAGTACAAGCCCTGAGTTCAAGCCCAGAAAAGGCACAGATAGAAGAAAACATTGATAAAAACTGTGAACCTATAATTGTGGGTGAGCAGTCTCATTCAAAGTATAGACTGTGATAAATACAATAGCACACTTGCAGACTGATAAATAAATAAGTATACACAATTAGGCATGAATGCTGGAGATGTATTGCTAATAGAATATATGGTAAAAGGCATGTAGATAATTTTTGTTTGTGTCTCATTTCGGTTGCATTAATACCATAGGCCTATTTTTCAATCTGTCTATGAATTTACAGTTATTAAGATTTTTACATATGTGACACACATTTCTACTAAAGCTACACATGTTATGAAGCTCTGACTACAGTAAGGCAGATATGATGGCCATAACTCCAAGCACCTCCTGGTACTATTTGACTTACATTTCACCTTCTGCTATTTTGGATTGTTTTTGGTTATCTTAAGAGGCCTTCATGCTGACAGGAGGCTTCTCTTTTATGTTCTATCTGGATGACTTTACTTTTTAGCCTGAAAAGCCTGACAGGGGTACATAACAGTGGAACATGTAAAACCAGCCGTGTGATTGGGACGCCATTTGCTAGACACCTGATGCTCAGAGCTGCTTTGTTGACAGTTTGAGGTGGTGAAGGACTTTTTTCAAGTCTTTGTTTGGAAACATCAGATGTTTGTGCTGCCTTTGTTGGGTATCATACATACTGGAACTGCAGTGGAATAATCATTCATTTTCCCGGCTTGTGTGTACACTCAGAATGTGAGTCATAACATGTAAATGAGAATGTAATCATGTCTTACACTTCAAAAGGTACCGAATGTGAGATCAAGACAAATTTGGCATGTTTTACATCCTATGTTCATAATTATCTGATTAGAGTTGATTACTCTTTATCCCCCTGGGAAGTGTAATTGAGTAGGCAACTGTAATTTGGTTGTGTGTGTTTGTTTTGGTGTTTGTGTTTTGATGTAGATGGCTGTATGCTTTCACTCTTCCTTCCAATACTTACTGTGTCGGCACTAAAAATAATAAGCTTTCATCCTAACATGAAGGCCCAGGCTGAGGACACAGGAGTTGCTATAACCAAGAGAAAATTTCTTCTGTTTTCAACTGGTTTTGTGCCCCCTTCAGTAGCTTCATGCTTGTTTTTTTTAATTTTTTTATGAGCAGACTTTTAAAGTCATGCTTTGCTTTAACAGTGACTTACGAAGAAGATTGTTTAAAAATTATTTCCTCTAGAGCTTGTACTGCACAGTAGACATTTTTATTAAACTATTTTTTATAATTTAATTATTTCTACAGTAGAAAATATATAATATATTCTAACAGACTGATAAAAGCCTGAGGCATATCTTTGAAAGAACTCAGAATTCATAGTTCAAAGAGCAGTGTCAATTTTAATTTAATGTCGACTTTTTATCTAATAGCCAACAGATTGTCTTTTTCATTTTATTTGTGATGAATGATATTACAGATTTGCTAAATAGGTTTTCTTTTTTTTCTTTACAAGTAGAAATTGAGTGAATTAGGAAATGTCAATTGTGGTAGATGCAGAAAGACTAGGCAGATTGTATCTGGGTAAATCAAACAAATTTTATTTATCTAAAGGCTACAGAAAGAGGTCATGGAACATGGTCCAGTGACAGATGGAGCTGTAAGTTTCTAGGTCACCCCAAAAGACTTCATCAGCAGGTGGACTATGTTGTTGATGAAAAGTCTGAGAGATTGGTTCCACAAAAGCTTGGGGGAGGCATGTGTCTCCCTCCATAGTCTTCCATACATAAGACTAGAGCACTTTCAAATAGACCGTTTGGATAGGAGTTGGGTATACTTTTTAAACTACATGTCATGCATATACCTTCATGCTAAAGAGTATATAAAAGACCCTCTGTGTGTGATTCCAGTAAAGCACTCTGCTTATTTAACACCTTATATCCCCAGGCCCTCACAGTCTGGTCTTTCTACTGCTGAGAGTGAGCAGAATACTAGCACTGTAGAACAAGATAGTCTGTTTCCCAGACAACTCCAAGATCTAGTCTGTCCTTGTTTCTGGACCATTGGGTAAATGCCAAGTAGTGGAATTGCTGGGTCATAGAGGAGCTCTATGTTTAGTCTTTTGAGGCACTGCCATATTGCTTTCCATAGTGGTTGAACGAGTTTGCACTCCCACCAACAGTGTAGTAGTGATCCCTCCTGGCCACATCACCTCCAGCATCTGTTGTTATTCGTTTTCCTGATCCTGGCCATTCTAACTGGAGTGAGGTGGAATCTTAGAGTTGCTTTGATTTGCATTTCTTTTATGACCAGAGATGTCGAGCATTTCTTCATGTGTCTATAGGGCTGCTTACTGTTCTATGATAAGATAGCTTTTAGTTACATAGTTAAACTAATTTTTTCTTTTTTTTTTTTTTTTGCCAGTCCTGGGCTTGAGCTCAGGGCCTGAGCACTGTCCTTGGACTTTCTCAAGGCTAGCACTTACTACTTGAGCCTCAACACAACTTCTGGCTTTTTTCTATGTATGTGGTACCGAGAAATCGAATCCGGATCTTCATGCATGCTAGGCAAGCACTCTACTACTAGGCCAAACTCCCGGCCTAATTTTTTCCATTTAACTATCAATTTTTCTTACATATTTGGGGTGATTCTGACTCATATAATAATTTATAACATTTCTATTTGCTTAATAATAATTATATATATATTTTGTCTGTAGTGGAGCTTGAATTCAAGGGCCTGGGCACTGTCCCAGAGCTTTATTGTTTAGTGCTAGTGCTCTACCACTTTGAGCTAAAGAGCCACTTCCAGTTTTCTGGGGGTTAATTGGACATAAGAGTCTCACAGACTTTCTGCCTTGGGCTGGCTTTGGACTGTGATCCTCAGATCTCAGCCTCCTGAGTAGCTAGAATTACAGGCACACACCACTGGCACCTGGCTTTAATAAATAATTTTTAACTGTGGATAGTCAACCAAACAAATGAGTGTTAAGGACTGGCTAAATTAAATTCGACTAAGAAAAATGATGTGTCATGAAGGGATAATGGTTTTTCTTTTGTTTAAATTTGTGGAGGTATAATTAGCTTACAGTAGGAAGTACCTTTTTAAGTGTATGGTATTATGAATATGGATGAATGCACACAGGCGACTTCTAATTGAGCCTTATCTTTACCTCTAAATATTCTCTAATATCTCTTAGTAATGAATTCACTTTCCTGATCTCCAAGTTCTGGAATGTACATTTTTTTTCCAGTCCTGGTGCATGAATTCAGGGCCTGAGCACTGTCTTTGGGCTTTCTCAAGGCTAGAGCCCTACCATTTGAGCTACAGCACCACTTCTGGGTTTTTCCTGTGTATATGGTACCGAAGAATCGAACCCAGGTCTTTGTGCATGCTAGGCAAGCACTCTACTGCTAGGCCAAACTCCTGGCCCCTGTTAATGTACTTTCTGTTTAAACAGTTTTGCTTCTTTCAAAACAGTGTTGTATAAATGTCATGTTAATGAAGCTTCTTTGACTTAGTGCAGTGTATATAGTATTCATCTATGTCACTGCTTGCATCAGTGATTTAATCCTTTCTGGTTTAGTTACCAGATGAATGAGGTTGGGTGGTTTATAGTTTTTTGGTTTTTCTCTTTTTTTTAAGTTGGTCATGGGGCTTGAACACATGTCCTGGATGCTATCCCTGAATACTTTTTGCCCAAGACTAGTAGTATTCTACCACTTAGAGCCACAGCACCACTTCCAGTTTTCTAGTGGTTCATTGGAGATAAGAGTCTCATGGACTTTTGAAATTGCCCTGGCTGGCAATCTTCAGATCTCAAGCTCTTGGATAGCTAGGGTCTACTGGTACCAGGATTTGATTTACAGTTAAAAAATTGTTTTTGTGCCAGTAGTGTGGCTTTTAGATCAATGCTAGCGCTCATTCACCTGAGTGATAGTTTCACTTCTATTTTTATTGATTGTTAATTGGAGATAAGAGTCTCATGGACTTTCCTCCACAGGCTGCTTACTGACCATGATCCTCAGATCACAGCCTCCCGTGTAGCTAGGATTACATGTGTGAACCGCCAGTGCTCGTCTACAGTTTTTGATGCTTGTGAATAAGACTAGTATGAATATACATTCAGATCTTTATGTGTATATATGTTTCTTTAAAGAGTATAACTTTATAGGAAACTGGTAAGCATGGTATGCTCCAAACTTTCAATAAACACAGTCACAATATATGAGTTTCAATTGCTCAGAACCTTTGCTAGCACTTAACATTGTTGGTGGTTTTTCCTCCTTTTCCTTTAAAGTTTTAAATATTCATTTTGTTAGATGTGGTTTGGTACTTTATTTTTGTTTAAACTTGCCCTCGCCTTATACCTCAGGATGTAATAAGATGTACAGAGACATTTTTCCATGTATTTCTCTGCCTTCTACCCATCTTCTCTGATGAAGAGTTCAATTTATTTTTCAGTTATAAAAATGCAAGAATTGGGCTGGGAGTTTGGCCTAGTGGTAGCGTGCTTGCTTAGTATACATGAAGACCAGGGTTCATTTCCTCAGTACCACTTAAATAGAAAAAAGCCAGAAATGGTGCTGAGGGTCAAGTGGTAGAGCTCTAGCCTTGAGAAAGCCCAAGGACAGTGCTCAGGCCCTGAGTTCAAGCCCAGGACTGGCAAAAAAATGCAAGAACTGTTAGTAAATGAATTAGTTTTGAGAATTGTTGCTAATTGAGGATATAAGTTCTTTCAAACACCATTTGTAAAAAAGACTAACTGGAGCTGGTTACTGGTGGTTCACACCTATAATTCTAGCTACTTGGGAAGCTGAGATCTGAAGGGTCATAGTTCAAAGCCAGTCTGGGCAGAAAACTCCACCAGACTCTATCTTCCAATTAACAAAAAGCTGAGCTGGAGGTATGGCTGAAGTAGTAGAGTGTCAAATGTGAGCAGGTCAGCTGAGGAGGATTAAATCCTTAGGGTCAAGCTTGAGTAAGGGGGTAGGCACTTTGGGAATAATAAGGCACTTCAGGAATGTTATCATAGATCTTAAAACTAGTCTCTTCCACAAAACAACAAAAACAGAAAAAAACAGTTAAAATCAGTTTTTTTTTGCCAGTCTTGGGGCTTGAACTCAGGGTCCAGGCACTATCCTTGGGCTTTCTCAAAGCTAGTGCTCTACCCACTTGAGCTACACCATTTCTGGCTTTTTTTTCCTTCTGTGTATGTGGTAACAAGCAATCGAACCCAGGGCTTCATGCATGCTAGGTAAGCACTCTACCACTAGGCCATGGAAAAAAAATCATTTTTTATATACTTTTTATTGTAATTAATAGAAGGGTTACATTATATTCATCAGACAGATACCCTTTCTCATGACATGGTCCCCATTTCCCTCCCTTCTCCCCCTGCTCATCTTGATTTCCCCCCTTCCCTATGCAATTTCAAATAACCAATTAAGCACATATAAAATATATCAGATAACATGGTGAAATATTGTAACAATATGAGATAACCAAAGGACAGCAAAAGAGATGAGAGATAACATAGTACATTAAGGACCACAATCACTCATTATATGGCTTTTGTTTCTATATCCTGGAAGTCCTTACATTTGGTGTCATACTATATGGCCTTATGTCTCTAGAAAAAAATCAATTTTTTTATAACCCCGAAAATTAACGAGGATTTACAATACTCTGTGGGTTACTTTTGTTTATGAGACATGTCTGAATATCTGTAGGAAAGAGCTTTTTGACATTTTAATTTGTCCTGTTTTCATTCATTTTCTGGTAGCTCTGTAGGAGTCTTGACAGCAACCTGTAAAGCTGATTGTTAGAAAAACAAAGAGCCTAGCAGCCCCTGCTGGGCAAGAAGTTTGGGAGCTCCCAGCAAAGCTCTGTCTAGAGAGAGAGGGTTAGGATTTGGCTATTCAGAAGGCAGGATCTGTTCTGAAGTCCCCTGGGAAGGACCATTTCACCAAAGGTGCCTCTACTTGACCTAACTTAGAGTTCCTAGGGGGGGAAATTCCTGGCTTTAGGATGTTTACCAAAAAGCCCCACCCCAGTTGCCATTGTTTAATGCCCAGATACTTGAGGGAAGTACTACCAACTGGATTAAATAAGAAAGTGGCCAAAACACCTAAGAATAAAATCTGAAAGATGTCTAAAGGGAATTTTGGAATGCCCTGATTCCTAGAGTCATAGAAGGCCACATACGTGTGTAGATGGCGCCATATCCAGTAAACACATCTTCCATCTCTAGAGTTTAAGCTTAGGATGAGGAGGAAGTGCAGTTTTACCCTGCTAGGACTGAAACTATACTTCCACATACATGCAGATCCCCGAAGTAAAATTGAGAGACTTACTAGGTCAAGAAATCCAAAGAAATGTATGTTCACTTATTAGTAGATCACTAATGCAGAGAATTGGAAAGGAATACAACCATTATGGAATGGTCCAGAAAAGTTGTTCAACAAACAGTGACAGCAAGCACAACAAATGCCCCAAACACAATAAACTGGGGAAGGGAGGGCTATCTTATTTAAAATGCTCAGTTATCAACCAACATATGGACACAAGAAACAGACAACTATGAATTAAGACACAGAAAATACATAGTTAATGGAAATTGTCCCTGAAGGAGACTTGAGCAACACTATAAACCAACAAGATCTGAGGAACACCCAAACAAATCCTTCTGCAGTACACAAGAAATACTTCCAGAATCGACCGTATGTTTTGCATGTTAAGATGTCTCAGTAAGTCTCAAAAAAGATTTATTGGTGATGTCTGTCTATGTTCTATACCCATCTTTCAAATTTTTCAAAAAAAATAGATGAGGAAAGCTCAGTCTTCAACAAGACCAGATGTTACTGAATACCAAAAATCAAGGTCACAAGAAAATTGTAGATCAATAAATTTTATGAATGGAGTTGTCAAGTGATCTGCAGTAAAGAACTCTGCACTGGTGGCTCACATCTGTAATCAATCCTGGCTACATGGATGTCTGAGACTGGGAGACTTGAGATTTGAAATCAGACTGGAAGGGGGAAAGTTCACAGGAACCCTTTTTCAACCAATAACTGGCTATGGTGGTACACACCAGATGCACTAGCTATTTGAGAGCTAAGATCAGAAGGACTGCTGTTTCAGGCCAATCTAGGCAGGAACTCAGAACTTATTTCAGAGTGCTGGAGGTGTGGCTTAGTGGAGACCACCTGCTGAGTAAATATAAGGCAGAATTCAAACTCTGATACTGTTCCTCCAAAGAACTTAAATAAAACATTTGCCAGTGCAACTCAACAATATATATATATATATAAATGAGTAATATACTTTAATCAAATGGAACTTATTCTAGGATTTCCAAGGCTATTCAACATATGAAAAAGTAATATGTTTGATTTTTAATAGAATAAAGAATACAAGCCCCTATATATCATCTCAGTAGCTATGAAACATATATTTGACAAATTCCTACCTCCTTTTGTGATAAAAACACTGAGACAAAACTAGGAAGAGTCATCTTCAACTTTATGAAGAGAATTTCTGAGAAAACCAAAACATAACATCATAATTAATGCTGAAAGACTGGATGTTTTCTCTGTAGGATTAGGAGCATTTTCAGGATATACTCTCCTAGTTTTTTTCCTTTATTCTCCTTGAGGCTTAATTGGGAAAATATAAGCAAAGCACATCAAGATTAAATAAAAAATATGAAGCTATCTCTATTCACAGACATCATAATCTACATAGAAATACTTATAGAGTGCATATTCAGAAAATCTAGAAAATCTAGAACTGAAAAGTGAGTTAGGCAAGGTAGCAGGTTATAATATATATGAGTTAGTTATATTTCTAACTACTCTAGAAATGATTAGCTCAGAAATAAAACAGGGAAAACTATTCAGTTGACAATAGAAATAAAAGAGAATAAAACACCAATTTTTAATCAAAGAAATGTGAGATTTGCATCAATAAACACAGAAATAGCATGAAAAGAAATTAAAGATCTAAGAAACATATAGTGCTACATATCTATAATTCCAAATAATAGGTTGGAGGAAGAGACAAGAGGATCAAGATCTGATCCTTTTGCCTGGGCAAAGTATAGACTTTAACTTGAAAATAAATAAAATAAAAAAGAACTGGGGGCAGAGGCATCAAATGAAAGCCCTTGAGTTCAGATCCCTGAGAAATAAACACCTGAGAAATTAAGACCCAATTAAATGGAATGACATACTATGTCCATTGATTAGAAAACTTGTATTTTCATTGATTGGAAGACTTAATATTGTTGGCAGAAATTTTATTACAATAAAATTGCCTTAAAAGCACAGGGAAATCCCTCTCAAAACCTAGCTTCCTTTGTTGCAGAAACTGATATGCCAACCATCATCTTGGAAAAGAAGAGCAAATATGCACGATATACTTTAGTATTTCCAAACTTAACACAAAACTGCCATAGTCAAAACAGTGTAACTCTAGCATAGGTTGGATTCACAGATCAGTGGAGTGGAAATGAGAGTCCAGAAATTAACCATTCATTTATGGTGAGTTGATTTTTGACAATTGTGCTGCTGACAAATATGCTGGAAGAAGAAGGTCTTCATAAGGCACAGCAATGAAGACTGACCTTGAACAAAATGAACCATCAGATGCAAATCAGAAGTGCTAAAACAATAAAACTCAGGAGAAAGCTGAGACAAATCTTTTGAAGACTGATTTAGGCAATGACAAAATAAAAAAAGACAAGTTGGATTTTAGTAAAATTAAAAAAAAAGTTTGCTTCAAAGAACACAATCAAGAAAGTGAAGGGGCATTGAGGGTGTGGCTGGAAGGGTATAGTGCTTGCTAAAGTGAAGTTTGATTTAAAATCCTGACATCGAAACAAGGAAAAAGAAAATAGAACAACCTACAGAATCGAGAAGTAATTGTAAATACTTGATATGATTAGGGACATCTAGTCCAACAATATAAAGAAGTTACACCACTTCGCAATAAAGACAAACGCAATTAAAACACAGGCAAAGACCAAAAAGACAGTTCTGTAAAAGATAATAGAAAATGTCACATAAGCCATGTTATTAAAACCCCAGTGAAATGCCTGTTCATACATTAGGATGGAATGTTGGTGGAATTATTGCTGGTGGGATTGTAAACTGGTAAACCCACTTTAATAATATTTGTTCCCATAGTATTAGAATTCCTTGCCAGAGCAAGAAGGCAAGAAGCAAGCATAAAGGGGATCCAAATAGGGAGAGAGGAAGTGAAACTCTCCCTCTTTGCAGATGACATAATTCTTTATTTAAAGAACCCTATAGACTACTCCCAAGCTCCTTGAGCTGATTCAAAACTTTGGCAAGGTAGCAGGGTATAAAATTAATCCTGAAAAAATCAACTGCCTTCCTCTATTCCAACAGGGAGAGTAACGAGGCAACAATCAGGAAAGCAATTCCTTTTGCAATAGCCTCAAAGAAAATTAAGTACCTAGGAATTAACAACTAAGAATGTAAAGGACCTTTTTGATGAAAACTTTAAAACCCTAAAAACGGAAATTAAAGCAGAACTGAGAAAAATGGAAAAACCTCCCATGCTCCTGGATTGGAAGGAGCAACATTGTAAAAATGAAAATCTTGCCAAGGGCTATCTACAAACTCAACAAAATACCCATCAATATCCAAATGTCATTCTTTAAAGAAACAGAAGAGGCAATCCAAAATTTCATATGGAATAATAAAAGACCCTATATAGCTAAAACACTTCTTAGCAGAAAGAACAGCACAGGAGGAATTTCAATTCCAAACTTTAGACTATTACAGAGCTATAGTGACCAAAACAGTTTGGTACTGGCACAAGAATAGGCCTGAAGACCAATGGATTAGAACTGAGGACCGAGATATTAACCCACAGAAATATGGCCACCTAATCTTTGATAAGGGAGCCAAAAAAATAAAATGGAAGAAAGACAGCCTCTTCAACAAGTGGTGCTGGCAGAACTGGTTAAGCACCTGCAGACAACTAAAGTTGGATCCTTCTTTGTCACCCTGCAATAGGATTAACTCCAAATGGATCAAAGACCTCAAGGTAAAAGCAGATACACTGAAACTTTACAAGAAGGAATAGGAGACACACTAGGCCTCCTTGGCACAGGTCGAAACTTTCTTAATAAGGACCACAACAAATCAGAGAAAGGCTGGATAAGTGGGACTGCATTAGACTGCAGAGCGTCTGTATGGCAAAGGACATAGCTAGTAAATTAATTAGGAAGCCTACAGAATGGGAGAAAATCTTCACTAACCATACAATGGACAAAGGCCTCATATCTAAAATATATCACCAGGTCAAAAAATTGAATCACTCCAAAACTAATCTCCAAAGTAACAACCATCCCATTAATAGATGGGCCAAAGACTTACAGAGAGTCTTCTCTGAAAAAGAAACAAAAATGGCTTATAGACACATGAAGAAATGCTCAACATCTCTGGTCATAAAAGAAATGCAAATCAAAACCACTCTAAGATTCCACCTCACTCCAGTTAGAATGGCCAGGATCAAGAAAACTAATAACAACAGAGGCTGGAGGGGATGTGGTCAGGAGGGATCACTACTACACTCTTGGTGGGAGTGCAAACTCGTTCAACCACTATGGAAAGCAGTATGGCAGTTCCTCAAAAGACTAAACATAGAGCTCCCCTATGACCCAGCAATTCTACTACTTGGCATTTACCCAACTGTCCGGAAACAAGGACAGACTAAATCCACTAGCACAACGATGTTCATTGCAGCACTATTTACCATAGCAAAGAGATGGAACCAACCCAGTTGTCCCTCAGTTGATGAGTGGATCAACAAGATGTGGTATTTATACACAATGGAATTCTATGCTGCTGTCAGAAAGAACGACATCTCCCCATTTGTAAGGAAATGGAAAGACTGAGAAAAAAATCATATTAAGTGAAGTAAGCCAGACTCAAAGGAACATAGGCTCAATGGTTTCCCTCATTTGTCATAATTTGTAGAAACCTTGGGCTCTCCTAGCAAAGATTTGCAATAGAGCAAAACCTAGACACATTAGGCCATACAATATGACCCTAAATGAAAGGACCTCTAGGATATAGAAACAAAAGCCATATAATGAGTGATTGTTGTCTTTAATGTACTATGTTATCTCTCATCTCCTTTGCTGTCCCTTGGTTATCTCATATTGTTACAGTATCTCACTTTGTTATCTGATATATTGGATGTATTTGTATTTGGTTATTTGAAATCAGAGAGGGAAGGGGGGAAAACAAGATGAGGGTGGGGGTGGGGGGACGGAAATGGGGACCAAGACGTGAGAAAGGGTATCAATGTATGTGAAGTAATGCATCTTCTATCTGGCGAATGTAATGTAACCCTTCTATTAATTACAATAAAAATATATGAAAAAAAAGAATATTTGTTCCCAAGTATTGAGTAAGCATAATGTTTTCTTTTAGTTGATTCCCTGCACACCGAGGCTCTATATTATGAAGGAAATAGGAAAAATAAACCCCAAAGAACTCTGAAAAAGTAATGGTTTGTCTTTTTTAGTTTTGTGTTATAGTCACCTAATTAAAATGAAAGGGTGTATTGTTTTTTAAGACAGTGATAAAGCAGTAGTTGTAATAGTGACTAAAATTTCTCAAGATACTCTGTTCTGTCCTTCCATTAGTTATATCATGGAGTTCTCAAAATGGCTCTAAGATGTGAGTAGCAATATGGTTGCATTTTATAGAAGGGAAGATGATTGTAGAGAAGGGGAAGGGATAAGCCACTAGATCAAGCTCGTAATTAATAGGCTTTAGAGTGGAGGAGACAGGTTGTAGGGACATAGGCTTTCTATTGATCAGCATGTGGCATTTTTGACATTTTCCCTGATGCTGTCTTCTATTCACAAATCACATTAATCACAATGACTTGATAGCTCACACAATGAAATAATAACACAAAGTAGACAAAGTTATACAACTGCAGCATCAAGACCCTAGGAGTCTTGTATTGCAAGGTTTCTAGTAGAAGGGGATTTAAAAATGTATTTTCCTTATGGAAAAGAATCACTTGAAGTTCCGGTTGAAAATGTAGATGCATGGGCACTATATCCCAGAGATTAGAATTCAGACCCAGAGGCAACTCGGGAATCTGCATCCCGACAATTGATTCAGGTTCTGATTCAACTGACTGGTGGCCCACATTTTGATGACGTTGTCTTAAAGGTTGTGAATGGTAAAGGAAAAGAAATAGGAGGGCATCATTTTCAGCCAGTAGCAATGACCCGAGTCAAGCCAGGGAGGTGGACAAGGCTGCATGGTTTCCCTCATTTGTTATAACTAGAGTATGCCTAGGATATTCTTAGAGTAGGATCACAATGGCTCAATAGCTACGTGCATATGAACATATACAATGATGTTTGTCGAAATGAACTCCAAGAAATGGAAACAAAAGGCTTTTTATTATACTGTTCGCAGTTCTTTCCTTCCTCTTTTTCTTTATTCGCTGTTGTCACTGTTTTTGATTTCAATATACTTTGTCTTGTAGATAAGTTTATCTGACTTGGGTAAGGGAAAGGGAATCACAGACATGGTGGGGAAAAAGGGTGAACCAGTGTGACAGTGATAGTCATTAGACACTGTGTTGGAAATGAACTTTGCAACTTGGGGGGAAGGAGTCGGGGTGGTGGAAGTGGGAAAAATGAGGGAGGGGGTAACACTGTTCAAAAAGGAATGTACTCCTTTCCTTACATATATAACGGCAGTCCCTTTGTACATCATCTTTACAATAAAAAAAGATTTCCCTAGGAAAAAAGGTAACATAAATAAAAGGAATAATGGGAGGAACCATTTTCTCCCATGTGTAGTTATTGTTGCATTTCATTTACTTTTACATTTCTGTATACCAACTGTGTGCACCACATACTATGAACACTGTGAGAACACAGAGATGGATATGATAGAGTCCTTGTCCTTAGGGAGTTTCCACCTCATAGAGAGGAAGCTGACCTGTACATAAAAACTAGTAGTGTGATGAACACAGCAATAGATCTCTCTACTTGCTCGGGTGGTGCTACCCAAAAGGTCATGAGTATAGCTAAGATAAACTTTGAAAGACAGATAGGTTTGGACACAAAGCCTGGATGAGTAAGCAGTTCAGACTAATGGGAACTATATCAACAAAAGCATTGTAGTGGGAGATTTCAGGAAAAGACTCTAGAAGTGACAGAAGATTTGCGGCATCAAGTTATCATGGGGGAGGTGACTGGAAGGATTTATGTGTAAAGAGAGTGTAGAGTGCCTTAAATATCAAGTGGGGAGCTTGGACTTAGTTTTACCAGTAATTGGATTCATGGAAAATTTTGGTCAAGGGTAATGAGTTCAATCTGAATTAACTACAGTGGAGTGATACAGAAATAAAACTTAGAAAAACACAAATTCCCAAGCTCCCTTGTTGGACATTTGGATTCATTAGGTCCAAAGATGATTCTTATGACTAAGATCAGGTGGATAACACTGGAATAAGCAACACCTAAGTGCAGGGAGAGAGTTGGGGGTCATTGCTGAAGTTCACATTAGAGATACTAGAAAGTTCTAAACATAGTAGTAGGATATACATTGATTGCACTGGAACACAGAGACATGTAACTATCACAAAGGCGGATTTATTAGGGCTTCATGCCTGGAAGTAAGAGAGGACAAAGAGATGATGATTACAGATATTATGTCTTAAGATGCTTTTTTTTTGTTTGTATTTGAATCATTAGAAATTCTAGGAAGAGAACTGGGTTTTCAGCTTGCCTACAGCAGTGCTGACTTTTCAGAATACCTGAAGACAAGGTATAGTTGTAGGAGTTGTCAGTCAACAGTTCATAGCTGAGGATAATTTGTTAGGCACTACAACCTTATAACATTTAAGAGAAAAAAGGAATAATTTGGGCTGGGATCTGGCTTAAACAGTAGAGTGCCAATTAGCAAACTTGAGGACATGAGTTCACACCCTAGCATGGAGCCTCTTCCCCTCCCCCCAAAAGAGAGGAGTAGTCTGAGATGAAGGTGTGTTGTAAAGGAGGAAAGTATTAGGAAAACATGGAAGAGAAAGTTTCAAGAGAGAAAAACCAGCCCATAGTGTCACATGATGAGGTCAAACCCAGCTGTGGCCATGTAGTGTTAATAGTGACTTAATTCTTGGCATGGTGGTAGGTACAAACAATTTTAATATTAATACAGTTTAATTATTCTGAATGACAACTTTATAGAGACACTGGAATAAAAAACAATCATCCCCTCTTTTTTAACACTCTCTCTTCTTGGTCCCCATTTCCCTCCCCCCACCTCCCCCTTCATCTTATTTTTCCCCCTTCCCTAACCCATTTCAAATAACTAAGTAAGCATATATATAATATATCAGATAACAAGGTGAAATACTGTAACAATATGAGATAACCAAGGGACAACAAAAGAGATGAGAGATACCATAGTACATTAAGGACAGCAATCACTCATTATATGGCTTTTGTTTTTATAACCTGGAGGTCCTTTCATTTAGTGTCATACTATATGGCCTTATGTATCTCAGTTTTGTTCTATTGTAAATCTCTGCTAGGAGAGCCCAAGGTTTCTACAGATTATGACAAATGAAGGAAACCATTGAGCCTATGTTCCTTTGAGTCTGGGTTACTTCACTTAATATGATTTTTTCTGTTTTTCCATTTCCTTACAAATGGGGCAATATCGTTCTTTCTGACAGCATTGTGTATAAATACCACATCTTGTTGATCCAATCATCAAGTGAGGGGCATCTGGGTTGGTTCCATGTCTTTGCTATGGTAAATAGTGCTGCAATGAACATCATTGTGCTAGTGGGTTTAGTATGTCCTTGTTTCTCGACCATTGGGTAAATGTCAAGTAGTAGAATTTCTGGGTCATATGGGAGTTCTATGTTTAGTCTTTTGAGGAACTGCCATATTGCTTTCCATAGTGATTGAACAAGCTTGCACTCCCATCAACAGTGTAGTAGTGATCCCTCCTGGCTACATCCCCTCCAGCATCTGTTGTTATTAGATTTCTTGATCCTAGCCATTTTAACTGGAGTGAGGTGGAATCTTAGAGTTGTTTTGATTTGCATTTCTTTTATGGGCATGTGTCTGTAGGCCAATCTTATTTCTTCTTCATGGAAGACTCTCTTTAAGTCTCTGGCCCATCTTTTAATGGGATGGTTGTTACTTTGGAGATTAGTTTTGGAGTGATTCAATTTTTTGACCTACTGATATATTTTAGATATGAGGCCTTTGTCTGTTGTATGGTTGGTGAAGATCTTCTCCCACTCTGTAGGCTTTCTATTTAATTTGCTATCTATGTCCTTTGCCATACAGACGCTCTGCAGTCTAATGCAGTCCCACTTATCCAGCCTTTCTCTGATTTGTTGTGTTTCTTGGTCCTTATTAAGAAACTTTCAACCTGTGCCAAGGAGGCCTAGTGTGTCTCCTATTCCTTCTTGTAAAGTTTCAGTGTATCTGCTTTTACCTTGAGGTCTTTGATCCATTTGGAGTTAATCCTATTGCAGGGTGACAAAGAAGGATCCAACTTTAGTTGTCTGCAGGTGCTTAACCAGTTCTGCCAGCACCACTTGTTGAAGAGGCTGTCTTTCTTCCATTTTATTTTTTTGGCTCCCTTATCAAAGATTAGGTGGCTATAGGTCTGTGGGTTAATACCTGGGTCCTCAGTTCCATTCCATTGGTCTTCAGGCCTATTCTTGTGCCAGTACCAAACTGTTTTGGTCACTATAGCTCTGTAATAGTCTAAGGTTTGGTATTGAAATTCCTCTTGCACTGTTCTTTCTGCTAAGAAGTGTTTTTGCTATACGGGGTCTTTTATTATTCCATATGAAATTTTGGATTGCCTCTTCTGTTTCTTTAAAGAATGCCATTGGGATATTGATGGGTATTGCATTGAATTTGTAGATAGCCCTTGGCAAGATTGTCATTTTCACAATGTTGCCATTTTTACCTGAATTCTTCCAATCCAGGCCATTGGAGGTTTTTGCATTTCCTCAATTCTGCTTTAATTTCCTTTTTCAGCATTTTAAAGTTTTCATCAAAAAGATCCCTTACATTTTTAGTTAAGATATTCCTAGGTACTTAATTTTCTTTGAGGCTATTGCAAAAGGAGTTGCTTTCCTGAGTGTTGGCTTGTTCCTCTCAATGTTGGCGTAGAGGAAGGCAGTTGATTTTTGAGGGTTAATTTTATACCCTTCCACCTTTCCAAAGTTTTGAATCAGCTCAAGGAGCTTGGGAGTGGAGTCTATAGTGTTCTTTAAATACAGAATCTTGTCATCTGCAAAGAGGGAGAGTTTCATTTCCTCTTTCCCTATTTGGATCCCCTTTATGCTTGCTTCTTGCCTTATTGCTTTGGCTAAGAATTCTAATACTATGTTAAATAGGATTGGAGAGAGTGTATCCCTGAACTTCTTTTTGCTGATGGCTAGTGCCCTACCACCTGATCCTTAGTGCCACTTCCAGCTTTTTCTGTGATTAATTGGAGATAAGAGTCTCATGGACTGTCATGCCTGAGCTAGATTTGAACTGCAGTTCTCAGGTCTTAGCCTCCTGAGTAGCCAGAATTATAGGTGTAAGCCACCAGCACGTGGCCGTCCTCTCTTAGTGTCCTCCTCTCTTATATCCTTAATTGCCTAATTAATTTCAGGTAGTTTATTTATGTAATATACTTCATTCTTTCAATTGGATAGTCACTTCTATATATGTAGTGTTGAATGATTTCTTGTAATAATTCAAATTTATGTAATTTTAAAAGCTTGTCCTAAAAACTGCTATACCAGTTAATAATCATGCTGTTGTCATAGCAACTGGTATATTCACCTCTCTTTCACCTGAATATCTGAGTTTGGTCACTGAAAATTACATGCAAATGTGAGCTTTCCCATTTTCATAGAAATGGTGAAATGAATAGGCAACTTGTGATTTGCTTTTTGTCTGATAAGAAGGTTAAGATTCAGAAAAGTAGAAACTAGCCTCTCTTTTGCATAAGGTTAGGAACGAGGGACATTTTGCTTGTCAACAAGAAAAGTGGCAGTGGAAAGGAAGGAGACACATCAGTTCCTGGAGTCCGAGGAGAGAATGGGTGCAGGAACCATTTGCAGTGGTGGAGTGGCTTGTGGCATGAATGTGGCAGGAGTCTACGGACCTGATGGGTTTTCTGAACTCTGGAAATACCCATTGCTAGCATAATCAAGTACAGACTTGAGCTAGAGAAGAGTCCTTTTGTCTTGGATGTCAGAATTCTTGATGAGAAGGAAGAGACTTTGCAATGTCTCTATAGGGCTATAAAAGGAGAAGGAGGATTTCTGACCCAAAGTCAAACTTGGACTCCAATTCCCCCTATGGATAATTAAAACAGGTTATATGTACAACTACAGGATGTTGTTCAGCTACAGCCCAGGTTCAAAAGGTTTTTATAGAAAAGTCTGACAGCAGAGGACCACTGATTCATTGCATGGCCTTGGGAAAATTATCTGATTATTTATATTTTAGCTCTGTCTTCTAAACAGTGCACAAATCATGTATTTCCTCATAGTGTTCTAGGATTTTCTATGAGTATGTACAAAAAGCACTATGCATAATATCTAGCCTATAATATATGGTTAAGATAGTAGTTAATGTGTCAAAGTATATCCCAAATCCTAATGAACAGCTTTGGTTACATACAGTGGGTGAAAGACTAGACAAAGGTGTGTTGATGCCCAGAACTGGCTTACATAGTGATAATCATTTAAATGCATGTTCTATATGTTATTCAACAAATATTTGATTGGAGAAGGGGAAACCTGAATTAGAAAATAAATTCTTTATTAAAGAATTTACTAACATTGATTTTTACATCATATTTCAAATGATGTGCTTAACAAACAAATATTCAAGAAGGGAATCTCTATAGAATATTGTTTTTTATTTATTATTATAAAGGTCATGCACAGAGGGGCTACAGTTATGTAAGTCAGGTAAAGAGTACATTTATTTTTTTGCCCAGCAACCCTGGGGCTTCAGTTCAGGGCCTGAGCACCGTCCTTGGGCTTTATCAAAGCTAGAGCTCTACCAGTTGAGCCACAGCACCACTACAGACTTTCTCTATGTATGTAGTACTGAGGAATTGAACCTGGGTCTTTGTGCATGTTGGGCAAGCACTCTACCACTAGGCTGAACTCCTGGCCCCAAGAGTACATTTCCTTATGGACAGTGCCACTTCTGCCCTCCCTGTCTCCCAGTTTTCCCATCCTGTCCCCACCTACAAGTTGTCCAGTTCATCTTCAATGTAGTCTCTCTTGTGTCCCACTGATGCATTTACTTACCCATTGTTCCTCCATTTCCCTCCCAAAGACAGATAAAGGAACAAGCAGGACACAAAGTCTAGAAAACAAAAACAACAACAAAGCAAAAATCTCTTGTTTCCATTTCCTGGAGTTCATTTGGATAAATATTTTATCTGATCAGAGGCACAGAGATGTTGTCCCTTTGTGTTCCTTCCCTAATGAGTGCTGGGTTTCTTTCAACAAAAATTATCATCTTTATGATCAAATAAGAGGATTATTACTTTCTCTGAATATTATGTAATATTTGCAATGTATTTTAAAGTACCACATTACAGCTTTCCATCATTCATAAACAGATAGCGTAATCATATCCACCATGAATACCTTCTAAGTATTTAGTTACAAAATCTATATGAAAAATGCACTGCAGCTGCTTAACATGATTGTCCATTGAACAGCATGTGGAAATGAGTGGCTAAAAACGAGGATTCTTTAATTAATCTAGCCCTTTTCATGATTCCCCACCAATTTTAAAAACAGTGGTTTAAAAGTTTAAAATGTTAAGTCTACCTCTACTACTCTGCTATTTCCCTTCTCTCGTTTTATGTCTTTGCCTTAATTCATCTTAGTAGTTTCTCTTTTACATTTCATGACCTGGTTTTTTTGTGGAGGAGGGGCTACGTTATTTCACTTACCATGGCGATCTCCAGTTCTATCCATTTTCCACCAATTGATCTCTTCTTCCTTTTTCATTTTTGGACTTCTTTCTTCTTCCTTCTTCTCTTCTTCTGCCTTCCCTTTTTCTTCTTGCAGCATTTAAGTACTCTTACTTATGTATGCCTCCCACATAGCTAGGAATAGAGCTACCACCTCCACTCCTGGCTTGTTGTTGAGATGGGCTAATGCTAACTTTTTGCCTAGCCTGGCCTTAGATTATGATCCTTCTGATCTCCTCCTTCTGAGTAGCTGGGATTGCAGGTGTGGGTCACCATACCTGACCAATTATTTCATTTTTATTAATTGTTGAGTAAAATTCACTGTTTATATCTATCAAATTTCTTTATTTTTTTGATCAGATTTTTAAAAATTGTTTTTTTGTGCCTGTCCTGGGGCTTGAAATCAAGGTGTGGGCATTGTCCCTAAGCTTCTTTTGCTCAAAGCTAGCACTCTACCTCTTGAGCCACAGCACCACTGCTGACTTTGGTTCTTCTAGGTATATACTAGGTATGACTGGATCATATGAGTTCTTATTTTAATTTGTTGGAAGACTGTATAGTGTTTTCCAGAGTGGCAGCACTAATTCACGTTCCCATCAGTAGTGAATAAAAATCCCCTAGCCATCAGCATCTTAACCAGCAGTTAATATTACTTGTTTGCCTGACGATAGCACAGTAATTAGGCTGAGGTGGAATCTCAATGTAGTTTTGATTTGCATTTGCTTGATGGCTGCGGATTTTGAAGATGACTGTGTATTTATTGTCCAGTTGTGCTGCTTCATTAGAAAAAAGTCTGTTCAAAAAGATGTGGCATTTATACACAATGGAATTCTATGCTGCCGTCAGAAAGAATGACATCGCCCCATTTGTAAGGAAATGGAAAGACAGGGAAAATAATATTAAATGAAATAAGGAATATAGGTTCAATGGTTTCCCTCATTTGTCATTATTAGTATAAACCTTGGACTCTCCTAGCAGAGGTTTATAATAGAACAAAACCTAGATACAGAAGGCCATATGGGATGAGGCTAAATGAAAAGACCTCCAAGATATAGAAACAAGAGACATATAAGGTGTGACTGTTGTTCTTAATGTACTATGTTAGCTCTCATCTCTTTTGATGTTCCTTGGTTATCTCATATTGTTAAAGTATCTTATCTTGTTATCTGATATATTGTATATATATATTTATTTATTCATTTGAAATAGGATAGGGAAGGGAGTGGGGGGAGGGAAATGGGGACAAAAACATTAGAAGGGGTATCAATGGTTGTGAAGTAATGCACCTTCTATCTGGCGAATATAACGTAACCCTTCTATTAATTACAATAAAAATGCAAATAAAAAAGGAAAGTCTGTTCAGCACATTTTGATCACTGACTAATTGGATTATTTGTTGTTGCTTACTATTAATATTGTGATGAATATCTGGCTGATTTTCTCCAATTCTGCTGGTGATCTCTTCATTTGGTTGATTGCTTTTTGCTTGGTAAATGCTTCTTGTTTTGATAAGATCCCATTTGTTAATTCTTGCTTGTCTTTGTTGTGCTATTGGAGTCCCATTCATAGAATGCTTCAATTCTGTCTGTTCTTGTGATGTCAACAGTTTAAGAAAAAGGGTCAGTTTCTCTCAGTTTGCATCTGTTTTCCTATTTTCCTTTCTTGGTTTTCTTTTGAAATTGTGTGTGGGCATTGGGAGACAGAAATAAGAGAGGAAGCCATGTGGTAGGGTATCTGCTGGCTCCCACAATTCCTGGGACGGTAATCACCATCATTACCTTAGTTTTCTTTTTACCCCTGTTAACTTTTTCCCTCATGCTAGTTGGAGCCCATAGAGAGAGCAAGGAGCCAGCGATTCTCCTCCCCTAGAATTGGGTGAGACTTAGGAGTTGTGACTAAGTCAGGTTGTGTGGAAAAGTGCAGTGATTTTGCACATACATCAAGATCCCAAGTCCATTGATTCTGAGTCAATCAACAGGTGGGTTCACCAAAGTGGGACTGGCTTCATCAAATGTAAGAATCATTTCTTAGGTTAGAAAGTCTAAGACGTGGAGATTTGCTTTGCGTCTCGTATGAGGGAAGCCACCACATCATGGATATTCATAAGGCAAAGAACTGTGGTGGTCTTGATGAATGGATCAAGAAGATGTGGAATGGAATGCTATGCTGCCATGAGAAAGATGACACCACCGCATTGGTAAGGACATGGAAAGACTTGGAAAAAATCACAGTAAGTGAAGTAAGCCAGACCCAAAGGAACATAGGCTCAATGGTTTCCCTCATTTGTAATAATTAGTATACATCTAGGACTCTCCTAGCAGAGAATCAAAGTCGCTCAAAACCTAGGTGCATAAGATCACATTGGATGAGACTAAATGAACTCTAGGATATGAAAACAAAAGTATATCTTGTGTGATTGTTGTTCTTAATGTACTATGTTATTTCTCTTCTCAGTTTTTGCCCTTATGGTTAATCTCAGGTTGTTACTATATCTGACTTCATTACCTGGTATATTGTATATACATTTATTCATTTATTTGATATAGGGAAGAGAAGGTGGGCAAACAAGATGATTAGGGGGCGGATAGGGGTAGGGTAACGTGGACAAAACCTTGAGAAGGGGTATCAGTGTATGAGAAGTAATGCACCTACTACCTGATGAATGTAACTCTAACCGCTCTATACATTATCCCAACAATTAAAAATTAACCGTGGTGGTCTTTAGGACAGAATAAAGCTGAAAGCCAACAACCAGCAAAAAAGTCAGGGTGCTCAGCCTTACTGTGCAATGAAATAAATGTTGTCAGCAACTCAAGTGGGCTTCTTCAACCTATAAACAAGAATGCAGCTTGCCAGCCTGATTGTAGCCTTGTGAGACCTTGGGCAGAAGACCCAGCCAGATAAGCTATGCCTGGACTTTTGACCAAAAATATGGTAAAACTGTGTTGTGTTAAGCTTGTAGGGTTGTTGTGCTGGAGCTGAGTTTTCTGCAGCCCTTGCTAAAGCGCTGCCTTCCTGCCTACTACAACTCACCTTTTTGAATGACTCTTTGGCTGGCCCTTCCACTACTTCCATTGCACACCTCAGCCACAGAGCTAACCTGGAGTATTGTGCATTTTCACATGATTGAGCAATTTATTTGAGGTGTCTACTTTTTAATTTTTAATTGTTATTGTAAAGATGATGTACAGAGGGTTTGCAGTTACATGAGTCAGGTAATGAGTACATTTCTTTTTGAAGTGTCACCTCTTCCCTTAGTTTTCTCCCAGCTTTTCCCTCCTGACCTTCCTCCCCAACAAGTAGTATAGCTCATTTTCAAGATAGTGTCTAGTGAGTACTGCTGCTGCATTTATTCATCCTTTGTCCTGCCATTTCTGTGCTCCCTTTATTGTTCCCCAAACCGATAAACTTACATACAAGACAAATGATACAGAAATAAAAAAACAGACAAAGGGGAAAACAAACAAATAAAAACCCCCAAAGCAAAGGAACCCCAAAACCCCTTTTGTGTCTCATTTATTGAAGTTCATTTCAGTAAACATTTTACCTGCACATAGCCATTGAGCCTTTGTGATCAGCTCCTGAGAATATCTTCCTTTGGCCTCATGGTATAAATGTTTAGAGTCCTGTATAATTTGTCATGTCCAAGTGTAAATCTCTCTATATTTGTAAAAATGTAGTTGCTATACTTGATCAGACTGCACTGATGATGTAACTCCTCACCTGACAGCTGATGCTTCCCAGCAGTCTAGATCAGAAAAAGGAGCGCGTAGTTTCTCTCCCGCGCTGTTCTCCTTACTTAAGGCACAGAAACTTCTGCCCCTACTTCCTGTTGTCTTGCTCCCTCTTTTCTTTCACACTCTCCTTGGGGTGGTAATGGTGGAGTCCTCCTGCCTTGTGGCACTATGTTCTCTTTCTTTGATAGAACAGCAAGCTACACGCCTTCATGACTATAGAAAGTTGTATTTTTCTACCCTGTGGGAGAATTCAGTACATTTGACAACTCAAGGTTGAATTGGAAACTCAGGCTTGGTTGCTGGTGATGCTGAAGGAGGAAAGAAAAGAATGTATACAATCCAGACTTGCCCATTCCCTCATCCATTCACTACATGTTCATAGCAGGTCTCCTATGTCCTAGGCTCTGTCCATAGGGGACACTGTGCACAAAACAGAAAAATAATCCTCTGTTCTCTGGGAGTATATATTCTCTCAGCATAACACCTGATGTACAAGTTTATTTCTTGATGCATAATTTCATTTTGTATAATAGAAACTGGACAGTACCTCATCCTTTCTTTTTTTTTCTATCAGTGAGAACAATCCTTTTTTGTCAGATGCCAATTAAAATGATGGTCTCATACCCACTGACAGAAAAAGCACACCAAAAATTCTGAAAATATGGCTATTACTGGAAATGTTTATAAATTACTAGTATTCATGGATTTAGTGCCAGAAAAAATTTAACTTTCACATTTTTTTCTGCAGTATTTTCACCATTCAGTTGTTTTTTGGGGGGATGGGGTGGGGTAATTTCTCAAACTAGAAAATAAATTCCAAGGCAAATGAAGATATCTTAGATACTATAATGCTATAATGTAACAAGTGCTTAGTTTTCAGGCTCTTTACCATGTTACTCATTGTTTTCCTGAAGTTTTAGCTGATTGAGAAGGTTAGCCTAGAGTAATCATTGTCTGGCAGATTGGCTAAGGTGCTTGCCAACAAAGCAGGAATCTGAATGGGTGCTGTAAAAATATCCAATTAAGGTCATCATGTGTATGCTGTATATACACATACATTTTTCCGTGATTATCTTTTCACCCTCAATCTTCATTTCTATTACTATTACCATAATCATTTTAAGTCTATACTCCACAAATGAGTCAAAACATGATAATTGGCTTTTGGAGCTTGAATTTTCTTGCTGAATATGATGTTCTTTGATTCTATCCAATTCCTGCAAATGGCATATTTTCTTTAAGGGTGAGTAACATTATGTGGTGTGTGTGTGTGTGTGTGTGTGTGTGTGTGTGTGTACACATGTATTTTTAGTTTTTTTGATGAAAGGAATCTCCATACTGATTTCCACTGTGGTTACACTAGTTTACACTTCAAACAATAGTGTATGAAGTATGCACTGCTCTCTCACCAGCAATTGTTGCATTTTCCCCCTTTGATTGCTGTTCTAATTGAGTATGATGAAATCACTGGCTAGGTGATTGTAGATTTGATTGACACTTCCTTTATGGCCAATGATGGTGAACATTTTTTCCATGTTTTTTTTTTTTTTTTGCCAGTTCTGGGCTTAAGCTCAGGGCCTGAGCACTGTCCTTGGATTTTTCTCAAGGCTAGAGCTCCACCATTTGAGCCTCAGCACCACTTCCGGCTTTTTCTAAGTATGTGGTACCAAGGAATCGAACCCGGGTCTTCGTGCATGCTAGGCAAGCACTCTACCACTAGGCCAAATTCCCAGCCCCAATTTCTGTACTTTTTGTCTTATATGCAAGTTTATCTGATTTGGGAAGTGTAAGGGAAAGCATAGAAATGGTGAGACAAAGGGTGAATTAATTCATCAGTGATGTTCACTAGACCCCATGCTGGAAATGAACTACACAACTTGTCGGGGGACAAGGCCGGGAGGCAGGAGGTGACACTGTTAAAAAATGTACTCATTCTTTCTGAAAGCAGCATAGAATTCCATTCTGTGTAAATACCATATCTTGTTGATTCACTCATCAATCGAGGGACATCTGGGTTGGTTCCATATCTTTGCTATGGTAAATGAACATCATTGTGGTAGTGGATTTAGTCTGTCCTTGTTTCTGGACAATTGGGTAAATGCCTAGTAGTGGAATTGCTGGGTCATAGGGGAGCTCTATGTTTAGTCTTTTGAGGAACTGCCATACTGCTTTCCATAGTGGTTGAATGAGTTTGCACTCCCACAAGGAGTGTAGTAGTGATCCCTCCTGGCCACATCCCCTCCAGCATCTGTTGTTATTAGTTTTCTTGATCCTGGCCATTCTAACTGGAGTGAGGTGGAATCTTAGAGTTGTTTTGATTTGCATTTCTTTTTATGGCCAGAAATGTTGAGCATTTCTTCATGTGTCTATAGGCCATTCTTTTTTCTTCTTCAGAAAAGACTCTCTGTAGGTCTTTGGCCCATCTTTTAATGGGATGGTTGTTACTTTGGAGATTAGTTTTAGAGTGATTCAATTTTTTGAGCTGTTGATATATTTTAGATATGAGGCCTTTATCCATTGTATGGTTAGTGAAGATCTTCTCCCATTCTGTAGGCTTCATAATTAATTTACTAGCTATGTCCTTTGCCATACAGAAGCTCTGTAGTTTAATGCAGTCCTGCTTATCCAGCCTTTCTCTGATTTGCTGTGTTTCTTGGTCCTTATTGAGAAAGTTTCGACCTGTGCCAAGGAGGCCTAGTGTGTCTGCTATTCCTTCTTGTAAAGTTTTCAATATATCAGCTTTTACCTGAAGGTCTTTGATCCATTTGGAGTTAATTCTAGTGCATAAGTGAAGTAAGCCAGACTCAAAGGAACTTAGGCTCAATGGTTTTCCTCATTTGTCATAATCAGTAGAAACCTTGGGCTCTCCAGCAGAGATTTACAATAGAACAAAATCTAGAGACATTAGGCCAAATAGTATGACACTAAATGTAAGGACCTCCAGGACAAGTAAACGAAAGCCATATAATGAGTGATTGTTGTCCTTAATGTACTATGTTATCTCTCATCTCTTTGCCATCCCTTGGTTATCTCATATTGTTACAATTTTTCACCTTGTTATCTGATATATTTTATATGTGCTTAATTGGTTATTTGAAAATTGGATAGGGAAAGGGGGAAATCAAGATGAGCGGGGAGAGGCTGGGAGGGAAATGGGGACCATGTCATGAGAAAGGGTATCGATGTTTGTGAAGTTATGCACCTTCTATCTGGTGAATATAATGTAACCCTTCTATTAATCACAATAAAAATTATTTAAAAATGTACTCATTTTTTGACATATGCAACTATAACTCCTCTGTACATCTCCTTTACAATCAAAAAGAGAGGAAGTTTATTCAATTTGTTTGTTCCTCTGGTGTTTATTTTGTGGAGCTCTAAGTATGTTCTAGATATTAGTCCTTTAACTCTCTAATAGCTGGTAAAGATTTTCTCCCATGATGTAGGTTGTCACTTGATTCTGGAAATGTTTCTTTTGCTGTGCAGAGAGTATGAAATTTGATGCAATCCCATTTGTATATTCTTGTTCTTTTTTTTAAACAGTGAGAGTTCTATTCAGAAAATGGTTATAATTTTTCTGTCTTCAAGTGATTCCTTTGTTTTCCTACAGTAATGTCAATAACATAGATTTTATGTTATTTTTGTATATGGTAAGAAAAAGGGATCTAGTTTTATACTTTTGCATATAAATAACCAATTTTCCCTGAATCATTTGAAGAGGTTGTCTTTTCTGTAGTTTATGCTTTTTTGGTTCATTGTCACGCTCCCTCATCCACCCTTCCCATCCTAAATAAATTTCAATAAATTTCATTGTTCCATTTTTTCACATGGTATATAATGCATAATTAAGGTATATATTTGAAATACCTATTTTGTAAACATGTAGATGCTCTTAACTATAAGTTTTGTGCCCAATATTGCCTTTCCTTTAGTTCTTCAACGAATCACTCACCATTCAACAAAATATTCAGTCTCTATATATGTAAGTATATTCTGTGGTTTCTTTTGCCATTGAGTTTGAGTTTTATTATACTGTTGTCAGATAGAATACAGGGAATGATTTCAATTTTCTTACACTGTCTAAGACTTGTTTTGTGTTCTATTTTAAAGATAGTTCCATAGGCTGCTGAGAAGATAGGCAAAAATATTTTGTAGATGTCTGTTAGGTCCATTTGATCTATAATGTCATTTAATTTTGAGGTTTATTTTGTTGCTATTGTTTAATTTGAATTACCTCCTGATGAGAGTATGATATTAAAGTCTTCTGATAGCATTTGCTCGGGGTATTTTTGGTCCAGTAGTGCTTGTTTAATTAACTGGTAAGCACAGACATTTGACATATGTATGTTTTAATAATCACTATTTTATCTTGGTTATTTCATTAATATGAAATGATCACATTTTTCTCTTTTTATTGTTTTTTTTTTCCCTTGAAGTCTACTTAATTAGGTAAGAGTGTACCTGTTCCTGCTTCCTTTTGGTCCATTTTCTTGGATAGTCTTTTTTTCCACCCCTTTATTCTAAGTCAGTGTTTGGTTTTTATAAGTAAGATGTGCTTTTCGTAGGCAATAAATACCTGTTTAAACACAGCTTACCATTTTAAGTCTTTTGATTGGAGAATTGAGACCATTAATATTTAATATTATTGTTGAAAAGTGTGTAGCAATTCTGCCACTTGTTGTTTTTGTAGCGTTTCAGTCTTTCTAGCTCCTCATTTTCTTATCTACTTGTTTTGTGAAATTTATTCTTTTGTGTTCATCTGGTTATTTTCAGCAGTTTTGCTTTAGGAGTTATAAATTGGTTTAGGTTTTGATTATCTTGAAAGGTTTTTAACTTGTTTGTTCAATAAAAATTGTTACCTTACCTTTTGGACTAATACAGAATGGCAATTGTTTACTTTCAGTGCTCCAAATACATTCTTCCCTATCTTCTTTGCTTAAAACATTTCACTGGAGAAATCCTCTCTCATTCAGATGAGTTTTCCTTTCCATATGATCTGGTACTGCTTCTAGTATTCTTTCTTTGTTTGCAAATTAAGTATTTTATAATGTGTCTTGGGACAGTTTTTTTTTTGTTGTTGTTGTTTTGTTTTGTTTTTGTTGTGGGTCATGGGGCTTGACTTGGCCTGGGTGTTGTCTCTGAGCTCTTCAGCTCAAGGCTACTGTCTACCCTTGAGCCAAGCCCCACTTCCCATTTTCTAGAGGTTAATTGAAGATAAGAGTCTCAAGTCCTTTTGTGCCTGGGCTGGCTTTGAATCGTGATCCTCAGATCTCAGCCTCCTGAGTACCTAAGATTACAGGCATGAGCCACTGCACCCAGCTCATGTTTTGTTTTTGTTTTTGTTTTTTAATCTAGTTTGTTGGGTGTTTTAAAAGTCTCTTGTAACTAAGTGGCTGTTTTTCAATATTTGGGGAAATTTCTCCTCCTATTTTATGGAATACATTTTCTGTCTGTAAAAGTGCTTTATTGTGTATGTATGTGTGTGCATGTGCATGTCGTGTGTGTGTGTGTGCAGGAACAAACAAATGTATTTAGTTCTGCACTGGTCATAGAGCATAGAGGGATTCAGGTTCTGTGCCTGCTGATCCTTGTTCTTTTTTTCCATATATTTTTATTATAATTAATAGAAGGGTTACATTATATTCACCAGATAGAAGGTGCATTACTTCACATACATTGATACCCTTTCTCATGTCTTGGTCTCCATTTCCCTCCCCAGATCCTTGTTCTTTCAAACACAACCCAGAAGTCTGCCATTCTGAGGAAAAGGGTGAGGCTGGAGCATGTTGTGTCTGTTCTGGGTCCTTTCTAGATTCTCACAGCCAGCCCTGGCTGACAATGTGCCATTAAAACACTGGTTATTGCTTGGATTTTGATCACTCTGTCATCCTCAGGTACTAAGACTTGCTCTATGCAGCAAGGCCAGAGCCACAAACAAGGTCCTCTTGGTACTGTTTTAAGTTTTCATCTTTGCTTGTCTAAACCACTTCTCTTGGCCATATCCCTTCCAATTATGTGGCCAGCTATCCTAGAGTACCCTGGGTGGTCATTGGTCCTTGGCTTTCAAATCACCCAGGTGTGGCTAAAGTTTCAGAGTCTGCTGGGCAACAGATTGCTTGCAAACTGCTAGTATAAGCCCTAATCATGGCAGCTTCTGTAATCTGAGTTCTCTACCGATGGAAGGTAGGTATGTTTCCTAAAAATGATTCCTAGACAGTAGAATTTGTCTCACTGAGCAGGACAGGTCAGGCATACCAACCACTGAGCCTTTTGCCCTTTGCATGACCTCAGAAGTCAATCAGTTTACAACATCTTCATCTCTATGCCTGCAACCTGGCAAACATCTATTGTCAACTGTTCTTTGATGTTTAAGGTCTCAGGGTGCCTTCACGAGAATGCCTCCATGCTTCTTCATGAGGTATGGAAGTGAACTGTTTTCTTGTCTGATGCTGGCTTGTCACACTGGGAGAGTCTCTGAGCTGTCACATCCCCATACTGGGGCTTAAGATTTGTAGGAGGTATGAATGTGTCCCCTAGCTATTAGTCTGTCACAGAGATTGCCTAATGTAACTCATGAGGAATTGCTTCCCTCCCTCAGAGAGCTAAGGCTGAAAGTTGAGTCTTATTTTTCTCTATTGCCTTTCTGTTTTATCCTCTTCCTCTTTTGTGGTTCTCAGTACTCTTCTTCATTTTTGCCGTTCTGAATATACTCTCTCCTTTATTTCTTAGACCCTTCTCACTTACTAGGTCTAACATCTTACTTACTGTTTCTTCTTGCATTCAATATTTCAAATTTATTCTAGCAATGTAGGATAAGAGCACAAGGTATGTGATAAGTCCCCTTTTCCTGTTGAAGACATTCAGTATGGTAGATTCAAGCCAGAGGAGGGACCGGGAATGAAAGGACAAAGGATATTGCATGCCACTCAGAAACTTGGAAGACTCTAATTCAATTAGATTGTCAGGTTTTGGTGGACTTTCTCACTAGGATATTCCTCATTGGCATATCAAGGCTGAGCAGAAGGAAACCAGAAAGGCTTACTTGATATGCCAGTATTATTCCCATCTGATATACTACGGCAGAGAAAAGAAAAACTTGGTTGAATTTTAGAAAAAACAAAATGAAGATTCCACTGTTTGGGTGCTACTAAGCAGAAATAAACATTTATGGCATGAGTGGAATAGGAAAAAGAAATAAGTGAATAAATTAAACATAGGCAATAGATTTGGGCCCTTTTAGGAAAGTGGCCCAATTTTTAGAAATAATATTTCAATTGTAACACAAGTATTTAAAATCTATAATTACAAGTAATTGGTCTCCATCAACTTTAGCTCTTTCTAAATTCATAGCCTATTCAATGAGAGTTATTAGAATTGCAAATGATGGTAAAATAGAAATAGGTCAAAACACGATGCTTGGTGCTTAGAATTGCTGTTGTTTTTATTATACACTGCTGTGTTAGGTGGCAGTGTCCTGATTGGATGGTGGGGACTTTTAGGATCTAGTAATGATGGGCCAAGAGAGATGAATTAATAGTGTGACAATGGGGAAGAAGATGGCAACTACCAGCATAAAGGACAGTTCCCATGTTTCTGGTGGGAGGATTTGATTATTGATGTATCTCAGGTGGAGAGCAGACAAGACAGCAGACACTCGCCTAAGTGCAGTCTGTGGCTTTCCAGAAGGAGAGCAGTGCATGCCAAATCATTGTGGCGAACAGCCAGTCAAAGAGAAAGAAGGGATGGCTGTTTGAGGAGGAGCTTGGCATTGCTCTCTCCATCTCTCTCTGTTGTCTCTGTCTCTGTCTGTTCCTCTCTTTCCCAGCACATACTTGGCATCCTGACAATGCTGGGAGAATAAACAGAAGCAAGTATTGCTACTGGCTCCTATAGGAATATTACAGAAAAAGAAAAAAAAAAGAGTGTGGTCCAGGACAAAGGAAATGGTTTTATAGACTGAGGCCCCTTGATTTCAAGACCAAGAAGAGTTGTATGAACATGATATAGGATACACTGACATAGAGATATAGAGTATTTTTACTATTGTTAATAAATTTTGAACTTTTTAGTCTGTTTTATTTTACTTTTACAAAGCAAGATGACAATCATATTGTATATTTATCTGCCACTTGGGAGATTAAAAGAAAAATTGCATAGGCAAATGTATTGTCCTCTTACCATGATTAAATTCTAGAGGCAGGTCAATTTCATAAAGAAAGGAGGTTTATATAACTACTGCCGAGTGTTTTAATCTTTTGGCTTCATTTATTTATGTGTGTAGAATGGTACCTGACCCAGTATATGTTGAGATAAACACATTTATGTGTAATGGTGGTTAGTGCTAGTCTTGTAAATCTTATGTTCACAGAGGGGTGGAGAAAACAAAGAGAAGGGAAGAAAAATGAGTGTTTATGGCGTGTGCTGGTTTGAATATTTTCACATTCTTTGATTACTGTTTTCAAAACATGGAGACCAATTCCTTTCCTCTTGAGCTCAGGCAGTAAAAGACATGTATTTTTCTTTATTTTTTTCTCTTGTTCAGTCATTCTGTTTACTCACCCTAGGGTTTTCTAACTTTTGTTCTGAGGATACTTAGGAGACCTTCAGAGAGGCCCAGGGTGTAAGAAACCAAGGCCCTCTGGTCTCAGTCAATGAAGAACTGAGGCTTCTGGTGATAAACACATGATTGAATTTAGGAGTAGATCTGTCAGTCCTAAGAAACTTCAACCAGGTAACTTTAGCTCCTGCCAGCATCTTGTTGGAAGCCTCCTGCTGAGCCAGAACCACTCAACTTAAGGGTTTCTGAACTCCCAACAATAAAAAAAAAATCCCTGAAATGAACTACATGTGTTTGCTGCCCTATGCCACTAAAATTGGGGATAACTTATTAGTCATAAATTGTGACTACTAGGGTAGAGGGTAGAGGGTAGTTCATAAAACTTCTACCTGGGAGATTCAAGACATTGTGATTACCATGTGCGTTAACATTTTAGTCATTCACTCACTCATCTGCACACTCATTTACTCACTCTAATCATCTTACTTTGCACAATTCTTTTTTAGCATTGTAAATTCTCTTGCCCTTGAATTTTGGCCATTATTTACTCAGAAATACTTTCACTATTCATTTTTCTTCTGCTGCTTCTCTTTACATTGTTATTGAAGAACAATTATCTAATTTTGGCATCTCTCATAAAAACATAGCCATTCATCTAGGGATTCCTTATTGTAGATACTGGAGAGAACAGTAAAAAGACAAAACAAAATCCTTACCCTATTTGTGTATGTGATATAATGATATAATAGGTATCACCAAGATTAAAATAGGTAGTATGATAGATCAGTAAGTACTAGGTGAACGTGATTAAATCAGAGCTAAAGGCAGGTAGCAGAAGAGAGTTACTTTAGATGGGTAGGAGGCATCAGTAGGAAAGTGGCTTGTGGGTAAAGAATAGAAAGGAATAACCCTTCAATTTACCTATGTCATTGTGACTCAGTGTCATACACTGCAGTCTTTTCCAAGTTCCCTTCCTTTGGCCTCTATGTCACCCTTGCCAACTTCTGACCTTTATGAGATCAACATGGCAGCTTTGTTACCTGGTGGGACCGAGTACACAGAGTTCATTCTGCTGATATTTATTGAAAGCCCGGCAAACAGAATAATCAAACACTTCTGATCTGCAGCTTATGTTTCAGTGACCTTAAAGCATCATTTCCTGCTCCTCCCTTGACTCTTCGTGAAAACATCTCCATCTTTATCTGTTTTTTTTTTTACACTGCTATTTAAAAGAAGTCCCTTACTTTTCTCTATCCATTTGTGCTATCTGCTTCCCTCGGAAACTCAGTACCATCGATAATTCCACCTTTTTTGTAAAATCTTTGCTCTCCTGCTTTATTAGCTATTTACTACCCTATGTCTTACAAATGTAAGATAAGAACTCCCCACTCTAAAACACCTACTGTAGATTCTCATTTCAATTATGTCTGTATTCTCTCGCTTTTCATTTATTACCAAGCATCATGAAAGCTGAGAATGCATTGTCTTTACTGTAATATCACTATGATACCATTTGTGTATGTGTGTGTGTGTGTGTGTGTGTGTGTGTGTGTGTAAAATCAAAGCTGTGCATAATGGGACCAAATACACTACAATTGGGATGGTTCCAATTATAATTGGAATTGTTTACTGTGAACTGAGCCCATCTGTCATTTTCTTGAAAACATTCCCAATATAGTCCCCACTAGCATCCTATTTTAATTCAAAATAATTTTCTAACTTCAACTCACTTGAATATTGTGGAATTTATAATGGTTAGCTGGGCATGCTAGAGCATGCTGGTAACCCCAGCACTGGGGAGACTGCAGCAGAAGATTCTGTAGGTGGAAAACGACCTAGACTACCTAGAACCTGACTCAAAAAACCTTTTTATAGTTGTAGCTGTACTTTCTTAGTCTCTGTTATGGGATAGAACCATATCAACAATCCTATTTCTCTTTCTGTAGCCTCTCTCTCTCTCTCTTTCTCATTAGCTTATATAGTTACACAGAAACTCCTTTACTTTCAATGGCTGCTTTACTTTTATACCACAAGATTATATACTCTCTCTTATTTTTAAGTAATCTATAGGAACATAGCATTGTATAGATTAGTGGGGCAATGTGATGTTTTGATACATGTACACACTATTTAATGTTTAAGTCAGGCTAAACATATCTGCCTTCACCAATATTTATCATGACTTCCTGTTGGAAACACTCAAAATCTGTTCTTCCGGCTTTTTTCTTTTTTTGGCTTTGTTTGCTCATGGCTGATGCTCTGCCACTTGAGTAGTACCTCTTCCAGGCAGGCATTTTGCTGGTTAATTGGAAATGAAGTCTCTAGAACCTTTTTTCAGTTCCATCTCCCAGTTTTCATTCTCCTAAGGAGCTAGAGTACAGGTGTGACCCACCGGTACCTGGATTGAACTCCACTTTTATATTCACACTCTTCTTAAAATCTGTTTTACCAAGGCTGAGACAGGAGCATATTTGTGAGAAGAGGATTAAGACAGTGCCATAGGAATACACTGTAGGTACAGAAAAGCTAAAAACTGAACTTCAGAACTGGCAGAAACTTATGAATGTACAATTCACTTTCATGAATAGTATCTAGTAAAAAGGCAGTCTGTTTGAGTGGGGAGGTTGCTTGCAGTAAACATGTCTAGGATAAACTCAAGAAGCATTTGGATTCCTTTCCATTATAAAATTCCAATTTTAGAACCACATTTAGTGACTTGTATCCAGATGGAATTAGTGGTTTGATGTATTGCTTGCCAACTAGAGCTGGCCTTACAATAGGATAAGATAAATATTGGTTAAAGAACAAATAAATGACCAGTCTAAGTATAATATTCAACACAGAAAGCAAAGAAAAAGATGTAATTGGTGAAAGAAAGTGTCTTGGAGTTTAGGAGGGGTTGATTAAAAAAAAGAGCATAGAAATGATGCTTTTATTTATTTATTTATTTATATTTATTTTTATATTTTAATTGTTGCAGTAATGTATAGATGAGTTACAATTACATTTGTTAGGTAGTAGGTGCATTATTTCTCATACATTGGTACCCCTTCTCATGTTTTTGTCCCCATTTCTCTCCCCCCATCTTCTCCCCATCATCTTGTTTTCCCCCTTTCCTATTTCAAATAAACAAATAAACATATATACAATATACCAGATAAATAAGTCAGATACAGTAACAATGTGAGATTAACCAAAGGGCAAAAAAAGAGAAGAGGAATAACATAGTATATTAAGAACAACAATCACACAAGATAAACCTCTTGCTGCTTTTATAGCTCGTACTTAAAGATTGAATTTATTTGAAAGAAGAAATTATAGACTGTGGTTAGATAGCAAGATTTGATTTTGTTTAGCAATACTGGAGTTTGAACTCAGGACCCTGCATTTATTAGACAGGACTGTCTGAGATTCTAATCTGCAATGTCCTTGCTTTCTACTTTGTATTTTTGTTTCTCAGCTGTCTCACCTCAATACATGGAACCTATCTTTGAAGAGTTGATATAAACAAACCAACCAATTCATTGCTTTCTATATAAACCACTTTATATCTAGTCAACAAATCATAATTAGTATTGAGTTGAGGATTCTCCCCAAGAACATTCAAGAAGAAACTAAAGAACGGGTAACATGGCTAGTGTAGATTCCCTCACTTCCCGGGAACCAGTCTAGGTCATCTTTTTATGGTCTGTCACAATTAGGAAATAACTTTTTCCTGAAAAACACAAATCAATTTCACGTAGCATGTTATAATGACTTTTTGGTGACCCCCTTTCCATATTGGGGACATAGAATTAAATTGTGAATCCGGGCATGGTGGGTCATTCCTGTTATCCTAGCTACTCAGGAGGCTGAGAACTGAGGATCACAGTTCAAAGCTAGCCCTGGTACTCAAGACTGAGAGACTCTTATCTCCAATTAACCACTTGAAAACTAGAAGTGGCACTGTGGCTCACGAGGTAGGGTGGTAGCCCTGAGATGAAGAGTGCAGGAACAGTGCCCAGGCCCAGAGTTCAAGCCCCATGACTGACAAAAACAAGTGTTAAATCCTGAGTAAAAAATTTCCCTGCCAGTTGAACCTCCCTTAACAGTTGATGGAACAGCTCTGTGGAGACAGAAAGGGATGGGAAGTGAGTCTGTTCTTACAAGAAAATCAGAGTGGCATGTCTGAGAAGTGAGAAGTGGCTGTCCAGATGATGGGTGAATGGAATGGTTTGAATGGCTTGGGGTTTCATTTGTAGACTGCTTTTATATTAATGACTTATGTCTCCATCCCAGCAGATTATTAGAAGTATTTACTTTTCCCTCATTCTCAAACACAATGACCATGTCAAATAAAGGAATCTTGTGATACACAATTTGAACTGTTTGGGGGGGGCATTGTGAAATATCTTCATAGAATGTTTATTCCTGAAACATTTAATGGTTAATAAATCACCTGTACCTGAGAGGCTGTATTAAATCAGCATCTCCTTTACAGAGCTTCTGAACTTGCTTTATTTGTTTCCACTAAACACTTTTCACTGAAAGGTTAATGGTATCTCACTGCCTTTCCAGTAAAGGTCTTCTCTGTAGAGCATATCTACACCAACAATATAATTTTATGTCTCATAGCTGAGACCCATCAGACCAATAGTTGTTTTTCTTTAACTGAAACCTATTTTAAATCATAGAACATTTTCAAGATAAAATCACTTTCAAGAATATTTTGTTATAAAAGGGAATGTGTGAATTTACTTAGCATTCAGAATGTGTGGAAAGTTAACTACCTTATTTGTTTCTTTTAAATTTTTTTCATATTTTTATTGTAATTAATAGAAGGGTAGCATTATATTCACCAGATAGAAGGTGCATTACTTCACATACATTTCACATACATTGATACCCTTTCTCATGTCTTGGTCCCCATTCCCCCTGCCCCATCTTGTTTCCTCCCTTCCCTATCCAACTTCAAATAACCAAATACACATATATACAATATATCAGATAACAAGGTAAAATATTTTAACAATCTGAGATAACCAAGAGATAACAAAAGAGATGAGAGATAACATAGTACATTAAGGACAACAATCACTATTATACGGCTTTTGTTTCTATATCCTGGAGGTCCTTTCATTTGGCGTCATTCTATATGGCCTTATGTATCTCAGTTTTGTTCTATTGTAAATCTCTGCTAAGAGAGCCCAAGGTTTCTACTGATTAAGACAAATGAGGGAAACCATTGAGCCTATGTTCCTGTGAGTCTGGCTTACTTCACTTAATATGATTTTTTTCTAAGTCTTTCCATTTCCTTACAAATGGGGCAATATCGTTCTTTCTGACAGCAGCATAGAATTCCATTGTGTATAAATACCACATCTTGTTGATCCACTCATCAACTGAGGTGCATCTGGGCTGGTTCCATATCTTTGCTATGTTAAATAGTGCTGCAATGAACATCATTGTGCTAGTGGGTTTAGTATGTTCTTGTTTCTGGACCATTGGGTAAATGCCAAGTAGTAGAATTTCTGGGTCACATGAGATTTCTATGTTCAGTCTTTTGAGGAACTGCCATACTGCTTTCCACAGTGGTTGGACAAGTTTGCACTCCCACCAACAGTGTAGTAGTGATCCCTCCTGGCCACATCCCCTCCAGCATCTGTTGTTATTAAATTTCTAGATCCTGGCCATTTTAACTGGAGTGAGGTGGAATCTTAGAGTTGTTTTGATTTGCAGTTCTTTTGTGGCCAGAGATGTAGAGCATTTCTTCATGTGTCTATAGGCCATTCTTATTTATTCTTCAGAAAAGACTCTAAGTCTTTGGCCCATCTTTTAATGGGATGCTTGTTTCTTTGGAGATTAGTCTTAGAGTGATTCAATTTTTTGAGCTGTTGATATATTTTAGATATGAGGCCTTTGTATGGCTTATTTGTTTCTTAAATATAATTTTTCTCTCCCAGGACAGCTTTCTTCCTTTCAGACTGTACCTTAATTTGGAAAAAATATATCTTGCTTTGGAATCTTCTTTTTTGAAAAATTTAATTCATAAACTATTTTCTTCAGCGAAAAATTCACATGATCATGTATCTTAGAGTCGGAGATTTTCAGGTCTTGATTATCTTACATTTTACTTGCCTTAACCAAAGAAAATAATTTACTTTACAATGAAGATAATAGATTTTCTTATTATTAACTCTTGTGTCAATATCATATTAGAAATGTCTTAGAAATGCTTTGGAAAAGTGATGTTTGCCCAGTGATGTTATTTATCAGTTTCTCTGTATTTTGAAAGTTAGTAACGCTGTACTATTATCAGTTAACAAAGTCATTTTTTTTTTTTAAAACTGGAGTCTCATTCTGTGAGAAATGGTCTGGAAATGTGATCATTCTGTTGGGTTTACAAGTAAGTGTGACTATGACAAAGTCATTTTTATTCCAATTAAATATAACAGGGAGCCTTGATTTTAATCTTTAGTTTTTGTTCCCATTTTATTTAATAATGAACGGTATGAAGTTGCATGCAATGAAATGTCCTAAGTTTAGTGGAATCAGTGGTAGGTGAGCAAAACTGCATAAAAAGATAGTTCAAATTATTAAAATAACTTTAATTGGTGGAAATAGCCACAGCTAAACTCACATGTAGGAAGGTACCAGTTCCCAGGGATAAATTCACTGCAATTGGAAAGTCACTGCAGTTTTGGGTCAGTGACCTGGTATTGTCACAAAATCCTTTGAGGCAAAAAGATTTCAGTTATCATATGAGGCTGAGAATGGACATTTCCCCCCTTATTAACCCACCTTATTGTAAACCCATCCTGAGAACACCAGCTGCATGTGCTTGGATTGACAGGTGATAGTAAACTGAGAGCCTCTGTGGCCTGAAAACAATGGTTCACCCTGGCAAGGTCTAGGCCAGCAGCAGACAGCAATGACCAAAGTAACAATCTGAGCCCCAGGAGAACTCCAGATCTATGGCTAACCTATCAACTTCCAAATATATTAAAACCCTACATTCTTCATAGCTCTTGTCATACGTGTGTATGTTTGTGACTCTCTGTGTGCATGTGTGCATATAAATTGTGACTTTTATCATTTTTGTTATTATTTGTCCATAGAGAGCAAGGAAGTTGAAGATCCATCTACTATTGGACAAGCTGAAGTTTCTCAAAATATGAGTTCAGTAGGTTTTGCCTCTACTGCTCTCCTCTTAAATCATGGCATTTAGAGCAAATCTTGTTATTAAAAAAAGATCACATCTAATCAGAAGGAAGTTTTCCTGCAATAAACAGCTATACTGAAATCTTTTTCATATTTCTGTTGTGATTATGCTTGGTACTTTAAAGTAACATATCTATCTCCCTGATCTCAGTTTAGGGTATATGGAGTTTTTCCTTGCCTCTTTCCCACTGAGTGTTTAAGAACAAATTCAGCTCATTGCTACCATTGTAATAATGGTATTACATTCTTGATATAAAATGTGTCCTATATGAGGCATGAGGCATTCTAAAATTTGGGACTTTAGGATGTGTGTTTTTGTTTTTGTTGTTGTTTTTGCCAGTCCTGGGCTTGAGCTCAGGGCCTGAGCACTGTCCTTGGATTTTCTCAAGACTAGAGCTCTACCACTTGAGCCTTAGCACCACTTCCAGCTTTTCTCTATGTATGTGGTACCGAGGAATTGAACCTGGGTCTTTGTGCATGCTAGGCAAGCACTCTACCACTAGGCCAAACTCTCGGCCCAGGATGTGTTTTTAAAAAAATAACACTGTAAGGACAATTATTATTCTTAACTATTTAGAGAGCTTATTTTATCGGAGTGTCTCAGAAAACTATGCCTCACTGGAAATTTTTTAAAATTTTAAATAATTTGTCTGATTTTTAATTTTTTTATTTTAAAGGTGATGCTACAGGGGTTGTAGTTACATAAGAATGCTACTGAATACAGAATACATTTCTTGTTGAACATTGTTACCCTTTCCCTCATTTTCTCCCACTTTTACTCCCTCCCCTCCAAGTTGTAAAGTTCATTTCTAACATAGTGTCTTGTGAATGTCAACTGTTGATTTGGTTCACCTTTTGTCTTTTGTCTTGCCATTTTGTTATTCCTCTTCTTTTGACTTCATCCCATTCACACAGAAATGGAAAGACTTGGAAAAACTTTTCTTTTTTTACTGTAACTACATCTTATCCTTTTTAGGTAGATTGGGAAGTTCTGAAAAGCACCATGCCAGTCTCTTTTTCATCTTTCCTGTCCATCAAAGAAGAACACTGAGGGTATAACCTGGAAACACTTGAGTTTTATTTTCTAAAACAAAATATTCCTCAGAGGCTGGGGAAAGTTTCAGGTATTAAGATCTAGCTTGTTTGGTAGCAAATACCATTTGATGTTCTATATCAAATTTGTCTTTTCTTGGATATGCCTATTGAATATTCATTGTGTGTACCAAAACAGATTAAATATTTGCATGCAGAACTGTTTGGGTTTATAAAAAGACTATAAGTGTGTTGCTTTTTTTTTATATTACCACTATTTCCCCATCTGCTTTTCATACATTTCTGCCAAGTGGAAGAGCATGCAAAATAAATCCAAGTCAAATACAAATGTCTTGAGAATTTGTCATTTTGGGTTTCTTTCTAGCAAAATAGCAGCAGAAAGTAAGGGAAGGTATGTGTTGGGGCCTAGCCTCCATCTCTGAGGCCTGATTCTGGCTCAACTGCAATTAAAGGCTTTGTCCAGGCATTCGGTCCTTTGCATACCTCTCTTAAGGCATCTCTGTGTATGTGACTAGATTGAACCCCCCGCAGTTTCGCGGGTCTCGCAGCAGCTGAAGTCTTGCACGCTTTCCTGCACCTGTCCTGCCCAGTACCTGAAAGCCCCACCCAGACCCTTAGTGGTAGCACAGAGGCCCTCTTCCTATTGGCTAGCTTCCCAGTTCCCACCTTCTCCTACCCTAACAGTATATAACTAATTGTCTGACGCAATAAAGAGCATATGAGAGCATCAGAGATCAGCAGAGATCAGCAGAGAGATCTGATGTGCTTTCATGGTTAACACTGCTTCTGACTCAGCGTGGTTTTTTTCTTCCCCGGTGATTGGGGGAGGGCTGGGTCTTCGACACTTACCATCTCGCTCGGCTCCCCGGGGGACTACAGGCTGGCCCTGTGTGTCCCTCCCGGTTCCTGTGTTGCTGCCCTGGAGAGGAGCAACAGGTATGGAAGGTGATTATCTGGCTGCAAGTGAGGCTGGGGATGTGAGGGCGAGGATGGAAGGAAATACTCGATTCTAACACACCAAAACCTATATAACTATGCCAGGTAACGGAAAAACTAATGAGCTAAATTGTGTTCATCTTGTATCCGCCATCACATTATTTATTCATTTTAAAAGTGTATAATTTTAATCTATTACTCCTACCCTAACAAAACTAGGAAAAAGATAATTTTTTTCTCCATACATTTTTTATTGTAATTAATAGAAGGGTTACATTATATTCACCAGATAGAAGGTGCATTACTTCACAAACATTGATACCCTTTCTCATGTCTTGGTCCCCATTTTAAAAATGATACATTTTTTTTTGGTAGAGAGGTGATAGAATTCCCTAAACCTCTACTTCTACCTCTACTCTTCTACCTCTTCAGCTATACACAACACAACCATTTTTCCTTCCTCTTCTACTTTCTTTTCCTTCTTATTTTTGTGCAGGTGTTTGGGCTGGAACTCAGAGCCAAGGCACATTTGATAGAGAATAAAACCCTTCACTTTATCTTCAATCTCTTCTCTCTACCTGAGCTAGTAAAGTGCTGTGATTTAAGGCTAGACATTCTTTCATCTGATGAGATACCATCTTCATATTACAAATACCACCTTTCCCCTTTCCTTTGTTGGGATGTTTATGCATGATTTGTTTTACCCTGTTTCTTAATGTTGAGGATACAAATTTGAAACACATGACTGAAAATTTTCATACACATGGTTGTTGTTGTGAATGCCCTAGCCCATCACAGAAATGCCTTTATCTAGAGGATGATAATCCTAGGAATAAGTGTGGAAACACCGTGAAATGGGCCTTCAATCATGAGCGGCATGGACTTTTGTGCCTTTGTTAATCTCTTGTATTTTTCCTAGCTTATGGGAGCATCTTTCCCATAAGAGGGAGTCTTCTTTTTGTAATAGATTTAAGGGGAATGATAGTAGATTAAAGGTCTGAAGCTGGCAGACCCTAGTGACTTAATGTCTGTAATCCTAATTCCTCAGGAGGCTGAAATATCAGAATAATGGTTTTAGTTTAAAGTAACCCAAGCAGGAAAGTTTGTGACACTTTTATCTCCAATTAATGTCTAAAAAGCTGAAAGTGGAGCTGTGGCTCAAGTGTTAGAGCATTAGCCTTGAGCAAAAAAGCTCAGGGACAGCTCAGGGACTTGAGTTTAAGTTCCAACACACACACACACACACACACACACACACACACACACACACACACACACAGTTAAAGTACTTCCATTTTTAAAATAATTGAACTGAGTGCCAATGGTGAGCTGTAATCTTAGTTACTCAGGAGGCTGAGATCTGAGTATTTCAGTTTGAAGCCAGCGTGTGCAGGAAAGTCTGTGAGACTCTTATATTCATTTAATCACAAAAAATCTGGAATTGGAAAGGTGTCTCCCGTGGTGGAGGGAATGCTTTTTCAATGAAAGTGCAGGGACCATGCACAGGCCCCAAGACTGGCACATACAAAAAAAACTGAACTGAACCAAGCGTTCTTTAAAGGAAAGCAGTGTTACTGCATGTATTGATTATTAATTTTCATTTTAAGAGGCATATCTCATAATATTTCTCTGTGTTTCTGAGACAGTGTTCTAAATAGTCCACCCTGGCCTGGAACTTGGGATCCTTCTGCTGCAGACTCTTTCGTGCTGGGGTTACAGGTGCATGCAATAGCAGTCAGCACGTCATTTCTTTGGTGAAGTTGGAAAGCAAATCATACAGCCTTCATGATACTGGGCAAATTTTCAACTCAGCAACCTGCTCATATGTTTTCTTATCCTGCCATGTGAGCCAAAGACAAGTATACTAGAAAGTGTACCCAACTCAAATGATAGCTCTTCTGAGCATCTTAAATGTTGTCTGATCTTGCCCACATTATTCTTTCCCTGGCTATTAACTTTCCTTTATTAATAATGAAGGAAATCATTTAGTCGTTGAGTCTCTTCATTTTCCTATAGTTTTTTGAGTATATTGTATTGTGTGTGTGTGTGTATGTGTGCACGTGTGTTCATGTGTGCACATGCTAATACTGGGGCTTGAATTCAAGGCTTGGGTACTATCTATTCTTGAGCTATTTTTTCACTCCTGTATGGCATTCTACCACTTGAGCCACAGTTCTCTGTCCAGCTCTTTGGTAATTAATTGGAGATGAGTGTCTCATGGATGTTCTTTCTCAGGTTGGCTAGAAACCATAATCTTCAGATCTCAGTTTCTTTAGAAGTTTAAGATTACAGCTGTGTACCACCAACATCTAGCATCTGCCTGTGTTTGGGAGCTGGAATCAGGATTTCTGTGTCCTTTGTGATCCTGAGAAGTCACTTTTCAAACACTCTTTACTGATTGTGAGGGACCAGAAGATTGAGGTTCTCTGTGAACATTGATGTCAGTTTCTTGTATCTCTGGCTTCCTGTTTTGAAAGGCCCAGTGCCTATTCTGTATGTAGAAGAAGCTTTAAAAGCATTCGTTGAATAAGTAATGAATGAAGCGTGGCCTTTAAAAAAATTGAATTCTTCAGGAAAACTTTTAAAGTAGGTCATAGAAGTGGTATAACACTTGCATGAAGTGGAGCAAATATTACAGGGAGGCCTGACAGGTGTGGTGATAGTCAATTGCACAGGGGTACTTGAAACTAGAAACTCAAGTGAAATGGAAAGGTGTTTCTCTTCATGTTTTGGAATGCCAGGCTTAGGCCTATATTCTTTAAGAAAACCTTGACAGAGAATCTAGAGTTAGTCTCATAGATGGAGCCTGACTAGGCTTTTAATTAGGTTTTAAGGACCTGATTCCTTTAGCTAAAAGTATCCATTTGTTACATGTTGTTGGAAACAACTGATCAAATCAACTGGAGGCTGATGACTTGACACAGTTTTACCTGAAGGTGGCGCTGTTTTGATGGATGAAAATGTCTGAAATAATGGGAGGATTCCTCTACTACCTACAGCATCAAGTAAGGGTCTTGTCAGGGGAGTTGTGTGCCTTGCGCAGAGTATATTTCTCTGTAAGGCGGCTTGCCATAAAACCTGTCAATATTTTGATTCCTAAAAGAGTTGATGAGTTTAGCTGGAAGTGTCCCCCTGCGTGGGTATTTTGCTTGGAGACAGGTAGCTATGTCAAGGCTTCATCATTTTCTTTTATTTGTGAAACATTTTGATGTTATCTGTCGGCACTTAACTCAGTAGGGATGGGGATTTTCTAGTTAACTCCTGTGTGCTCTGCTTGTGAAAAATACGTTTAAGGGAGTGTAGTGAAGACACCGTGGCCTTACAGATCAAGGGGTGGGCACTCTGGTTTTGACTTTGACCTGGAAGAGATTTGTTACAGGCTATGTTAGCAGAACTTGAATTGGTTAGAAATAAGCTGTTATTTTTCTTTTATGGAAGAAAACATCTGGGAATACTCAGAATGTCGTTCTGAGTTGGAAAAGAATTTGATGGCCTAAAAATTTCCCAAGAGTCGGTAGTTATTTGACCTACTGTCAAAATTACATGGAGAGATTTTGGAGAAATGTAAGATGAAAGAAATATATAAACGTAATGCTTTAAAATAAAGCTCTTAACTATATGAAGGCATACTTTTTCATTTTCCTATCTTTATATTACTTTATTAATGAATTAACATCTGAGCACCCATCGTTTATTTTTTTTCTTACTTAGAATAAAGCAAATCTTTCTTATTTTACAAGAACAGCTTTTTATTTTATTTTTTTGCCAACAATCTCACTTATTTGGACTATTTTTTCAGGATTTATTTATTTATTTATTTATTTTTGATACCAGTACTAGGTCTAGAATTCAGAGCCTGGGTACTATCCCTTCGATTTTTTTGGCTCAAAGCTGGAGCTCTATCCCTTGAGCCACATTTCAACTTCCAGTTTGTTCTGGTTCATTGATAAGAGTTTCTTGCTTTTATCTGTTCAGGCTGGCTAAGAACTGTGGTCCTTAGAACTCAGCCTCCTAAGTAGCTAATACTATGGGTATGAGCCACTGGTGCCTGACTTACGTTTAGTGGACTTTTGAAGGATTCTTGGAGAAGGAAGAAAGGCCTTCATTGACAGAGACAGAGAAACATGTGAAAATAGACAGCTTTTCTGAAGGGGAGTGACCTTGAGAGACATGGCTTGAATGAGAGGCAAAACCTGGAGTATTAGTTCACCACAGACTTAGCTGCTTAAAGCCTCCCAAATATAGTATCCCATACTTTTTAGAGGTGATTGGATTGTTACGAGACAGAACTAATTTTGTGGAGATGAGAGATGGTGGTTACCTCATGTTGTATCTCTTCTACAAATGCTGTTGAACCTTCCGGTTTCTGCCATGCTATTATGCTCTTCTAGATGTTGGTGCTTTCCAGCCTCTATAACCATGAACCCAAATAAACTTTTCCTTTGTAAATTTTGCACTCTGGGATATTTTATTATACTATTAGAAATGGAGTAAGATAAAAATGGCTGGCTTTACAGAGCCTTTTGTAGACTTTTGTAGGTATTACTGGAGGTTGGCTCACACAGGTACTGTATTTTGAGAAACTAAGAAACTAATAATAGATAAGAGGAGTATTTTTGTGTTTTTTTTTGTATGTGTGTGTGTCATGGGGCTTTAACTCTGTGCCTAGGCACTGTCTCTGAGCTCTTCAATTCAAGGCTACTGCCTTACCCCTGGGCTTGGGCATTGTCTATGAGCTCTTCAGCTCAAGGTTACTGCCCTACCCTTGGAGCCTCAGCCCCACTTCCATTTTCTAGTGGTTAATTGGAGATAATCTCTGGTTCTTTAGTGCTCAGGCCGGCTTTGAACCACAATCCTCAGGTCTCAGCCTCACGAGTAGCTAGGATTGCAGGTGTGAGGCCCCGTGCCTAGCTGAGAACTAGTTTCTTGAGAATGGGAATGACATTTTTCTTGGGATCTTCTCTTCCTCAAATATACTGCAAACATTTATATTTGTCTCAATTAAAAATATAAACTCAACCATTTCTTTTTTGTTTGTTGTCACTGTTACTAATACATCTCACAAAGATGTATTTTTCTCCTTTGACGGTCACTAAGGTCATTCAAGGTCACTATACTTATTTGTGCTACAATCGGGTTAAGGGTATGAAATGTGTTTTGTTGCTGTGTTTTGTTTCATTCCCTTACCTTAAATTAATGGGTGAGGTTTTGAATTTTTTAATCATATGGATTTATGTCCATCCCACACAATTTTATGATCCTGTCAGTATCAGAAAGAAGCTCTGAGAGGCAATCTGGAAGTTCCCCAAGGATTACAACTCTCCCTGGGTTTTATTTCTCAGTTAATAACATCACCCCATGTCGTTTTTAACCTTTGAGTTCCAGAGTCATCTTTGCTCTCCTTACCTTTGTTCAACTGGCCACCAAGATTTGTCTTTTCTGCTCCGAAATAACTCATTATTTTCTACTTTTTACTATTTTCCCCCTGAACTCCTGAAATAACCTTTTAACAAGTCTCCCTGTGACTGGCCCATTCCCAGCTTTGGTTTATTTTGAACATTGGCACAAAGTAAGCTTTCTGAAGCACACACTTGTTCATTTCCTGTTTAACCCCCTAGTAGTCCATGTTGTCTGGAAAATAAAGCCTCAGAGTCTGACCCCCAAGGTCATGCCTGTCTTCCTCCATCGCTTCTTGCTATAGGACAACGTATTCCACCCTTTATCTTATATTTATCTAGTTAGAACAGTTATTCCTTCTTTTGTTCCCTCCATCTCTTCTTCCTTTCCATTATGCAAAGGAGTTGCTATTGAACAAAGAAGTTTATGAATACATTATCTCTTGATCAACATCAATTCTTTCCTTCTGTATTGAATTAGTGATGAGTGACTTAAATTCAAAGGTCCAGCTCCTAGCACATTTCCCTTGTGTGTCTTTTACTCTGGTTCCCTGTCGCTGTAAGTGTTCTCTCCATATTAACTTTATCTTTCATTCTAGCCTTAAACTCAGGATCTAGTCCATACTAAACAAGTGCTCTACCACTTGTGCCGTGGCCCCGCCTCTTTGGCTTTTTAGTTTTTTTTTTAGATGAGTCTCTTCTTTTCCCCATGCTTGCTTATGTCCAGGATCTTCCTGTCTTCATCCCCTGAATCTTCTAGGATTATATGCATGAACCACCGCAATACACCTAGCTATCCCTGTAAGTATTTAAGGGTTTATCTTTCCACTTCTGACTCCTCCTTCCTATTCACAGACTACTTTTCTTACAACACAACTGCTTTTTAGAAAAGATTGAAGGGATTGAGTGGTTTAAAGGAAAATCAGTCCCTTTTCTGACTATTGATCTTTGGCTTTCTTTTGTTGTTTATAAAAAAGGGGGAAAATTAAAATATAGCTGTATAAGATCAACTCATGATATCCTGAGATCTCTGCTACAAGTGTTCTTGCTTTACATAATGTTTTAGGATGGAGAATGTAAATATAATTTGAGTTTTAGGAGCAGGCATTTTTATTATTTCCTTTCCGGTGTGCTTTAAGAAGCAATTTCACAGGTATCTTTATTTTAACCTTATCTAGTTCTCTGGTTTTCTCAAGAGACTTGCTAATATCTTTCGGATATGACCTTGGTTTACAACTAAGGTTTAAGGAAAGGTAAGGCTGAAAGTAATGCTGGTTAGAGAAAAATCTGGCTTTCAGGATCATGAAAATCTAACCTGTTCCAGAATTTAAGAGGCTATGTTTCTTCAGTATTTTCCTTTTATTCTCCTTCATCATGTCTTATTCCTCCTCCTTTATCATCTCCTTTTTCTCCCTCTGGACTTCCTTTCCTTTCTTCTTTTTCTCTTTCTTTTGTCTTCTTCTTCACTTCTTTTATCATCTCTTCTCTCAAATTCTTTCCTAGTTTCTCCAACTGGGCTGTGAGAATGTCCTCAGAATGCCAAAGAATGACTTATCTTTATCATTTCCAAATTTGAGGGAACTGTTCTTACGTTTCATAAAAGGACATCATGATATGGAGAGGTATTGTCAGAAGTAGCGTATTACTTGGCTATGGTTGATATAAGAAGTATTGTGAAATAAGTGTCTTTAAGAACATAAATTTATTTCCTTGTGGTTCAAAAAGCTAGAAATCCAACGTCAACTTGTCATCAGGCTGAGTTCTTTTCACAGGCTGTGGAAATGAATCTGTTCCATACCTGTTTGCCTAGCTGATATTGGCTAGCAACTTGGAATGTCCCTTGGATTATAAATGTATCATCCCAGTCTCTGCCTTCATGTTTACTTAGTGTTTCCCCTGTGTGTTCGTGTGTACCTATCTGAATCCAGTTTCCCTTCTTATAATGATATCAGTCATATTAGATTTAGGACTCACTCCAATAAATTTGTGTTAGCATCATTCTCTCAGTAGAACTCCATTTCCAAGTGAAGTCTTATTTTGAGATACTTGGGGTTAGAGTTTTAACCTGTTGTGTCTTGGGGCCTCGTAGCAAGTCATGTTTGAAGGCGTAATCCACCAGTAGTGGAACTGGAGGAGGAGGAAAGCTTGTTGGCTGGCCTTTGCCATGGATTAGCTTTTGGCTGGCCTTGACTCTCCTGCTTCAGCCTTCCAAAATGCTAGGACCACTGGCACGTGCCACCACACCTGGTGGGTTCTGATCTTGGATGCTGTGTTTTAGGTAGTTTTAGATAGCTCGTGGGAGATTTGAGTTAGGGGCCAAATGACATTACTGTGTAAGAAATGGACAGAGGCTATTTACCAATTACTAGGTAATTATTTTAATATTTAACCACCCTAGCTGAGTACATATTGACTCTCCAGTTATTTTAGGGGTGCTAAGTACATTGCTTGTTGAAATTCCAATTTGGGGGATGATTTCTAAATTTACATTTCTAGTAACTCATCGTGCTACTTTAAAGTGAGTACTTCTAAAAGTGAAATCCATTTCCTTTTTGTTTTGAGGCCACAATGATGAAGTCTCTACTTATTTATTTGAAAATCCAGTGCCTGTCTTCATTTTTCAGGTTTGAGATTCTGTTGTAAGAATCACAATGGCTAAAAGCATGCTTGAGCATACCTTGCTTCTTTGAGTTATAATTACTGAGTCTTTGTTCTGTGCCATGCACCATTCTTTCTCCTGATTTCCCTATGAGAAAGGTTCTTTGTCTTTTTCTTTCATATATTTTTATTGTAATTAATAGAAGGGTTACATTATATTCACCAGATATAAGGTGCATTACTTCACATACGGTTCTTTGTCTTTTAAAAGATGTGAAAGGCCATAGTAGTTTCCAAACCATTCTACGATAGCTACCAAGATTTGTAGCATGCAGTTAACCAACATACCAGTAAACAGTGTAGGTGTTAACACAATAGCTTACCTATTTTTGAGTTGGCCTTCTGATGTTGGTATAATCTATGTCAGATTCATTTGGTAGCGAATGAAGAAATTAACAGAATATAGGCAGACATAAAGATCTGTTCATGGATTGGGGCCTGATTAAGGCAGATTCTACATGACCTCAGGGATTCTTCCGCCCTGGATTTTTGATAATCTCTGAAGTGTTAACACTGTTGACTCACAGTCCTCATAGTAGCTCCCAGGTAAACAGCTATCGATGGATAGCTGGAATATTTCAGTGTGAATGCATACTAATATTGTTTTGAAATTGAGATGAGATGGGATAAGGATTAGATGGGGCTTCTAAGGGTGGGATCCACATTGCATTGACAGTGTAGAACTACCTGATGGTGGCTGCCAAAGAATCCAGAAATAGAACCAAAAAATTGATTAGTTCAGGGCACCCATATTCACTGGATCTCTTTACTGAGACAGCTATTGTACTGTGTGCTGGGACGGAGCCAACCACCAGTGTTGATTAAAGATGTTGAAGGGAGACATGTAAAAGGCCCTGAAAAGAAACCCATTGCCTTGGAAGTTTGTGCTCAGGCTAGCTTGGCCTTCATGAATTCAATATTTGTGACCAGTGGATAAAACTCAAGGCAAGATATTTCTTTCCTCAGGGAGAAATGGTAGGTGGTAATCTATGGAATCTAATTTATAGATATGCTACAATTTAGGAGACTCTGCTTAAGAAATGAAAGAGGCCTGGGAAGAGGAGAATGTCCACCAGTATCCAGAGCTCATTGGTTTGACTTCAGCCAAACGGAAATTCTGGAATTAACTGTGACTGAAGCTCATTTATTATATTTCCTTTTAACGCAGCACCTGCTACCCAGTGAGCACTAGTTAAAGGATAACTAATTTAAATATTATTTCTTCTATAACTAATGGCAGGTAATAATTTCTTCAGTTTTCAAAGATATTTCAATTTTTTTATTCTTTAGTTTGCAAAACTCAGAGATCACTAGTTATAGGGGCCAGGAGTTTGGCATAGTGGTAGAGTGCTTGCCTAGCAGGCACGAAGACCCGGGTTCGATTCCTCGGTACCACATACATAGAAAAAAGCTGGAGGTGGTGCTGTGGTTCAAGTGGTAGAGCTCTAGCCTTGAGAAAATTCAAGGACAGGGCTCAGGCCCTGAGCTCAAGCCAGGACTGGCAAAAAAAAAGTAAACACACACACACACACACACACACACACACACGCATGCACACACACACATACACATAGATGCATATACACAAAGCAAAGTTGTATCTCTTATTCTACCACCCACAAAATCCTTGTGGGTAACAACATAATGAGCTAAGGATCCCAAACAGGATTATTTAAGAGGATGGAATTCCAGCCTGGAATTGCCATGGAATTAGACTTTTGTCTGTTAGCATCTCGGTGAACTACTTGTGTGAATTTTCTAATATAGTTCCCATCCTGAATTTCTCATTTACATTATTTTTCCTGATAGAGCCACAGGATCACATTATGGTTGAATGCTTGGAAACAGAGTGGGTGTCAGAACCTGGATGATAAATTTGGCTTCTTCTGCACTGCTGAGTTGATGAATGGGGACTGCTGACAAATCCATACAAATGAGAACTTTCTGGAAGATTAGCAGTGATAAAAGACAGCTGGTTTTTTGCCTGTTGTTTCTAAATTGTTCTGTTTTATTATACTCTTGCCCTACTTGTCACCTAATAATGGTAGTTTTTTTTGGGGGGGGGCTAAGGTGGGAGGAGGGTGATGGAGAGAATTCTGGTATTCTAAAGAGATATAAAGTGGGAATTTTGAGATTAGGAATTACAAGTATGCACTCGTGAGGCGGAGGCAGGAAGATTGTAAATCTGAGACCAGCCATGGTTATGTAAGTTATCATAAAATGAAAAACAAGTAGGGAAAATGGTGAATTAAATAAAATCTTCTTTCATGTGACTCCTCAAGTGAGAAGGGTCAAGATCACAAAAGAGAAACTACTATATTCTGAAGAGAAAAAGAGAGGAAGGACACTGACAATCATGAAAGAAAAACAGAGCCTCAGAGAAACAGAGAGGTGAGAGAGCAAAGTAGGAATAGCCTCTGCTTCCAACCTCAGTTCCCTAGAGGTAGAGAGGGAGGAGGCTGAAGCCACAATCAAAAGATGATTCTTATGGCTGTGGGGACAGACTGGCAGACCCAGCTTTGGAATAAGGATTACCTCCTTACATGTCTTGGTGTTACAGTGTGGCAGGCTAGCATTGGAGAAGAAACACATTTTCTTACATTCCATACCTTAGATTACTATAGCCCAATACTGTCTTGAGAGAGGTCTTTCAGAGTTGTGCAAGAGGGAAGAGCCCTGAGGTTCTGAAAATAAAGAATAATTGTGGTTCAGGGAGTCCAGGGACACCCTATCACAGTGTCTTTAGTGCTGGCCATGAGAGAGGTCAAGGGAGGAGGGAGAGACATGACCTCACTGAGAAGTGAGAACAGTATAAAGGACAAAGGTGATCTGTTCATCTTAATTGATGCACATAAAGCCTTTGATACAATTCAACATCCTTTCATGATAAAGGCCCTCAAGAAACTTGGAATAGGAGGGAATATCTCAACATGTATGAAAAACCTATAGTTTTCTGGTTTGTTTGCTTTTTCTTCTGAAATTAGGAATGAGAGAAAGCTGTCCAGTCTTTCCACAGTTACTAAAATAGGGCTTGAATTTCTGCCCATAGACAGCAATAAGTCAAGAGAAAGACGTAGAAGGGATACAGATTAGTTCTATTTACAGATGACATGATCCTATGCTTTAAAGACCCTAGAAACATCTCCAAATCACTCTTCAGAGATCTGACAGACACTTTTTGCAATACACAGTACAATGAAATCAACATGCAAAAATTAGTGGCTTTAAAATTTGGTAGCTTTTTTATTTAGTAATAATGAATAAGTTGAGGAAGAATCAGGAAAATAATTCCATTCATAATAGTTACATAAAAAGAATTAAACTTAGGATTGATTAGGATTGATGCATGGTTCAAGTTTGTGTGTGTGTGTGTGTGTGTGTGTGTGTGTGTGTGTGTGTGTATTGTGTCTTATCACCATAATGGTGCAAGTAATTACTGACAAGACTAGGCTAAAGAGTGGTCAAGTATCTATGAGTTTATTGAATATACAAAGACAAAACAATTTCATTTGCCTGCACTAATTTCTGACTGCTATAAATAGCCTCAAATCTTCTGGGATCAAGGTTTAGTTTTTGGTCACTTGCTAATTGCCTTTCAAATTGTAATTTTACAAATTATAAACAGAAGTTTATATGTCAGGGTTTATAGTCTGCTTTTACTTTCTCTCCAAGGAATAAAAATAATTTAGTTTAATAGAAAGGGTGATTTCACTTTACACTGATTTCAATTTCCTGGGATGGAGGAAACTGGAAGGACTGTTCCCTTATTATAACTTAATACTCCAGGTTCAAACCTGTGACCATATAATATTTTACATTCCCTTTGCTGCTTTGTCTTGTTACAGTTTCTGTGAAATGATTTTAAGAACTGATTGCCCCTCAGAGCATGTTTTAAATAGGAGTTCTTGAGAGCAAACTAATGTTATCTTGGAGGTACTTCTGAAGAGAGAAAGGAAAGTAAATTTACAAGTGAAGAGAAAGGAAAAGCCGGATTCATTGGTAGAGGTGGATTTTTACAGGATTCTAAATAGTAACAGTCAAATTATAGTGTCTCATTTTTCAACTACTATTTTACCCATAATTCTTGCCATTGCAAATAATGGAAAACCCAGACCAAAGTGCCTAGGGATTGGCCATATACCCAATACCCGTCCAGCCGCATTATCAGGAAGGGGTTTTCCTCATATGCATTTCTTGCTTCAGCTCCTAGTAGAAGTCCTTTGGGCTCTTACATAGTTACAAGGTGCCTGCCAGCAACGTTGAGATTGAAATTCCAGGCCCAAAGTTAGTCTTTGTGTAGTGTTCCCTTAAAGATCATATTAGTTGAGGGTTGGAAGGAAAAATGCCAACTACATACACATAATGAGTTTTGTTTGCATTTTTCAAATACCAACTAATGAATAATCATATAGTAGAAGCAACAGTTGTTCCTTCCTTTCTCTGAAGCCCCCAAAGAGCAAACATTAGCACCATTTGCCACATCAGACCACGTTTTACCATCTTCCTTTCTATTACAAGTAAAAAGAAGTCATTTGCAAATATCCAAATATTTGAAAATAAGCAGAATCTTTGAAGCTTCTCTAAAACAATATATGAAATCAATTCAAATCTGAACAAAGCTATCCGTTCTCTTCAGGGAAATGCGGTATATACTCAAAAGCCAGGAGGTGTGCCTGGAGATTTAGTAATTTCAGATCCAGACTTCTGAGATGTCCAATCACTTATCCAAACATGTCATCACTTTCATAAGAATTTAGCAGGAAGTTGTTTTTCAGTGTTAAAAATCCTAGGTAATTTTTTTTTTGTTTTAGTCTGTTGGTCACCTCAAGAAGCTGTTAGTTCAGGCTGCCATAATGAAATATTACAGATTGGTTGCAACTACTGACATTTATTTCACACAGTTTGGGAGTCTCAGAAGTCTTGATATCAGAGTGTTAGTATGGGAAGAACTGGTGAGGACTCTTTCTACCTTCTTGGTAGATTCTCTCTCTCTCTCTCTCTCTCTCTCTCTCTCTCTCTCTCTCTCTCTCTCTCTCTCTCTCTCTCTCTCTCTCTCTCCCTCTCTCCCTCTCCCTCTCCCTCTCCCTCTCCCTCTCCCCCTTTCCTATTTCTTCCTCCACCTCTCTTTGTTTCTCTATTTCTCTTCTGTGCCCATCCTGGGGCTTGGGCACTCAGGGTTTGGGCACCGTCCTTGAGTTCTTTTGATTATAGCTAACACTCTACCTCTTGAACAGCAAATGCACTTTGGGCCTTTTGGTGATGTATTGGAGATAAGAGTCTCAAAGACTTTTCTGCTCAGATGGGCTTTGAATCATAACCCTCAGATTTCAGCCTTCTGGGTAGCTAGGATTACAGGTGTGAACCACTAGTTCCCAGCTTCTTTTCTCTTTTTAAAGGCCCTAATTCTATCATGAGGATTCTTCTTTCAAGACCTAAAAATTACTTCATCATCTAAACCTAAGTACCCTCCCCCCAAAGGCTCTACCTCCTTGTACAATTTCTTTGGTGATCAGCTTCTTCAACACATACATTGTGTCAGGAAGTGGGAATGACACAAATATTCAGTGTGCAGCAAGATCCTTGAGCTCTTGCTGACCAGGAATCCATTGCCACTAGAAAACACAAACATTATCTTTAGGCTGCTCTTCAGTTTGTTTATATTTAACTCAATTTTGTTTTTTTTTTTCATAGAGTTTTTATTCCCTTCTGCTGGAAGGAAAACCCTCCTGGAACCATGCAGAGCAGATACGAGACCACAGATGAAGGTGAGAGTGGGGCAGATTTGTTTAGTCTATGGGTTCTTCTGCATTGCCATCTCCACGATTGAGTAGGGGATTCATCAAGTCATACCTGAGAGTGCTTACATCTAGATAGCTTTCCAATGAAAATGCCCAAACCTCTGGTACAGGAGAAAATTGACCTATTTTATCTGTTGCCTCTTTTTTTTTTTGCGTACTGGAACTAATGGCATCTATTGAAAATGGGATGGGGAGCCCTGTTTGAAGGTCTCTCTTAATTCCTTATAATCTGCCTGCACCATTGTCTTGATGGGTAGGAGCTGTCATCTTATTGGGCCCGTGCTCAGTGTTTGGTCAACGTGAAGAGCTTTTATTTTCACTCTGAAGCATGGCTCAAATGAACTTTCCAGCATGCGTTCCTCTCTTGTATAAGCTCTCCTTTGTTCTGTAGTCAATAGATGAGTGAAGGCCTATGGGTGCCAGTTGCCAGCATTCTTGCAGCCTCGTGTTCTTTGTTTCTCAGGAAGAGTGCCTCTGTGCCAGTGGCATGGCTTTCTTGGAGTATCTAAAATGTTATTACTTAGCCATCCTGGCAGAGCTACCACCAGCAGTAACTCTTCAAGTGGCCTTGTCTACACTGGGCAGAAGAAAGATCAGGGCAACAGATGCCAAAATATGATTTGGGCATTCCTTTCAGCTTTGGGACTGTAACAAAACTGCTGAAGCAGTTGTTTGAGCATGTCAGCTGGATGGGCAGGGCTTGTTCATCCATGCACATAAGTCAGCAGCCCTAAAACCACCACCATCTCCCAGCCGCAGAGGTCCGCAGCACAAATAGAGAGGTGTTCACTGGCAAATGACTCAGGGGGAGTTAGGAATAAAGCTTGATGAATTTAGCTCACAGAAGATGCCATGGAAAATACAAAGGAAAAGAGAGTACACTGCAGGGAGAAATTCTACAGCACGGGCATGCATACTGTGCCGAATCTGATGAGGCATCAACACAGAATGAGTTAACACAGGACAGCTGACGCGGGCAAAGCAGAAAACGGTAACTTGATCAAAAACTTCATAATAACCTTTCTTGGAGAGATATGGCTTACGTGGTCAGAGTTTTATGTCCAAGTGAGTTATTAATGTTTTTATTCTCACATCCTACTTGCTCTCTGATTTCATTTCAAACAGAACTAGGACCAAAGCTGGCGGAAATCTTATCAGTGAAGTTTTGGTTTACAAATAGGGCAGCTTCAAAGTTGGCCAAGTGAGTAGAATTTTAGGGAGAATGGAGCAGACCTGTTATCAGCTTTCTTCATAACTAATTCGCCTTTTCCTGTCTTTGGTAGTTGGCTAATCCCACTCCACGTCTCAAGTTAATCCTGAGAGTTGGAATCTAAATCAATAATCATCACTATATTCTGCTTTCCTTCCTCCTTCCCTTCTTGTAGTCTCTGTATTTTACAGATATTTACCTAGCACTTATCACATGTTGGGAACCAATGCTTAGATGCATCCCTTGCCTTCATGGAGCTTCATCTTTCCTAAGTGAAAGAGACACGATTGTACAAATTCATGTATAATTATAAGCCTTTAAGAAAATGCAAGATTCTATATGAGTATTTGACAAGGGGTCAAATGTATGTGCATGTGCACGCGTGCATGCGTGTGTGTGTGTGTGTGTGTCAGAGGAGGGATTTAGGAAATACTAAACTATGACCTGAGGTTTGAAGGGTAAACAGGAGATACTAGTTGGCTGGCAGTAGGAAGGAATATTTTGGTAAATACTTACTCCTATAAGTGTTGTGCACTGAAACAATGCATGATGTGTTTCAAGAACTGTCAAAAAGACTATGAGATAAGCCTGGTACTGGTGGCTTATGCCTAAAAGCCTAGCTATTCAAGAAGCTGAGATTTTGAGGGAAGTAAAGGTTGGAAGCCAGCCTTGGCAGAAAAGTCCTTAGGACTCCATCCCCCATTAATCAGCAAACAGCTGGGCTGGAGGCATGGCTCACATGGTAGATCATCAACTGTGAGCAACTGAGCCAAGTGATATTCTGAGTTCAAACCTGAAACTGGCAAGTAGAGAAACAAAACAAAACAAAACAAGTAGAGAAGGAAAACAGTAAGACAACTCTGGAGGAGATTGTGGGCAAGGATCAGTTCATGTCTTGATCTTTATTGTCTTTTCCCTCCACCAGAAAGAAATAAAAAAGAGAAAGGAAGGAAGGAAGAAAGAAAGAAAGAAAGGAGAGAAAGAAAGAAAGGAAAAAGACTTTGAGATGTTTTCACAAGTAGAAGAGGGAGAGTGGAGAAAGATGTGACTTGATCTAATTTATAGGTCAAAAATATTCTGTCTGAAATATGTAAAAATAGATGCTGTTGGGAGAAGGGTTGGGACAATGCCAATGACCCCATTTGTGAAGAGAGGTGAGGGTAACCTGAATCAGGGTGGTAGGAGCAGATATGGAAGATCCTAGATGGGAAAATTGGTAGGACTCAATGACGGATTGAGTTGGAGTGTGAGTTGGGATGGGAGAAACGGGGCAGGGTTAATGGAAAGGTTTGGAATGACTTCCAGATGTTTGACAAGCAGAGATAGACAGTGGTGGTATCGTTCAGTGAGGAGGGAGGAGGAACAGAATTGGAGGTGGTGGTGTAAGGTTACTGGGCATGCTGCCTTTGAGGGAACTTTCCACTATTCTTTTCCCACCAGTAAGATGTGATTTGAAATGAATTCATAGTACGCATGAGACATCTTGATTGAGCCACAGTATTCAGATAAAGTTTGAATTATCATCCAGAATCTTTAGCTTCTACTTCAATCTTAGGATTCATATTTTAGGGCCTGTTGATCAGCTGGATCTGAGCCTCAAAGCTGTCAATGACATAAGACAACATATTAGCTTTCTTTGCTCTACATGGAGACTCATTGAGATGAAGTATGGCAATGTTTGTAGTAGGAGTTGTACTTCACCTAGGAGGTAATGATTTCTCAGGAGAAGTGGCTTAGAAGTATGAAAGCATTTTATTTTTTTAGCTCACTTAGGTTGCTAATTAGAGGCATACCTGTGGGCTGTTTTTTCATCCCCTTTCTTGTCAGATGGGGATACCTTACTTTGCATAACACAGGAAAATACTATGCTAGATATAATGGAACCTGTCTATCTGCTCACCTTGAAGCTTGTCCAAGACAGACAACAGGATACCTTTCTGTTTGTCTATCTCTCTTCGAAAGTTATATTGCAAAAATGTAATTTGTTTTTTTCCATTTATCTTTAATGTTATTTTTTCAATTCCAATGTTCATTTTTCCCCATAAGTCATTATGAACATTGCTTAGATCACCTTACAGAATGGCTGGCACATAGAACCTACTCCACAACCTTTAGCAGATGGCTTATTTCTTGTAATTTACAATGGTTTCGTTGAGGGCCCTAGTTGAACAGCAGTTAAATCACTTTGAGAAACACATTGGGCCAGCTATGTGTACGAGATGCTTCACAAATGGCAGGTCTTCAACTATGAGGAGATTCTGCCTAGAATTTAGAATCCATAAGCTCAGTCTCTTACTCAGCCAACTTCTGGGCTCCAGAGATATAACCAGATTTCAAGAATTCAAGGAATACAACATGGATAGATTTGGAGAGGATTTTATTGTGTTTGGAAGATTGTTTTTGGCCATTCTTTATGGTATATAAGGACCAGGCCAGTCTTTTGCTCTAAAAAATTTCTAAGTCTTTTTTTTTTGCCAGACCTGGGGCTTGAATTCAGGGCACTGTCCTTGGGCTTTCTCAAGGCTAGTGCTCTACCACTTGAGCCACAGCACCACTTCTGGCCTTTTCTGTGTGTGTGGTACCGAGGAATTGAACCCAGGGCTTCTTGGATGCTAGGCAAGCATTCTACCATTAGGCCACAATCCCAGCTTCTCCTGAAATTTTATGTAACTACTAATATTCACTGTTGGAGTCACTTCTGGTCACTTGATACCAGCAAATTATAAAATTTCATTTTAAATAATGTTCATTTTATACATTTTAATAATTTGGAGCACATGTCTTTTCATGTATTTTCATGTCTTTTTTGCTATCAGGCCATAGGACTTTGTTATTGCAGCTTAGTTTTGGAGGTCAACAGAGAAATATGAAATAAGAAATTACAATGTTTTTACTTAAGATTAGTTTCTTTGTATTACTTTTACCATGTTCCATTAATATTAAAAGATATATTATACCAAAGGATTTGTTTTTAGGGTAATACTTGATATTCAGTCTCAAAACAAGTAGGAAATTTGCTTATAGTTTCATGATCCTCATTAGAATCGATTCAGCCAGAAGGGTTTCTGAAGTCAGAGTCTGAGCTTTATAGTGTGTGTGATTTTCAGGGGGGAACTTGCTCAATGATTCCTCAAATCTTTTCCCCCATGGCGGATTCTCACAATATACCCATATTTCAACAACATTCTGGGGAAGGCTCTACAAACAGTTGGCTGCAAAAGTTTTCTTTCTTTCTTTCTTTTTTACTGGTTTTAAACATCATTACTACTCAATGCAAATAGGATGCACATGATTGGAGTGATGTCATTCTATTAAAACTCCTCTCATCATCTTCCTCTAACAGACCTTCTGTTTCCATGATAGCTAGGCCATGGATGCTAAATAGCTCAGCAAATTGGGTTGTTGAAGCAAATCTCCCATGCATTATTCATGACATACACTTTCACAACTCATAGCTGTCTGTTACCTAATCCTGGAATCCCCGAGACACGGCCGTTGGGGAATCTGCTTCTTTTGTGAGCTGAGAAATGGTCCCAGGTACATTCATCAGGGCAGCCAGTACTTGGTACTGACTGCTGCCTTTGAAATGTAATGCATGATGGGGAAAAGGTTTAATTAATGTTCTACCATAATGTGTCTGTTTATAAAGAAATGATGTACTATAAAATTAAGCTACATATCGTGAATGTACCTTCTAATGGAGAGGCTGGCATTTTAAGTGAATCAGTAAATCATCTAAATATTAAGACTTTCTTGAACACAGGTAATAAAAGGAGACATTTGGAAATGGTAGATACTGGGACATACAATTATCCACTAAATAAAACATTTAAAAAAATTATGATCACAGTGTTAATCACATTGTAGAACAGCCTGATCAGGAAACGTGAGAAATTACGTGTGATTTTTTTTCATTTCTGATATGATTAACTTCTACATTAGAAGTCCCAAATACTTATACCAGCATATGGCTTTCCCTGGAAGACAACCTGCTTTAATTTTCTGAGGTGAAAAGAATATTGGTAGAACTTCCAGTGCTGCTTCTTCCCATGGCGTAACCCTTCCTTATTTGTAGAAAGGGACTGAGCTGTGGAGTTTGTCTTAGTTCTCTTAGGTTCCTTTCAGCTTCTAGAGAAGAATTCTCCATACTTGTGTCTTGCATGATTCTCTCACAGGATGAGGACTTTCTCACTAGCCTAGATCTTTGGCCAGTGATGTCTCAATGTAGAAGAGAATGAGCAATAAGCCTTAATGTAGTGTAGCCATGCTCTGAAGCTCTTCAGTGCTGCCTCTGTGCTCAGCTTTCCTTGGCTCATAGAGATCAGTCAAACAAATAGCACGGACACCAAGTGTGCAACTCTTCCTTTCTGGCATAATATGATTGATCATCATTCTATTCTAAGCATTCCAAACCATCATATGTATTCCCATCCTTAGTAATGAAGAGAAAACACGACAGTGGGTGCGGAGGGGAAGGAAAAATGGGAGGAGAGCTAGGGAAGGGGAGGCATGGTTCAAAAAGAATTGTACTCATTACCTGACTAATGGAACCCCTCTGTATGTCACTGCTACAACAATAATAAAATGTATTTTAAAAAGAAGAAAAGAAAGCAAAACAAAAACTTGGGCTCTCATCTTTTATGTATTATGCACTATTAAGAGTACATATATTCTATATATATTCTATAAAATGGAATAATTTGTATGTGAAGTGTTAAGCTAACAGTAGCACATTGAAAATGTGGTAGGATTCATTCATTTATATTTAATCTTTTCCTGAACTAAATATATGAAAGAGAGATTGTCTGTGGAGGATATTATAAAACAAAATTGTAAATTCCAAGATGTTGTGCTTAATGGGTTGTGGTATCAGAGTCCCAGATCTCTACCGATGAAAATTTGGCAGGTTGGGAAGGAGGACCAGGGTTTAATGAACAAAATCCAATCTAAGAGATGTAAGTGTGGTTCCTCTTAAATACAGAGAAATTAATGGCCCAGAAAAGGCACAAACAGTTTCCATAGTGGCACATAGTGATTTCCATAAAGGAGGAAGTCTTGACTAGTTGGTTGGGGTGTAAGATAGGGGATGAGCCTGGCCAGGGGAGATGATGAATTCCTTGTCTTTTCCTGTGCCGGGTCCTTTAATTTGGTTCATATTGGTGTTCAGAACCCTGGAAACAAGGTGGGGGAAGGCGGGATTTTCATCAGTTTAAAAGTCACTAGAGATTTATTTAAGTTGATAAAACAGAATGTAACCAGGCAATCTCTGTCCTCTTGAGTAATGAGGACATAGCCAGTGGTAAAATACAAAGATTCAGAGATTTTCATCCATTTTAGAAAATTTCTCTTACAAGCAGTTAATTTTCTGCTCTAAATTCCAATCAAATAATTTTTTTCCCTGCAGTCTTAGTTAAAATCACTGAGAAATATCTCTTGCTAGAAAATTTAGTTATGAACCAAAGACAGTTGCTAAGGGCGACCAGGCCAGAGACAATTAATTAATTAGCCTCGGTCATTGTGTACAGATGAAGCCACCCAGTAGACAGGAAAAGAGACGAGCAGGGAACGAGTACTTGGCTGCTCTTGGGAATGGGGCAGAAGAGCCTTAACACTACCTGATTGCTGCCCTGGTTCATTAATTTCACAGTCTTAGAGTGAGTGAGTGAGTGAGTGAGGAGAATAATGACCAGGGTGTGATCCCAAAAAGCTTATGGAGAAGCTTATGGAAAAAGCGTAGGGCCCTCAAAGGAAAATACAGTCATGTGTTGCTTAAGGATGGAGTTCATGCTGTGAGAATCAAATAGGCAATTTCATTGTTGTGATCATAGAGAATACTGTATCTAGGTGAGAGTGTAGCTCTTACTCCTTGTCCACAAGCATATGCAGCATATGATGCACTGAACAGTGCAGGTGATGATAACACAGTTGTATTTGTGTTTCTAAACATAACTACATGTAGAAAGGCCAGTAAAAGTGATATGAGAATCAGAACCAATACCTGTGGATAGGGCACTTACCATGAACCGAGTTTTCAGTTCTTCTAGTTGCTCTGGGTGAGTTAGGGAGTAAAGAAGTTTTGTGGCTGACGTCAGAGTCATGGATGAACTTCTTCTGTGACTCCCTCCAGATGACATGGACGCAACTCCTTGCTGACTTCACTCTAAGCCCAACAAGGTTCTAGACTCAGTTACTGATACCCACATTGGAATCTAGAACAAAATCACGTTTTCTTGTAGAATAAGGTTAAAAAGACAAAAGACTTAAAATAATTATAGCTACAACAATTTGCTCATAGGGACACAATGGGAAAAGATGTCAAGTGCGGTATCAGCAGACCCGGGCAAGTGAGGGTTTCTGCATAACTGAGGTTGGCTTGTTATCAACTTAAAGTAGAAGGTAACCATGATGTATTTTCTGAGGCCTCAAAGAAAAACCATCTCTTGTTAGATAGGCAATTGAAGTGTAACTGTTGGAAATGGACTGTTCTCAAAGGCTCTCTTACAGCAGAGTCTCAGTGTGGCAATGTTTTTGACGGTGAAACCTTTCAAAGAACACATGGAATTTAGAAGGTGATGAAATCTTGAAGAGGCTTAATGGAAGTGTTTCCACTCCAGCAGGAAGCCCCATAGCAAGTTTCTCTCCCCGAGCTGCCCCACAGTGGTATGATATCAGTAAGCTCACAGCTTTCTGTGAGTCTTTCCTGTTTCCTGACTTGCCACTTGATCTCTTCTGTAGGTAGTTCTGGTATTTTGATGTCATCTAGCATGAATATTGAAGGGATACATAGACGCTTCATATTCATTGAGGCATTATTCACAATAGGATGTGATCGTAACCTATCAATGGAAGAAGGTTTTTACTGAGTCTGCAGATGCACTTGACTAATACAGATATTTCAACATGTTTTTGCAATACATGGGAATGGAGTATCTTTAATTGGTGTCTTCTTCAATTTCTTTGACCAGTAATTGTGAATCTATAGGGTTTTTTATTTTAATTCTTATGTTTTATTTTTGCAGTATTGTCAGTTAAATCATGTTCTTAATTTCTTGGGTAGTTCAATGTTGATGTGGAGATATATTGCTGGTTTTTGCATATTTATTTTTCCATCCTGAAACCTCTTTGAGTTCTTTTGCAAGTTTTAACATTTTGGTACCATTCTTGTGCTCAGGAATTTGTTTATATGAAATTATCTCATCTATAAACAGCGTCAAGTTTATTTTTTCCTTTCTAATTTAGGTATTGTTTACTTCCTGCCTACTTGTTCAAAGACTTCTAGTTCTGTGTTGAATAGCATGGAAATTCTTGTCATCTATGAGCTGGTCCTGAACTTAAAAGAAACTATTTGCTTATTGTAAGGAAAAAAATTGTTACCTGCATTCTCATACATGACTGCTATCATGTTGACATTATTTTCTGAGATTTACTTGTTTTAGGTGATGAAAGATGTTGAAGTTTTGTCAAATGTTTTTATGACTCTATTGAGGTGATCATATGACTTTCATGCCTTCAATGTGCTGTATCACAGTATCAGTTTGAGCATGTTGAACTATGTGTATTTCAGGAGTAAATTTCACTTGGTTATGGATAATAATCCTCTTAATTTGGTGTTGAATTAGATTTGATAGTATTCTGTGGTAAGTGTTTGCATCGACATTCATTAGTAATAACAACACCTGCACTTTCTTTTCTTATACCTTCCTTGTTTGCTTTGGTGTTAGGACAATGCTGATCTAAAAGAATTTGGAAGTATTATCTACTGTCCCATTTTCTGGAAGCGATTGAGAAGGACTGATGTTAATTCTATAAATATTTTGTCAGATATAGTAGTGATGCCATTTCTGAGTTTTTCTTTGTTGGGAGGTTTTTGATTATTGATTTAATATCCTTACTCAGTATTGTTCTTTTTCATATTTTCTATTTCTTCATGATTCAGTCTTGGCAGACTGTATTTATTTTGTTGTTGGGGGTGGTATCATCCATTTTTCAAGGTTATCCAATTTGGTCTTTTATGATTCTTTGTGCTTTAATGGTATTAGCTGTAAAACTTTTTATTTGTGTATTTGTTTTTCCCATAATTCAGCTAAATTGATCTTTTATATTGTTTTTCAAGGTTCCATGTCATAATAATTACTGCTAAAAATCAAAGCAATGCATTGAAATGCAAGCCAAAATGAATACAACTTAAAATAGAGGAGAAATTTATACCCAGATTTTAGTTTCCCTTTTTGCTTGTGTGACTCATATTCAATTAAAACCACATCATATTTTAAAAAAAAAAACATGTAACTTGCCAGGAGCTGGTGGTTCACGCCTATAACCCCAGCTATTTAGAAGGCTAAGATCTGAGGAGGCTGACTTTGAATCATAATTCTTAGGTCTCTGCTTTCTGGTGTTTTCTGAAATATTATTGACTTACTTGAAAATAACAGTAATAGTGGGCTGGGAGTTGGCCTAGTGGTACAGTGCTTGCCTAGCATGCACAAAGACCCGGATTCAATTCCTCAGTACCACATACATAAAAAAGCCAGAAGTGGTGTTGTGGTTCAAGCGGCAGAGTGCTAGCTTTGAGGGAAAAGCCCAAAGATAGTGTTCAGACCCTGAGTTCAAGGCCCAGAACTGGCAAGAAAAAAAACCCAGAAAAATAAAAATAACAATAATAGATTAGGTGTGTACATAAAGACACTGATTAGAAAACACTTTATTCAAGGATTAGAAAAAATAATACTGTTAAAATGTTTAATCTACCTGAACATTTGATGCAATCTCTATCAAAATTACAATTTTTAAAATTTTATTGTCAAGGTGTTGTACAGAGTGTTTACAATTACATATGTAAAGTAGTGAGTACATTTCTACATTTCTTCTTGAGCATTGATACCACTTCCCATGGTTCTTTTTTTTTTTTTTCATTTTCCCTCTCCTACCCCTCCCAAGTTGTCAGGTTCATTTCTAACATACAGTCTTGTGAGTTTCAATGTTGTTTTGGTTCTCCTTTTATGATTTGTCTCCTCATCTTGTTTTTTCATTTCCCTTCCCTAATTCAAATAAACTAATAAACCTATGTACACTATACCAGGTACCAAAGTCAGATACAGTAACAATAAGTAATTAAACCACAAGGGGGAAAAAAGAGGAAAGAAATAACTTCAAATAGTACATTAAAAACAACAACAAATGTGGGGAGGGGTGTGGAAAGGAGAGCTATGTAAAGAGATGACATTGATCAAGATATATTGTATTCCTAAACTTCTTTATTAAATGGCAAGTCCTTTGTACAACTACTTAAAGATAATAAAATGTTAGTTTTTTAAAACCCATTCCCCTTCTAAACAACAACAACAACAACAAACATAAATCTCTTTTTTCTATATCTTGGAGTTCATTATTTTTTTCGGAAAAGCAATTCTAAATTTTGTGGGATATCATAAAAGAGCCTAAACAGACAAAAGTAATCTTAAGAAAGAACAAAGTGGAAGGCACAGACAGTTCTTTGTTTCAAATTTTATTACAAGCTGGGATGTAGCTTAATGGTAGTATGCTTGCCTAGCATGTGCAAGGCTCTGGGCTAAGTCCCCGGCACCACAAAACAAAACAAGACAAAACAATGTGAATCATGTTGCAAAATAGTAGTAATCACCTCCAAATGAGCTTGAGTATAACAGGACTCTCAATAGACTTTTTTATGTGCTATTTATAATCTTCAACACTTCAGCATATATTTGCTAATCTTGGGGCTGGACACTGTCCCTGAGCTTCTTTTGCTCAAGGAAAACACTCTACCACTTAAGGCATAGCATCACTTCTGCCCTTTTCTGTGTATGTGATGCCCAGGAATTGAACACATGGCTTCATGCATGCTAGGCAAGCACTCTACCACTAGACCATACTCCTAGCCCAGAAACATCATATTCAAGTTGTAGAGGATAATGCCAGAAGAGTTGTAAAAATAAATAAATAAAATTTTAAAAGGCACATTTAATCAAGAAGTGATTTTTGTGATAGTTATTTTTCTGATATATTTCTACATATTCATATATCTAGAATTAAAATGAACAAAATGGTAAAATGATTAGAAATAATTTTGAATAAAAGCACACCTTTAAAAATATGGACATAACTGGCACTGGTAACTCACGCTTATAATCCTAGGTATTCAGGAGGCTGAGATCTGAGGATTGCAGTTGGAAGTCAGGTCAGGCAGGAAAGTCTGTGAGATTTTAATCTACAATAAACTACTCAGAAAAAGCCAGAAGTGATGCTGTGGCTCAGTTTGGTAGAGTACTGGTCTTGGGCACAAAGACTCAGGGATAGCACCCAGACCTAGAATTCAAGCCCAGGACTGGCAAAAATAATAAATAAATAAATAAATAAATAAATAAATAAAGGAGATTTTTTTTTTTGTCTCATCTTGTGAGACTTTTTTCTCTGTGTAATTTCTTTCAAAGAGCACATGGATTAAGGAATTTAGCAACACACTCATTCACAAAATTCCCACCTCACAGTAAATACATCCAATAAACAATTCAGGGATTCCTGTAGGGCAGGGTAAAGGACTCACAGGTATCTTGTGAATTGGTAACAGGATGCTGCAGCTCAAAGCAATGATTCTGAAATCAACTTATCTGCATCTCATCTGATATTCTGCTCTTGGCAGCTTTAGCTGTGCTCAAATAGTGACTGACCCCTAGAAGCTGACAAAGGAACATTTCAGCCAGGGGAAACTAATTTATTCTGACTGCTTGTCAAGAATCAGCCTAACTAGCCTCATCGCTTTTGCCCTAAAAGGTGTAAGAGTTTAACCTTTGCTTCTACAGCATCTGCATTAAATAACAAAATGGCAAAGTACTTCCTCTCAGGAGGAATATGCATTAGCCTAGCACCGTTAATGGCTATGGGTACTTCAAGGCAGTGATCTTTTAAGATCAGGGGCCAGATGGTCAGATATATTGACCTTCATTTCTCTCCTATTAGCAAAAATACAAAGAAGTTTTTCTTTTAATTTAAAATAATGTGTCAGGGAAATGAATGAAGTGTCTAAACTTTATATGTGATGCAGAGCTCCACTGCAACTTGAAGGGATGTGGGATGAGACATCTGCCAGTTGTACTTCTCATTAACTTTCTTCACAACAGATTTATTATATATTTGATGTGTGTGTGTATGGGGGGGGGGTTATGGGAAGTTCCCTCATCATATTAGAACAATTCCTTTTGGGGGGGGGGTCTTGGGGCTTGAACTCGCCCTGGGTGTTGTCCCTGAGCTCTTCAGCTCAAGGTTACCAACCTACCCTTGAGCCAAAACCCACTTCCTGTTTTTTAGAGGTTCATTGGAGTTAAGAGTCTCAGTCCTTTTGTGTCTGGGCTGGCTTTGAACCTTGATCCTCAGATCTCAGCTTCCTGGGTAACTAGGATTACAGGCATGAGCCACCATGCTCTCTCTCTCTCTTTCTCTCTCTCTCTCTCTGTCTCTGTCTGTCTGTCTCTGTCTCTCTCTCTCCCTCTCCCTCTTTTGAAGCTCAGTGTAATTGTGATTCATATACTGTCAAATTCAGCCATATAAGGGGCTGGTTTCTGTTAGTGTGAGGTTTTGAGATGGGGCATGGAAGATCTAACAGGAGCCAGAGTGATAGATTACATCCCAGTGGATTCGGCTGTCCAGCAGCTTCTCAGGTGTTTTTTTTTTTTTTGGCATGCAATCTAGAAATTATTACTGTTCAGTTGCTCTGCCACCAGCAGCTTCTCGATACTCTAACTTCATCTGTCCCAGACTGCTAGATTTATCCAACACTCCAAAATATCCCCAGCCTGAGGGTCTTCCAACCTGCTGTTCTCTCTCCTTGGGATGTTTTCCTCCCTGACCTCTCAGGATCCTCCAGCTACCCTGCTCTAGCATTGCCTTGAATACTCTCTCTCAGCCTCTCAGCCTCTTTGTTCCATGGTACCCTGATAGATGCTCTGAATGGCTGTTATCAAGGCAGGTTAGGGTAAGTGAGGCCTGGTGAAGGCAACTCAGAAGCACTGTCTTCTACCTTGATGAACCTCATCCCCAGAATTATTATCTGTTTGGCCAAATGCATTTCTTCCTGATAGATACATTCCTTACCTTAAGAATTAATTACAAATATGTGGTGGCAGGATGTGTTTCTTCCTGACAGAACCCCCCCTCCTTCCCCAATTAAAAGGTGGATCCAAAATATAAATAAGCAGAATGGTAAATAAGAGCCAGGAACTTAGACGTCTGACAACTGCAAAGAGTAATGAAGGACAACACAGCACCCATCTACATAATTTTAATTCAGACCCCTTGGACTTTCTCATATAAATTCCCCAAGTATCAAAGAGTTCTGTTTTCCTCATTTTGAGAACATCCACATTCTGCTAGAGTGTGCCTCTGCCTCTCTGTTCCCTTCTGTTTTTTTCCCGTTTCTTGGCTTGCCTGTTTGCTTACTTAATAAAGCTCTGCCAAGCATTCTTACCTTTATAACTTGTCCAGAAATGCTTATTCTGTGACCAAAATCAAGGGCCCTAAGTGTCACCTGGATCAGGTGACATGGTCACTATCTTCAGTGCTCCAAGATAAGGATCTTGGTTTAGGCAGTTTTCATGCAGATAGATCATCCTAGGACCTGCACGATGTGGAGTATGAAGTAAGGCTGAGAAGCAGTGGAAGTCAACGCAGGGTAAACAGTGCACAAATTTGGAGTTCATTGTCCGTAGGGGACTCTGTAGTATGATATGCAAGATATTGCCTCTATTGTATCACACCTGAGAGGGAGGCACATAGAGTATTTACTTACAAACTGAATCCATCATTTGTACAGAACTATTGGTAGGGTTGTCAAATCCCCAGCATGTCAGGACTGTCTTCCATGCAGGCTAGGCATGCTGGAAAAACTCTCAGAAGACCTCGGTACTACACGAGGAAGCTCTTGGACTGGCATGCATGACAGTGGGCTTACAGAGGGCACACGAGCGTAGCAGAGACATTGTCTCCTGCCTTATTAATTATTTATGTGCATTCAAGTTTATTGACTCCTCCTGTCCCCTAGAATATTAGCTCCATCCAGAAGTGATGTTGGTTGATTTCATATTCTTCTGGCACCATGCCTTGGAAGGAATAAGCACTCCGGAATGGAATAAGCACTCAGTAATCATTAGTTGAGTGTATGAAGAGATGGGCAATTTATTAGAAAACATACAGCCTCTTTCATTTGCTATAAGGTAAGTAACACTCAGGTGACAAGTCCACAAAGAAGAGATGTTTAGAGATGCAAAATTGGCCAATGAAACTGAAGCTGTCTGTGTGGGGAGGGAAAGGTTCACAAAGCAAATAAGGAGTCAGGATTTACATGATGTACTGGGAAGTTTATCAGAGTCTGGTCTAGATTGAGATGTAGTGTTCTTTTTGTAAAGTGGTCAAATCTTTCACCCTCCCTGGTTTGCTGTTCCTTCGGCTGCTTCACCTGTTTCACAGAGAAGTTAAGATAATAAAAGGAGATAATAGATATGAAAGTACTTCTAAAAAGAAGTACTCTTATGGCGAAAGCTACTATTTAATTGTTGAAAATACATTATGTTCAGGTTAAAATTGTTCAGAAGTGCTTAGTTCCTTTGAGACGTGATTGCTTCTGGCACTAGCCATTTTGATGGACAGTTATTGCCTCCCAGCTGAAGCGAGTAGAATAATCAATTCCCATGGAGTGTCTGATGACCTGTGGCTGGAAAGAGAGACTCTGGGGTGATCGGGTGACTCTTATCTCATAGAAAGCTGGCAGCCTAGGAACAAGGGGACCCATGAGAGATGAACTCAAGTGACAACAAGGAAGCTATATCTTTGCCTAATCTGAAAATCCATTTGGATCACGTGAATAAGCCAGGAAAGTAGGGAAAGCAGAGCCCCAGAGGTAAAACAGCCCCTTGTGATGTGGTGTAGCACCATGTAGAGAGGAAACTTTTTATTCTTTCTTTTGGCAGAAGACTTCCAGTATTCTAGTTTCTCATTTGAATGGCTTCCACTTTAAAGGCCTAGTACTTAACAGGGCCACAGCTGGAGCCCTGGCCCAGGCCTTGACCTCTTTGGTTCCACCTTTGCCTTATGGGCATGGCAGTCGGAACATTATGCCTTCTTTCCCCCCTGTTCCCCACAACAGCCCAGAAGTCCAGGCTCCCTCCTCTTCTGTGAACAACCACATTCTGCCATCCTTAGCATGGCACACTGAATTTTCACACTGAAAGAATTCAGACTGGCTAGAGAGAATGGCCAGAAGAAGAAGGGGGTTCTCTGCATATCCCTATGATGGAATCTCTGGAAAAATGGCAGAATCAGCAAATGGTAAATGCTTGCATTCTAGAAAGAAGCTTACTAAACCGCTTTGTTATTTAGCAATTCCTTTGCATAACTATTTAAAAATAATAATAATAATAATTATAAAAAATGAAGCTCCCATGGAAGGGAAGTGAACTTAGTGATTGTTGCTTGAATCTCAAATGCTATATACAAGTGTCCTATGCCTTTCTATAATGAACAGAAACATCTGCTATATAGCAGTGCTCATTTTCCTTATAGTAAAATAGTTAGATGCAACTATAACATTTTAGTTGATACTTTTTAGTGAATGTTACTGCTCAGAGCACTGAAGACATGATACGATGTGTGTACTGGTCTGTTTTTGTAGGGATTTACTTGAAATACTTTCATCTATGAGGTTTAATTCTATTATCTAAGTATATTAGCTTTTTTGATCTTATATCTTATTCCTTTTGAATTGTGATGATGGATAGAAGTTACTCCCATGGTGTTTTATACTATCGTCAAAGTTTTAAGAGACGTATATTCATTTGTATTTACATTTGCAAAGTTTTATACTTAATGCTTTGATGATGAAATTGTAGTTCTAATCATGGTATTTAGCAATTTGGACAATCCCTAGTTATTTGAAAGAATGCCAAGGATTTAAAGTTCTCTAATAGAATGTATTCTAATTTCTTTTTTTTATTATTTTAACATGCATGGGTAGAAAAGTCAACAAGTCACCAGTAGCCCTTTTGCTTTGATTGATGAATAGTGTGGATCTCTTGTCAGGTTGCTTCCAGCTACTCATGCCAGTTCAATAGTTAGTGTAATCTGGCCTTCTACAAAGTTGCAATGGCTGAATTTTACTATGAATGCTATTGTGTGTTTTTAGAATGTTCAAAGTCAATGACTAAGTAGTTCATTTATAACCAACTGGTAGAATCAAACTTGGTTCAATTGCATTCCGTTCAGTTCCATCATTCTCTGTTTCGACTTACTCAAAGGATATAATTGGACGTAAGAAGTTCAAGGTTTTTCAACAAGAAGCAACTTTGAAACATTTGCCCATGGTGCTAAATCACAAAAGATTCTGGACTACATGACTGTGACAGAAGAATGACAATGGATGAAGTGGATGGGGAGAAGACTCACTACACTTATCTGATTTCACTTTCAACAATAATATGCCCACCAAGAATTGTGTTATGGCAAGGACATACTAAATCCACTAGCACAATGATGTTCATTGCAGCACTATTTAACATAGCAAAGATATGGAACCAACCCAGATGCCACTCAGTTGATGAGTGGATCAACAAGATGTGGTATTTATACACAATGGAATTCTATGCTCTTGTCAGAAAGAATATCGCCCCATTTGTAAGGAAATGGAAAGACTTAGAAAAAATCATATTAAGTGAAGTAAGCCAGACTCAAAGGAACACAGGCTCAATGGTTTCCCTCATTTGTCATAATCAGTAGAAATCTTGGGCTCTCCTAGCAGAGATTTACAATAGAACAAAGCCTAGATACATAAGGCCATATAGGATGATGCTAAATGAAAGAACCTCAAGGAAATAGAAACAAAAGCCATATAATGAGTGACTGTTGTCCTTAATGTACTATGTTATCTCCCATCTCTTTTGCTGTCCCTTGGTTATCTCATATTGTTACAATATTTCACCTTATTATTTGATATGTTGTATATATGCTTATTTGGTTATTTGAAATCAGATAGGGAAGGAGGGAAAATAAGATGAGGGGTGGGGGTTAAAGGAGGGAAATGGGAAGTAAGACATGAGAAAGGGTATCAATGTTTGTGAAGTAATGCACCTTCTATCTGGTGAATATAATGTAACCCTTCTATTAACTACAATGAAAAATATATGGATGAAAAAAAGAATTGTGTTATGGGGCTGGGAGTTTGGCCTAGTGGTAGAGTGCTTGCCTAGCATGCACAGAGGCCTGGGTTCAATTCCTTGGTATCACATACATAGAAAAAAGCTGGAAGTGGTGTTGTGGCTCAAGTGGTAGAGTTCTAGCCTTGAGAAAAGTCCAAGGACAATACTCAGGCTCTGAGTTCAAGCCCTATAATTGGCAAAACAAAAAGAATTGTGTTATAGTGGTAAAACTGGATGTATCCAATGGGCATTATCCTAGAGAAAGTGAAGTATTCAGATGGAAACCTTAGGAGACATTCAACAGCAAACCTTAGGAGACATTACTGTCCCTGTCACAGTCAGATTCCACATATGTCATACATATTAGCTACCCCAAGTCTTTGAATGAATGACTCACCAAAGTATACTTGTAGTGGGGCTTGAACGCAGGGCCCTACACTCTCCCTTGGCTTTGGCTTTTTAAATTATGGCCGGTGCTCTACTACTTGAGTCATGTCTCTGGTCCAGTTACTCACCTCTGAAAGCAGTGTTTGACATGATGCTGGGCCTAAGATAGATGTGTAGGGACTACTTACTGATGTAGAGACACATTCTGTCCTGCACACTGGAAAAGGTATACTGCAGATTGGGGATGGCTTCCTAGAGCATTGGTGCCTGTGTGGAATTGTGTCAGATGTAGTTTTTTTGCCAGTTCTTCTGTTTCTCTCCTCTCCATCCATTCCATTCATTATCATTCTCCTGTTACAGCCCTCTAATCCAGACTCTGCTGTGATTTATCACTATGAGCAAATGTTTCTAAGTCGCTTTTTGTTGAAAAACCTTGAACTTCCCTCCAGAATTGATTTTAAATTTATATGAAACTCACTAGTAGAAGATCACTTTAATTCTGGATTTTACACAGTGTCTAAAGTAGTGTGAGTACTAAAAACAGACACTGACTAAAAATAGACTTAGTTTTCCTAAAAAGGTTTAACCCATTTGCTGGAGCAGGTTTAAACTTCTGCTCAAAGGTTATGAAAGTTGGCTCACTCACGAAAGCAAATTTATTTAAATGCGATTTCACATTCTTTTCATAATAGTAACGTTTTATCTTTTTTACAATGATTTATAGGCACTGAAGCAGAACAGGAGAGTCGGGGAAAGAAAGCAATTAACCAATCATGGAAAAAGTACCAGTAGTGAAGGGTGGTGGGGGGGACCCTTTGAAAGTAAAGGAAGAGAGAATAATTGATGGTTCCATTTTAGCTTAATGTTATTTCTGGATCTCTTTTATAATGTGTTATTTACTGCATAGTTTAGAGTTGACAGAAAATAAACAGCATTTGCAATAGAATGCCTTTAGCTCTGCCTTGCACTTGCTCATCCTACTTGCCTGTCAAGTTAGAACTTCAGCCAACATCTGTCAAAGTCTCCTGTGATGGTGTCTGTTTTTAATAAGCCTGGCACTATAATTACCTTATTGCAAAGTTAAAGCCAAATGACACTTATGATGAAGGTTTCATGGCTAAACAGTAAAGTCAGTGAAGCATATGCATACCAACTGTCAGACAAGAAATAGCGGTTCCAGGATTTGTTTCTTTATTGCTTGATGAGGGTCACTTCGTTTGTACTTGGAAACTTCACCATAGTTACAGCAACTAGAAGAGAAGGATGTAGCCCAGGGGATGGCTTAGGAAGATATTATTAATGAATTTGTGAAAAGGCTAGTTAGTGAGTATCTTTGTAACATCTGTGTTAAAGCATTTGCCAACCTAAGAACTCCTAATAGGCCTAAGAATGAATATACTGTCTACATTTTATAGATGAGGAGACTGACACTCTTGAGTGTGTTTAAACTGTGTATTTGATTGAGTCCATCCAAGCTTCGAAGTGGCAAAATCATCATGTAGCTAGTCTAGATTATTTAAATTGGATGCAGTTCTTTTCTGAGTTATAGCTTCCATAAGGTATAGTATTTGGTTGATCTCCATCCAGATTGTGACCCAGAAGGAAACGGAGGGCAGTTTAGACATGTTCTCAAGTTGAAATAATTGAAAGAGAGGCAGAGAGTTGCCATGATACTCAGCTGAGTGATTGTCCTCTGTATTTCATGGCAAACACCCATCTCTGTCTGACATTGCTTCAAGTCTTAAGTTTTTGTGACAAACCTATCAGTCATGAATTGATAGGTCAGTAAACGTCACCTCATATATCACGACATTTTTTGCTAAAGAATCTATTGAACTAAATCAGAGTTCTGCTCTCTGCATGTGTAGATGATAGTGACAAAATGGCTTTGTGTTTGAAAGGTTAAGAGTGTCCTGTTCATTTAATGGATGATATAAAATGAAGCATCTGATAATTTGGCTCATTTGATAATTTGGCTGCTAAATCTGAAATATCCTTTTCTTGATGTACTGTCCAAAGGCAGAAATAGGAAGTTTCTTTTCTATTCATCCTGGGGTATTTCTGAAAGATGTTAAGAATACTAGATTCTTTTCCCAGCTAATCTGAGGATTCACATATCAGACTTAAAGATTGCTCTTCTGGAACATTTGGGGAGAGCAGTGCTTTGCTTCCCAAGTAGTGCATTAGTTTGGTGATATTTGTTGACCAATAAAGCACTTTGATTTTCAAGCCTTCACCCTACCAGTTTTTTTTAAATTTTCTTTTTTTTCTTTGCCAGTCCTGGACCTTGAACTCAGGGCCTGAGCACTGTCTTCGGGCTTTCTCAAGACTAGTGCTCTACTACTTGAGCCATAACACCACTTCTAGATTTTTCTGTGTATGTGGTACTGAGAAATTGAACCCAGAGTTTTATGCATGCTAGGGAAACACTACTACTAGGCCATGCTCCCACCCAGGAGTAGGTTCACTGACCCCCCCGCCCCTTCCCCACCCTCAGTTATGGGTCTTGAACTCTGAGCCTGGGCGCTCTCCCTGAGCTCTTCAGCTCAAGGCTACCACCGTACCCCTTGAACCACAGTACCACTTCCGCTTTTCTGGTGGTTAATTGGAGATGAGAGTCTCACAGTCTTTAGTGCCTGGGTTGGCTTTGAACCACGATCCTCAGATCTCAGCCTTCTGAGTAGCTAGGATTATAGGCATGAGCCAACACGCTCAGCTAGGAGTCAGTTTTTAAAATAATGAATGGATGACAGTAAAAAAAAAATAACCTTTAATGTTTGACTCATAGTCATTGGAGTGCAAAGTCAGCATGAAAGTAGTTACATTTCAGGTGACAGGAATTAATATCCTGTCATGACTAGACTACAATGGCAATGATGGGAACTTGAAGGTCAAATATTGGCTTTTGGATCACACTGATAACACAGCACGTGAAGGGCAATTAGGAAGCTGAAGTGAGCCTCTGGAAAGTTGTAGCCTGTCTTCATTACGTATAATACTTACTACCCTCTCTCAAGCTCTTCAATGAAACTGAAAGCAAAGGCTCTTTGCCAAATTTATTCTATGAAGCCAGCATAACCCTCATCCCCAACCCAGACAGGGACTCATCAAAGAAAAAGAACTATAGACCTATTTCTTTGATGAATATTGATGCAAAACTTCTCAATAAAATACTGGCCAACTGTCTTCAGCAATCATCATATTTATTATACACTACCTGAGGTTTTATGTGCATTCCAGTGAGAACACTAGTGTCACGAGTCTTTTAGACTGGGTAGATGTTTATGTTTCCTAAATTCCTCCACTAACACATGAACCTTTTATGATTTGAACCTTTCTCACATCTCAACCGATAATACGATGAATAAGGGTTATTATCTACATAATAAATCTAACAAGATGATAAAATATAGTAGTACAGATAGAGGAGAAATATTGTTAAAATCAGGGCAATGCACCAGGTATGGAGTGTTGGAGACATATTTACCTAGTTTGATTCTGAAAAGCACATGGTCTTAAAAAAATCTAAGTTTTGTGGGTCATTTCTAACACTCACATGGGGCAGTCATTAGTCAGTCATTAGTAAAATGACATTTATACAGGAGTTTTGTGTGGAACAACCCATTAGCAGGAGAGGGAAAAGCCTGTGAGTCTGGATCGCTTGTGAGAGGCCTCTTGGGAGAGTTAAAGGCCACAGAATGCAGCATGGCAGAGCAAACTGAATCCTCTTGATCTGCATGAGGAGTAAGAAGAAGGAATTCATGAGCAAAACAGTAGGACTGAGCTAGCATGCTCCCACAATGCTCAGAGTTCAGTGTGAAGCTGTAAAAAGTACTAGGACTATAATTGCTGTGTCTATTCAGGTATATATCAATGTTAAATTGATTTGCCTAACTTTAAGACTGAAGTATAAGACTTCTTTGTAGCCAGGAATGGTGACTCACAGCTTAATCTTAGCTACTCAGGAGGCTGAGATCTGAGGATCAAGGTTCAAAGCCTGCCAGGGCACAAAAGGACCTGAGACTCTTATCTCCAATTAACCTCTAGCAAACAGGAAGCAGGGCTTAGCTTAAGAGTAGGGTAGTAGCCTTGAGCTGAAGAGCTCTGGGACAGTGCCCAGGCTGAATTCTAGCCCCATGACCCACAACAAAAAAAGGACTTCTTTGTATAGATTTTTCTAAAAAATACAATTATGGAGGTCATGTATTAATCCCACACTAGTGTAAATACCTTAAATTTATAGTCACCATTTTCAGTATTATATTGAAGTATGTTTCATAGTGCAGTCTTAGACATAGCTACATAACAATTGTCTGGGTGTATTTAAGACACACATTTCTTGAAATACATTTTTACTTGGAAAACACTTAATTAGACAAGATATTGTGGCCTGAATTCTCTTAAGTTTTTCTTACCCTCTTACCTTTAAGTTTTTTTGACGAATACAATCAGACATGAATTAATATATAAGTAAACACCACCACACACTACAAACATCTTTTGCTAAAGAAACTCTTAAAATAGAGTCTGCACTGCATATGTGTAGATGATGGTGACAGAATGGCCTTGTGTTGGAAAGGTTAAGAGCATCATGCTCATTTAATGGATGATACATTTCATTCTCTTTATTCACCTAAGACACGTGGGAAAAAAGTCTACCACTTGAGCTACATCTCTATTTTACTTAATTAGAATAAGAGTCTCTCATGCCCAGTACTAGTGGCTCACATCTGTAATCACAGTTACTCTGGAGGCTGAGATCTGAGGATCTCAGATCAAAGCGAGCCTGGGCAGGAAAGAATCTATGAGACTCTTATCTCTAATTAACCCCCAGAAAACTGGAAGTGGTTACAGTAATAGCTTTAAGAAAAAAGTTCAGAGACAATGTCCAGGCCTTGAGTTTAAGCCCTGTAACCATATAAAAAAAGAAAAAGAAAAAAGAAGTAAAAGAATAAAATTCTCTTGGATTTGGCTATTTAGGCTGACTTCAAACCCCAGTTCACAGATCTCAGCCTCCTTAGTAGCTAGGGTTGCAGGTAGGAGAGCCACCAGTGCCTGGCTGGAATCTTCATTTTAAATCAACTTACTAAACTACTCATACTTACCTTATTTTGGGAATATCTAGTAAAAAAATAAGTTGAAGGCTCATGCACATTTGTGATGAAGAAAAATGACTTAGAAAAAGGTTTCTACGTAATAGAAGCCTGGTCACATAGAAGGTGACTGTTGCTGAGAAATGATTTTTCTTGCATATAAGCAATGCCCAAAAGGTATCACTTGGCTGCTTCAGGCACAGCCTCATGAGATGAAGTCTTCCTGGTTTTGCACTTCAGTTTTGGATTTGCAAAGATTAGACTAGACATAGTTGCTGATAGGGAACCCACCATATACTAATAAAGTAACAAGATTCACTGATAGATCGGTGGAAGATGATGGCTGTTCAGTGTGAGTCTTTCTGAGCTCTCCCCAAGATACCAGTTCTAGCATCGTAGGGGAAAGTTCATACCCAAAGACCCGTCCTAAGTAAGCTTTAGCACCACAGAGATCTCAGACAGAGAGGAGAAAGGCAGAAAACCAGAGCAAGAAGACATCGTGGAGCGGCATCAGCCACTCCTCTGAAACTGAGCAGAGGCCCTTCTCCACAACACAGACCTGCCAGCTCCAGACAGAGCCACACAGAGCATGCGTGAGCCCAGAGCTGTCACCTGGCCATGCTGGGACGTGCCAGCTTCAGAGAACCAGAAAACCCAGAAATTTGTGAGTACCTTGATGGACGTTTTCCACTTCTGTTCATGGAACAGCATTGGGAAGGAATCCCCTCCCCCACCAGTGGAGAGTGGTGTCATCTTGACGGCTGGCAAAGACCCTGCCAAACCAACTGGAGCCTGAGAAGTGGTGCTGGCAGCTCCATCATTCAAAAGGGCAAAGGTTTTCCCAGAGGCAGCTTTGCTGGATGTCCACCCCTGGTGCTAGTGGAAGTTCCTCCTCCTGGGAGGGGCTGTGCTTCTGATAAACAAAGCCACTCGTGCCTCCACCGGTATATTTTTTTTCTTTTTCTGCCCAATCAAGCAAACTGATCAGAAAAAAATGAAAGGCCAAATGGCAAGAGAAAAAGACTTTTTGAAGTGCTTGGATCCTGAATTTAGTGGAGACAGAAATTTCCTATCCCGTCCCTCCCACCCCCCCAAAAAAACAAACTTAAGAATACCCCCCTTTTTTCTTCCTTTTTCATATGCATTTTTATATGTTCTTTATTTTTCCATTTTACCTCCACATTTTTTTTTTTTTGCCAGTCCTGGGCTTGAGCTTAGGGCCTGAGCACTGACATTAGACTTTTCTCAAGGCTACAGCTCTACCACTTCAGCCTCAGCACCACTTCCGGCTTTTTCTGTGTATGTGGTACCAAGGAATCGAACCCAGGTTTTTGTGCGTGCTAGGCAAGCACTCTACCACTGGGCCAAATTCCCGGCGCCCACCTTTTTTTTTCTTCTTTTTTTTAATATATATTTTATTGTAATTAATAAAAGGGTTACATGATATTTGCCATATAGAAGGTGCATTAATTCACATACATTGATACCCTTTCACATGTCTTGGTACCTTTTACCCTCCCCCCCATCTTGGTTTTCCCCCCTTCCCTATCAAATTTCAAATAACCAAATACAAATAAATTCAATATATCAGATAACAAAGTGAGATACTGTAACAATATGAGATACCCAAGGGACAGCAAAGGAAATGAGAGATAACATAGTACATTAAGGACAACAATCATTCATTACATGGCTTTTGTTTCAATATCCTGGAGGTCCTTTCAATTAGCTTCATACTATATGGTCTTATGTATCAAGGTTTTACTCTATTGCAGATCTCTGCTAGTAGAGCCCAAGGTTTCTACTGATTATGACAAATGAGGGAAACCATTGAGCCTAAGTTCCTTTGAGTCTGGCTTACTTCACTTAATATGATTTTTTCTAAGTCTTTCCATTTCCTAATAAATGGGGTGATGTCGTTTTTTTTCTGACAGCAGCATAGAATTCCATTGTGTACAAATACTACAACTTGTTGATCCACTCATCAACTGAGGGACATCTAGGCTGGTTCCATATCATTGCTATAGTGCTGCAATGAACATTGTTGTGCTAGTGGATTTAGTATGCCCTAGATTCTGGATGGTTGGGTAAATGCCAAGTAGTGGAATTGCTGGGTCATAGGGGAGCTCTATGTTTAGCCTTTTGAGGCACTGCCATACTGCTTCCCATAGTGGTTGAATGAGTTTTACTCCCACCAACAGTGTAGTAGTGATCCCTCCTGGCCACATCCCCTCCAGCATCTGTTATTATTCGTTTTCCTGATCCTGGCCATTCTAACTGGAGTGCCACCTGTTTTTTTTAATGTTATGACTTTTCCTTTTTTCTCCCACTACATTCCTTCTGCGATTGTGGTCATTCCTAGAAACATAGTGACAGCCCTGGGTACAGACTGAATACAAATGATATTTTTATTGATACAGTCACCTGCTTTTTTTCCCATATGTTTTTATTGTAGTTAATAGAAGGGTTACATTATATTCACCAGATAGAAGGTGCATCACTTCACAAACATTGATACCCTTTCTCATGTCATGATCCCCATTCCCCCCCCCCCGCTTATCTTGATTTCCCACCTTCTATATCCAATTTCAACTAACCAAGTAACATATATAAAATATATCATATACAAGGTGAAATATTGTAACAATATGAGATAACCAAAGGACAGCAAAAGAGATGAGAGATAACACAGTACATTAAGGACAACAATCACTCATAATATGGCTTTTGTTTTTATATCCTGGAGGTCCTTACAGTTAGTGTCACCCTATATGGCCTTATGTATCTAGATTTTGTTCTATTGTAAATCTCTGCTAAGAGAGCCCAAGGTTTCTACTGATTAGGACAAATGAGGGAAACCATTCAGCCTATGTTCCTGTGAGTCTGGCTTACTTCACTTAATATGATTTTTTTCTAAGTCTTTCTATTTCCTTACAAATGGGGCAATATCATTCTTTCTGACAGCAGCATAGAATTCCATTGTGTATAAATACCACATCTTGTTGATCCACTCAGCAACTGAGGGGCATCTGGGTTGGTTCCATATCTCTGCTATGTTAAATAGTGCTGTAATGGACATCATTGTGCTAGTGGATTTAGTCTGTCCTTGTTTCTGGACGATGGGGTAAATGCCAAGTAATGAAATTGCTGGGTCATAGGAGAGCTCTATGTTTAGTATTTTGAGGAACTACCATACTGCTTTCCATAGTGGTTGAACAAATTTGCACTCCCACCAACAGTGTAGTAGTGATCCCTCCTGGCCATATCCCTCCAGCATCTGTTGTTGTTAGATTTCTTGACCATGGCCATTTTAACTGGAGTGAAGTGGAATCTTAGAGTTGTTTTGATTTGCATTTCTTTTATGACCAGAAATGTCGGTCATTTCTCCATGTGTCCATAGGCCATTTTTTCCATATATTTTTTATTGTAATTAATAGAAGGGTTACATTATATTTGCCAGATAGAAGGTGCATTACTTTACATACATTGATAATGTTTTCATGTCTTGGTCCCCATTTCCCTCCCCCTATCCCCACCCATCATCTTGGTTTCCCATTCCCTATCCAATTTCACATAACCAAATAC